>NC_089849.1:67992732-68592732 GCF_035609145.1 Eleutherodactylus coqui
GTTGATAAGAAAGTGAAGGAAATGGGAGCACACGTGGTCTACTCATCTATCCAGTGGATGGCCATGAAGTTAGGAGATGTAAAAGAATTCTAGATGTGAACAACTAGCTACATCAAGAGTGCAGTATAGTAAATTACCTATATGATGGACTTCTTGCTAGAGATGGTTTGCACCTTACAAAAATAGCATATATTTGGCAGGTGCCTTCCTCCACTCATCAGGAGAACTTTAAACTAGAACACTATGGAAAGGGAAGCGAAAGGCCAGGCAAAAATATATAGCAAATGAATACATTTCAGAACCTTGCTATTAGAAGTGGAAAGAAAGAGCAAAGACATACAATTCAGAAGGAAAGTAGAGGAGCAAGAGACACCGATCACAAACTAAAATGTTTCTAAACAAATGCCCAGAGCATGGGAAACAAACAAGGAGAATTGGAGCCCCTAACACAAGAAGAGAAATATGATGTCATAGACATCACTGAAACTTGGTGGGATGATACACATGACTGGAATACAAGGCTTGAAGGATACAACTTATTTATAAGAAACAGACTTAATAGAAGAGGAAAAGGTGTTTTCATTGTAGATTCAAGCTTCAGAGAATGTTAGTTCTGTAGAAACTGTTTGTGTAAGAATACAAGGAGAGAACAACAGAAAGGAAAACATTGTAGGCATTTACTCTAGGCCACCTGGACAAGCAGAAGATATGGCCAAGTTCTCAAAAACATAGGGCCCTTTTAGACAAGCTAGAGTTTTGAAGAAAGCAGCAGAGGTAACTGCTGAACAACTCGCCGTACTCTTTGAAAATTCCTGGAGAACAAGAGTAGTCCCAGAAGATTGAAGAAGAACAAACGTTGTCCCTATCTTCAAAGAAGGATAGAAGGGGGACCCAGAAAACTACAGACCTGTTAGCCTGACATCTATACTAAGAAAGATCTTTGGACAAATTATTAAATATCATGTATACTAGTACCTGGATGAGAATGGAGTAATTAACCAGAGCCAGCATGTGTTTGTAACAAACAAGTCATGCCAGACTAATCTAATTTCCTTCTATGACAAAATCACCGACTGGGTTGATCAGGGAAATGCTGTAGATGTAGTATATCTTGACTTTAGTAAAGCATTTAACAGAGTATCTCATACCACCCTTATTGAAAAAATAACCAAATATGGGATTAGCAAGGCAACTATTTGGTGGTTTCACAACTGGCTGAATAATCTACTCAAAGAGTGGTCATAAATGGCTGCACATCTAAGTGGAAGAGTGTCTCAAGTGTGGTACTACATGGCCCTGTCCTGGGCCCAGTGTTCTTCAACATTTGTATAAATCATATAGATGAGGGAATGGAGGGGAAACTGATCAAATTTGCAGACGACACAAAGCTAACACTAGAGAAGAGAGAGTTTTAAAAAAGATCTACACAAGCTTGTAATGGGCTGCAACTAACAGAATGGTATTTAACAGGGAGAAATGCAAAGTCTTACATCTAGACAAGGAAAATGAAAAAAGCACATACAGAATGGGAGGAATTGGGCTAAGCAGCAGCACATGTGAAAAAGACTTGGGTATACTAATAGATCATAGGCTGAACATGAGTCAACAATGTGATGCAGCAGCCAAAAAGGCAAACACAATTCTGGGATGCATTAAGAGAAGCATAGAGTCTAGATCACATGAGGTCATTATCCCCCTCTACTCTTCCTTAGTCAGACCTCCGCTGAAATACTGTGTCCAGTTCTGGGCATGCCAATTTAAAAAAATACATTGAAAACAAGTTCAGAGAAAAGCTACCAGGATGGTGAGTGGTCTGCAAATCATGTCCTGTGGGGAATGGTTAAAGTATCTGGAAATATTTAACTTACAAAAAAGACTGAGAGGAGACTTAATAGCTGTCTACAAATATCTGAAGGGCTGTCACAGTGCAGAGCCCTATTCTCATTTGCACAAGGAAAGACTATAAAAAATAGGATGAAACTGAAAGGGAGGAGACACAGATTAGATATTAGAAAAAAAAACTTTCTGATGGGGTGATCAGGTTGCCACAGGAGGTGGTGAATTCTCCTTCAATGGAAGTCTTCAAATAGAGTCTAGACAGACATGTCTGTGATGATTTAGTGATCCTGCACTGAGCAGGGGGTTGGACTCAATGACCGTGGAGGTCCCTTTCAAGTCTACCATTCTAGGAGTCTAACCTGATTTACAATGGGGGTTGAATAGTTTTGATTGCAACTGTAGTTAAAGGGGTATTTTCATCTGAAATGTTTATGAAATATCCATAGGATGTGCCCTAAAAGTTTGTCAGATGTGGATTCCACTTCTGGGACCTGCAATTATCCCAGACCCCCATCCCACCTGTATGCAGCAGCTGGAGGTAACTGAGATTGCAGAACAAAAGAGCCAATCAGCCACCCATCGAGGTGTCCATGTGTTGGTTGGTCGCTGCCCTGTTTAGATGCAGCAATGATTGAGTGAATAAACCTTTGTATATGATCACTGGCTAGTGTAAAAGGGCCTTTGAAAAAAGTGGATTCCAAAATGGGCAAGCCCTTTACACGGATAACATATGATCATATGAACACAGATGAAGGAACTGGGCTTGTATGGATGGATGGATGGATGAATGGCGAGATAAGATTACATATCTTGGAGCTCTGTATATATTCTATTCTCTTTATATACCAGTTTATGTAATTCCGTAGGTAAGAGCCTTTTAATATACTTGGAGAGAAGGACCGCTAATTGTAACACAACCGCCTGCTGCTCGCTGCAATCAATCAGGTGTCAGAGGACTCGCTGACTCTGTGTAATTTGTCATTATTGGCGAGATGTGAATCATGACGCAAGAGCCTTAAAATAGATAGAAAAGATATAAAAAAAACAAAACTTGGTAATAAAACTGTTTTCCTTTAATGGTGTGAAAGTGATGTGGGACCGCAGTAACATCACATCTATTCGGAGCCTCTAACGCTTATTTCCGTGAAAATCCCTGATAAAATAGCGCTTGGGAATTTTCATCTGCACTTTTCAAAAACCATAACATTTTTTATTTTTCTGTCGATGTGGCCATATGAGGGCATTTTCTTTTGCATGGTGATCTGCAGTTTTTATTTGTACTATTTTTGGGTGCATATAATGTATTGTAAAACTTTTTTTTTTTTTAGAGCGGAGTTACGGCGTTAATCATGCAGCATTACTGACGCAATACTTTTTTTTTTTCTGCGGGTCAGTTCGATTATGACAATACCAAAAATATTATAATTTTTTTTAGTTTTTTCCACTTTAGCACAAAAATACACTTTTTTTGGAAATAATTATTTTTAGATCGCTACATTTAAAGTCCCATAAGTTTTTTTATTTTTCCTTGGTCGGAGCTGTGTGAGGGCTTAATTTTTGCGAGACAAGCTGTAGTTTTTTATTAGTGAGTACATACGACTTTTTTTTAATCACTTTATTGCTTTTTTTGGGAGGGAAAACAAAGAAAATAGGCATTTTGCCGCCTTTTTTTTAGGGTTTTCTCTTTTTAAAGGTTTTTTTTTTGCTGTGCAGGATAAATGGTGTGTTCAATTTATTGTATAGGTCGTTACGGACACGATGATATCAAATATGTGGGGTTTAAAAACAAAAAAAAAATCTTAATACAAATAAGGGAAAATGTGCAAAAAAGTGTGTGGGATCAGGGTTTTTTTTTTTTACTAAAGGCATACTAAAGCTGAGCCGCTGCATCTAAGCCTACTGCATTATAAAGGTTGTGTTTAGAGATGGGCTTTTTGTAATACTCGAAAGCTCGGTTCCAGTAACAAAGCCCATTGAAGTCAATGGGAGACTCGAGTATTTTTCAAGGTGACCCATTCGATTGCCAATACTTAGATATGATTTTCTTGCATTTTCATTTCGTACAGAGGGTGGGAGGAGTGGAAAAAGGGATGGGAGAAGGGAGGAAAAAACATGGGAACCCATTCTGGGTTGAAAACCTTCAGCATATTTCAACAACTTAACCAATCATAAACTAAGTTGACACCATGCATTTCTTTAATTTGTCTTTTGCGTCTCTCCTCCTCCATATGGTCCCCGGCAGATACAGATTATCCGTTCCGGAAGTGTATATGCACTCCGGCGCATGCAGGCAATCACCCCTCCCCCATGTCAGTCACACCTGCCTATTTGTATATATTTTTATATAGATGTATATATTTAGGAGGGTTCTGGTACTGTATTTCTGCTATGTGCTTGGTTCTGGTGCTGTATTTGTGTACTGAGCTTGGTTCTGATGCTATATTTATGGTATAAGTTAGGTTCTGGGGTTGTTTTATTTATGTTCTGTTGCTGTGTGTTTATGTACTGAGATTAGTTCTGGTGCCATATTTATAAACTGGTTAAAAGTGGAAGGACATGGTGGGGCTAGCTACATATGATATGGCCATACCATGCCCACCTGGCCATAAAATTGTGAGCAACCCGCGCACAATTTTATCCACTGTAGAGAATCTGCAGCAAATCTACCACATGTGAACATACCCTAGGGTGGACCGCTACTAATGTGCCAGTGTTTTGTCTTTGCCCCCATGCCAATATTTGTAAGCCAGCCTCTGTATTGCTGTGCTGCGCTTGGCTGGTAGAGCTGCAACTTGTTTTTGTTCGTCCCAACAGTGTTTTTACTTAGGGCTTTTTACTATGATAGGAGAAGGAGAACATGATATAACCTAAGGCCGGCCTTGATAACACCCATGCCACATATCTGTGTTGGGCTACATGAAAGATTTTATTACTAACTGGGACGCACAAGTGGGGCCAAAGAGAGGTTGCTATTTCTGTTTGGGGCCACATAGTGGTTCCTATTACTAAACGTGTACACCCAGGGGTTTCTCTTACTAGGTTTGACCCCTTATTATTAAAAGGGGTTATCCATAGGTGATAAAGGCTGATAAGTGGGGGATCTTACCACTAAGACCCCAACCAACCAGAGAACAAGGATCCCTTGTCCCCCTCTTTTCATCACACTGAATAGAAGGGTAGCTATGCATGCACTCCGCCACTCCATGTATTTCAGTGGGGCTGATGGTTTCATGTAAATTACTACAAATATTAGAAGTCTCCACAGAGTTTAGTAATCAAATAAATGCAAAAGGCCAGAGACACTACCTGGCACTGTAAGGCACACTTTGGTGTGTGAGGAGCTACATGTCAATAGTCGAATAACATGAAGAGTCCTCTTCAAAATGTGGTGTTGGCAGAAGGTCCTGAATGGCTCTGTGCAGTAGAAGAACATTCCAGTGTTTGCCAAAATGTGTCTAACCTTAGTGGAACCATTATCAAACCTACTGAATCAACCATAGATCTGACCGTGAATGATGAAACCCACAATGATTTCCAGATATACCTAGAGAAGAACAATCTTGATGTAACGCATGTTTATATGAATCCCTAAGAACTTGTCTAAGATAACTCCTCATAAATCTCTGCCAAAGGCCCCAGGTTATCATAGGAGCGACGCTAGGGATGGAGATAAGTGCAATGCCCTCAGCCATGCCTTGGCTACTTTTTTTTTTTTTTTCTGTTGATGTTGAATTTTCTGCCAACACTGCCCGTCTTGACTTCCATTAACTCAGTCACGACTACAACTGGAAGCTAGTTAGCTGGGTGAGTAAACCGCTTAGTATATTCTTATCCTGTTGTATCAGTGCTTTAATACTGTTTTATGCTGTCCGCTATGTTTTTACAGATATACTTAAAGGGTCTGTTTTAGGGGCTACATTTCATTGGTTGGTGCCCTCAGCCAATCAGGGACTACAGCAAGAATTTTGCCATGAATGCCACATAACGGCTGAAGCCACTGGCTGGCTAAGTAGGCACATGTAACGTGAACTGCACATGACCACTACAGCCCAATGTCCATAGGCTGGTTTGATTTGTGGAAGATCCGCAAATCAAGACACTCATAGGGATACATGGGCATCTGCAAATGAAATAAAGCATGCAGATTTGATTTGCGGACCCTTTGGTCTGGAGAAAAAAAATCGCAGCATGCTCCATTTCAGGAAGGTTTTCATGCATGGATTTCTATAGAAGTCAATCCGCGGCCCGTCCGCAAATTCAATCGCAGATGGGCCGCAGATTTCGTGAGAAAGCAGGAGTTTAAAAAAAAAAACTCCACTGCGCATAAGCACAGACGCAATGTGCATGTAGGTACATCCGTTCCTGTTTGCACCTCAGAGACTTTCGCAGATAGATTTTACATTAATGGGACCACCTGACCTCAATAAAACAAAACATGGCAAAATTAAAAATGTGTTGAGTCACAATTTCAAATAAAGCAGAATAAAATTGAGGTTATTTAATAAAAGACCATTAAAATAGCACTTATGCCACATCTGTTCCCTGATCGCGCTTTATTCACGGCACATTGTACTCCGCTTTCAATACAAACAAAAGATTTTTATATTACGCAAGAAGCAATAAACACTATAAATACAAAATAATTTTCATTGCCTTCTTGTTAATAAATGACGATAATTGCCACTGGTTGCTTCCACCTCAGCTGCTGTTTACTCCCATACAGAAGATATTCTTTTATACTAGTGGTCTCGCTTAGATAAAGGGCATCAAGCCTGGTTATCTGCGGTATTGCCGATTGTTTGGATTATGAATGTAACTTTTCAGGCTTGCCAGCTACATAGCGTTACCATTGTGTGCTTTATAATAGGGTATAAAAGCATGTCGGGTAAAAAGAAGAATGAGCTACAAATGTTCCATACTGTGCGGTAATCTAAGTTGTTTTATTATACTGCAGGACTGTATATAGTCATTCAGTATTTGGCACATCAGAGTAAACTCCAGAAGGGCCTCATAGTCTATAGAACCTGTTGTATAATGGTTGGCCATGGCCAGCGCTTAGCCTGCCTCTTTAAAGGTCAGCACAAGTACCCAGCTTTCCCATCCCCTGGCCAATCCATATGCCTCCGACTGCAATGAGGAGCAGATTTGTAATGGAAAGCTTAGCTCCCATTGAAATCTGATGGAGCTCCCATTCCACCTCGGAGATCCAGACACCACTTACCCCCCAATCACCGCCACATATGGGAGAGATATGCATGGCTCTACTGGGGTCTTATCTCATACTTCTGAAAACACAGAAATAGAGCAAATCATTCTTGACTTGTTACAATTTATACCCATTACCAATTATTTCCTCTTTGAAAATCAATTATTCAAACAGATCTCCGGCCATGGGCTGTAATGTGGCACCAATGGAAGCTACAGTAAAATCTTCATGAACTAATTCAAAGACCTATTCATCTATAATTACCCATGGTTTTCGAAGGTGCTTTGCTATTACTGTTATATTGATGACAACTTCATGCAGTGGAAGGACTCAAGCGAGGAACTCTTTGTGTTTTATTCTGACGTTAACCAAGTACTTCCAACTATTCAGTTTTACTTTAGAGTCCAGTATGGAAAAGATCCATTTTTGGGATGTTCTAATACAGCTGACTAATGATACATTACACTGATCAACACAAACGCATTAACCTATATACCACGTCTCCTCCACTTGCTGAGGCCTGTCATTTCAGCTGCGCCCCAATACACTTTGCTTCCCACACGGGAGCGCTCCATGCCTCATTTTGGAGACACGCATGCACTCCAGGACCGTAAATGACCTCCGGTCCTGCGCAGTGGGAATTTGATCACCATGTCTAGTGGCTATTTATAGGGCTGACAGGCATAGGCCAGCACAGGTTCTTACTATTCCCAGGCAGCGCACGCCGGTAAGCGCTAGATATCTATATTTGCACTTAATGGAGTGATGTTATCTTGCCCTGTGCTGCCTGTTGGGGCGCCTTTAGACGAATAATTATTGATCAAAAGAGCAAAAGTGAATGATAATTCCTCGACCGCTTATCGTTTGGTTTAAACAGCGCTCATTCAGTCCCTCTCAGTCACTAATACTGCAAATGTGAAAGACTGAACAATTTCTCGTTTGAATGAGCCATCGATGTATCTGCCAGTATAAACAGATTGCACGAGAGCGAACCAGTTATGTCCCTTGCTCATTCGCACATTCAGATGAGAATCGATTTGTCTAAAAGGACCCTTAGCCGCGGTATAAACTCCTGACCTGCTGTAGGGTCCTTACTGCTAGATACATGAACGCTGGTAGTTTCATACGGTTAAGGCTTGCAGCCACTGGCGTACGGTGGGGGGGCGCAGGGGTCGCAACCGCGACCCGGCCCTTGAGTTGAGGGGGCCCAGGGGACCGGCGCCATCGGCCGCATGATGGATGAGAGGGGAGGAGGGAGAGGAGAGAGACTGGAGGCAGCGCCGCAGGTCGGCAAGAGCAGAGGGGAGGGCTGTTACAACAAGAGTCGGCAGCCAATTACAGGCTGCAGACTCCCACGGCGCGGCCCTCCCACTGATAGGCTGCAGCTGTGAGTGGTCACAGCCGCAGTCTATCAGTCTCTGCCGGCCAGCGATTACCAGAGGGAGGGGGGGGGGGGCTGATGCGGCTCTACTCACCTCCGGAGCGCTGGATGCACAGGACCTGGGAGAGGACCTGTAGCTGCAGATCACATGACCAGGCTCTGGTCATGTGATCAGCCTGGTCATTTGATCAAAAGACGGGGGACTTTCCATTACAGGCTGCCCAGAGACTGCTGCAGAGGTGAGTAGAGAAGGAATTGTAATTATATATGTATGGCTGGTATAAGTTATACCAGCTGTATATATATAATTATATACAGGAGATACACAGGTTACACCATCATGGGACATACCACTATATACAGGGGAATATACATCCTGTATACAGTGATATAGAGCATGCTGGTATAACCTGTGTATCTCCTGTATATAATTATATATGTGCAGCTGGCATACAGTAGTTTTTTTTTCTTTTAATCACTGACTTTCCAGTGCCGTCGCTAGGAGGTGGCGCGGGTGCCTGCGACTTTTCGGCAATGTCAGGGCAGTGGATCGCACGGCTTGCATTGAGTTCAACGGAGACTGCCCGGGCAGAATCTGCACTAAAATACAGCATGCCGTTATTTTTCCTCTGTGAGCGGAAAACCGCAATTGCTTTCCGCTCGTGTAGAGGAAAAAACGCTTTTCCATAGCATGTTATGGGCGGTACATGCTGCGGAATCCGTAGGCGGATGCCCGCTCCATATTCCGTAATGCAAATCCAGCCGTGTGCAGCCGGCCTTAGGCTAAGTTCACACAAGTGAGTCTGATATTGGGCCGTGAAACTATGCCCCATATCACACTCGCCAACGTGTGCTGTGCCCACAGATGTGAGGGGTTGTTGTGTTATAACCAGCTCACATCACATCATCATATTCTCATGCGATGCAAAGAAGAAAAAAAAAAACATCGCTCCTGTGTATGATCGCATTCAAAAGAATGGGGTTCATATTCATGTGCAATTTGTACATCTTGCAACACACCAATCTCGCGCAATTTTTGCGGCCGTGTGAAAGCAGCCGAAGACATTACCGACAGGTTTTTACGTAGTCAAGGAAAGGAGTCATAATGAGAAGGCTTATGCCAAGGGGCTCGATCATGTTTGTAAACTAGCACGTTATAGGTATAGGTACAGGTACAGATGGAGGGGGGGGGGCCCAGCTGAACTTTTGCACCCGGGCCCCTTAGCCTTTAGGTACGCCCCTGCTTGCAGCACTTCATTAAATGCATCTTTTGCGTCTACCAACCACCCTACATGATAAGCTTTGCTATAGACATGCCTGTGCTAATTATGATGGCTGAACAGGGTAGCCATATAGGACCACCATTGCATACTATAGTATGTTTCCCTGATAATAAGCCCTACCCAAAAATAAGCCCTAGCCACACTACGTGGGGGGAAAAAAGCAATACTCACCTAGCAGGCGCTGTCCCGGTCCTTCCTGCTTCTCTCTGGAGCTCCGGGCAGGTTTGTTTGCGGTTGTCAGGCCCAAAGGAAACCTCTCTTGCTGGTAACAGCCCGAGCAGAATGCGGGGGGAGGGGGGTGGGGGGTCCACTGATATCTTTTCTGGGCCCCTACAACACGATGACAATGACGTGGGGTACCCTTGTCATACTTCGGTATTGAACCTCAGTTGATGCAAGGTACACCACATGGTCATTGTGCAAATTTTGGTAACTACCCCTCTGTTGTACTGCTGGGTAGGTTGGCCCACTGTGGTACGTCATTGCTAAGATACCAGATGTGCCACCCAACACTCGGCTCTAGGATCAACCACACATGGCCTGCTTCTGTCAGAAACCTTTCCATGGTTCAACCAGTCCTGGTATACTATTGATAATGTGGTTCAGGAACAGCCAAAAAGTGCGAATGTTTCAGAAATATTGGCATCATACCTCCAAGCACCAACAATCTGCCTGCGGTCAAAGTCACTCGAGTCACCACATTTACCCATGACTGCCAAATATTATCTTCTGTTGGACAGAGGAAAGGTCAGCATGTTATCTGAGAGCAGATCGTGGCACAGCCATCATGTGGTACCGCATTACTCATCACAAGATGTCATGTGCCAGCT
Organism: Eleutherodactylus coqui; assembly: GCF_035609145.1. Taxonomy (NCBI): domain Eukaryota; kingdom Metazoa; phylum Chordata; class Amphibia; order Anura; family Eleutherodactylidae; genus Eleutherodactylus; species Eleutherodactylus coqui. Next base: position 68,003,272 of record NC_089849.1, read on the forward strand.
GTTCCTAATGCAGCAATCATTCAGTGAATATGACCTATAGGGTATAGTCACACATTGTGGTGTTATTTAAGTTTTTTTTATCATGATTTTTCGAAAACTGTGCCAAAAATGTGATATGACAAAGTTTAACTGCATCCTCATACCTACTGTTACGTGTGCTGCTGGAACCTGTAGTTCTAAGCTTCCTAGCAGCACAGACCTCACAGGGTTAATTGATTGAGCTGCCTGGGTGTGGTACTTCCTGCTAGCCAATCTCCTGAGTTTGTGCTCACATATAAACCCAGCTCCTGGTCAGTCTCAGGCTGGTGTTCAGGGTGAGCAGTCATGAATCCTTGTCTGTTGAAGTTGCTACATTGTATAGAATACATATATATAGCCCTTACTCACTCACTGACTCTCCACTAATTCTCCACTATTTCCCCTTCTGTGATGTATTCCTGCTAACAAGAGTGAAATTTAGCACAAGCATTCTTTAGGTCCTAAGTGAGGAGAGTGTGAGGGGTGGCACATTCTATAGAGGGGCATCAGTACATGCAGCCTGAGGAGAATCTAACGCTCCTCTATGTGTATATTTTATTCCTCGGTTTCTTAGAAGTAACTACGACTTCATAAAATTCTCTGTTCCAACAACACCTAAACAACTGTATCAAATTAACTTGAGAGAAGCCGGGTATATCAGCAAGTATTGTATAAACCTATAAGAGGATGATGATACTGACACTGCCCCACAAACTAGTATTCCAAAATGTTTTAATGAAGCAATTTGGCCTTTGTCTAGTTACTTGAGCTTTCCCAATACCACCGATGTTCATTTACCAATCTTTACTGGGAACAGGCTGTTCTGCCGCTGCTCATTTCTCCCTCCATTAAGCGTAAGTGGGATGTGCTCAATAATACTAAGTTGTTATTTTAATGATTAGCCATTTTCACTCTCTAGTCGGCAATTTTCTCTAATAATTGGCTCACTTAGTGGTTGTACAATGATTTTCCCTACAATGTGCTGTCTTACATGTAACAGATTCAGGACATTTGAGGGTCTGCAGAGTAAATACATCTAATAACCATAAGCCAACTAGTTAATAATAAAAACAAGTACAAGAACATAGAGAAAACATATTGTATACGCTCAGCATGTCCTCTGCATTGAATATGTTTACTGTGAGCACAGCAGGACTTCTAGTTCAAATAGAATATGTTGAACTTAATAAAAAGAAGATCACAAAGCAGGATTTAAAGGGAATGTGTCACCTATTGTATAAATCAAGTTTTTTTTATGTTAAACAGTTTTTAGGATTTTTTTTTTATGTCATGGTCTATATTATGAAAAAAAAATCCTAAATTCCTCCTTTTCCCACTGACCACTAAGCCTAATAATAGCCTGACTGTCCCCTGTTTTGTAGGGAAAACTTTTGAGTGGTCATCTCATTATCACCATAGGCAGGAACACAATGAAAAGTAACACCTATGTATAGTTAACATGAGATCGTCCATTCACAATAGGCAATGGTTACAGCTCACCTCCTCCCCCTCTTTGCACAATGATCTCTGCCCAGGTCACAGAGGATGCTGGCCGCACTCTCCCATAAAAGACAATGTGTCATCTCCTGCCCATTGTGTGAATGGCCCATGAGACTTCTAGCATATCCTTAATGGTTGCTGTAAAATATATCTCTGCAGTAAAGGCATTGTTTTAGTAACTCCCATTGCAAGGAATAGTGGATGTAGGTAGAAAAGGGCCTTTGTGCAGAAACAGTATGTTAACCCCTTGTAGTCCAACAACTGATTTTTGAAGGGTGTAATGATTGTTATAGAGTGCCTGTTGTAATTCACTGTGTATCATTACAGAATGATTTGCATTGTTTTACCAGTAATGTGCCCAGAGCATCACACTTCCATCTCCAGCTTGCTTTCTTTCTATAGGGCATCTTGGTGCTACTTTTACCCCAGGTAAGTGATGCACATGCACTTAGCTACTCACATGATATAAAAAAAATGGAATTCAAAAGACTGGGCCCCCTTTTTTTTGCCCCATGATCCAGTTGGGATGCTCACCTGCCCATCGTAGGCACTTCTGGTAGTGGGCAGGTGTCAGCATGAGTACTATTACAAATCTATGGCAACACAGTGCCTAAAGACGTCAACCTTGGAGAGCCTTTCAAAGGGTGGTGTGAGTGGCCTTTTTGAGGGTGTGACTAACCAAGATGGCATGGCTAACCTACAACAGGAGAGAGAATGAAAGGGAGGAAAAAACTCAAAAGAGCGAGAACGCAAAAGAGAGAGATTGCAAAATAGAGAAGGAATGCGAAAGAGAGGGAGAGATAGAGAGAATGCAAAAGAAGGAGAGTGAGAGAGAAGATGGTGCATTCAATTTGTCTTGTATACCTGGGATGCCGATAATGATTTGGTATATTTAGTACACCAAAGTCTTATTGACAACCTATCGTGTGCTGTAGACGTTTTTATGATGTGAAATTACAGCTGGCAGTATGACCTGAACAATAGGAGATGCTGAGAGTTGTAGTTTTGCAAACCAGAATGCAGTGGACTTTACATGTGAATGCAATACTGATGTAATGCAATCAGAGACAGAATACACAAAGGCACTGAGTGACTTACAGGTCATGTCTTCTGGATTTGGTCCCTTTCTTCTCCATATGGGCCAGACCTTCATGATTTTTCCAGCTAATTTTTGCCTCTACAGAGTTTGTAGCCCAGATGTCACTAGCCCCTGTGAAAATAATAGTACCACTCACTGTGTCACCTGAAAATAGTGCTACATACTGTGCCCCCAGAAATAAATTATAATACAATGTGGTCCATGAAATTAACTATCTTTTCTCCATCCAGGTCCAGGCCATCATAAGGACTTCTTCCTGTTACATCTCATCTCTATACACTCTGCTCATCCTGCTACTACCCCAAGTGCTTCTCTCATTGCCCCCTATATAGTAACAGTTCCTACAATGTGCCCACCAAAAATAATAATCCCTCCTTTGTGTTCCCACAGTAATTCAGTCCCTCTTCTGTGACGCCCACAGTAATTACCATAGCTATCCTCCGTTGTTCCTCGTGATGGTAATTTGCTATTCTTGCTGGTTGACATGATAGTACTTAGCTGGCTCTCACACTTAATGCTCCTTCCCCTACTCTGGTAATTAGCTTACCTCCGCCAGCAAGCACAGTAAAATAAAAATGGACTCAGCTCTCCTCCTGACAGCTAGTCACATGACTACTGCTGAGATCATGTGATTATGGTTTTCCAAAAGTAAACGGAGACCATCAGGACAGCAACTAAAGTGGCCAAGAGGAGCTAAAAAGGTGAGTATACTACTATTTTTTTTTTATTGATCTCTCCACCGATTGTTAGGCCAAGAACCAGGTGACTGGGGTAGGGGGCATGAAACCTGGTTATCTCCTGGGCATGTCTAAGAACATACACAGTAACATAGTGTGTAAGGCCAAAAAAAGACATATGTCCATCCAGTTCAGCCTACCCCCTTTCCCTGTAATGTTGATCCAGAGGAAGGCAAAAAAACAAAACAATCGGGTAAAAGCCAATTTTCCTAATTTAAGGGAAAAAATTCCTTCCCGACTCCAATCTGGCAATCGGAACAATCCCTGGATCAACAACCCTTCTGAAGTTATTAGTGATTATAACATGTATTGTTTTAACGCTTAAGACAGATATCCAGGCCCCTCTTATATTCTTTTATCGAATTCGCCATCACCACGTCCTCAGGCAGAGCGTTCTACAATGTACTGTGTTCCAACACCTTTCTATCATAACAAGCATTAACTTTTTCAGAAACTTGCACTACTGTGAGGTGCAAAAAACAACTGCCAATACACCGAGGCAAGATTGCAATAAGCTGTGTCAAATGCAGGGATGCTGCAAGTAGCGCTGAAATGCTGAATAAATATATATATATACACGAGGGGGTGCTGATAAGTTTTTGGCTTTGTGTTCTTTTTTTGTTTCTATGGTAACGAATGTTACATCACATGAAAGTCTTATGTGTCTAATATAGGTTTTCAAAATTTTGTCTTTGTAGCTTATGGCAGCAGTGATCTCGGCGCGCGGGAAAACACAATGGCGGAGTCTAAGGTGATATTCACAGCAAATGAGAGCAGAGGAGTGATAAAATTCTTGTTTCTGCAAGGAGAGTCTGCGAAGGATATTCATGGTGATATGTCACAGACATTGGGGGATCAATGCCCTTCATATTCTACAGTTAAGAACTAGGTTGCCAAATATAAAACGGGCCACTTCAGCACCAATGATGAGGAACGTCCTGGATGACCGAGAGGTTGTTGTTCCGGAGATCGTCGATGCTGTGCACAACCTCATACTGGAGAATCGGCCAATGTCAGCTAAAGGAATAGCAGACATCATGGGGATTTCTGGTGAATGTGTTTGTGTCATTAGCCATGAACATTTGAACATGAAGAGGCTATCTGCAAAGTGGGTCCCCAAATGTTTGACAACAGATCAGAAAAGCATGCGAGGGAAAACTTCCTGGTCCATTTGTTAGCGTTTCTGGACTGATAACTTCCTGGATCGACTGGTCACTATGAATGAGACCTGGATTTATTTGTATGACCCTGAAACCAAGGAGCAGTCAAAAGAGTGGAGGCACAGTGGTTCTCCTCGCCCAAAGAAGTTCAGGGTGCATAAATCAGACACTAAGGTGATGGCGTCTATGTTCTGGGATAAGGAGGGCGTGCTGCTAGTGGACTACCTTCAAAATGGTTCCACCATCAATGCAAGGTATTACTTTGAACTTCTGGACCAATTGAAGGCAGCTCTGAAGGCCAAAAGGCGCGGCAAGCTGTGCAAAGGAATCTTGTTCCTGCAAGACAACGCCTCCGCTCACACTGCACAAGCGACCACTGCAAAACTGGTGGAGCTAGGCTTCCAGCTGGTTGACCACCCACCTTATTCACCAGATCTAGCTCCCTCCGACTATCATCTGTTTCCACACCTGAAGAAACGCCTCAAGGGTACCAAATTTCACACCATTTCTGATGCCATGGCTGCTACGGATGACTGGTTTGAGGCACAACCGAAATCCTTCTTTCTGCAAGGCTTACAGAACTTGGAATACCGATGTATGTGGAATAAATGGAAAGTTTCAGCTTCCTATCTCGTTTCTTTCTAGGTAAAGCCAAAGACTTATCAGCAGCCCCTCATATATATGTATATATATCTGACTGATCACATGCTATCTAATATGCGGTATCCCACCCTGTAACAGGTGCCATTGTAATGAAATTATGTTATTCACGTCACCTCTCAGTGACTTTAATTTTATGGCTGATTGGTGTATACAGTTGCAACCAAAATGAATTGAACTCCCATTGCAAATTAGGTTTATTTACCAAATTTACAAACTTTCACTTGTTTGCAAAAAAATATATACAATTAAGCAAGAACCATTTAAATAGCTCAATACAACTAATATAACAATTTTGTAAATGTAGCTAATAACTAGAGATGAGCGAGCATACTCGTCCGAGCTTGATACTCGTTCAAGTATTAGGGTGTTCGAGATGCTCGTTACTCGTAACGAGTACCACGCGGTGTTCGGGTTACTTTCATTTTCTTCCCTGAGAAATTTGCGTGCTTTTCTGTCCAATAGAAAGACAGGGAAGGCATTACAACTTCCCCCTGCAACGTTCAAGCCCTATACCACCCCCCTGCAGTGAGTGGCTGGCGAGATTAGGCGTCACCCGAGTATTAAAATCTGCCGGCCCGCGGCTCGCCACAGATGCGTTCTCACTTAGCTGAGGGAAAGTGCTGTTGATGCCGGGGCTGCTATAGGGAGAGTGTTAGGAGTGATTTTAGGCTTCAAGGACCCCAACGGTCCTTCTTCTCTATATGCGCTCAATGGGGCCGGCGGCAGCAGCACCGACCCCATTGAGAACATATAGAAGACAAATCCTTCTTCTCTGCCACAGCTGTAACAGCTGTGGCAGAGAAGAACGATGTTTGCCCATTGAATTCAATGGAGCCGGCAATACAGCCGACTCCATTGAAATCAATGGGCTGCCGACGATCGCGGGATGAATTGTCGGGAAGGGCTTAAATATATAAGCCCTTCCCTGCAATTCATCCAGAAAAGTGTTAAACTAAAAAATATATATATATTGACCTGCTCCCGGCAGCCGGAGTTCCGCGCGGCCGTCCTGCAGTGGGTGTGAAGGGGGTGTGAGTCAGACCTGCCCCCTGATTGGCTCAGCGCTGAGCCAATCAGAGGCAGGTCTCACTCACACCCATTCAGTGGGTGTGAAGGGGGTGTGAGTCAGACCTGCCCCCTGATTGGCTCAACGCTGAGCCAATCAGGGGGCAGGTCTGACTCACACCTCCTTCACACCCACTGCAGGACGGCCGCGCGGAACTCCGGCTGCCGGGAGCAGGTCAGTATATATATATTTTTTAGTTTAACACTTTTCTGGATGAATTGCAGGGAAGGGCTTATATATTTAAGCCCTTCCCGACAATTCATCCCACACTCGCCCGCAGCGCATTGCTTTCAATGGAGCGGGCTGTATTGCTGGCTCCATTGAATTCAATGGGCTAACATCGTTCTTCTCTGCCACAGCTGTTACTGCTGCGGAAGAGAAGAACGATCTTTATGCTGACAGTGCGGGGGGGGGGGGGCACTCTTGCCGCTATTGTGGCTTAATAGTGGGACCTGTGAACTTGAGATGCAGCCCAACATGTAGCCCCTCGCCTGCCCTATCCGTTGCTGTGTCGTTCCCATCACTTTCTTGAATTGCCCCGATTTTCACAAATGAAAACCTTAGCGAGCATCGGCGATATACAAAAATGCTCGGGTCGCCCATTGACTTCAATGGGGTTCGTTACTCGAAACGAACCCTCGAGCATCGCGAAAATTTCGGCCCAAGTAACGAGCACCCGAGCATTTTGGTGCTCGCTCATCTCTACTAATAACGCTCATTTTCAATGGGGTTAAAAAGTTTGATTGCAGCTGTATACTCCATCCATTATTCTCTACTCTCATCAGTCTTTCAGTCATAATAGCTTCTTTAATAGTAATATTCCAAATGTACTTCCTTTCACATATAATGTTCATTTCATAAAAAATGGCCATAATTTATCCAAAGCAAATGCCTAGGCGTAAATAAGACAGTATGGGCTGGAGTGACCTGTTCTTCTTTCCTTCAGATATTAGCCTTTGTATAAATTGCTCTTTTTAGTAAATGGCATTGAAAATCTATTAAGCGAACTATATGCCAGTTTGTATTAAATTTCTGAGATGGAAATTAGTGTTATCTGGGTGAATATGAAGTGCTGAATAGAATCTCAAGACTTACTTGAAGATTTCCATTAGTCCCCTCCCTAAGCTACTTTTGTAATCATTTCTGCAGCCCTATATTAACCTGTAACTAGATTAGAGTTTATGTAATAGCAGATTCTACACCAATATCCAATTTTAACACATTGCTCTCCAGTCTGACTATGCAGACAAATCCACCAAGCCTAGTGCCTCAAAGCAAACTCTACATAGGGCTGGTCTTAGGGGGTGCAAAACTGAGCTTTTGCCTAGGGGACCAATTTCATAGTCCCAGAAGATGAATACCCCAGGAGCAAACAAAAACCACCTAGTATTATTTAACAGTATATGGAAGTATTATTACTAGAGTGGGTCAGCTGACCTCAACTGCTGAAGCTCAGGCTTGGTTGGAGTGGAGTTCCTGATTGGCTAGCTTTACTTTTAAACATGTCTGGCTTCTGAAATGTGTTGCTGGTTATAGTGGAAGCAATGTGCAGTTAAATACTGTTAGCGCAATACCTACGCTTCGGGTATATGTTGGTGTTTCAAATTCTAAAAAGAATGAGATGAAGTACTTCACAGAACTAAGACACGTCACAGTCAGCCTGGTGTAATTGAGATAGTTCCTCCCTTTATTAGTGTTGCATCTCAATTTACAGTGTTAGGTAAACAAATATATTTCTACCATGCGCAGTATGCTTTATCATATATTTAAGTATATGCTCTTGGAAAACTGGTGCTGATAACATCAAGGTTGCAAGGTTGGATTTCTTGTCACAAGTTGTTTAACCACCAAAGATGTTTTCCACCACTTCAGCAAAACTAAGATATTATGTCTGGAATGCTCCAGTTATGGAAAATTACAAGTTTAATATATTTCAGACTGAAGCATATAAGATAAGGTAGATACAAGATACAAAATGGATAGTATTTGCTGCCCGAATAATACAGTATTTCTTGTATGCTTCTAGTATCTTGTTCCTAGTCTAGCTTTGTTTCTCGTCAGTGTAGTTTTGCTCCTGTGGTTATTTCCAGCCCAATTTATGCATCTTAGCCTTGTAGGTTGCTTGTTCCCTTTTTGTATCTGTCCTTGTCTTGCTTCCTAGTTCAGCTTTGCTCAGTTTTGTATTAGGGTCTCGGGTTTTAGTGCTCTCTTATTGTTTGTCAGGGTGTTTCAGATAGGGTTGCAATTAGGAATAGCTTTAGGGATACCAAGTAACAGTGGTGTCTGATGTGAGGGCTAGCGTAAGAGATAGCTTAGGGGAAGAGTTAGGAAAAGGTATACTTAAGGCCTATTTACACGAAAAGATAATTGTTCAAAAGATAGGTTTTGAGCAATTGTTTTGCATAAACTGCTAATGGACATTAATGTGCATTAGCAGCTTATCACCTTCATTTACATGTAAATGAGCCTCCAGGAGTTGTATGCAGAGAACAGCAGGTGGTCTGTTCTATGCATTCAGCTCCTTTGTTCTGCTATGGGTCTGCAAGCTTAATGCAATGTAATCAGGCCTCCCGTGGAGAATACAGTACCATGTATAGCAAACACAGCATGTGGTCTGTGTTATCTTCTCCCCGGCTGAACGATGGATTTTATGCTCACCTAAAAGTCATCGTTCAGCCGAAGAGTGAAAGATGGGAGCATTTACACACAATGGCTGAAGCAATGGCTTTTGAGCTAATTTTGAGCGATAATTGTTGTGTGTAAATGGGCCTTTAGGATTAGTTATTGTCAGTTTCTTATTATCTGTTTACCTTTTCATTTGCTCCATTATCTGACTACCATCACTATCATCTGATTACCATCACTATTCTGTTCCTGTCATCTATTGGTGACTTCCTAATCTTTCATTTTTGTTCCATATTAGTGTTGATACGTTTTTCATATTATTTGTTTATTTGACTGTCCATTTGTTACATGATTTAGCCTTCCTGTAAATCCTGGGGGTACCTATGTACTGGGAGACAATTAGTACCTGGGAAAGGTGACAGCCAGAGGAGGTCTAGTTCTGTCCTCTTGTATTCAGCCAATGTTAACACTATATGTGAGAGTATTATTTGAATATTGTATGTTATTTTAGCACTATATCTTTCTATTATGTGAGCTATATATGGCGGTACTAACACCGGTACTATTTTAGCACTAGATGGTGGTATGACAATATTATGTGAACATATATCTATTCTCTATCTATTCACTTTCGCATACACTAACTAATTATTACAAGAGTGGACTCGATACTGTCTCTGTCTGCCCTCGAAACATATTTTAGGGAACTACTATTGGATCATTGTTTGCAGTGACGTACTAGTAAGTCAGAGGCATACCTTGACGTTCCTGGGCTCCAGTGTGAAATCTGTATGAGGACACCACACCTACCAGATGCCACTAGTGTCTACTTATGTGGTACTACTACCTCAGCATCGCCTATATGTATACCCCTCACATAAGTATATTAGAGACAAGTTTTACCGCTACTTAAAGGCCAGTTTTATAGGGTCAACCAGTAGAATTCGTTATTCTTGACTGCACAATAATGTATACTTCAGGGCAGATTATCTCTTTGTAGGAACAATGATTGGTGTAGAGTTTATAGCCATATTGGAACCCAGACAAGTAGAACCATGTCCATTACCTAGAGCTAAAATGGTCTTCTAGCAGAACATGCAATCCTTCCCAGATACTATCCATCACAATCTCTAACCGTATCTGACACATCTTACATTTCATATTTTTCCAAGCATTGTCTTTTAATGGGGTGTGAGTAAAGGAATACAGAAATCAAAGACGCCAAATGCCAACCGCACCCCGTGCATGATACTTCCACCTTTCAAATGTGCTTCTTCCTAAAAGGTTGGCAATAAATGAAGTGAGTTTAAAGAAATTTTAATGTTCTGGTTATTTTATGAGATGTACATGAAAGGAAAATAAAACTTTGCATCAAAGGGTATGTGATTGAATGATGCTAAAAGGGAGGCTCATAAAGTTATTTGTCGAATATATCTATTTTAGGATGAGGGAAAAGATATTCTTCCCATTTTATACTGAAAACTGTATAAAAACATCAGTACTCGTATTTAACCCCTTAGAGACCAGCCTATTTTGTGCCCTAAGGACCAAGTGATTTTCATCATCACATTGCAAGTCACATAATTCGCTGCCATATGAGGGCTTGTTTTCAGTAGGGCGAGTTGTATTTTTTATTGGCACCACTCTGGGGTACATATATTGTGTTGTATAACTTTTATTACATTTTTGGTGGGGGGGAGATGGAAAAAACATCCAGATATTCTGGCATTGCTTTGGGGTTTTGTTATTCAGTGTTCACCAGTCGGTAAAACTACCATAGTGATTTACTTATGTATGTGGATACACATGAGACAAAATTTATAAAGAATTTTTTATTTTTTTTACTTCTTTTGCACAATAAAAACACATTTTTAAAGAAACACAATTGAATCTGCTTTGCCGCATTCTAAGACCCAGAGCATAGTTACCTTTCTTGCAGCGGAGTTCTGTGAGGGCTTGTTTTTTTTGAAGGAAGAGTTGTAGTTTTTAATGGTATCAGTTTGAGACTTTTTGATTGCTTGTTCCTGGACTTTTTGGGAGGCAAACAAAAGAAAAATTACAATTGCGACATTATTGTTTTAATAAATGACAAAATATTTTCATTGTTTGGGTTGTTACGAACGTGGTAATACCTATTATGTGTTGCTTTTTTTAAAATTTCATATTTTATCCGTTTATGACGTTTTTTGTGGCGCAAAAATGCATTTTTTTTCTTTAAATTAGACTTTACAGAATTTTTAAAAATAAATTATTATTTAGTCCCTGAAAGACGCTTGAAGATGCGATTGTTTGATTGCTAGAATAATACACTGCATTACTTATGTAGTGCATTCTTCTAAGCCTGTGACAGCAGCCTATTCGACTCTCTAGGAGCTAATGGGCTAAGTTACATGTCAGACATGGGAGCCTTTGTCAGGTTTCCAGATGTCACGGGAACCCATTTGTACTTGTAGAGTGCCAAAGCGTAACAGAAGGAGCCCCCCGTCCTGTCATCTGCTTACACTTTGCAGTTGCTGTTGATTGTGGCATGTAAGGGGTTTAACTGCTGGGGATCTCTGCTACTGGCTATTAGAACAGGATTTGAGTTGTCAGTAGTCAGCCAAGCCACCTTCTTAAAAAGATGTATGTGCAGGTTTAAAGTCAGGTCAGTAAAAAGCGGTCTCTATTGGTTGAAGTGGTTGTCCCACAAAAATTATGGCTTATCGTTATATCAATCCTATGATTATAAACCTTTTTTTGCATTTACACATCTTATAAAAAATGTTTCCATCTTCAGGTATTCCAGGTCAAATGTTAAAATATTGCCACCTACTGTTTCTCTTGAAGGGTCTTCCTGTGTTCACCTCACTAAATGTTCCAAGGTAATCATACATAGTCTTGCTTCCCTCTCTGCTCCACTGGGTATGTGGAGGGTTCCCTGGTGTGATGAGCGGCCGCTTCTGAAGTTGCTGCATCTTCTGTGATGTCAGAAGAGATGCTGATTAATTGTATTTGCAGTAACCCTGTCTCCTTCTCTTATCACTTGCTGAGCAGCTCTTCTGACATCAGAGACGGCGCAGCAACTTCAGAAGCAGCTGCTCCCCACTCCAGAGATCCATACGCATACCCAATGGAGCAGGAGGAGAAACAAGACTGAGCAGATGGAACAAATACTGAGATGGACACAGAATAGAGGCAACAGGTGGCGCTATTCTAACATTAATCGTGGAATATCTGGTGATTGAAATATTTGTTTTCATAAGTGTAAATATGAAAAGTGTTTTAATCGGCTAGATTTCACTATAAACAATATTTATTGTGGGAAAACCTTTAGGGCACAATTTAGAGGTATATACCATTTATAGATTCACCAAAATTTTTTTTTTGGAGCGGGGATTGGAAAAAGTAATAAAAATATAAAACGAGGAAAACACACATGAATGTTTAGATGCAAAATTTAGTACAAAATGATTAATGTTGGCAACATTTTGGATAAGAGTGCCTTATATCAAGCTTGGAATAACCAGGACACCAGTCGCCATGAAGTGCTTAGCATGCCTCCCTGGGGCGTGTAGTTGTGTTTATACAGTGATACAGGTTCCATTTAACTTCTAGATAGTGCTGGTGTAGTGGCCCAGAACGTCTATTCTTGGCCCCTCCATAAATGTCATACATGTAATATCTTGTGTAGATGCACTGTGCAGAAACTGTCCTGTCATTTGTTATGTGTATTGCACAGCTGCAGTGGATGAAGAGTTAATGTCTGTGAATGTATCCATCTCATGTCACGTGGTATATTTGGAGTCTATAAATATGAGTGATTGGGTGTGATAAGTTGTGAGTGAGTGAGTTAGTTAGTGAGTTGGTTCTTCAGACTTTGGTCATCAGGAGTGCTTCTGAGTGCCAGCGACATGGGGGTACCCTCATGTGGTGAAGAGAATGGAAGCGGAAGAAAAGTATCTTCAGGACATCAATGTGAAGAGCCAGTAGCAAGTGAGGAGAAAATGTGTAAGAGAGAGTAAGTACAAAGGCGAGCCCAGACCACCATGCAGAGGTACTGTGTCCAGAGATTGTCTGTGGAGATTCTGCCCCTTCCCTTTTCCAGGAGCAGTCCCTGACAGATAACTGGGACTGTGAGGCTGGTGTCATCCTGAGTATACCCCTTCCCGGAGTGGTTCTGTACAAGTCCTAAGGATTGTAGGGCCAGCATCATCCTGAGTTCCTCCCAGACCATCTTTCTCTGTATGGCCAGCATTGGTGCATCATTGTACCTTGTGAAGTGTTTCAGCTACCTAAAGTAAAGTTTTCCCAGGCCCTGACCATCCCCAGGGACGGAGGTACTAAAAAGTTAAGTGTGTGGACTTTGCTTATTACCACCGATGTCCTATACCGGAGGGAAAGGAACGGTGGTGTCACCCGTGACAATCTAAAAATCTCAGTAAATGTTTTTTGGCCATCCCTATACTAGGAGTGTCCAGAAGCGGCCTGGTGGCACTTGGCCCATGGTTGCATGTAGCCCTCCATGATAGAGACAGGTGAGTGCCGATGTAACCCGTGACAGTTTTACCCTGCCAGCTTCTCCACGTGGGCCTCGTGTCCCGAGTAAACCCTCCAGATCACCACACTCGGCCCAAGATAGCTTCTGACTACAGCTAGTACAAATGTTTACTGGTGATGGCAAAGTATGGGTGTTGAAAATGGTGCTAAATAGTGATGAGTAATTTGTGGAATAATTGGATTGCATTGGTAAAAATCAGGTTTACTAATTTGCCCTCCAGAAGTTCGCCAATGCAGCTAAAGCCCCCCAAATTGCATTGGAATACAGCCACACATCTGGGGAAAACTGCGCTTCTCACAAAGTTTTGTCAAATTAGTGTGCAATGGTGTGGGGGTCAATCATAGCACACGGATGTCACTGATAAAAGAAGACCCACATAGAGACTCCTAGATCAAAACATTTTACCAAGTTACCAAGATTTACAGCAGGTGTGATGCTTCTTTGAAAAGCAATGTCATAAATTTTACAATAAGATATTCTGAAAGATAAACATTCAAGCAAGGACCTGCTCCAAGGAACAGCAGTAGAGCTACCAACAATTTCACTATACAAGACAGCAGGTGTGCTGCCTATTTTAAAAGCAATGCCATAAATTTTACAAGGGCAAATTCTGCCAGGTGAACACAACACTCAAGCACAGACCTCCCAAAAATTATACCAAGGCAGACTACAGGTATGCTGCTTATTTTAAAAGCAATGTCATAAAGTATGCAAAAGACAAATTCTACTAGGTGAACAGAACAGCCAAGAAAAAGCAGTAGAACTACAGCTGTTCCATGTGCTTTAGAACATTTTCATTTCGGGATAAGGAGGAGGAGGGGGTGAGGAGGGGACAGACAGAGATAAATGTTCCACAACCCTTGGAGGCAGTAGCATAGCAAGGTCAGGTGGTACCCGGTGCGGGAACTTTTTTGTAACCCACCCCGTCCCGCCCAATTTTGAAATTATTAAAAGAAGGAAAAGCAAAATACTTATCTGGTTTAATTACTTAACATTGTGGACATAAACACTTGAGACCTTTGTCTCCTGACTTTGTTCCCTGCAACTTTTCAAATCGCATCATCAAAATCAATTCCTTTCACTACTTTATTTTCAATTGACAAGATGGCTAAGCCAGAGAGCCAAGCTTGACTCATAGTGGACGATAAATAGACAGACAGACAGATAGACAGACAAACAGACAAACAGTTGGATTGATAGATAGATACATAGACAGCCATAGATGCATAGATAGACAGATACATAGACAGACAGATACATACATAGACATAGATACTTAGATAGACAGATACATACATAAATAGACATAGATACATAAACCGATAGATAGACAGTGTTAAGTCTTACCAACGCTAGATTGGAGCTGTAGGTGTAGTAGCTGTGCCAGTCATTGGAGAGTAGTCAAGGTAGCCAGGAGCCATTATTGGGACATCTCGGTATGCAGTACAATGGGATGGGATGGAACCGTAGTCAAATGGAAACCAGAGGTCAGCAGCAGCAGGTATCAGTATGCAGTACAATGGGATATGACGGAAACATAGTCAAATGGAAGCCAGAGGTCAGCAGCAGGAGGTATCGGTACAATTGCAGATGAGCAAGAGGAAGAGGAGCTTGATCAAGGTGGTGGAGCACAATAATCACATGCTGGATCTGAGGTACGGTCAGGCTTTTATAGGAAGTCGTAATTAGTAGTAGGGTGGAGCCAGGACAGGGAGACAGGAAGTGGACTTAGCAGCAGCAAGGAAACATAGAACAAGGCTGGCTTTCAGCAAGGAACTGTCCAAATCCTGGATAGCCCAGGGGAGAAAGCTGTTGACTGGAGCACAAGAAGTCCTGGGTTCAGATCCTCACAGACAGATAGATAGATAGACAGACAGACAGATAGCTACATAGACAGATATATAGATAGACACTCAGATGTACAGTCTCACACACAGTCACATAGTCACCCACATACACTCACATAGAGTCTCACATTTACATAGTCACACACATAACAAGCGGCACGGAGCACCGCTAGCCAGCACTTCACACTGTCTGACTCACAACCCACTCAAATCCCCTCTCACATCCTCAGAGAGGATGTGAGGAGCCTCTGCAGGGCCTTGAAGGTCCTGACTGCACCCCGTGGGAATGGGTGAGATAGGGACGGGCTGAAAAGCCAAAGGCTGTCAGAGGAGGTGAGCTCTCTGCGAAAAATGGTTGGGCATCAATGCATTCTCCCTCTGGTTGTTTGGACTGCCTCGTGGACTGCCTTGTTGAGTTCCATGAAACTGAATGTTAAAACAGCTTCTCAGACTGATTCACTGGGGTGAGCAAGAGGGGGAATGCTTATGGCTGACTAACTGCTGTGTTCCTGTGACTGGGAGGAAGAGGAGGTGGTGGTACTTGAGGCATGTCATCCACTCTACGACCTGTTCTGCATTCTTTGGATGTAATACTGGGCAGAACCACTTCTAAGGAATGGTTCTAAGGAACCTTCTGCAGAGTGCGTAGCAGTGGGAGCCATTTGAAGTACCAAACTGGCATGTCTTCTATCCCCTTCCCCTTGCTTTCTTTATTTTTAAATTTTTAGTGTATTTTCTTGTAATTTATCAGCTAACTTTGTAGTTTGCAGAAAACCACTGCTAGCTGAGTAAGGCCTGCAAATAGTGGCCGGACTGAAGGACATCGGAGGCCGCTGCACTGTGTCTATTTGCTGTCTCTTTGTTTGGTTTCTTTTTGCTTTAAATTTACCCAAAGCACCACCGCCAAATAAATAAGCTGTAATCCCTGGACGGCACAATATGTGAGAACAAAAGGCCACACCGCACAGCTTTTATATTTGTGCACTGTCCTTGTTCGGCGCAGCGTAATTAAATTCCCCAAACCCCACTGCTAGCTGTGCGAGGTCTGGAAATAATTTGTAGTGGCCGGACTGGTGACTTTGAACAACATCTGAGACCACAAACCATACAAATAGCTAAAGGCTCAGGGGCCCAGGTGCAAAAGATAAGTTCGGGCGCCTCCCCCCCACCTGTACACATACCCAAATTGCGCTGTGTACAACTGCAAAACACATTTACATACATGAACTACCCCTTGGAATAAGCTTTCCAAACATGGAATACATGAAAATTTGTTTGCAGCTGCTCGGGATTATTTCACATTGGCGAGTGCAATATTGGGTTGTGAAACTCGGTTCGATATTGCGCTCACCACCGTGCGATGTCCCCGCGGATGCAAGCCTTTTTTTTTTTTTCAAACATCTTTATTATTAAAAAGTTTGGCAAATATTTTTTAGTACAACTCAACAAAAAAATAAAAATAAAATAATACAGAAATAAAATACATCTTGAAAAATACAATATATTCTTCAAGAACTTTGCATTTGCAGATATAACTTGCATTGTCCCTTTGGGAAATAAAGTATTATATTAAACATATTGATCTCTTGTACTATTTCCTTTTTATGGTTTACTCGTCACTTTCAATCCTCCCATTATCTTTGTATCTGCCCAGGATATGCCAGCATGGTCCATGTCACTTCATACAGGGGATGTATAACTTGTACCAGCTGTACATATATATTATATACAGCAGGTACCCAGGTTATAACAGCATGGTCCTTATTACTATATACAGAATATATAACTCATACCAGATATATCAGTAGTAGGAGGACCACGAAACAGGGGAGTCTGCAGCATGGAATTGCCTGCCAGCTCCCCCAGATAATGGCCCTACCCTCTGGGCCACTGCAGTGGAGCAGTATGTTGTGGGGGCCCGTGGCACCTAGCAGTACGCCATTGCCACAAACAAAAAACTGCAATATTCCCCATTCCAAAGCATAGTTGGTCTATCTGCTTTGTTAATATATATGTTGATAGCAGCAGAAATATACCCTCTCCCAGTGTACAGACCATGTTTCATGTAGGCATAAAAACGTGAAGCGGCTTGTCTGTCCTGTGCTCAACTATAAAAGGTCTGCTGGTTATACTTTGCCTAAGTTATATATGCCTAGGTCATGTGATGCAGGTGTCCAATGAGATCAAAGGTGCCCTAGCTGCTGATTGCCTGCATGCTGACCTCTGCAGCAGGCATTATGGGAAATTTGATTTTCCCATGAACTTTACAAAAAAATTAGTTTGGACTTACCCAATTTTGCTAAAATCGTGGCGATTTTATTGCTCGTCTTATCGAGACAAGCAGCACTAGTGACTTTGCATGTTTACCATTTTCAACAACGGTAACTATCTCCACTCCCATTCGGCCAATCTCATTGGTGTCAGGAGGGGATCAAGATGTTCTTTAGAGTTCTTCCACGTCTACAAATCGTTCTTGGTTTTGCGGATATTGTCGCTCTGCGAAATCTTCCAGTGCTTCTGGGGTATTTCCTTACTATTACCATGCTGTGAATTCCATCTTGTAATGAATTATCTGTCTAAAAGCAAGAAAACAGCAAGTAAGAACACCAATGACTTCAATTTGTCTTTTATTCCTGTGTTTAACCCTTTCCAATCCAATTTGTATCCTGGTTTTCCTAGGGGGCTTACTCTTTTTCTGCCGTTATACAACGGCGCTATACGCTGGCTAAAGCCAGTACTGCATGAGGTGACACATTGGATAATTTCCGACAGCAGAGAGGCTGGCAATATACAGTAAGAGAACCTCGACGGACGTCTTCCAACATCAGAGCTGTACAGCCTTAAATCATAATGTCTTCATAGGTCAGACAGTGGATTGGAAAGGGTTAAATGTAAGAAGGCCAAATGTGAATGCTGTAATATTTGTCATGGGAGGAAAACGACGGAGATTGAAGAAGAACATGCCGTTGAGATCAAATACCACCTAAACTGCAGCTCACACTAGACTATTTACTCATTGGAGTGTTCTTGTCATCGTAGATATGTGGGCTGCGCTATAAATCCCCTACGAGTAAGGGTGAACAAACACAGATCTAACATTATGAATGGTTACGATACAAACATAGTGTGCCAAGACATTTCTCAGTCTGTCATAACAAAACTCCAGCCCACACGTATATCACACCAATAGAACAAATTCCGGTAGGAGAATATCAATAACTGAGAAGTAACAAGATGTACTGGAACACCCCGAGTCTTTATGGTCTCAACAAAGCACTGGAAAACACCTATTAGATATTAATTTCTCACTAACTTCTCCCTTCACTTATTGTTTTATATAGTTTTATTTCCAGCTTTCTGACCAGTTTTTATCTTTCATTTAATACTTTTAAATGGTCTCATTTTAGTCCCCATCCTATAATATATTTTTAGATTTAACCCTATTTCCTAGTAATGTTATTTTTATATTGTCTTTTTATATTATTTAATCATTTTATTAAAAAAAAAAAATCTTCATTATGCCAAGGGAAGGTGGATGGGAGGAAAAGGAAGGGGAGAAACCACAATTGGGGAAGGGAGGTACGGCCAGGAAGCGGGAAGCGTCTGTTACTGATAGCCAGCCTCCTGCTGCAACAGTGGGAGTGCATAGAGACAGTGACCCCAGCTGTTAACCCTTACACGCTGCGATTAATGTAGATCGCAGCATGTAAAGGGTTCACAGACGGAGAGCGCTCCCTCTGTGACGTCATCAGAATGCAGAGTGCCGTCGGGTTACCATTGCAACAGGACGCCAAATACAGACATCCTGTAATGCCAGTGCCTGTGATCGCTATAACAAGCGATAAGGCATTGCTGGAGAGAAGTCCTGCAATGTTTTATCATAGCGATCGTAGGTGCTATGGTGTAAGTCGGCCACAGGGACACAAATAGTGTAAAAAAAAAAAAGATCAAAGCAGTGTCAAAATAAAAAAAAAGTTAAAAAAAAAAGTAAAAAAAGCTTTTTTTGTGTGCTTTTCCCCCTATTAGTATAAAGAAATGTAAATTAAAATCCCCAATATTTGGTATTGTAATATGACTCACACAACAGATTGAACACACTTTTTAACCTGCATGGCAAAAAAAAAAAAAAAAGTTTTTTTTCTTTTTATCTCTTTTGCAAAAAAAAGGGATCAAAAAAGTCATATGTACCCCAAAATGGTACCCATAAAAACTACAGCTTTTTACACAAAAACCAAAACCTCGCAGAGCTCTGTCCATGGAAAAATAAAAAGGTTATAGGACTTTGAATGCAGTGATTTAGAAAAACAAATAATTTTTAAAAAAAAGGGGTTTTATTGCGGAAAAGAGGACAAACCTAAAAAAATAAGAATTTCGGTATCGTTGTAACCATACTGGCCTGCAAAAAAAATGTATTGTGTCATTTATGCTGCTTAATTACCGCTGTTAAAAAAACCTAAAAAAACAATGGCAGAATTGATGTGTTTTCTCTCCCTGCTATCATGAAAAAATTAGTAAAAGTTTTAAAATATAGTCTATGCACCCAAAAATGGCACCAATAAAAACTACACTTCACCACGCCAAAAAACAAGCCCTCATACAGCCATGTCGATGCAAAACTAAAAAAGTTATGCCTTTTGAAAAGTGGAGATAAAAATCCCCTAAAAACTTTTGCGTCCTCAACGCCAAAATAGGCCGAGTCCTTAAGGGGTTAATTTAACAGCATTAACTCCAACCCTGTTTAGAGAATGCGCTCCGCAAGGTGAGAAAATAGCAGATTCATTCATTTCCTATTGTTCTAACTCCACTTATGTCTCCCCGTATACTTGAGCTGTTGCATACCCTTGAGAGCGGCGGTCAACAAGAGGTAAATTGAGCATTTCTAATGTGGAAACAATTCCCCGAGTTAGCGCCTCCGCAGTTTTATCAATAATATTCATGAAATTAATAAACCTCTCGTAAATTTCAAACAAACTAGTTTCTTCATTCTGTAGGACATAACGGAGTATAAGAACATTCTGTTCTTAATGTGAGATATGTGGTGTAGCATCAACAATGAGCCCATAAAACAAGGAGCTTCTCATCACATACGGCAATGAACTCCCTTTGAGAATATCTGGAGAGATAATGAATTTGACCATGCATATCTTTTTTCTCTAGTTGTTGCTTTCTGACTTTAGCTAAGAGTTACTTAAGCCGTACTTTCCAATCAGCTCTAATAGCCGCAAACAATTACCATTGTGTACATTGCTGATTTTGGTATTTTTCCCTTGAAAAGCTAAACCTCTAGAATCTAGAAACAAAGTAATATCCAGGATTCTTTGTAATACAGCTCACAATGTATCATATGATTCTAATCAATACTATGTCCTTGTAAAGATGTTTGAAGAGTCTTCTATACCAAGTACCGTATATACTTGACTATAAGCCGAGTTTTTCAGCACTTTTTTTTAATGTTTAATAAGTTTTTATTAGAACTTTTGTATAACTTTTACACACCAATACACAAAAAAAAGAAATGCAACAAATAGCTGGTCTCGCAGGACCGCGACAATGACATCACATTTAGAAAATATCAGGAAAGAGAAGAAAAAGAAAAGAAAGAAAAACAAAGAAGGGACAATCGTAACAAACAGGGCTTGCTGTATTCTGTTAGGAACTACCCTAGTAAGCTGTACTTGCATATTGCTCATTGATAAACTGGGACCACTGACGTGGCAGACCCCTATACTAATATCTTGTCCGCTTTAACAACTGGGAAGAAGGGCAAACAGATAAAGAGAAGATTCATCAGCAAGTGAGAGAAACCCTCATGTAGCCATCGAAGCAGATCCACTTGGGACCCAGCCGCGAGTTGACCAGGCGGCGGCCCCTCTACCCCGCCTCCTGGGGAACTTGAACAGGCACCCTCCCCTTACGATCCTGTTATGGATCTCAGCAGAGTCATGGAAAACGTTCCAAGCTGACCAGGCGCGACCATTTGAGCATGTCTCCTCTGAGCCCTCCTCCACCAACTCCTCCATATGCATTAACTGATTTAACTCCTGAATAAACTCTAGAATCGAGGGAGGAGCAGAACTCCACCAGTGGCGTGGAACCACCGCCCTAGCCGCAGTGAGTAAATGTCGTAAAAGAACTTTTTTATCATGGCAAAAAGGCCAGGAATAACAGAGAGTAGTGCTACCTGAGGGGAAGCCTCCACCGTGCTACCAGATGCAGCCTCATACAGCTCAAAGACCTTCCTCCAGAAAGGCTGGATAAGTGGGAAGTCCAACCAAATATGCAGCATGATGCCAAGCCCAGACCCACACATCCAACAGGAACTCGACACTGACGGGAACATACGGAGAATCAAGTCTGAACATCTGTACCACCTGGAGAGGAGCTTAAAGTTTTTCTCTCGCGCCACACAGGCCAAATAATTTGTGTGCGAACGTAAATGCTTTCTCCCAATAAGAGTCCTGCAGCCCTTGTGGCAAGTCCCTTTTCCACCCTTTGTTGTATTGCGGGAGGCCCTGCGTAAGCTTCTCCAAAATTATGCCATAAATCCCGGAGAGGACGCTTTTGGTGGGGTTTTCAGCACTTTTTTTAATGCTGAAAAAGCCCCTCTCGGCTTATATTCGAGTGAGATTAAAAAAAAATGCAATACTCACCTCTCAGCTGGCGTCTGTGTGCCCGGTGTGATGCTGACTCTGGCGGTGTCCCCGGCACAATGGTCTCCCTGGCAGTGCAGCAAGCTGCTTCAGACTTCTCTCTGCTGTCATCTCCCTGCTCAGTTTTGAATTCTCCCGCCGTCAGCGCTGTGTAGGTAAACACTGTGATTGGATTGAGCACCAGCCAATCACAGCCATTGCTCGATCATTCATAGCTTGTTCCAATCACAGCACTTACTTACACAGCGCTGATGGCGGGGGAATTCAAAGCCGAGCAGGGAGATGACAGTGGGGAGAATCCTCAAGCAGCTTGCTGCACCGCCAGGGAGACCATTGTGCCGGGGACACAGACGCCAGCTGGGAGTTGTTTTGCGTTTTTTTTATCTAGTACATACTCGAGTATAGCTCGGCTTATACTCAAGTCAATAAGTTTTACCATTTTGGGGTGGTAAAACTTATTGACTCGGCTTATACTCAGGTCGGCTAATACTCGAGTATATACGGTAATTCTTTCTATGGTCAGAGCTGTTTTCGTACTTTGATAAAATGTTGTAGTCTTTTTTAAGCTTTTTCTCTTGGAGAAAAGCCATCTTTAGATAACTTGCTTAATTTTGATTTACTCGTACTCTTATCGTTGCTCCTATCAGAAGAAACTCTACGGGGTAAACAATGAATAGTTTATTTTAACTTACTCCACATCACCCCCTCACGTGGAAACTTTCATCAGCTGTTTTCTTGTATAACAGCGAATCCTGAAAGTTTTTACCATTTACATCCTTTCGAAAAAAAATTTGAAAAATTGTTGAAAAACCAGTGTAAGAAGAAATAACTTTCTGTCTCATACTACCTGTGATTTTTAATGGCCACGTGTCCAGGTCGACCAGATCAGTGTTTTCATAATCCAGTGCTAGATTTGTATCTTGATTGTTTTTTCAGCATCAGGATTCAAAGATGAAAATATCTCAGCTGAAACTTCCTTTTCATCATCCTCTGCCATTCGTCCAGGTTCAAAAAATTTTGTGATAGTTTGACGACCAACTGATTCTTTCATCTATCTTTCAGCTTGGATTTTTTCGTTTTAAGGAGCCTGATGCTAGGTTGTGCTGGTTGTCCTGTTCTTCTACGGGTTTCCAGGAGCACACCTTCACAGGTGTGCTATCATTGAACTGGCTGGGTGTGGAGTTTCTCCAGCCAGCCAATCAGCACAGGTCTATTACATATAAATAACAACCCCACTAGCTAGAAGGAGCTGGCTTCCTCAATCCCCCTGGTGTTTGCATTTATACATGTGGTTCTATAGGTGTGAACAGTGATGTGTGGTGTGTGTCTGCGAAGGGTGCCGGACATGTTGTGTGATCAGTCCTGTTTCGGTTTGGATTCATTCTAGGATGTGTTGGTGTGAACTGTGTTCTGTGTGGCAGGATCATTTACCATCTTTGGGCGAGCTAGATCCTTAGGTTCCAGCGTGGGGTTGTCCCTATCGGGACAATCACCCCACATGCGGGCAGGATTCATGTGAAAGTTGTCTGGTCCGAGTAGGTACCCGCAAGACAAGGTCCCTTGTTGGTGTGCTCACGGGCTTAAGTGACTTGGCCAGTTCATGAACTAATACCTCGTACTTTTATAGCTATTACATCTGGTTATGTGTGCAGGTATGTATGCTGCATGTTTTGGTCGACAGCCTTGTCCTTATGTTATGTCTGCACATGAGTCCAGTTCCAGTTTACTGGCCCTTGGTGTTCTGTGTGTGCATTTGTAACTCAGGTTACGCAGCCAGCAAATCCCTGTGTGGATGTGACACCTGACTTATACTTTGAATTTGACATTTCGGCTTTACCAATTCTAAAATGAGCATCACTATTCACTATCGATAAAAAATATTCTCAAAATTTATTAACCATATCAAATACACTTTACTGTTATACTGTTATAGTCAGACTAACAACATGTTGATGATCTAAAAAAACTGTTCTTCTTAGCTCAACAGAAATAATAAGATGATTCCGCTGTCTAAAACAATCAAATCACTTAGAAATTCATTAGAGCTGCACATGTGTGTTATTAGATCCTCACTGTTTAATGGAAATTAAAAAACTAATATTAAGAGGGCATGATCACGTGACTGTCTCAAGATGTTAGAGTGATGCCGGATGTGGCAGACAGCGTTGCCAGATTCCCAACACTGTTTATCCCCACCTGCAGGTTAAAAAAATCTCCCAAAATCTCCACTCATTGTAAGGTTTCCCTAAGTTCCCAAGTTCATGGACAACTAACTTACTAAGCTTAGAAATTAATTGCCTATGAACATCTTATTTCATAATAATGCAGTTCTACAAAAGAAACCATTTATAAATGTAGTAATATTTCCAAATTTTAAAATTAATTAATTTTTGCTTGCCTGGCCTGGGTCCCCTTCCTTATGGGGGCCATGCTGCTTACTGTGAATGGAGCCTGGTGGGGGGAGAACACTCCCCAACCCACTCCGCCTCCTTTCCTGCAGCACTGTGAGCAATGCCAATGATACTCGCTCCTGTATAAAAGCACAGGAGTGAGCACCACTGGGACGATCAGTTGGGCATAATTTGCCTGACAGCTCAACACATTTAAAAGGACCATAAGCTGGAGTTTCTCAGCTCCCGGGACTGGGGAACCCAGACTGTGTGGAATAGACATCCTAAGTACTGCTCCTGAGGAATGGGTAATGAAATGTGATTCTGTTGAGATGAACCGCGATATGTTTAGGCAATAGGCCTGTTTGTAAGGGACAAAGATTATGTATAGATAGTGGTCAAAAGGCCAGGGCTTATTTATGTCCTAGCCCAATGTACAGTGTGAAGTGCTGTGATGGAAATAAAACTGGCAGGTGCCAGATGTTAAAGAAGTCCAGTTGTAAGGTGTGTTCTTGAGAGTGGTGCCAATCATCTTGAGTGGATAAGATGATGTCTTCGAAACATGACTAATTCCCTATGGTTACACCTCCCACTGAAAAACTTCCCTTTTTTTCCTTAACCCCTTAACGACTAGGCCATAGTGTTTTTACGTCCTGCCCAAGTGGGCTTTATTCTCTGAGGACGTAAAAACATGCTTCCTGCAGAGACTAAAGCCACGTGGGCTCTGGACGTGACAGCTCCATGCTGTTGGTGCCCGCAGGTAGCCGACAGCATGGAGCTGTCATCCCGGGCTGCGGGGACACCCCCCCCCCCGGCATTGCGATCGGCGCTATCCAATGCATAGCGCCGATCGCAAAAAAGTAAATAAAGCAGTGAAAAAAGATAGATATTCAGCTGCTCTGATGGATTGGATCCATCAGAGCAGCTGAAAATTCTTACCTGGCTTGTCGGCGGTGTCCCCCGGAGATCTGGTCCTCCCGGACCCGCCGGCGGCCTTCTGCGTATGCGCGCCAGACGATTACGTCAGGGGCATACGCAGAAGCCCGGGAGCCCCCGGCAAATTCAAAACCTCCTGGCTCCCGGCTCCTGAACAGTTTTTAATTTTAAAAAATTGCCCAAAAAATTGAAAATCGTAATTTTTCCTTCTGCTTTGCTTAGATTCATTCAAATACTGTGTGGTCAAAATACGCAGTACACCCCTAGATGAATTTGTTAAGGGGTCTAGTTTTCAAAATGGGGTCATCTGTGGGGGTTCTTTATAGTTTTGGCCACTCAATGGCTCTACAAGTGGGAAATGGGGCCTGGAATTTTTTCCGTTGTACCCTGAAATCCAACGGGTGCTCCTTTCATTGTAGGCCTAGCCATGTGTCCTGTAAGTCTATTAGGGCCACAATGGGTATGTTTCTGCACACGGGACAAACGGGGGTATCCGTTTTGGGTTGAAAGTCGTCATTTATATGTGTGCTGTACAAAAAACCCTGTTTTTAAATTGACGCAATAGCCCAAAAAATGAAAATCGTAATTTTTTCTTACTGCTTTGCTTAGATCTATTCAAAAATTGTAGGGTTAAAATACACAGTACACCCCTAGATAAATTCGTTAAGGGGTCTAGTTTTCAAAATGGGGTAATTTGTGGGGGTTCTCTATGGTTTTGGGCGCTCAAGAACTCTACAAGTGGGCAATGGGGCCTAAAAAGACTTCAAGCAAAATCTATGTTCTGAAAGCCACCGATTATTCCTTTCATTTTGGGCTCCGTTGTGCATGCGGACATAAGATTAGGGCCACAATGGGTATATTTCTGAAAACAGCACAAATAGGGGTATCCATTTTGGGGTGCAAGTCTTCCTTCATATGTGTGCTGTACAAAAAAAGCTGTTTTTAAAATGACAGAATTGCCCAAAAAACGAAATCCTAATTTTTTCCTTTTGCTTTGCTTGAATTTATTCAAAAACTGTGGGGTCAAAATACACAGTACACCCCTAGATAAATTCCTTAAGGGGTCTAGTTTTCAAAATGGGGTCATTTGTGGGGGTTTTCTATGGTTTTGGGCACTCAAGAACTCTACATGTGTGCTATGGGGTCTAAAAGGACATCAAGCAAAATTTCTGTTCTGAAAGACACTGACTACTCCTTTCGTTTTGGGCCCCGTTGTGGACTCAGATATAATATTAGGGCCACAATGGGTATATTTCTGAACACGGGAGAAACAGGGGTATCCATTTTGGGGTGTAAATCCTCATTTTCATGTAAACTATAGGAAAAAAATATGTCTTTAAAATGATAGAATTGCAAAAATATGAAATTTTACTTTTTCTCCTCTAAATTGAATTAATTCTTGAAAAAAAACTGTGGGGTCAAAATACTCATAACATCCCTCAGTGAATACACTAAGGGGTGTAGTTTTTAAAATGGGGTCATTTGTGGGGGTATCTATTATTCTGACACTCATGAGCCTTTCCAATCTTGGCTTGGTGTAGGAAAACAAAGTGTTTCTCAAAATGCTAAAAAGTAATGTTAAATTTGTACGTCTCCTAAATGGTTAAAACAAAACGAAGGTTTTTCCAATGTGCGCCCAAAATAAAGTAAACAGGTGGAAATATAAATCTTAGCAAAAATTTCTATATTATGTTTGCACATATTTAAGATATTGCAGTTTGAAATGTGAAAAAATGACGATTTTTTTCAAAATTTTCCCAATTTTGGCGCTTTTAATAAATAAACACAAATTCTATCGGTCTATTTTTTCCGCCTAAAGGAAGTACAACATGTGGCGAAAAAACAGTGTCAGAATCGCTTGGATATGCAAAACCTTTCTGGTGTTTTTCCATGTTAAAGTGACACATGTCAGATTTGCAAAATTTGGCCTGGTCATTAAGGCGCAAACAGGCTTGGTCACCAAGGGGTTAAACAAAAGCCCTTTAACTCAAAACCCCTTTAAGTGAACTCTCAGCACCATCTTTATGCCACCCTGTTATAGATATTTATTATTCCACTTCCACTCTTGTCCTTACCTTTAATCCCACTTTAACAGCTCTTAACCCTTTATCTATCATTGCAATGCCCTCCCCTTTTGGCTCCTCATTTGGAGTCTTCCAACATTTGTTGCTCT
This sequence comes from Eleutherodactylus coqui, assembly GCF_035609145.1. Taxonomy (NCBI): domain Eukaryota; kingdom Metazoa; phylum Chordata; class Amphibia; order Anura; family Eleutherodactylidae; genus Eleutherodactylus; species Eleutherodactylus coqui. Next base: position 68,030,673 of record NC_089849.1, read on the forward strand.
TTACTAGGGTTTCAATAGACATTGATATATATGTCATCTGGGTCATTGCTGCATGCAAAGAAATTGCTTTTTTAACAAACAAATGTAGCAGTTCCATAATGTGCTCATAGAAATGTGTCCCGATTTTTTTTCAGTAAGCATTAAAGTCTCCAAGGTAACTCCTACAATAAACAAGGTTCTCATAAAATACAATGAACCTTCAACAAACCAATTTGATCTATGTTTTCTGCTTTCACAACGTCCGTCGATGACAACATAGGGCATGGAAATTTGAAGTTATTTTCTGGATTGCATACATTGTACCAGGAGCAAAGCAAAGAAGGTGGCACATTGTAAACCATTGTACCCAATGGCAGCACATCACAACTATTTCATTGGCTACTGCCATAACGATTCTGTTGCTGAAGTCCTGACCTTATCTGGTGTTGTTTACCTAATGATTCACATCAAGGATAACAAGTCGTTACAATGTTTTATAAGATAGCAATGCATGCCTAGTATAGTCACTCGGATCAGGTGATGGATACCACTGTGGTTTCAATAACTTATGATATATTATAATGGCCTCTGAAGCTGGTTGGAACCACGTAGACTTGTCTTGTCCTGTTTACAGTTCGCATCAACTACAATTTGACTGCTTATACAATCACAGTTTCTTTCGTACGTGTTAACAAGGGGAGGAGAGAACGGATAAAATTCCTGGTAGAGGGATAATGATGACAAGAGCCCATTTAAGGGAAGTTTAAAGAAAATTTATAAGTCTATTTTTTCTACTGTAGAACAAGACTTACTCATCGACAAGATCTTGCTCAATGACCATTAAATGAAGTGAACAGAATGTATGTCTCCAAGCATATCTTCTTTGGTAGTATACACCATTCATCAAAAACCTGCGAAAGCATCAAACTGCTCTGTGTGAACCTGTCAGATATACTGTATAACATAGTTCTTGTGGTCCTCAAATTGGCAGTGACCAGTTTGGGCAAATCGTAGAGTTGGAATTTTGTACACCTAAGGGACTTTTCACTTGGGACGAAATAGGTCTGCTTGGATCACAATGTTATTCCTATGGGGCTTGATTTCTGCACCTTCTAAAATCCAAGCGTCCTAATTTCAGAACCGCAAGATTAAATTCCTCACTGGAAAAGCTTTCTGGTTAAGGACATATTGCGCAATTGTTGTTGCAGATTTCTAGCATACAGGAAATGTGATTCCGCAATCAAAGTCTATGGAATAAAACACAGGAAATTCTGCAAGACATTCTTGAAGAACACATTCCACAGTTCAAAACACAACAAAATCTACACTAAATGTCAAAATCCACATCTGTGCTCTGTCCTGTGCAAAAGGTCCCCAAATGTTCGACTTTCAGAGAGGTTAGATAATCGGCATGATCAAAACAGGGGCATCATATCGTGAAATCTTCTGAAGGACTGACCGTTGCAATGTCAGTACAGAGAGTGATTACTCAGGTAGGGCCAAGTACTTGGACACTAGCACAGGTCCATGCAGAAGGAGAACACTACATGGAGACCGCCAAATTGGGCATATGGCAGTTGCTGATGGACGGACGACTACAGCATAGGTCCGTGCAGTGGTTGGAGTCAGAGTCACCCCACGAACAATTGTAAACTTTTTGCTTGAAGCTGGGTTGCATTGTCGGACCCCCATGAAGTGTGTTCCGTTAACCCGATTTCACTGGTGTAAACAAAGTAGATAAAGTAGATAAAACTTTAATAATGTACTTGGAGAAACATATAAGAGGACTTAGGGACCTGTTACACAGTACAACTGTTGGTCTTTCACACAAGAGGGATCATCACTCAGTCAATGGAAGCAGAGCGGACCGGAGATAAGTGAAGGACTGCTGAACGTTGTTTGATTTTTATGTCTGCAAGATCCAAACAACGAACTTATTATCGTTTGTCATTCAAGTTGCACAGGCAATTATACTGATTGATTTACGTTCGGATTCCCGCGATTCAGTGAGAATTGGAACCATAATTGTTCATTGTAAAAGGGCCCTAATTTAAAAACCTAGTTTTGCTGAGTTGCTATACTGAACATAATGGCACATAGAAGTATGTTCCATTAGCAAGAAGTAAGTGTGTCCTCTTACAGGTACATAGTGTTCAGGTATATAAGATCAACAATGCCTATAATGCCCCAAGCCACATATAAAACTGAAAAGTGAGAATGCTGCTCAGAAAATAGACCTAACACTTAAAGGGGTTCTGACATGAAAATTTTTTTTTTACTCACCTTGCCTGGCCAGGACCGATTGCCTGGCATGTCCCCTCCGTCGGGCATCTTCTTCGGTGGCTTCTAGAAGCAGAGCAGGAGCGGTCAAAATGACCGCTTCCTGCTCTGCTCCGTCCGTCAGCCACTTCCGAGGTGAACGGACGGGCCGCCCACAGCAAGCACGTCACAAGCAGTGACTTGCTGTGGGCGGCCAGTCCGTCCTAGCTGAAGTCGGAGTTCTGCACATGTGCAGTGGAGACACGGCCCGTCCTGACTCCTGTCAGAGGGCACCTCTCCACTGCGCATGTGCGGATTCCCGGGGGCTGGGGCGGCTCGTCGGAGGATGAAGAGGAGCCTGCTGGGAGATGACCCCCGCTGCAGAACAACATCAGGAACAAAGGTAAGGGTAAGATTTTTATGCTGTAGCAGCCATTGATCGTGGGTTCCCTGTGTCCATCAGGCAGACCAAGAAACAATGGCTGCTAAGGCATAAAAATCTGATTTGTGTCAGAACCCCTTTAAAGAAACTCTAACACCTACTTTTAGCATTATAAGCTAAGCTTATGGACTGAAAGTAGGTGACCCGCTGAGTCCGGGGATGTAAGCATTATACTTTCCTCCCCCACCGTTCCCCCCAGTGTCAGCACTGAAAGCCCCTGCTCAATGCATTCAGCGACAGCTTCCAGCGCTCACATCGGTAGAACGATGGGGAAGGTAAATGTAACATTAACATACCCGGACTCAGCGGCTCAACTACTTTCAGCCCATAAACTTGGCTTATAGGGCTATAAGTAGTTGGCAGAGTTTCTTTAAAACAAATCAGCATAGCCTCCCTTCCCAAATAATGGTGTCATCAGGGGAATGGGGCTAGACCAGGGGCGTAACTATAGAGGATTCAGGGGATGCGGTTGCACCCAGGCCCAGGAGCCTAAGGGGGCCCATAAGGCCCCTCTTCTCCATATAGGGAACCCAGTACTATGAATAAAGCATTATAGTTTGGGGCCCTGTTACAAGTTTTGCATCGGGGCCCGGGAGCTTCAAGTTACGCCTCTGGGCTAGACTACTGGGTAAGGATATACAATGCTGTATAAACAGGAAGGAGAGGGGGTCACAACAACCGTACTTACAGTTAGGAAATAGCCGACAATCTTTCTACTTTCTGATCTGTTTATAGTGTTTTTTAATGCCTTTGTAGTGGCCCAGTACCTCTATTTCTGGCCCCCTGCATAGTATCATACATGTCATGTCTTTTGTAGGTGCGCCGTGCAAACTGTTTAGTCATTTTGTTATGTGTATTGCACAGCTGCAGCAAGTGAGAGGTTAATATTGCATGAGACTGGGAGATGCCTGCAAATGTATCATTTATGTCCCATCATGTAGTATGTGAGAATATAAACAGGAGTGTGAGAGCTAGGGTTGGGACATCGACACAAAAATATCGATAGTCGCTGAACAATCTATCGATTATTGTAAAATATCGGTGGAAAACTATCGATATTTCGATATATCGACTTTTTAAAATGCTGTATAAAAATAAAACAGGTCTAGGGTTAATAAAGCAACACAGTCAACACAAAAATTATAGTTTTCTTTTAAAACTTTAAACTGTTGAATTTATTATTAAATTCTAACTATTAATAACAGGAAAATATATTAAAGTTACAAATGAAAATAAAAGATTACAGATAAAATATATACCGTATATACCTGAGTATAAGACGAGTTTTTCAGCACAAAAAATGTGCTGAAAAATCCCCCCTTAGCTTATACTTGAGTGAGGTAAAAAAAATACAAAAAAAAGCCTCAATACTCACCTATTAGCGTCTGTGTCCCCAGCGCAATGCTGTCATCGGCGGAGCGGCCAGCTGCTGCAGTCTTCTCCCTGGCTTGCTCTTGAAATCCCCGCCATCAGCGCTGTGATTGGATCGAGCGCTGATGTCATTCTGAATGGCTATGATTGGTTTATCGAGCATCGGCTGTGATTGGCAGGCACTTGACCCAATCACAGTGCTGACAGCGGGAATTTCAAAAGCAAGCCAGGGAGAAGACTACAGCAGCTGGCTGCACCACCGATGGCAGCATTGCGCTGGGGACACAGACGCCGGCTGATAGGTGAGTATTACTTTTTTTTTTTTTTACCTACTATATACTTGAGTATAGCTAGGCTTATACTCGAGTCAATAAGTTTTACCAGTTTTTTGTGGTAAAACATATTCACTCGGCTTATACTCAGGTCAGCTAATATTCGAGTATATACGGTAATTAAAATTAGGTATATGAAAAGAAGTTTTTTATCATTGGCCCCAATAATCGTTATCTGATGAGCCAAGAAATATTTATCTGCTTGCATGCTCTCCCTTCAAAATGCTCCTTTGAGCAGACAGAATTTCACCAGCTTTTGAAAACATTCTTTCTGCAGGAACCGAAGTAGCAACTACAGAAAGATATTATTATTAAAAAAATCGGTCCCTGGTAACGCGAACGCAGTCCCCCGAACACAATTGTAATTGCGTTAGATGGGTCTCCTATCTTTTCTATGGGCACTGCGTTCGCATTAGACGCTGAACACATGACATGTCGCATCTCCTTCTCTGGATGCGACCTTCGTGCGTTCAGTGCAGCCCTCCATCTGCATGTGGAGATGCTTTCATTTAGAAAGCATTGCCCATAGCCATGGCGTTAGACACAAGCCTTCAGAGTCTGCGTCTAGCGCGATGAACAAACACATGTGAAGGAGCGGTCTAAGACCCCACTTTTTCTGAGAGTCGTTTTGCCTGGAGCAAACCCTATTGGTGACAAAGATTCACCTCACACTTTCCAGAAGTTTCTAGAACTTGTTTATAAGTTCATTAGTGCCTGGAGCAAAACTGCATCCTGTACAACACAAAGGAAAGGGCAGAATCTAAAGAAAGAAGATCTGGTCACCGGACCACACGACACGTTTCTTCTTTACAAAAAGTGATATGATATTGCCTTAAACTATCGATGTTACTGATATATCAGACATAACAATATCGATGAAAAGTATCGCCAAAGCATTAGCGATATATCGATATTTCGATATATCGGTTTTCAATGTCCCAACCTTAGTGAGAGTAGGGAAAGGTCGATTCTTCTGGGTTCCTGTGGAAGAGTGCCAGCCACATGGGGATACCTTCAACTCCCATGTGGTGAAGAATGGAGGAGTACTGGTGTACCTGGATGCCTCTGGAAGCTAGGGGTTTGACAGGGGTTGCATGGAGGACAGCCCCTGTCCTGCCCTTAGCTCCCAATTGACTAAAATCTTTATGGATTTTTGCCTGGGCAGGAGGGATAGGGATACTTTTCCTGTGAGGCTTACATTATATGTAAGCCTCACAGAAAAAGTAAGCCTAACCGTAACCCTCCAGCCCAGGCAAAAATCCATACCAACGCTGCTGCTATGACCTGGGGCTCTCCTGCTGCCACTGGGTTTCCTTGTCCGCCGTTGCTGCCGCCAGGTCTCCTCCTGTTGCCGCGTGGTCTCAGGGTGTCGTATCTCTTGCCTCCGCCACTGCCTTTCTTCTGGTGCTGCCTCTTCTCCTGTGGCTGCCTATTCTCCAGGCGCCGCCTCTGCCTCTTCTCCTTCTGCCGACTCTCATACACTTGCCGCAGCCAACATTGCCTCTCCTCCCAACCCGCCGCCGCTGCTGCCACCTCTCCTCGTGGCGCCGACAGCGCCTATCCTTCTCTTAAGGCCGCGGTGGTTACCACCAATGGACAACAGCATTTGGGGTTTGAAACGCGCCTCCAGACAATCACAAGCTGGGGGCGTTACTCCATGTTAAAACTGCTGTATTATGTCGCCACCCCTAACTTCTGGTGGCGACATAATACACCAGTACCGAATAGAAGATATGCCTGTTCGCAAGTTTATTGGTCATCCCTCACCTAGGGGTGTCCGGAAGAGGCCCAGCGCTACCCTCGCCGAGGCTATGTGCATCCCTCTGAGAGGGAGCGTTGTAATTGCCCCCGTGACAAGCAACCATCTTACCCTCCCAGCTCCTCAACGTACGCCCTGTGACTGGGGTTACCCTAGGGGACGCTGCACCCTCATGTTTGATCTTACTTTTAAATGTACTTGATTTAGCCAAATAGAAACAGTGAAATAATGCCTACATATGTAAGAGTATAAAAAGGTTTACATGTAAATGTATGTTCTACACTTACTTCATATTTCAAAAGAGAATTTTGCAGTCTGTCTGTATTTAATTTCACCACAGAAAAGCCTGATGTCAATTTTGTTCCATTATGAGCAATCTTGCAAATTGATGCAAAGATGAGTAGAATGACGAGAGAGCAATTGAGCACAACAATGGTTGAATCTGGATATGACATCTAAGGAAGAAGTGTTTTAGGTCAGAGGAACCTTAATGTCACAGTGCAGATGAAGAAACTGATTAAATTGATTCTTGAATAAAGATTTTTTTATCCCTTTTTGAGACAAACCCCAAGTGTTCAGTTCTTAGTTTACATGATCAAGTGCACCATTAAATCTTGCAGTATTCACTCATATAAAATGTAGCATATACTTGTATATACATATAGAGTGTCTTGGCCATGGAGCCTCTAATGGGATACATGAATGGTCTACTGGTTCCATACTATGTAGTAGTAGGCACTCGCTGCTGTATGATGCACACTGTATTATGGAGGTGTAAGGAGGGAGCCCAGGTTCCAGTTTGTGCTGTAATGAACTCTGTTATGGTTCCTACAGTTATATAATTTGGATGGCATAAGGGCAACCTCTACTGGCGGTCAAACAATGCTGTAGTTTGTGTATTTCTCTATGCATTGTTGTATGAGACTTGCTGTTGACTGCAGAGGTCAGCTGGGAGATCTGGAGGACTCGAGATAATAGAGGGCTGCAAGCTGGAGACTAATTCCAGTGGTACTGAGCCTTAAGAGAGACTGCATTGCTTGGAGAGAGCACTGCCAAAGGAGTGAGGAGTCAACATGGGGTGCCATCCTGAAGAATCTGTGCCCGTTAGAGAGGGACAGAACAGAAGCACAAGAAGGGGAACCAGCCGGTGTTTGAGTAGCACAACTCCATAATGTGTCAGAATAGACGTAGGTGAGAGAAAAAAGTTGCGGGGACCACAATTAGAGAGACTGCTACAAAGGATTCAGATCATCCTATAGCTCTGTGAATTAGAGTACCCCCAACAGACGTCCAAAGACGTGTCACCTATATTACGGTACCAAACTCGCTTGAGATATGTAAGTGAGGTGGGCCACCGGAAAAGGTCGACACGGGTATGGACTTAAACACTTGGCTACCAGTTAAAATACGCAAGCTCTAGCCAACACCATAGGAACACATATTGATCTACCAGTTGCAGACAAGTTATTGGACAACATTGTGTTACTTTCAGATTGTGTGTAGGCGACCACCATTGCTGGGTTGAAACATTTCTTTGTACTGTCACATGTTCTACAGTTGAAGTGTGTTGCTGATTTTTGTAAATTGTCTAACTTTTCTGATTAATAACATTTGGTTTTCTATTACCAGAGACTTCTTCTTCAAACTTAATCTCCAATTTTATTTGCTAAAATAAAAAAAAAATTTTTTTTGTAAGCCTGGTGTCAGCATCATTCCCTGATTCCTGTGTTGTCTGCCTCTTCCCAGACAGAGTTGCTCTCCCTTGAGAAAAAAAAATGCTTCAAAGGTTGAATACCTCCGTCATAGGGCGCAATAGACTCCTTTTTTTTGGAATATTAGTTTTTTATTATATTTTCAGCAAAGTAATTGATAATAAAAAACTATGAAAGCAGAAAACAGTGGTACAATTTTAAGTAGCAGTTGAGGCTGGATCCATTGTATAGCGATATACAGTCAGTAATCTGGGTGTTAGATACAGTTGATCAAGAAAGCATTCAGTCTAAAACTCCTTTCACATGAATGCATATTGACCGGCGTTTTCACGTCCGGCCAATATACGCTTCCATCTGGGGCGTAGAAGCTCATGAACGGGCGCACAAATATAACATTTGTGCGCTTGTTCACACAGCATGGGGCCCGCTGCATATGCACCGAGCTCACCATGCCGTCGCCCATTTCCCCTCCCTCCTCATCGCAGGCTCACCTCTCATCTCCTCCCCGCTCGTTCTTTGCAATGGGAGGGGGCAGGGGTGGAGCTAAGCATCGGCCCGCCCCGCCTCCTTCCATTGATGGCTGTTATGCGCTCATGTGAAAGAAGCCTAAAGGCCCATTAAGACACAACAATTATTGCTCAAAATTTGCTCAAAAGCCGTCTTTTGAGCGAAAATCGTTGTGTGTAACTGCACTTACATCCTGCAGTCTTCGTTGCCCCGTCGCTCATCGTTGTCTTTCAGCATGCTGAAAGACGACCATCAGCCTTATCAGGGATTCACAGCGGGATACAGCTGATACTATTGTTTCAGCTGTATCCCGCTCCCTGATAACGGGCTGGGTATGAAAAACAGCGCTTGTCTTCTACATCCTCCGCTCCCAGCGCTCGGCTGTATAGCAGCCGGTGCTCGGAGCGGGGAAACAGCTGCATGCAGAAGACAGGTGGGGATACCCTGCTTGTCTTCTGCATTCTCCGCTCCCAGCGCTTGGCTGTATAACAGCCGGCGCTCGAAACGGGGAAACAGCTGCATGCAGAAGATAAGCGGGGATACCCACTTGTCTTCTGCATCCTTCGCTCCCAGCGCTCGTCTGTATAACAGCCGGCGCTAGGAGCAGGGAAACAGCTGTATGCAGAAGACAAGCGGGGACACCCGCTTGTCTTCTACATCCTCCACCAGCAGCGCAAGGTGATCGCTCATCTTGCACTGTAAATGACACAACGATGATCGCTCAAAAGTCTCTTGAGCGACATCTTTTGAGCGATTATCGTTGTGTCTAAATGGGCCTTTATGTTTAGGGGTAAGCCCTAGGCTATCAATTTAGGAAAACAACAGTGAGAGCTCTGGAGGCAAGCCGTCCAATCCCGCCTGAACCTCATGTTCTCGTACCAACAGTTGTTATCAACAGATTTGATTATATCAGAAATGGAGGACATGGAATTACTGCACCAGCATTGAGCAATATGTCATCTGCATGCAATCAAGATATGCAAGATCTGAGTGCGCAGAGTGACAGGGATTTGATCTGCGTCCATACCTAATAGGGCCAGAGCGGGATTGGGAGCAAACTGATTACCACTAAAATTTGTTATGAGCTGAAAAACCTGGCCCCAGAGACCGGAGACGTACGGGCAGCCCCACCACAGATACAGCAGTGATCTGTCTTTCGTCCTGCATCTCCAGCAACAACTGGAGAAGCAAGGAGACAATTTAATAAATAGTGTAGGAGTTAAATATCATCTGTATAGTATCTTACGGGAATTTTCAAGATTGCACATTTAGAAATAGAGCTGATAATGGAGTATGCCTCATGCCATTGATTATCAGAAATTTGTATTTTTAGATCATCTTCCCATTTTTTGTTGATAATTTCCATAGGATTAGTTTGAGGCTGGTTTAATATAGCATAGCAAGTGGATAGATCCTTATTGGAACCCTGTAGTGATGAGAGCCAAGCATCCAGTTTAGAGGGCACGTTCATTCTCATAGGAGGGGGGAATGATCTTAGTAAATGGGTAATATGTAAGGCCACCTGCAGACGGCCCGAGCCCCTGCAGAGAGCAGAGCGTCACTCACCTGCTCCCGCAGCCCTGGATCTTTCATGCGCAGACCGGAGCCAGCGGACGGGGAGTGACATGCCGCACAGGCTCGCCCCGCACAGAAATAGAGCATGCCGCGATTTGTTTTCTGTGTGGGATTTCACACAGACAAATCGTGGCCGTCTGCATAGGATTGCGTGTTGTAATGCAATCCGATGCAGGCGTGTACGGAGCGGAAATTCTGCGGGGAATCCCACTGCGGAATTTCCGCCCGTGTGCAGGAGGCCTAAGCGTTTGAAAAAGTCAGATCTAGGAATATTAAATTCATAGACCAGATCTCGAAATGATAAAAGTCGCCCGTCATGGGCACAATAGACTTCTGTGGCTGCCGTATTATAGCTTCACTATGCTGGGAATTAAAAATATACTTAAAACCTGTGTTGACTATATTCAGGTGGAGCCAAAAACCAATAAAACTCCAAATACACATATCTAAATATATAAATCTATTAGAGAAATCTCATTAGAGGATGCCCCCACTTGGTACTGGTGTATCTTGTCTCCACCGGAACAAGGGGTGGAGACATGGGTTGGCCTGGCTCACTGACAGGGGACTGCCCCCAGCTGTGAATTTGCTGCAGCGCTCCTGCATCACTGACAGGGGAGCACCAGCACCAGCTCCTGGAGTAAGTCCTGAAGCGCTTACGAAACAAGGGCCAACAACACCAGGCACACAGGTTACAGGATCAGGATGACATCATGCACCTGACAGCAGCAGACAAGGCCCAACAGCGGCAGCCAGACAGTTTGCGTAGTACTAGGAGGACAGCGGCTCCTGTAGTATGAAGATGAGCAGACTGCCAGCCGTGTGAGTCTTCATCCCAGGCACCCCTGGCCCACACCTGCTGCTCCTGTCCCCCCGATCAGCCAGACCCGCTGGCAGCAGTCTCCTGGGTGTGCTCTGCTGCCGTCCAATGCTGTGACTGTGCGCTCGGCGTCAGAGGCGATGCAGGAGGACCATAGCACAGCGCTGGAGCCACAAGGGAGAACGCGCATGAGATGGCAGCCATACTAACAGTGCTGGAGACACAAGGGAGAGTGCGCAGGAGATGGGAGGGAAACTGCTGGTAATATGGCAGGCGAAGTCAGAGGAACCGGCAGTGGGACACTTACACGAGACAGGAGGGTAACGCTGCCAGAGAGTACACCTGAATCTGTCAATCCACTGCTGGGGACATCTCCTGGCCCTTCCCTGTATCAGCCAATCCACTGGTGGGGGCGTCCACTTGTCAGTGAGCCAGGCCAACCCATGTCTCTACCCTTAGTTCCAGTGGAGGCAAGATACACCAGTCCCCCCCCCCCCCCACACACACACTTTAGAACTCTCATCACAATCATGCCAGAGCATCTCTTACTCTGAAACAGCTAATTGGCTGGTACTTCTGTGTTTATGTGCATGCAAAGAGACCTGTCAATCGGTATTTGAAAGGAGAAGGATAGCGGAAAGACTGTGCCTGTATGAATTCACATGAGCTTCAATGGACGCATCTTCAGTTCAGCCCTGCAAAATTGCAAAAGTAAGATTTGCAAAATTACTAAATCGATTGCTGCTAGAATGAGTGTCTATCACTATACCCTGTTCAGGCTGGGTAACTTAAGGGACCAAATAAATTCCCCTAAATCAGTTAAATAGGAAAAATACTTTCCTCTCTACCAGGATGCTCTCACATGTTATGGCAAGCAGAGCAGAATGGAAGAAGTGTAAAGGAAAAAAAGTGTTAAGAAGAAAAAGCAATACTTGACGCACAGCAATAAGACTTGAGCTTAATAAATTGAGCTGGTTTCAGTTCCCAGGAGACAATTGGAGGCTGAGCATTACTGTTGAGAAGACTGAGAAGTAAACAGCTTGAAAATGATTCGTGACATTGACAAACATGTGCTGTTGTTCCCTCGGGCATCTGGAAGACAGATATAATGATGTGATGTCTTGAGAGCTGAGGAATAGAACATCTAACCAGCAGGGCATCTACATGGTCGCATTTCTCATTGAAGAGAAAAAGGAAGCGTTTGGTGAGAATTTCGGCTTCTGGCTTGCAGGTCTACCTCCTGGAACATGATTATTAAAGATATTCTAAGGTCACCATTGACTGGTCAATCAGCTCCTTCCAGCACGTAACCATCACTCATGAAACAGGTGCAGCATCCCGTAGAGTGACCCTGAACATATGGCGTACGCTGAGGAGCTGGGAGGGCAAGTTGCTGGCTTGTCACAGTGGCACTTACCATGCTCCCTCCCGGAGGGACGCACACAGCCAGGGCCAGGGCAGTGCTGGGCCTCTTCCAGACACCCCCGGCATGGGGATGCCCAATAAATTGGGGAACAGGGGTCGTGATTGTCATGGATGAAGCCACCGTTCTGGCACCCCCCGGCATGAACATCGGCGGGGAAAATAAATGAGCCACAGACAGTAGTATAGTACCTCAGGTTCCCGGGAATGGTCAGGGCCTGGAATAACCTTTACTTGAAGAATAACTATAGCGATACAAGGCACAAATGATAGGCTTGAAAATTGGAGGAAAGAGAAACTAAAGTACCTCCACTCAGCGGGACCCAGACCTCAGGGCACTTGAGTGTGAACAATGACTGTATAGTACCTCCACCGGGCGGTCCCAGACTTCAGGACTCATGGGCGTGAAAACAACTAATTGAGTACCTCTGCACTAGGCCTTGAAAGACTGCACTCGCTTACTGCTCACTCTCTCTCTCTTCGGGGGCTCACTCCATCATCATTCCTTAAACACGCACTCCTGGAAATCTCTCCTCCTCCATTCTTCACTACATGAAGGCTGAAGATGTGCCCATGTAGCCGGTACTCTTTGACAGGAACCCAGAAGACATGGACCTCTTCCCGCTCTCAGACACTCCTATTTATAGCCTCTCTCATACCATGTGACAGGATAGAATGGATACAATTACAGACCGCTCACAATTTGCAGACATTAAAGGGGTTGTCCCGCGCCGAAACGGGTTTTTTTTTTTTTCAACCCCCCCCGTTCGGCGCGAGACAACCCCGATGCAGGGGTTAAAAAAGAACACCGGACAGCACTTACCTGAATCCCCGCGCTCCGGTGACTTCTTACTTACCTGCTGAAGATGGCCGCCGGCATCTTCTCCCTCGGTGGACCGCAGGGCTTCTGTGCGGTCCATTGCCGATTCCAGCCTCCTGATTGGCTGGAATCGGCACATGACGGGGCGGAGCTACACGGAGCTACACGGAGCCCCATTGAGAAAAGCAGAAGACCAAGCGCGTCTAATTTGGCCATTGAACGTCGAAAATTAGACGGAAACCATGGAGACGAGGACGCCAGCAACGGAACAGGTAAGTGAATAACTTTTGATAACTTCTGTATGGCTCATAATTAATGCACAATGTACATTACAAAGTGCATTAATATGGCCATACAGAAGTGTATAGACCCACTTGCTGCCGTGGGACAACCCCTTTAACCTCTCATTTGCTGCAGCTGTGCAATACACATAACAGAATGTCAAGACATTTGTGCAGAGTGCACCAACATAATACATACATGTATGACATTATGGAGGGGGCCAGGAAAGCATGTATTGAGCCCCTACACAGCCAAGGGCGCACAATTCTTCAAAGGACAATGGTGATCACCTCCCACATTTTGTAGAAAAATACAACTTTACAACACTATAAACCCCCAACACTTTGGCTGAAAATTGGATCCCTAAAGTAGGAAAAGATGATTATTTATAACCCACATTACTTGTGGTATCTCAACATTTAGTTGTCCTCTATATCTTCTAGATAAGATATAAGCTGAGAGGGAATGTTAAAGAGGCTCTGTCACCATCATTTTGCAGCTCTCTTAAAGGGCAGCATAGGGTAGTTACAGCCACACTAATTGCAGAGATCTGTCTCTTATATGTATCTGTGCAGTAGTTTTGGAGAAACTTGCATTTTATCAGTTGCAGCAAATACATAGAGGATTACTTAAAGTAGTGCTGATTTTCTGTAGCACATCTGCACCACTTAAAGAATATTGGATCCCTTTTACTTGCAAAAATACAGCCTACTGCTAAAAATAAAGCATTCAAAATTGAAGATATTGAGCAAGGAGGCCTGGGTGGATTGGGGCTAGGGCACACATCAGGCCCTTGCTCAGCCTCTTCCATCCTGGAGATCCTCGTAGGACAAGGCACAGTTTCTCCTACTCACTAAAAGGCTCTGTCTTCCCCAGACTCCAACTCTTGCAAGACTCAGAAGCAGACTCACTTCACTTCAAACTCTCTTTTGCAAGAAGACCCACTGACTCTCATAGCATCCTACATCAAACATGATTACGTGACACACAAGATACATTTTCCAGACATAACCCAGATGTTAACCCATTCAGTGCTACAGAGGTGCAATACACATCAAATTTACACACACAGAAGACAGTGACAACACAATTGCACAAGACCAACACATTCATACTTATGGAGGGGCCCGTAATTCTGGGCCACTATACCGTGTGACAGGCTGCAGGTCAGTCGGAGTGCAGCCACTGGAACGGCCTTATCAGAATACCCGAGACAGTAGAGAAGAGACTATTGCTACACAATACAAAGCACTTGTAGCAACTTGTCATGGGAACCAGAGTCAGAGAAGGAGTTGCCTGTGTACAGGAACCTCAGCAGGTAAGTACATGGTGGGGACTCTGCGTTATAATGTGGGGACTGATGACCTGGAAATACTTTCAGCTATTATTAAGAGACTGATCTTATGCAGAGACAGTTTAAGTATTTACATTTATTCCAGTTGCTGTCACTCTTAAAACATGCCAAACTTTTCAGAATAAGCTGCCGTGTGTGAAGATGAAGACTAACACTACTTGCAACTATTATATGACTTCCCGCACATGGGCATAGCTAAAAGCTCAGGACCCCGAATGGATTTAAACAATACATGCAGTTGTTTTCCTTTTTTTTAAAACCGCATGTAGGTTTTTGATACATTTTTTTAATTGGGTGTAAAGTGTGCAATCATGTACCTAGGTTATACCAGCAAGGTCCTATCACTATATGCATGATGTACAACTTATACAAGGTGAAAATATATGATTGTATATAGGAGATATCCACGTTATACCAACATGCTCCATATCACTATATACAGGAGATGTATAACTTATACCAGTGTGGTCCATATCAATATATACAGGAGATGTATAACTTATACCAGCTATGCATATATAATTATGTACAGGAGATCCCCAGGTTATACCAGTGTGGTCCATATCACTATATATACATATATACACTGTATATCTCTGCATCTTTCTGTATATAGTGATATCGACATGTTTAGTACCACTGTGTCTATAAAAGTCTGATCTATAAAAGCACTGTATTATTTAACCCTGTACGGTGAACGTGGCCCATAAAAAATATAACCATCACCAGAATTGCAATTTTTTGGTCACCCCATCTCCAAGAAAATGTGTAATAAAAACTATCAAAAAGTCATATGTGCTCCAAGATGGTAACAATAGAAATATGCAGGATGTCCCAGAAGAAATGAGCCCTCACACAACTATGTTGGCAGAAACATAAAAATGTTATGGCTGCAGAAAATAATTTTCAAAAATGTAAATATCTCTGGAAAAAATAAAAGTAGTACAGCATAAAAAACAACATAAATTTAGTATCGTAGTAATTATACTAACCCATAGAATGAAGTTGTCAGGTAATTTTTGTTGCAGTGTGTACACCGTAGAAACAAGATCCCCCCAAAGATGGTGGAGTTTCTTTTTTTTTTTCCACTTCACTTAGAAACTTTTTTTATATCACCAACCAAACCGTCCAGTATATGGATATACCGTGCCTGTGTACATACATGTATGGCTCCAAATAAAAGCCACAAGCGTTTTTTTCCATTACACTCCACTTAGATTAGTTTTTTAGTACATTAAATAGAACCTTTGAAAAATATATCTCGTTTATCTATCTACGTTGAAGGATGAATAAAAGCGTTATGATTTTTTAAAAGAGTGGAGAAAAACATTGACAATGGATAAAGAAAATGCCACCTCCTTAAGGCAATTAAAGGGGTTATATGGGACTAGACTATTGATAACCTATCCTTAAGCTAAGTCATCGATAGTTCATCATCAAGGTTCGCTTCTTGGGATCCCCGTCGTCAGTTGCCTGAAGTGACAGCGTCACCCCATCTGGTTGATGTCCAATGTGCGGGGCAGTGCATATTACATGTCCTACACTTATCCCTGATACGGACCAAGACAGGACATGATAGAATTTTCTTTACATGGAACATTGGACATATGAATACCTCAAAGGCTATAATGTGCCCGTGTGCTGCCATGACTGAATATACGCCCATGTGAATGGGCCTTAAGGCCTTAGTCAGACGGGCGTTTTTTCGCGCGATTTGCGCATGCGTCCGGTGATTTTGAAAAACCATCGCTTTGCAATGGTATCGGACACATAAGCGCTTTTTATGTGCTCGTCCGATAAATTATAGAACAGAAATCGCAGATCGCACCTATCTGCGATCTGCGATTCCTGTTCTCTTCTCTATATGCGCTCAATGGGGCTGGCGGCAGCAGCGCCGACCCCATTGAGAGCATATACTAGACAAATCATTCTTCTCTGCCACAGCTGTAACAGTTGTGGCAGAGAAGAACGATATTTGTCCATTGAAAGCAATGGGCTGCCAGCGAGCGCAGGATGAATTGTCGGGAAGGGCTTAAATATATAAGCCCTTGCCTGCAATTCATCCAGAAATGTGTAAAAATAAAAAAAATATATATACTCACCCGGTCCCGGCAGACGGAGTTTAGCGCGGCCGGCAGTGGGTGTGAGTGAGAGCTGCCCCTGATTGGCTCAGCGCTGAGCCAATCAGAGGCAGCTCTCACTCACACCCATTCATGAATTCATGAATGGGTGTGAGTGAGAGCTGCCTCTGATTGGCTCAGCGCAGGGACCAATCAGGGGCAGCTCTCACTAATACCCATTCATGAATTCATGAATGGGTGCGAGTGAGTGCTGCCTCTGATTGGCTCAGCGCTGAGCCAATCAGGGGCAGCTCTCACTCACACCCACTCACACCCACTGCCGGCCGGCCGGCCGCGCCGAACTCCGTCTGCCGGGACAAGGTGAGTATATATATTTTTTTTATTTTTACACATTTCTGGATGAATTGCAGGGAAGGGCTTATATATTTAAGCCTTTCCCAACAATTCATCGTGAGATCGCCCGCAGCGCATTGCTTTCAATGGAACCAGCTGTATTGACGGCTCCATTGAATTCAATGCGCTGGACAGCTCCGGCCCGTTTCTATTGAAACGCGGCTAGGAGCAGTTTTTTTGGCCGATTTTTCGGCCCCGGTCACACGATTTGCGGATGCGCATCCGTCATGCGATCCGCAAATCACGGCAAAAAAAGCCCGTGTGACTAAGGCCTAACTGTGGATTTTGCTGTTGCAGATTTTTCTCAGCAGATCTGAACCACATGACCATACCCTTATATAAGAGAACCACCGTATAAGAGGAACACATGTTGGTACCCATATAACTCCCAACTTTAGGGCTCTAGATTAGCACCATTAAATAGAGCCCAAATATTAATGCAGTGCCAACCATACCGCTTGTCTAATAGTGGCAGCCATACGCATTCACTGCTTTTGAACTATTCTAACCAGACATAAGTCATCTACCTTTACCGTATACAATGTAACATGGGAGTGAACATGCTTTTATACGGGCCGATAATCGTACGATTTCTGGCGATCCTGCAAGAATCCTAATGACTACCGTTCAGTGTAAATGTATGCAGAAAACTGAAGGATGGATCGGCCCGTGTAAACAGGCAGTTGGTCACTTATGAATGACTGCCTGATTACTGTGAATGGAGGCAGGCAGACCGGTATGATCCCCGGCCCACTCCGCCTCCATTCACTAGTATTAATCATTCCTGGGTAAAATCACAGGAACGGTTATAATTATCGCTGTTAGGCATCTTGCGCCCGACAGGTTGTCCCGTGCAAAAGCGCCTTATGTTACATAAATCCTCCCCCAATTATATTAGGATCTCATGATAATTAATAAGTTCTGTTTATGGAAAGAATTTAGCCAAAACCTCCATAGAAGTTAATATACATTTATTTGTACATGAAAGATGTTACTCTTATGCAATGTTATTACTTTCAATAGAAAGGAGCAGATGATGGTGAGTCCGCTCTTCAGGCCTTGGCTTACATATGTGTTGTTTTTGGATATCCAGGTCCAGGTCACGTGTGATGGAGAGGAAAGAGCAGCAATTTTTGAAGTATGGCCCGTCTAGCTGAAATTTATCCTGGATGTTCTTCTTACAACACTGCAGTTCGCCAGTCAGCCTTCTATAAGTCCATGTCTGGTAGGTGAAGGAGTTACTTCTGCCTCACAACTTTCTTCTGTCATTGTCACCACATTGTAGTTGAGACATTCAGAAGGTTCCATACCAAGTAAGGTTGATAGAACTCTTTCAGTTTCAACCTATAATTAGTAATATGGCGATCGGAATAAATCCCGAGATGTTTGGTGTTATGATCCACGTTGATGTTAAGTGGGGGGAATTTGATGGTACTGTTATTCCGATTTTTAGAACAGTCGAGTTGTTAGAGTAGTATCATCCACTTGATGGAAATGGACTGTTCTAGATGTTGAGTAGTGGATGATTTATAAGATGGTAAATATAATTGATGTAGAAAGGCTCATTCCCGGATGATATGGGAATGTGGCTGGATTGTATGAGCCAATTACTCCTGTAAGAACACAAAAATACATGACTGAGATACTGCTCTTCACAGATATACATATAATAAGGGGTCTAGTGTGAATGTGTTACACATCAATGATAACACTCTAATGGATGTCACTGGGCCTTATACTTACAAAGTCCCATTGGAATGGTGGGAAGGAACTGCCTGTCTCTACATCATCCCAGTCAATAGAGTAGAAGAACGGGTGGGATCTGATGGAAGATGTTATCGGCAACCGGTCACAAGGAGTCTTGCAGAGGAGCTGGAAAATAAGAGAAGCCATTAGCCATTATATTATGTATTAGGTTGTAGTACAATAACTTCTATTCCTCTCAATCATCCTTCATTTGATGCTACTCACCCCGTCGATTATACTGATGGCATTCGGGCACATTCCCTCTAGATAAAAAGGTTCATCCTCCTGCAGTGATGTATAATAATCCTCCATTGTGCCTTCGCCATAGAATGGTTGATCTCCTATGCTCATCATGTATAAGATGACACCCAAAGAGAAGGAGTCTACCAGGTGGTTGTAGCTGTCACCGTTCATCACCTGTTAAAATATCAATGGGAAGATCAGCTGAGTATACTGGTGAAGGGATATACATACAGAGGCTATGAGGACAGGTCTGTGATTAGATTAGGGTAGATAGCGATTCCTTGGGTGATGATGGACGTTAACATACTGGAAGCCATAAGTAACAGGTTATTACTCAGTCCTACTGTATTCACCAATCAGACAGGAACATTCCTTACCTCTGGGGCAGTGTAACCTTTAGTGCCTAAAAAGTCATTCATCGTGTCCTCCCCAAACACATTAATTGCAGCTAATCCATAATCAGCAATCTTAATGTGTCCGATGTCACTGAGGAGTATATTTTGGGGCTTCAGGTCACTGTAGAAAGAAAGAACAGACATTTATTATGATGGATGGTTCATGAAAAGAACCACATAGAATAGATATGTAAGAAGACAACTTAGTGATACAGAATTTATATATGAGGATATAACTAATTACCGATGTACTACGCCATGATCATGTAGGAATTGGATGCCGCAGACCATCTCTGCTGCAAACGGTCTGTGGAGAAGAAAATAGGGGATTGGTTAGTGACTCCATACATAATCCTAGAGATCATCAGAAGATATACAGACATGTCCTGTTCATGTTTAAACCCCCTCCTGTTGTCATTGTCCCTTGCTCCAGGACCACAATGTACATGCAGCAGCTTATAGGATTCAGCTGTAAGATATTTACCTTGTTGTTTGATAGTCAAACGGCATCCATTCCATCATCAGATGGTGCAGGTCTCCTCTGGCCATGTAGTCCATAGCAATTATGTAATGATGTTTCTTCTCTGTAAATGCCCGCAGTGATATTAAGAAGGGGCTCCCAGCGGCAATGGTCAGAGCGTCCAGCTCGGTATAGATTTTATCACCGGTGCGACTCTTACTCATAATTTTAATGGCCAGCAGTTCTTCACTAACCGGATCAGATGCCAAGACCACCTGGAGGAGAATCACAACAGATCAGAACAAGGAGAATTTTGGAGAAACAAAGTGATTTATTATGAAAATAAGTCTAATTTTTAGAAGAAATTTAAATCTTTGGCCACTTACTTTTCCAAATGTCCCCGCTCCAAGCTTTCTATGGAATGTGAGGTGATCCAGGTCAATGGATGTTACTGTATTGACCTGTTCTCTGGGGGGTGGAGTCCGGCTA
Organism: Eleutherodactylus coqui; assembly: GCF_035609145.1. NCBI lineage: Eukaryota > Metazoa > Chordata > Amphibia > Anura > Eleutherodactylidae > Eleutherodactylus > Eleutherodactylus coqui. The sequence continues at coordinate 68,051,114 of NC_089849.1, forward strand.
CTGGCATTACCAAGGTGTTCAACTGGTATCACGGCTGGGTTAAGGCTTTCATCTGTTGGGAAGAGAAAAGATTCAATATTAACTAGAACTGTAAAATCTATATTTTAAATGAGATTTAACTTAATAAAAAAGTCTAATATTTGGGATCTAATTTATTAGAACTAATAGAAAAATTGCCCTTGTTGCCCACCATAGCGACCAATCAGAGCTCAGATTCCATTTCTTGAAATTCCGTGGAACAATGAAAGTTGCATTATGATCGGTTGCTATGGGCAACAAGAACAGTTTTTCCATTAGACAGTTTGGATAAATCAGGCCTACAAATAATTAGCAGTAAAATCCCCTACAGTTTAACCATAGTGAATTATTTCCAGCTTACCTGGTGCTTCTTCCTCCAATGATCTATTGGGTGTGGAGTCACTGTACTTGATTTTCTTGGACTCTTTAAAGGAGATGGTTATAGCCGATGACCGGGACCTTTTTAGAGCACCATTTCCATTCTCTATGGGTCTGGCGTAGTTGAGACGCCTTCTACGTTGGACAACCCAGTCTCTGTTGTTTCTCATCCTGTTCTGGGCTGCCTCTCTTTGTGGATTTGGGGTCTCTTCGCTCTCAGATCCAGAAAATGGGACGCTTGCAGGTGTTTCTTGGAGAGCCTCTTCCAACTCCAGCTCTGTGCTGACGATGTTCCTCAGCTTTAAGAGGATGGCATCTTTATTTATCCTTCTTATTGCCGGGGCCAGTTCTCCAATTTTCTTCATGGAGTCATGAATGGCCTTCTGGAGTTCTGCAGCAGATTCTGCAGAATTAGCACTCATGAGGTTCTCCATATTTCTTTTTTGTGAATGGATCTCATGTCTCATGCTCGATCTTCTTTTCTCCAGATTTTGTCTTTTAGACATTATTTCTGGAGCGGCATTATCCATATCCGGAGGCTGGGTGTCATTTTGCCCTAAAACGAATATGGGTAGCTGCTCTTCGATAATCCCTCTCCTCTGTATCAGAACCTGATCTCGTTTGGCTCTTCTACTTTTCTCCATCATAAAAATCACTTTTTGCTTTGTGTATCACGATACGCAAAGGGGGCCGCCTTACAGTCGGAAGTCTGTAAGGCAGTGATTTCCTTCAAGGCAGGACAGTGGGATATAGAAGGTGATGATGTCATCAAATCAATTGTGACATGTTTCATATGGAATCTCACTGTAGTAGAGTTCAGCAAGTTGCCAGGACAAAATTCATACAGTGAGATCATAATATTGGTGTTCTACAAGCACCATCATCAAGTAGTGTGAAAGATATTATAATTTCTGTGTATAACAACCAGAGATGGAGTGTAAAGGTTTCTATTGTTTCATGAATGTCAGCAGTCAAATTCCTGTAATGCAACATCTTCCAATTCTCCAAAATCATATAATCTATTCCTGTAGATGTACATACTGTACAAAGCATACATACACACCTATACATACAGTATGACAACCCATGGTGGTTCTTAAAGGCCATGATGTGATAAGTCTGCTGGCATTGATGCGCTGATACTGTAGGGCTAGCACCTATGGTTCCATTGGCTATTGCATTGGCTCCTCCTGGAGAGGCTCCTGAGTTTCAGAAGGTCCACCACGGACTATGAAGATTCACAGGGCCCAGTAATCGTCGGATTATGAGAGAAGCTTCTATATACTCTGTGTGACAATTTTTTTTTGCTTGGTGGATTATTCATATTCCTGGGTTACCATGTGCCAGATTAACGGCCTTTTACCGTATTAACAAATAAATTAAATAATCGTTTCTTAACTCCTCAATGACTGGCTCATTTTAGGCCCAAATAACCGACTAATTGTTCATTTTTTTATAGTTACATTCCTAGAGCCATACAATTTTTATTTCCCCATCAGCATAGCCATATGATGGCTTGTTTTATGTAGGATAACTTGTCATTTTTAATGGCATAATCTTGGTGTACATTTACAACAGATGGTTTATTTATAACAGATGGTTTAACTCTTAATAATTTTTTTTTGGGGGGGTGGATTGGAAAAAAAAAACTTTTTTGGTTCTTTGAATTTTATTTTTACAGTGTTTACCATACAGAATAAATAGCATAATGTTATTCTCTGCCTCAGAACGACTACAGCGATATCAAGTTTATACTTTGATATAGAAGACCGTGACAACACAAATACACAAGACAAACACATTCATACATATGGAGGGGCCCCGTTAACTCTGGGCCGCTACACTGTGTGACAGACTGCAGGTCAGTCAGAGTGCAGCCACTGGAACGGCCCTATCAGAATACCCGAGACAGTAGAGAAGAGACTATTGCTACACAATACAAAGCACTTGTAGCAACTTATCATGGGAACCAGAGTCAGAGAAGGAGTTGCCTGTGTACAGGAACCTCAGCAGGTACATGATGGGGACTCTGCGTTATAATGTGGGGACTGATGACCTGGTTATACTTTCAGCTATTATTAAGAGAGTGATCTTATGCAGAGACAGTTTAAGCATTGTGGCAAGGGTTGTACTCTTGCCTGCGGGATCGCTGACTTCTTGATTGGAATGGCCACCACACGTGCAGAAACACTTCATAAAACGTGGTTTCTCTTTAAGACTGGCGCCTGCCAGCATTTATTCACAGCATAAACAAATAGCGGAAACAGAGTCCCAATATGCATTCCTTCATATCATAAAGTCCATAAGTCCGTATCAGCACACCCCACCTGGGTGTTTGAGGTTAGGGGCGTCACCCTGTCAGCCTTTCACCTTTTCAGGCCACCAGCCTGCAGCACCTCACTCTGCTGCGCTGGTTCTCACTCTGCCTCTCCTTGGTGGGAACTGGCCTTTTATCTTGTTCCTGCTCCACCCCTTGGTTAACCCTCGCAATAGAAGACCTGTCTCTGGCCCTCTCATTAGTACACTTGAGGCCGCTATGGGGTCTCACTATTGAACTGGGTGCAACTGTGGGGTGTCAATAATACACTGGGAGCCGCTTTGGGATCTCATTATTACAATGGGAGCAGCTGTAGGGTCTCAGAATTACAATAGTGGCTGCTGTGCGGTCTCACTAATACACTGGGGGCCACAGTGGGGTCTCACTAATACACTGGGGGCCGCTGTAGGGTCTCACTAATACACTGGGGGCCGCTGTCGGGTTTAACTAATACACTGGGGGCCACTGTGGGCTCTCACTATTACAATGGAGGCCTCTGTGGCGTCCCACTAATACACTGGGGGCTGCTGTGGGGTGTCACTAATACACTGGGGGCTTAACTGGTATCTCAATATTACACTGGCGGCCGCAGTGGGGTCTCAGTATTAAACTGTGGGCTGATGTGCGGTCTCACTAATACACTGGGAGCCGCTGTGGGGTGTCACTATTACATTTAGGGGCCACTTAGGGGTCTCACTAATACACTGGGGGCCGCTTAGGAGTCTCACTAATACACAGTGGGGCGCTGTGGGGTGTCACTAATACACTGTGGGCCGCTGTGTGGTGTCACTAATACACTGGGGGCCGCTGTGGGGTGTCACTAATACACTGGGGGCCACTATCGGGTCTCACTAGTACACTGGGGGCCGCTATGTGGTCTCACTATTACACTGGGTGCCGCTGAGGGGTGTCACTACTACACTGGGAGCCACTTTGGGATCTCATTATTACACTGGGAGCAGCTGCAGGATCTCAGTATTACAATGGTGCCTGCTGTACGGTCTCACTAATACACTGGGGGGCACTGCGGGATCTCACTAATACACCCCGGGCCAAAGTGGGGTGTCACTTTTACACTTGGGTGACACTGTGGGGTGTCACTAATACACTGGGGACCGCTGTAAAGTATCAATAATACACTGGGGGCCGCTGTGGGGTGTCAATAATACACTGGGGGCTCTCACTATTACACTGGGGGATCCTGTGGGGTCCCACTAATACACTAGAGGCCCTTGTGGGGTGTGACTAATAAACTGGGGGCCGATGTGGGGTCTCAATACTACACTGGGGGCCCTTATGGTGTCTCACTATTACAATGGGGGCCGCTGTGGGGTGTCACTAATTCACTTGAAGCTGCTTTGGTATCTCAATATTACACTGGGGGCCGCAGTGGGGTCTCAGTATTACACTGGGGGCTGCTGTGCGGTCTCACTAATACACTGGAGGTCACTGTGGGGTGTCACTAATATACTGAGGGCTGCTGTGGGGTCTCACTAATACACCGGGTGCCACTGTGGGGTGTCACTATTACACTGGCGGCCGCTGTGGGCTGTCAGTATTACATTTATGGGCCGCTGAGGGGTCTCATTAATACACTAGGGGCCACTGTTGAGTTTCACTAATACACTTGGGGCCACTGTGGGGTCTCAGTATTACAATGAGGGCTTCTGTGGGGTCTCATTATTACACTAGGGGCCGATGTGGGCTGTCACTAATACCCTGGGGGTCGCTGTGGGGTCCCACTTATGCACTAGCAGCCGCTGTGAGTAGTTGCTAATACAATAGGGGTCGATGTGGGGTCTCACCAATAAACTGGGGGCCACTATGGGGTTTCACTATTACAATGGGGGATCCTGTGAGGTGTCACTAATACACTGGAAGCCGCTTTGGGATCTCATTATTACACTGGGAGCCGCTGTGGGGTCTGACTTCTACGCTGGGGGCCGCTGGGGGGTCTCAGCACTACACTGTGGGCTGCTTTATGGTCTAACTAATACACTGGGGGCCGCTGTGGGGTCTCACTAATAAACTGGGTGTCACTGTGGTGTTGTCACTATAACACTTGGGAGCCGCTGTGGGATGTCACTAATACACTGGGGGCCAGTGGGGTCTCACTAATACACTGTGTGGTCTCAGTAATACACTGGGGGCCACTGTGGGGTCTCACTATTATACTTCGGGGCCGCTGTGGGGTGTCACTAATACACGGGGGGACGCTGTGGGGTCTTACTAATACACTGGGGGCCACTATGGGGTGTCACTAATACACTAGGGGCCGCTGTGGGGTCTTACTAATACACTGGAGGCCACTATAGGGGCCTCACTATTACACTGGGGGCCACTGTGGGGTGTCACTAATACACTGGCGGCCGCTGTGGGCTGTCAGTATTACATTTATGGGCCGCTGAGGGGTCTCATTAATACACTGTGTGGTCTCAGTAATACACTGGGGGCCACTGTGGGGTCTCACTATTATACTTCGGGGCCGCTGTGGGGTGTCACTAATACACGGGGGGACGCTGTGGGGTCTTACTAATACACTGGGGGCCACTATGGGGTGTCACTAATACACTAGGGGCCGCTGTGGGGTCTTACTAATACACTGGAGGCCACTATAGGGGCCTCACTATTACACTGGGGGCCACTGTGGGGTGTCACTAATACACTGGGAGCTGGGGGGCGTGGCCAGCGACCGACATGGAGAGTCGCATGTAAGGAGAGCTCCCCAGGGGGGACATCAAAATCCGCACAAAATCCTGCTCCTACCAGAACCTGAACACCCAAAAGAATACCAACGGGTCCCTAACCCCTAATGGACAGGCTGGACCACAGCTGAAGAAGATTGCAGCCCCCTGACATCCATAATTGGACCGCGCCCTGCCACCTTCCCGCGCTCAGCTTCCCGCCTAACTTGCCGACCCATCTTGCTGACTGGCTGGGACTCTGGCGACCTGCTCCCTCTCCTTAAACACCCGGCGAAAGACCCTTCTGGTATCCGTGGCTGATCCCATCACCCCACTTACATCCACCCCCCCACCCCCTTGCTGTCTCCGGACCGCGGAGGTCCGCGTCTAATATACTGGGGGCCGCTTAGGGATCTCACTAATACACTGTGGGCTGCTATAGGGTCTCACTAATAAACTGGGGGCCACTGTGAGTCTTACTAATACACTGGGGGCCACTGTGGGGTCTCACTAATACACTGGGGATCGCTGTCGGGTCTCACTAATACACTGGAGACCACTATGGGGTCTCACTATTAAACTGGGGGCCGCTGTGGGGTGTCACTAATACACTGGGAGCCGCTTGGGGATCTCATTATTACACTGGGAGCAGCTCTGGGTCTCAGGATTACACTGAGGGCTGCTGTGCAGTCTCACTAATACACTTGGGATCGCTGTAGGGTCTCACTAATACACTGGGGGCCTCTTAGGGGTCTCACCAATGCACTTTGGGCCACTGTGGGGTGTCACTAATCCACTGGGGGCCGCTGTGGGGTCTCTCTAATACACTGAGGGCCTCTATGGGGTCTCACTAGTACACTGGGGGCCGCTATGGAGTCTCACTATTACACTGGGTGCCGCTGTGGGGTGTCACTAATACATTGGGAGCCACTTTGGGATCTCATTATTACACTCTGGAGTCTCAGTATTACACTGAGGGCTGGTGTGCGGTCTCACTAATACACTGGGGTCCGCCGTGGGGTCTCACTAATGCACTGGGGATCGCTGTGGAGTCTTACTAATACACTGGGGGCCACTGTGGGGTCTCACTATTTCAATGTGGGCCGCTGTGGGGTCTCACTATTACACTGGGGGCTGCTGTGGGGTTTTACTAATACACTGGAAGCTGCTGTGGGGTCTCACTAATACACCGGGGTTCTCTGTGGAGTATCACTATTATAATGGGGCCACTGTGGGGTCTCACTATTACACTTGGGGCTGCTGTGGGGTCTCACTAATACACTGGGGGCCTCTGTGGACTCTCACTATTACGCTTGGGGCTGCTGTGAGGTCTCACTAATACAGTGGGGCCACTGTGGGGTCTCACTAATACACTGGGGGCCACTGTGGGGTCTCACTATTACAATGTGGGCCGCTGTGGGGTCTCACTATTACAATAGGGGGCCGCAATGGGGTCTCACTATTACACTGTGGGCAGCTGTGGGGTCTCACTATTACACTGGGGGCTGCTGTGGGGTCTCACTAATACACGGGGGGCTGCTGTAGGGTCTCACTAATACACCGGGCTTCGCTGTGGGGTCTCACTATTACACTTGGGGCCGCTATAGGGTCTCACTAATACACTGGGGTCTGCCATGGGGTCTCAATAATACACTGGGGTTCGCTGTGGGGTCTCACTAATATACTTGGGTCCACTGTGGGGTCTCCCTTATACACTGGGGGCCGCTATGGGGTCTCACTAATACACTGGGGGGCCGCTGTGGCGTCTTAATAATACACTGGGGGCCGCAGTGGGATCTCACTAATACACTAGGAGCCACTGTGGACTGTCACTAATACACTGGGGGCCGCTATGGGGTCTCACTTAAACACTGGAGGCCACTATGGGGTCTCACTATTACACTAGGGGCAGCTGTGGGGAGTCATTAATAGACTCGGGATCGCAGTGGGGTCCCACAAATACACTAGGGGCCGCTGTGAGCTGTTGCTAATACAATAGGGGCGGATGTGGGGTCTCACTAATACACTGGGGGCCACTATGGGGTCTCACTATGACAATGGAGGCCTCTGTGGGGTGTCACTAATACACTGTAAGCAGCTTTGGGAGCTCATTATTACACTGGGAACCGCTGTAGGGTCTCACTATTACACTGTGGGCCACATGGGGTCTCAGTATTTCATTGTGGGCTGCTATATGGTCTCACTAATATACTGTGGGCCGCTGTGGGGTGTCACTAATACACTGGGGGGGGGGGCGCTGTGGGGTCTTACTAATGCACTGGGTGCCACTGTGGGGACTCGCTATTACACTGGTGGTCACTGTGGGGTCTTAGTTTTACACTGGGACCACTGTGGGCTCTCACTAATACTCTGGGGTCCGCTGTGGGGTCGCACTGATACACTGGGGATCACTGTGGGGTCTCACTAATAAACTGGGGTCCACTGTGGGGTCTCACTAATACACTGGGGGCCACTATGGGGTCTCAGTATTACACTGGGGGCCGCTGTGGGGTGTCACTAATACACTGGGAGCTACTTTGGTATCTCATTATTACACTGGGAGCCGCTCTGGAGTCTTAGTATAACACTGAGGGCTGCTGTGCGGTCTCAATAATACACTGGGGTCGATGTAGAGTCTTACTAATACACTGGGGGCCACTGTGGGGTCTCAATAATACACTGGGGGCTGCTTAGGGGTCTCACTATTACACTGGGGGCCGCTGTGTGGTGTCGCTAATAAACTGGGGGCCACTGTGGGGTCTCACTAATACACTGGGGGCCACTGTGGGGACTCGCTATTACACTGGGGGTCACTGTGGGGTCTCACTTTTACACTAGGGCCACTGTGGGGTGTCACTATTGTGCTGTGGGCCGCTATAAGGTCTCACTAATACACTGGGGTCCGCCATGGGGTCTCAATAATACACTGGGGTTCGCTGTGGGGTCTCACTAATATACTTGGGTCCACTGTGGGGTCTCCCTTATACACTGGGGGCCGCTATGGGGTCTCACTAATACACTGGGGGGCCGCTGTGGCGTCTTAATAATACACTGGGGTCCGCCATGGGGTCTCAATAATACACTGGGGTTCGCTGTGGGGTCTCACTAATATACTTGGGTCCACTGTGGGGTCTCCCTTATACACTGGGGGCCGCTATGGGGTTTCACTAATACACTGGGGGGCCGTAGTGGGATCTCACTAATACACTAGGAGCCGCTGTGGACTGTCACTAATACACTAGGGGCCGCTATGGGGTCTCACTAAAACACTGGAGGCCACTATGGGGTCTCACTATTACACTAGGGGCAGCTGTGGGGAGTCACTAATAGACTCGGGATCGCAGTGGCGTCCCACAAATACACTAGGGGCCGCTGTGAGCTGTTGCTAATACAATAGGGGCTGATGTGGGGTCTCACTAATAGACTGGGGGCCACTATGGGGTCTCACTATGACAATGGAGGCCTCTGTGGGGTGTCACTAATACACTGGAAGCAGCTTTGGGATCACATTATTACACTGGGGGCCGCGTGGGGTCTCAGTATTTAATTGTGGGCTGCTGTACGGTCTCAATATTACACTGGGGGCCGCTGTGGGGTGTCACTAATACACGGGGGGCCGCTGTGGGGTGTCACTAATACACGGGAGGCGCTGTGGGGTCTTACTAATGCACTGGGGGCCACTGTGGGGTCTCGCTATTACACTGGTGGCCACTGTGGGGTCTTGATTTTACACTGGGGCCACTGTGGGGTCTCACTAATACACTGGGGTCCGCCGTGGGGTCTTAATGATACACTGGGGATCGCTGTGGGGTCTCACTAATACAATGGGGTCCACTGTGGGGTCTCACTAATACACTGGGGGCTGCTGCAGGGTCTCACTAATATACTGGGGACCGCTGTGGGATTTTAATAAAACACTAAGGGCCGCACTGAGGTCTCACTTATACACTACGGGCCGCTGTGGAGTGTCACTAATGCACTGGGGGCCGCTGTGGTGTCTCACTAATACACTGGGGTCCACTATGGGGTCTCACTATTACACTGTGGGCCGCTGTGGGGTGTCACTAAAACACTGGGAGCAGCTTTGGTATCTCATTATTACACTGGGAGCCGCTCTGGAGTCTCAGTATTACACTGAGGGCTGGTGTGCGGTCTCACTAATACACTGGGGTCCGCCGTGGGGTCTCACTAATGCACTGGGGATCGCTGTGGAGTCTTACTAATACACTGGGGGCCACTGTGGGGTCTAACTAATACACTGGGGGCCACTGTGGAGTCTCACTATTACGCTTGTGGTTGCTGTGAGGTCTTGCTAATACAGTGGGGCCACTGTGGGGTCTCACTATTTCAATGTGGGCCGCTGTGGGGTCTCACTATTACACTGGGGGCTGCTGTGGGGTTTTACTAATACACTGGAAGCTGCTGTGGGGTCTCACTAATACACCGGGGTTCGCTGTGGAGTATCACTATTATAATGGGGCCACTGTGGGGTCTCACTATTACACTTGGGGCTGCTGTGGGGTCTCACTATTACACTGTGGGCCGCTGTGGGGTGTCACTAAAACACTGGGAGCTGCTTTGGTATCTCATTATTACACTGGGAGCCGCTCTGGAGTCTCAGTATTACACTGAGGGCTGGTGTGCGGTCTCACTAATACACTGGGGTCCGCCGTGGGGTCTCACTAATGCACTGGGGATCGCTGTGGAGTCTTACTAATACACTGGGGGCCACTGTGGGGTCTAACTAATACACTGGGGGCCACTGTGGAGTCTCACTATTACGCTTGGGGTTGCTGTGAGGTCTTGCTAATACAGTGGGGCCACTGTGGGGTCTCACTATTTCAATGTGGGCCGCTGTGGGGTCTCACTATTACACTGGGGGCTGCTGTGGGGTTTTACTAATACACTGGAAGCTGCTGTGGGGTCTCACTAATACACCGGGGTTCTCTGTGGAGTATCACTATTATAATGGGGCCACTGTGGGGTCTCACTATTACACTTGGGGCTGCTGTGGGGTCTCACTAATACACTGGGGGCCTCTGTGGACTCTCACTATTACGCTTGGGGCTGCTGTGAGGTCTCACTAATACAGTGGGGCCACTGTGGGGTCTCACTAATACACTGAGGGCCACTGTGGGGTCTCACTATTACAATGTGGGCCGCTGTGGGGTCTCACTATTACAATAGGGGGCCGCAATGGGGTCTCACTATTACACTGTGGGCAGCTGTGGGGTCTCACTATTACACTGGGGGCTGCTGTGGGGTCTCACTAATACACGGGGGCTGCTGTAGGGTCTCACTAATACACCGGGCTTCGCTGTGGGTTCTCACTATTACACTTGGGGCCGCTATAGGGTCTCACTAATACACTGGGGTCCGCCATGGGGTCTCAATAATACACTGGGGTTCGCTGTGGGGTCTCACTAATATACTTGGGTCCACTGTGGGGTCTCCCTTATACACTGGGGGCCGCAGTGGGATCTCACTAATACACTAGGAGCCACTGTGGACTGTCACTAATACACTGGGGGCCGCTATGGGGTCTCACTAAAACACTGGAGGCCACTATGGAGTCTCACTATTACGCTTGGGGTTGCTGTGAGGTCTTGCTAATACAGTGGGGCCACTGTGGGGTCTCACTATTTCAATGTGGGCCGCTGTGGGGTCTCACTATTACACTGGGGGCTGCTGTGGGGTTTTACTAATACACTGGAAGCTGCTGTGGGGTCTCACTAATACACCGGGGTTCTCTGTGGAGTATCACTATTATAATGGGGCCACTGTGGGGTCTCACTATTACACTTGGGGCTGCTGTGGGGTCTCACTAATACACTGGGGGCCTCTGTGGACTCTCACTATTACGCTTGGGGCTGCTGTGAGGTCTCACTAATACAGTGGGGCCACTGTGGGGTCTCACTAATACACTGAGGGCCACTGTGGGGTCTCACTATTACAATGTGGGCCGCTGTGGGGTCTCACTATTACAATAGGGGGCCGCAATGGGGTCTCACTATTACACTGTGGGCAGCTGTGGGGTCTCACTATTACACTGGGGGCTGCTGTGGGGTCTCACTAATACACGGGGGCTGCTGTAGGGTCTCACTAATACACCGGGCTTCGCTGTGGGTTCTCACTATTACACTTGGGGCCGCTATAGGGTCTCACTAATACACTGGGGTCCGCCATGGGGTCTTAATAATACACTGGGGTTCGCTGTGGGGTCTCACTAATATACTTGGGTCCACTGTGGGGTCTCCCTTATACACTGGGGGCCGCAGTGGGATCTCACTAATACACTAGGAGCCACTGTGGACTGTCACTAATACACTGGGGGCCGCTATGGGGTCTCACTAAAACACTGGAGGCCACTATGGGGTCTCACTATTACACTAGGGGCAGCTGTGGGAAGTCACTAATAGACTCGGGATCGCAGTGGGGTCCCACAAATACACTAGGGGCCGCTGTGAGCTGTTGCTAATACAATAGGGGCGGATGTGGGGTCTCACTAATACACTGGGGGCCACTATGGGGTCTCACTATGACAATGGAGGCCTCTGTGGGGTGTCACTAATACAATGGAAGCAGCTTTGGGATCACATTATTACATTGGGGGCCGCGTGGGGTCTCAGTATTTAATTGTGGGCTGCTGTACGGTCTCAATATTACACTGGGGGCCGCTGTGGGGTGTCACTAATACACGGGGGGCCACTGTAGGGTGTCACTAATACACGGGGGGGGGCGCTATGGGGTCTTACTAATGTACTGGGGGCCACTGTGGGGTCTTAGTTTTACACTGGGGCCACTGTGGGGTCTCACTAATACACTGGGGTCCGCCGTGGGGTCTTAATGATACACTGGGGATCGCTGTGGGGTCTCACTAATACACTGGGGTCCACTGTGGGGTCTCACTAATACACTGGGGGCTGCTGCGGGGTCTCACTAATATACTGGGGACCGCTGTGGGATTTTAATAAAACACTAAGGGCCGCAGTGAGGTCTCACTAATACACTACGGGCCGCTGTGGAGTGTCACTAATACACTGGGGGCCGCTGTGGTGTCTCACTAATACACTGGGGCCCACTATGGGGTGTCACTAATACACTTGGGGCCGCTGTGGGGTCTCACTAATACACTGGGGTCCACTATGGGGTCTCACTATTACACTGTGGGCTGCTGTGGGGTGTCACTAAAACACTGGGAGCTGCTTTGGTATCTCATTATTACACTGGGAGCCGCTCTGGAGTCTCAGTATTACACTGAGGGCTGGTGTGCGGTCTCACTAATGCACTGGGGATCGCTGTGGAGTCTTACTAATACACTGGGGGCCACTGTGGGGTCTAACTAATACACTGGGGGCCACTGTGGAGTCTCACTATTACGCTTGGGATTGCTGTGAGGTCTTGCTAATACAGTGGGGCCACTGTGGGGTCTCACTAATACACTGGAGGCCACTGTGGGGTCTCACTATTACACTGGGGGCTGCTGTGGGGTTTTACTAATACACTGGAAGCTGCTGTGGGGTCTCACTAATACACCGGGGTTCGCTGTGGAGTATCACTATTACAATGGGGCCACTGTGGGGTCTCACTATTACACTTGGGGCTGCTGTGGGGTCTCACTAATACACTGGGGGCCACTGTGGACTCTCACTATTATGCTTGGGGCTGCTGTGAGGTCTCACTAATACAGTGGGGCCACTGTGGGGTCTCACTAATACACTGAGGGCCACTGTGGGGTCTCACTATTACAATGTGGGCCGCTGTGGGGTCTCACTATTACAATAGGGGGCCGCAATGGGGTCTCACTATTACACTGTGGGCAGCTGTGGGGTTTCACTATTACACTGGGGGCTGCTGTGGGGTCTCACTAATACACGGGGGCTGCTGTGGGGTCTCACTAATACACCGGGCTTCGCTGTGGGGTGTCACTATTACACTGGGGCCACTGTGGGGTCTCACTATTACACTTGGGGCCGCTGTGGGGTGTTTTCTAATACCCTGGGGACCACTGTGGAGTCTCACTATTGCACTTGGGGCTGCTGTGAGGTCTCCCTAATACAGGGGGGCCACTGTGCGGTCTCACTAATACACTGGGGGCCACTGTGGGGTCTTACTATAACAATGTGGGCCGCTGTGGGGTCTCACTATTACACTGGGGGCTGCTGTGGGGTTTCACTAACACACTGGAGGCTGCTGTGGGGTCTCACTAATACACTGGGGTTCGCTGTGGGGTATCACTATTACACTGGGCCCACTGTGGGGTTTCACTATTACACTTGGGGCTGCTGTGGGGTCTCACTGTTACAATGGGGGCCGCCGTGGGGTGTCACTAATATACTTGGGGCCGCTATGGGGTGTCACTAATGCACTCGGAGCCATTGTGGGGTGTCACTATTACATGGGGGGCCACTGTCGGGACTCACTAATACACTGGGGCCCACTGTGGAGGGGCAATATTACACAGGGGGGCCTCTGTGGGGCGTTACCAATACACCGATGGCTGCTGTGGGGTCTCGCTAATACACTGAGGGGCCGCTGTGGCATGTCACAATTACAATTGGGGCCGCTGTAGGGTGTCACAAATACACCGGGGGCTGCTGTGGGGTCTCACTAATACACTGGTGCTCTGCTGTGGGGTCTCACTAATCCACTGGGGGTACACTGTGGGGTCCCACTGTTACACTGGGAGCCGCCGTGCGGTCTCTCTGTTACACTGAGGGCCACTATAGGGACTCACTAATACACTGGGGCCGCTGTGGGTTCTCACTAACACACTGGGGGCTGCTGTGGGGTCTCACTAATCCACTGGGGGCTGCTGTGGCGTCTCACTAATCCTCTGGGGTATGCTGTGGGGTCTCTCTATTACTCTGGGAGCCGCTTTGGTGACTCACTGTTACACTCGGGGCCACTTTGGGGTGTCACTAATATGCTAGGGGCCGCTGTGTGGTGTCACTAATACACTGGGGGTTGTTGTGGGGTCCCACTATTACACTGGGTGCCAGTGTGGGGTCTCATTGTTACACTGGGGGACAACTGTCGGGTGTAACTAATACACTGATGGCCGCTGTGCGGTGTCACTAATACCTTGGGGCTGCTGTTAGTTCTCAGTATTATACTGGGGGCCACTGTGGGGTCTCACTATTACACTGCGGGATGCTATCGCTAGTCACTAAAAGACTTGGGGCTGCTGTGGGGTGTCAATAATACACTGGGGCCACTGTGGGGTCTCAATAATACACTGGGGTCCACAGTGGGGGGTCACTTCTACATTAAGGGACGCTGTGGGGTGTCACTATTACACTCGGGGCCGCCGTTGGGTGTCACTAATACCCTGGGGGCCGCTGTGGGGTGTCACTTATACATTGGGGGCAGGTGTGGGCTTTCACTAATACACTGGGGGTCACTGTGGGGTCTCACTGATATATTGGGGGCCGCTGTGGGCCGACACTATTACACTGGGGTCCGCTGTGCGGTGTTACCAATGAACCGGTGGCTGCTGTGGGGTCTCGCTAATACACTGGGGGACACTGTGGCGTGTCACAATTACAATTGGGGCCGCTGTGGGGTGTTACAAATACACTGGGGGCTGCTGTGGGGTTTCACTAATCCACTGGGGTACACTTTGGAGTCTCACTATTACACTGGGAGCCGCTGTAAGGTCTGTCTGTTACACTGGGGGCCGCTTTGGGGTGTCACTAATACACTGGGGGCCGCTGTGGGGTGTCACTAAGTTATTAGGGGCTGCTGTGGGGTCTCACTATTACACTGGGGGCCGCTTTGGGGTCTCACTGTTACACTGGGGGTCGCTGTCGGGTGTCACTAATACACTGGGGCCGCTGTGGGGTGTCACTAATACATTGGGGGCTGCTTTTGGGTCTCAGTATTATACTGTGGGCCGCTGTGGGGTCTCACTATTACACTGGGGGCCACTGTGGGTAGTCACTAATACACTCGTGGCTGCTGTGGGGTCTCACTTATAAATTGAGGGCCACTGAGGGGTGTCACTATTACACACGGGGCTGCCGTGGGGTGTCACTAATACACTGGGGGCCACTGTGGGGTCTCACTGATTTATTGGGGGCTGCTGTTGGGTCTCACTATTACACTGGCAGCCGCTGTGGGGTTTTACTATTACCCTGGGGGTTACTTTGGAGTCTCACTATTACACTGGGGGCTGCTGTAGGGTCTCACTAGTACAGTGGGGCTGCTGTGGGGTCTCGATAATACACTGTGGGCCGCTGTGGGGTCTTATTATTACAATGAGGGCTGCTGTGGGGTTTCACTATTATAATGGAGGCCACTGTGGGGTCTCACTATTACACTGTGGGCAGCTGTGGGGTCTCACTATTACACTATGAACAGCTGTGGGGTCTTACTAATACACAGGAGGCTGCTTTGGGGTGTCACTAATACACTGGGGGCCGCTGTGGGGTGTCACTAATATATTGGGGGCTGCTGTGGGGTTTCACTATTACACTGGGGGCCGCTTTGGGGTCCCACTGTTACACTGGGGGCTGCTGTCGGGTGTCACTAATACAGTGGGGCCGCTGTGGGGTGTCACTAATACATTGGGGGCTGCTTTTTTGTCTCAGTATTATACTGTGGGCCGCTGTGGGGTCTCACTATTACACTGCGGGCGACTGTGGGTAGTCACTAATACACTCGGGGCTGCTGTGGGGTCTCACTTATAAATTAAGGGCCGCTGTGGGGTCTCACTATTACAATGGGGGTCACTGTGGGGTCTCACTATTACACTGTGGGCAGCTGTGGGGTCTCACTATTACACTATGGACAGCTGTGGCATCTTACTAATACACTGGAGGCTGCTGTGGGGTCTTACTAATTCACTGGGGTCTGCTGTGGGGTGTCACTAATACACTGGGGGCTACTGTGGGGTCTAACTTTTACACTGGGGCCACTGTGAGGTCTCATTGTTACAATGGGGTCCACCTTGAGGTGTCACTAATATACTGGGGGCAACTGTGGGGTTTCACTAATACACTTGGGGCCACTGTGGGTTCTCACTAGCACACGAGGGGCTGTTGTGGGGTCTCACTAATCCATTGGGGGCTGCTGTAGGGTCTCACTAATCCTCTGGGGTACGCTGTGGGGTGTATCTATTACTCTGGGAGCCACTGTGGGGTCTCAATGTTACACTGGGGGCCACTGTGGGGTGTCAATAATACACTGTGGGCTGCTATGGGGTTTCACTAATACCTTGGGGCTGCTGCTTGGTCTCAGTATTATACTGTGGGCCACTGTGGGGTCTCACTGGGGATCGCTGTGGGTAGTCACTAAAACACTGGGGGCCATTGTGAGGTCTCAATAGTACACTGAGGTCCACAGTGGGGGCTCACTTCTACATTAAGGGAGGCTGTGGGGTGTCACTATTACACTCGGGGCCCCGTGGGGTGTCACTAATGCCCTGGGGGCCGCTGTGGGGTGTCATTTATATATTGGGGGCCGCTGTGGAGTCTCACTGATATATTGGGGCCGCTGTTGGGTCTCAATAATACACTGTGGTCCGCAGTGGGGTGTCACTATTATACTTTGGGCTGCTGTGCAGTGTCACTAATACACTGGGAGCCGCTGTGGGGTATCACTATTACATTGGGGGCCGCTGTGGGGGTCACTACCGTAATATAATGGCGGCTGCTCTGGGCTGTCACTAATATACTGTGGGTCTCATTATTATACTAGAGGCTGCTGTGGGGTCTCACTAGTATATTATGGCCGCTGTGGGGCCTCAATAATAAACTAGGGGCCACTGTGTGCTGTCAATAATACACTGGGCTCCACAGCGGGGGGTCACTTATGGATTAAGGGACGCTATAGGGTGTCACTATTACACTCAGGGCCACTGTGGGGTGTCACTAATACCCTGAGGGCCACTGTGGGGTGTCACTTATATATTGGGGGCCGCTGTGGGGTTTACTAATACACTGGGGGCCTCTGTGGGGTCTCACTAATACACTGGGAACTGCTGTGGGTTCTCACTAGTATATTATGGGCCACTGTGGGTACTCAATAATAAATTGGGGGCCACTGTGTGGTGTCACTATTATACCGGGGGGTGTCACTATTATACTGGTGTGCTGTCATTATTATACTGGGGTGGTGTCACTATCAGCGCTGGAGGGGTTTCACAAATTTTGCTGGGGTGGCTGAGTGGGGTCATTATTATCACTTTGTCCGCTGGGGTGGGTCACTATTATTGAAGGGGTTTGTGGGGGGCGTCACTATTACTGCTGACGTATATTTACATGTGTTGCAAATGGGCAGGGCTGTTTCAAAATACACAGGGTGCAGATTTTGACTGCTTTTTGGATGAAACGCTGATGAAATTTTCCATAGAAATTTCCGCTGAGGACATTCTGCAGTATTTCTGCATCCAAAAAGCAGTCAAAATCTGCACGTTGTCTATTTTGAATCGGCCCTGTACCTTTTAGAACTACGGGGGTAAAATCATATATCGTGATAAGCCACGCCCCCTGACATGTTGACACTTTACGATAAATAAGTGGGTTTTCGGTTGCAGTTGGGGCTCTCGGTCTCTAAAAGCTTCGCTATCACGGGACTAGACTGTTGATAACCTATCCTTAAGCTAAGTCATCTATCGTTCATCATCAGGGTTCGCTTCTTGGGATCCCCGTCGATCAGTTGACTGAAGTGACATTGTCACCCTGTCTGATTGATGCCCAATGTGCGGGGCTGTGGATATTACACGTCCTACTCTTATCCCTGATGTGGACTAGGACAGGACATGCTAGTACGAATATTGGTCCGTTTAAAAATTTGCATGTATGAATACCTCAAAGGCTATAATGTGCCCATGCACTGCCATGACAGAATATACCCCCATGTGAATGGGCCCTAAGGCCTCATGTCCACTTGCAAATTATTATTTAAAATCTCCATGGAGAATCCGTAGCGGGCCTGATTTTCCCCGTGGACATCAAACATGATTACGTGACACACAAGATACATTTTCCAGACATAACCCAGATGTTAACCCATTCAGTGCTACAGAGGTGCAATACACATCAAATTTACACACACAGAAGACAGTGACAACACAATTGCACAAGACCAACACATTCATACTTATGGAGGGGCCCGTAATTCTGGGCCACTATACCGTGTGACAGGCTGCAGGTCAGTCGGAGTGCAGCCACTGGAACGGCCTTATCAGAATACCTGAGACAGTAGAGAAGAGACTATTGCTACACAATACAAAGCACTTGTAGCAACTTGTCATGGGAACCAGAGTCAGAGAAGGAGTTGCCTGTGTACAGGAACCTCAGCAGGTAAGTACATGGTGGGGACTCTGCGTTATAATGTGGGGACTGATGACCTGGAAATACTTTCAGCTATTATTAAGAGACTGATCTTATGCAGAGACAGTTTAAGTATTTACATTTATTCCAGTTGCTGTCACTCTTAAAACATGCCAAACTTTTCAGAATAAGCTGCCGTGTGTGAAGATGAAGACTAACACTACTTGCAACTATTATATGACTTCCCGCACATGGGCATAGCTAAAAGCTCAGGACCCCGAATGGATTTAAACAATACATGCAGTTGTTTTCCTTTTTTTTAAAACCGCATGTAGGTTTTTGATACATTTTTTTAATTGGGTGTAAAGTGTGCAATCATGTACCTAGGTTATACCAGCAAGGTCCTATCACTATATGCATGATGTACAACTTATACAAGGTGAAAATATATGATTGTATATAGGAGATACCCACGTTATACCAACATGCTCCATATCACTATATACAGGAGATGTATAACTTATACCAGTGTGGTCCATATCAATATATACAGGAGATGTATAACTTATACCAGCTATGCATATATAATTATGTACAGGAGATCCCCAGGTTATACCAGTGTGGTCCATATCACTATATATACATATATACACTGTATATCTCTGCATCTTTCTGTATATAGTGATATCGACATGTTTAGTACCACTGTGTCTATAAAAGTCTGATCTATAAAAGCACTGTATTATTTAACCCTGTACGGTGAACGTGGCCCATAAAAAATATAACCATCACCAGAATTGCAATTTTTTGGTCACCCCATCTCCAAGAAAATGTGTAATAAAAACTATCAAAAAGTCATATGTGCTCCAAGATGGTAACAATAGAAATATGCAGGATGTCCCAGAAGAAATGAGCCCTCACACAACTATGTTGGCAGAAACATAAAAATGTTATGGCTGCAGAAAATAATTTTCAAAAATGTAAATATCTCTGGAAAAAATAAAAGTAGTACAGCATAAAAAACAACATAAATTTAGTATCGTAGTAATTATACTAACCCATAGAATGAAGTTGTCAGGTAATTTTTGTTGCAGTGTGTACACCGTAGAAACAAGATCCCCCCAAAGATGGTGGAGTTTCTTTTTTTTTTTCCACTTCACTTAGAAACTTTTTTTATATCACCAACCAAACCGTCCAGTATATGGATATACCGTGCCTGTGTACATACATGTATGGCTCCAAATAAAAGCCACAAGCGTTTTTTTCCATTACACTCCACTTAGATTAGTTTTTTAGTACATTAAATAGAACCTTTGAAAAATATATCTCGTTTATCTATCTACGTTGAAGGATGAATAAAAGCGTTATGATTTTTTAAAAGAGTGGAGAAAAACATTGACAATGGATAAAGAAAATGCCACCTCCTTAAGGCAATTAAAGGGGTTATATGGGACTAGACTATTGATAACCTATCCTTAAGCTAAGTCATCGATAGTTCATCATCAAGGTTCGCTTCTTGGGATCCCCGTCGTCAGTTGCCTGAAGTGACAGCGTCACCCCATCTGGTTGATGTCCAATGTGCGGGGCAGTGCATATTACATGTCCTACACTTATCCCTGATACGGACCAAGACAGGACATGATAGAATTTTCTTTACATGGAACATTGGACATATGAATACCTCAAAGGCTATAATGTGCCCGTGTGCTGCCATGACTGAATATACGCCCATGTGAATGGGCCTTAAGGCCTTAGTCAGACGGGCGTTTTTTCGCGCGATTTGCGCATGCGTCCGGTGATTTTGAAAAACCATCGCTTTGCAATGGTATCGGACACATAAGCGCTTTTTATGTGCTCGTCCGATAAATTATAGAACAGAAATCGCAGATCGCACCTATCTGCGATCTGCGATTCCTGTTCTCTTCTCTATATGCGCTCAATGGGGCTGGCGGCAGCAGCGCCGACCCCATTGAGAGCATATACTAGACAAATCATTCTTCTCTGCCACAGCTGTAACAGTTGTGGCAGAGAAGAACGATATTTGTCCATTGAAAGCAATGGGCTGCCAGCGAGCGCAGGATGAATTGTCGGGAAGGGCTTAAATATATAAGCCCTTGCCTGCAATTCATCCAGAAATGTGTAAAAATAAAAAAAATATATATACTCACCCGGTCCCGGCAGACGGAGTTTAGCGCGGCCGGCAGTGGGTGTGAGTGAGAGCTGCCCCTGATTGGCTCAGCGCTGAGCCAATCAGAGGCAGCTCTCACTCACACCCATTCATGAATTCATGAATGGGTGTGAGTGAGAGCTGCCTCTGATTGGCTCAGCGCAGGGACCAATCAGGGGCAGCTCTCACTAATACCCATTCATGAATTCATGAATGGGTGCGAGTGAGTGCTGCCTCTGATTGGCTCAGCGCTGAGCCAATCAGGGGCAGCTCTCACTCACACCCACTCACACCCACTGCCGGCCGGCCGGCCGCGCCGAACTCCGTCTGCCGGGACAAGGTGAGTATATATATTTTTTTTATTTTTACACATTTCTGGATGAATTGCAGGGAAGGGCTTATATATTTAAGCCTTTCCCAACAATTCATCGTGAGATCGCCCGCAGCGCATTGCTTTCAATGGAACCAGCTGTATTGACGGCTCCATTGAATTCAATGCGCTGGACAGCTCCGGCCCGTTTCTATTGAAACGCGGCTAGGAGCAGTTTTTTTGGCCGATTTTTCGGCCCCGGTCACACGATTTGCGGATGCGCATCCGTCATGCGATCCGCAAATCACGGCAAAAAAAGCCCGTGTGACTAAGGCCTAACTGTGGATTTTGCTGTTGCAGATTTTTCTCAGCAGATCTGAACCACATGACCATACCCTTATATAAGAGAACCACCGTATAAGAGGAACACATGTTGGTACCCATATAACTCCCAACTTTAGGGCTCTAGATTAGCACCATTAAATAGAGCCCAAATATTAATGCAGTGCCAACCATACCGCTTGTCTAATAGTGGCAGCCATACGCATTCACTGCTTTTGAACTAACCAGACATAAGTCATCTTCCTTTACCGTATACAATGTAACATGGGAGTGCACATGCTTTTATACGGGCCGATAATCGTACGATTTTTGGCGATCCTGCAAGAATCTTAACGACTGCCGTTCAGTGTAAATGTATGCAGAAAACTGAAGGATGGATCGGCCCGTGTAAACAGGCAGTTGATCACTTATGAATGACTGCCTGCTTACTGTGAATGGAGGCAGGCAGACCGGTATGATCCCCGGCCCACTCCGCCTCCATTCACTAGTATTAAAGGAGATGTCCCGAGGCAGCAAGTGGGGTTATACACTTCTGTATGGCCATAATAATGCACTTTGTAATATACATTGTGCATTAATTATGAGCCATACAGAAGTTATAAAAAGTTTTTTACTTACCTGCTCCGTTGCTAGCGTCCTGGTCTCCATGGTGCCGACTAATTTTTGGCCTCCGATGGCCAAATTAGCCGCGCTTGCGCAGTCCGGGTCTTCTGCTGTTCTCTATGGGGCTCCGTGTAGCTCCGTGTAGCTCCGCCCCGTCACGTGCCGATTCCAGCCAATCAGGAGGCTGGAATCGGCAGTGGACCGCACAGAAGAGCTGCGGTCCACGAAGACAGAGGATCCCGGCGGCCATCTTCAGCGGTAAGTATTGAAGTCACCGGACCGCCGGGATTCAGGTAAGCGCTGTGCGGGTGGTTTTTTTAACCCCTGCATCGGGGTTGTCTCGCGCCGAACGGGGGGGGGGTTTAAAAAAAAAAAAACCCGTTTCGGCGCGGGACATCTCCTTTAATCATTCCTGGGTAAAATCACAGGAATGACTATAATTATCGCTGTCAGGCATCTTGCGCCCGACAGGTTGTCCCGTGCAAAAGCGCCTTTTGTTACATAAATCCTCCCCCAATTATATTAGGTTCTCATGATAATTAATAAGTTCTGTTTATGGAAAGAATTTAGCCAAAACCTCCATAGAAGTTAATATACATTTATTTGTACATGAAAGATGTTACTCTTATGCAATGGTATTACTTTCAATAGAAAGGAGCAGATGATGGTGAGTCCGCTCTTCAGGCCTTGGCTTACATATGTGTTGTTTTTGGATATCCAGGTCCAGGTCACGTGTGATGGAGAGGAAAGAGCAGCAATTTTTGAAGTATGGCCCGTCTAGCTGAAATTTATCCTGGATGTTCTTCTTACAACACTGCAGTTCGCCAGTCAGCCTTCTATAAGTCCATGTCTGGTAGGTGAAGGAGTTACTTCTGCCTCACAACTTTCTTCTGTCATTGTCACCACATTGTAGTTGAGACATTCAGAAGGTTCCATAGCAAGTAAGGTTGATAGAACTCTTTCAGTTTCAACCTATAGTTAGTAATATGGCGATCGGAATAAATCCCGAGATGTTTGGTGTTATGATCCACGTTGATGTTAAGTGGGGGGAATTTGATGGTACTGTTATTCCGATTTTTAGAACAGTCCAGTTGTTAGAGTTGTATCATCCACTTGATGGAAATGGACTGTTCTAGATGTTAAGTAGTGGATGATTTATAAGATGGTAAATATAATTGATGTAGAAAGGCTCATTCCCGGATGATATGGGAATGTGGCTGGATTGTATGAGCCAATTACTCCTGTAAGAACACAAAAATACATGTCTGAGATTCTGCTCTTCACAGATATACATATAATAAGGGGTCTACTGTGAATGTGTTACACATCAATGATAACACTCTAATGGATGTCACTGGGCCTTATACTTACAAAGTCCCATTGGAATGGTGGGCAGGAACTGCCTGTCTCTACATCATCCCAGTCAATAGAGTAGAAGAACGGGTGGGATCTGATGGAAGATGTTATCGGCAACCGGTCACAAGGAGTCTTGCAGAGGAGCTGGAAAATAAGAGAAGCCATTAGCCATTATAATATGTATTAGGTTGTAGTACAATAACTTCTATTCCTCTCAATCATCCTTCATTTGATGCTACTCACCCCGTCGATTATACTGATAGCATTCGGGCACATTCCCTCTAGATAAAAAGGTTCATCCTCCTGCAGTGATGTATAATAATCCTCCATTGTGCCTTCGCCATAGAATGGTTGATCTCCTATGCTCATCATGTATAAGATGACACCCAAAGAGAAGGAGTCTACCAGGTGGTTGTAGCTGTCACCGTTCATCACCTGTTAAAATATCAATGGGAAGATCAGCTGAGTATACTGGTGAAAGGATATACATACAGAGGCTATGAGGACAGGTCTGTAATTAGATTAGGGTAGATAGCGATTCCTTGGGTGATGATGGACGTTAACATACTGGAAGCCATAAGTAACAGGTTATTACTTAGAACCACATAGAATAGATATGTAAGAAGACAACTTAGTGATACAGAATTTATATATAAGGATATAACTAATTACCGATGTACTACGCCATGATCATGTAGGAATTGGATGCCGCAGACCATCTCTGCTGCAAACGGTCTGTGGAGAAGAAAATAGGGGATTGGTTAGTGACTCCATACATAATCCTAGAGATCATCAGAAGATATACAGACATGTCCTGTTCATGTTTAAACCCCCTCCTGTTGTCATTGTCCCTTGCTCCAGGACCACAATGTACATGCAGCAGCTTATAGGATTCAGCTATAAGATATTTACCTTGTTGTTTGATAGTCAAACGGCATCCATTCCATCATCAGATGGTGCAGGTCTCCTCTGGCCATGTAGTCCATAGCAATTATATAATGATGTTTCTTCTCTGTAAATGCCCGCAGTGATATTAAGAAGGGGCTCCCAGCGGCAATGGTCAGAGCGTCCAGCTCGGTATAGATTTTATCACCGGTGCGGCTCTTGTTCATAATTTTAATGGCCAGCAGTTCTTCACTAACCGGATCAGATGCCAAGACCACCTGGAGGAGAATCACATCAGATCAGGACAAGGAGAATTTTGGGGAAAGAAAGTGATTTATTATGAAAATAAGTCTAATTTTTAGAAGAAATTTAAATCTTTGGCCACTTACTTTTCCAAATGTCCCCGCTCCAAGCTTTCTATGGAATGTGAGGTGATCCAGGTCAATGGATGTTACTGTATTGACCTGTTCTCTGGGGGGTGGAGTCCGGCTGCTGGCATTACCAAGATGTTCAACTGGTATCACGGCTGGGTTAAGGCTTTCATCTGTTGGGAAGAGAAAAGATTCAATATTAACTAGAACTGTAAAATCTATATTTTAAATGAGATTTAACTTAATAAAAAAGTCCAATATTTGGGATCTAAGTTATTAGAACTAATAGAAAAATTGCCCTTGTTGCCCACCATAGCGACCAATCAGAGCTCAGATTCCATTTCTGGAAATTCCGTGGAACAATGAAAGCTGCATTATGATCGGTTGCTATGGGCAACAAGAACAGTTTTTCCATTAGACAGTTTGGATAAATCAGGCCTACAAATAATTAGCTGTAAAATCCCGCTTATCCCCTACAGTTTAACCATAGTGAATTATTTCCAGCTTACCTGGTGCTTCTTCCTCCAATGATCTATTGGGTGTGGAGTCACTGTACTTGATTTTCTTGGACTCTTTAAAGGAGATGGTTATAGCCGATGACCGGGACCTTTTTAGAGCACCATTTCCATTCTCTATGGGTCTGGCGTAGTTGAGACGCCTTCTACGTTGGACAACCCAGTCTCTGTTGTTTCTCATCCTGTTCTGGGCTGCCTCTCTCTGTGGATTTGGGGTCTCTTCGCTCTCCGATCCAGAGAATGGGACGCTTGCAGGTGTTTCTTGGAGAGCCTCTTCCAACTCCAGCTCTGTGCTGATGATGTTCCTCAGCTTTATGAGGATGGCATCTTTATTCATCCTTCTTATTTCTGGGGCCAGTTCTCCAATTTTCTTCATGGAGTCATGAATGGCCTTCTGGAGTTCTGCAGCGGATTCTGCAGAATTAGCACTCATGAGATTCTCCATATTCCTTTTTTGGGTATGGATCTCATGTCTCATGCTCGATCTTCTTTTCTCCAGATTTTGTCTTTTAGACATTATTTCTGGAGCGGCATTATCCATATCCGGAGGCTGGGTGTCTTTTTGCCCTAAAACGAATATGGGTAGCTGCTCTTCGATAATCCCTCTCCTCTGTATCAGAACCTGATCTCGTTTGGCTCTTCTACTTTTCTCTATCATAAAAATCACTTTTTGCTTTGTGTATCACGATACGCAAAGGGGGCCGCCTTACAGTCGGAAGTCTGTAAGGCAGTGATTTCCTTCAAGGCAGGACAGTGGGATATAGAAGGTGATGATGTCATCAAATCAATTGTGACATGTTTCATATGGAATCTCACTGTAGTAGAGTTCAGCAAGTTGCCGTGACAAAATTCATACAGTGAGATCATAATATTGGTGTTCTACAAGCACCATCATCAAGTAGTGTGAAAGATATTATAATTTCTGTGTATAACAACCAGAGATGGAGTGTAAAGTTTTCTATTGTTTCATGAATGTCAGCAGTCAAATTCCTGTAATGCAACATCTTCCAATTCTCCAAATTATATAATCCATTCCTGTAGTTGTACATACTGTACAAAGCATACATACACACCTATACATACAGTATGACAACCCATGGTGGTTCTTAAAGGCCATGATGTGATAAGTCTGCTGGCATTGATGCGCTGATACTGTAGGGCTAGCACCTATGGTTCCATTGGCTATTGCATTGGCTCCTCCTGGAGAGGCTCCTGAGTTTCAGAAGGTCCACCACGGACTATGAAGATTCACAGGGCCCAGTAATCGTCGGATTATGAGAGAAGCTTCTATATACTCTGTGTGACAATTTTTCTTGCTTGGTGGATTATTCATATTCCTGGGTTACCATGTGCCAGATTAACGGCCTTTTACCGTATTTACAAATAAATTAAATAATCGTTTCTTAACTCCTCAATGACTGGCTTATTTTAGGCCCAAATAACCAACTAATTGTTCATTTTTTTATAGTTACATTCCTAGAGCCATACAATTTTTATTTCCCCATCAGCATAGCCATATGATGGCTTGTTTTATGTAGGATAAGTTGTCATTTTTAATGGCATAATCTTGGTGTACATTTACAACAGATGGTTTATTTATAACAGATGGTTTAACTCTTAATAATTTTTTTTTGGGGGGGGGGGGATTGGAAAAAAAAAACTTTTTGGGTTCTTTGAATTTTATTTTTACAGTGTTTACCATACAGAATAAATAGCATAATGTTATTCTCTGCCTCAGAACGACTACAGCGATGTCAAGTTTATACTTTGATATAGAAGACAGTGACAACACAAATACACAAGACAAACACATTCATACATATGGAGGGGCCCCGTTAACTCTGGGCCGCTACACTGTGTGACACACTGCAGGTCAGTCAGAGTGCAGCCACTGGAACGGCCCTATCAGAATACTCGAGACAGTAGAGAAGGGACTATTGCTACACAATACAAAGCACTTGTAGCAACTTATCATGGGGACCAGAGTCAGAGAAGGAGTTGCCTGTGTACAGGAACCTCAGCAGGTAAGTACATGATGGGGATTCTGCGTTATAATGTGGGGACTGATGACCTGGTTATACTTTCAGCTATTATTAAGAGAGTGATCTTATGCAGAGACAGTTTAAGTATTTACATTCCTTCCTGTTGCTGTCAATCTTAAAACATGCCTAACTTTTCAGATTAAACTGCTGTGTGTGAAGATGAAGACTAACACTACTTCCAACTATTATATGACTTCCCGCACATGTGCATAGCTAAAAGCTCAGGACCCTGGATGGATTTAAACAATATATGTGTTTGTTTTTCTTTTTTTTTTAAACCACATGAAGGTTTTTGATGCATTTTTTAAATTGGGTGTAAAGTGTCCAACCATATACCCAGGTTATATCAGCATGGTCCATAGCACTATATGCAGGAGATGTATAACTTATACCAGCTATGCATATATAATTATACTGGAGATGCCCAGGTTATATCAGTGCAGTCCATATCACTATATATACATATATACACTATATATCTCTGCATCTCCCTGTATATAGTGATATTGACATGTTTAGTATCGCTGTGTGCCTAAAAGTCTGATCTATCAAAGCAGTGTATTATTTAACCCTGTACGGTGAACGTGGCCTGAAAAATATATAAACATCACCAGAATTCTGCTTTTTTTGGGCACCCCATCTCCAAGAAAAAGTGTAATAAAAAGCGTCCAAAGAGTCATATGTACTCCAAGATGGTAACAATAGAAACTGAAGGACGTCCCACATAAATGAGCCCTCCGACAACTATGATGACAGAAAAATAAAAATGGTATGGCTGCAGAAAAGAATTTTACAAATGTAAATATCTTTGGAAAAAATAAAAGTAGCATAGCAAAAAAAAAACTATATAGATTTTGTATCGTAGTAATTGTACTGACCCGTAGAATGAAGTTATCAGGTCATTTTTGTTGCAGTGTGTACACCGTAGAAGATCCCCCCAAAGATGGCAGAATTTCGTTTTTTTTCCATTTCACTTCATTTAGAATCTTTTTTTATATCACCAACCAAACCGTCCAGTATATGGATATACCGTGCCTGTGTACATACATGTATGGCTCCAAATAAAAGCCATTACACTAAATTAGAATATTTTTTGTACATTATATGGTACATTAAATAGAAACATTGAAAAATATATCTTGTTTATCTATCTACGTTGATGGATGAATAAAAAAAGCGTTATGATTTTTTAAAAGGGTGAAGGAAAAAAATTGAGAATGGATAAAATAAAATGTTGCCTCCTTAAGGCAATTAAAGGGGTTATATGGGACTAGACCAGTGGACCAGAGGCGGCACGCAGAGCCCTCTCTACTGGCATGCGCCACCATTGCCGCTCACCACTAGTGAATACCGTCAGGGGCCGCGGCTCCCCTGCTGGTAGTCACTCATAACGCTGCTAGCCGCGGCAATCCTGGCGCACACTGCAACGTCAGTGTGCATCCAGGATCCTCCTTCCCTGAGGTTTCCTCTCAGATTCCACGAGAGCAGGGGGAGGAGACGTCCGGCAGCACACTGATATAGTGTGTGCCGGGATCATCGCCGAGCTGAAGAGGAGCGGAGCTTCCAGGAGGGGGAGGAGAGGGTAGGTATGTGAGTCTCGATTGGGGGGCCGCTGTGTTGTGTCACTAATACACTGGAGGCCGCTGTGGGGTCTCACTAATAAACTGGGGGCCGCTGTGAGGGAGTCAGTGTTACACTGGTACTCGCCGTAGATTCTCACTATTACACTGTGGGCCACCGTGAGGTGTCACTAATACATTGGGGAGACTGTGGAGTGTCACTAATGCACTGGCGGCCGCTATGGAGTCTCACTAATACACTGGGGCCGCTGTGCGGTGTCACTCATATACTGGGGGCCGCTGTGGAGAGTCACTAATACACTGGGGGCCACTGTGGGGTCTCACTATTACACTAGGGGCCTCTGTGGGGTGTCACTATTACACTAGGAGTCGCTGTGGGATGTCAATAATACATTGGGGCCACTGTGCATTGTCACTAATACACTGGAGGCCGCTGTGGGGTCTCACTATTACACTAGAGGGTATTAAGGGGTCTCACTAATACACTGGGGGCCGCTGTGGGGTCTCACTAATACACTGGGGGCCGCTGTGGGGTCTAACTAATACACTTGGGGCCGCAGTCGGGTCACACTAATACACTGGGGGCTGCTGCGGAGTGTCAATAATACACTGGGGGCCGCTGTGGGGTCTCACTATTACACTGGGGGCCGCTGAGGGGTCTTACTAATACACTGGGGACAGCTATGCGGTCTCACTATTACACTGGGGGTCGCTGTGGCGTCTCAGTATTACACTATGGGCTGCTGTGGGGTCTAACAAATACAATAGGGGGCCGCTGTGGGGTCTCACTAATACACTTGGGGCCGCTGTGGGGTCACACTAATATACTGGGGGCCGCTTTGCAGTGTCACTATTACACTAGGAACCGCTGTGGGGTGTCAATAACAAACTAGTACCACTGTGCATTGTCACTAATACACTGGGGGCTGCTGTGTGGTCTCACTATTACACTAGGGGCCACTGTGGGGTCTCACTAATACACTGGGGGCCGCTGTGGGGTCTCACTAATCCACTGGGGGCCACTGTAGGGGTCTCACTAATACACTTGGGGCCGCTCTGGTGTCTCACTAATACACTGGGGGCCGCTGTGGTGTCTCACTAATGCACTGGGGGCTGCAGTGGGGTCTCACTAATAAACTGGGGGCCGCTGTGAGGGAGTCAGTGTTAAACTGGTACTCGCCGTAGATTCTCACTATTACACTGTGGGCCACCGTGAGGTGTCACTAATACATTGGGGAGACTGTGGGGTGTCACTAATGCACTGGCGGCCACTATGGAGTCTCACTAATACACTGGGGCTGCTGTGCGGTGTCACTCATATACTGGGGGCCGCTGTGGAGAGTCACTAATACACTGGGGGCCACTGTGGGGTCTCACTATTACACTAGGGGCCTCTGTGGGGTGTCACTATTACACTAGGAGTCGCTGTGGGATGTCAATAATACATTGGGGCCACTGTGCATTGTCACTAATACACTGGAGGCCGCTGTGGGGTCTCACTATTACACTAGAGGGTATTAAGGGGTCTCACTAATAAACTGGGGTCCGCCGTGGGGTCTCACTAATACACTGGGGGCCGCTGTGGGGTCTAACTAATACACTTGGGGCCGCAGTCGGGTCACACTAATACACTGGGGGCTGCTGCGGAGTGTCAATAATACACTGGGGGCCGCTGTGGGGTCTCACTATTACACTGGGGGCCGCTGAGGGGTCTTACTAATACACTGGGGACAGCTATGCGGTCTCACTATTACACTGGGGGTCGCTGTGGCGTCTCAGTATTACACTATGGGCTGCTGTGGGGTCTAACAAATACAATAGGGGGCCGCTGTGGGGTCTCACTAATACACTTGGGGCCGCTGTGGGGTCACACTAATATACTGGGGGCCGCTTTGCAGTGTCACTATTACACTAGGAACCGCTGTGGGGTGTCAATAACAAACTAGTACCACTGTGCATTGTCACTAATACACTGGGGGCCGCTGTGTGGTCTCACTATTACACTAGGGGCCACTGTGGGGTCTCACTAATACACTGGGGGCCGCTGTGGGGTCTCACTAATCCATTGGGGGCCACTGTAGGGGTCTCACTAATACACTGGCGGCCGCTCTGGTGTCTCACTAATACACTGGCGGCCGCTGTGGTGTCTCACTAATGCACTGGGGGCCGCTGTGGTGTCTCACTAATACACTGTGGGCCACCGTGGGGTGTCACTAATACACTTGGGGCCGCTGTGGAGTGTCACTAATACACTTGGGGCCACTGTGGGGTCTCACTAATACACTGAGGGTCGCTGTGGAGTCCCATTATTACACTATGGGCTGCTGTGGGGTCTAACAAATACAATAGGGGGCCGCTGTGGGGTCTCACTAATACACTTGGGGCCACTGTGGGGTCACACTAATATACTGGGGGCCGCTTTGCAGTGTCACTATTACACTAGGAACCGCTGTGGGGTGTCAATAACAAACTAGTACCACTGTGCATTGTCACTAATACACTGGGGGCCGCTGTGTGGTCTCACTATTACACTAGGGGCCACTGTGGGGTCTCACTAATACACTGGGGGCCGCTGTGGGGTCTCACTAATCCACTTTGGGCCACTGTAGGGGTCTCACTAATACACTTGGGGCCGCTCTGGTGTCTCACTAATACACTGGGGGCCGCTGTGGTGTCTCACTAATACACTGGGGGCCACTGTGGTGTCTCACTAATACACTGTGGGCCACCGTGGGGTGTCACTAATACACTTGGGGCCGCTGTGGTGTCTCACTAATACACTGTGGGCCACCGTGGGGTGTCACTAATACACTTGGGGCCGCTGTGGAGTGTCACTAATACACTTGGGGCCACTGTGGGGTCTCACTAATACACTGGGGGTCGCTGCGGGGTCTCACTAATACACATTGGGGCCGCTGTGGAGTCCCATTATTACACTGGGGGCGCTGTGGGGTTTTACTAATGCACTGGGGGCCGCTGTGCGGTCTCACTAATACACTGCGGGCCGCTGTGGAGTCTCACTATATTACTAAGAGGCCGCTGTGCTATCTCACTAATTCACTGGGGGCCACTGTGGAGTCTCACTATTGAACTGGAGGCCGCTGTGGGGTCTCAGTAATATACTGGGGCCGTTGTGGGGTTTAACTAATACACTAGGGGCTGCTGTGGGGCCTCCCTATTACACTGGGGACCGCTGTGGGGTCTCACTATTACACTGATGGCCGCTGTGGGTTCTCACTAGAGATGTGCAAGCATACTCGTTAAGGACAGATACTCGAGCGAGTATCATTCCTTTTGTGTACCTGCCTGCTCGTCAGAAAAGTTTCGGGTGCCGACGTGGGTGAGCGGTGGGTTGCAGGGGTGAGAGGGGGAGAGATCGAGAGATCTCTCTCGCGTTCCCCCCCGCTTATACCTGCCGCTCCTGCCAGCACCCAAATCTTTTCTGAGGAGTAGGCAGGTACTCGAAGAGAGCGATACGCACTTGAATATCTGCCCTTAACGAGTATGTTCGCTCATCTCTAGTTCTCACTAATACACTGGGGGCCGCTGTGGGGTCTCACTATTACAATGGGGGCCATTGTGGGGTCTCACTATTACAATGGGGACCACTGTGGGGTCTCAATAATACACTGGGGCCGCTGTGGGGCTTTACTTATACACCGGGGGCCACTGTAGGGTCTCAAATTACACTGGGGGCCGCTGTGGGGTTTACTATTCGATGTGGGCCGCGCTGGTGTCCCACTATTACACAGTGGGCCGCGGCGAGGTCTCACTAACACACTGGGGCCATCTGTGGGGTCTCACTAATAGCGTGAGCTTACCCCCCCGCTCTCCACCGCCGCCCGCCGCCGACACCCGAATCTTTTTTGACAAGCAGGCAGGTACTCAAAACGGACGATACTCGCTCGAGTATCTGCCCTTAACGAGTATGCTCCTTCATCTCTAGTTCTCAATAATACACTGGGGGCCACTGTGGGGTCTAACTACTACACTGGGGGCCGCTGTGGGGTCTCACTATTACACTAGGGGCCACTGTGGGGTCTCACTATTACACTGAGGGACACTTTGGAGTCTCACTATTTCACTGTGGGCGACCGTGGGGTTTCACTAATACACTTGGGGCCGCTGTTTGGTGTCACTAATACACTGGGGGATGCTATGGGTATCACTAATACACTGTGGGACGCGGTGGGGTCTCATTATTACACTGCGGGCCACTGTGCAGTCTCAATAATACACTGGGGTCTCAATAATATACTAGAGTCCACAGTGGGCTCTCACTAATACACTGGAGGCTGCGGTGGGATCTCACTAATACACTGTTGGCCACTGTGGGGTGTCACTATTACACTGGGGGCTGCTGTGGGGTCTCATTATTACACTGTGGGACGCTGTGGGGTATCACTAATACACTGGGAGCCACTGTGGGGTCTAACTATTACACTGAGGGCTGCTGTGGTGTGTCAATAATACACTGGGGGCCGCTGTTGGGTCTCACTATTACATTAAGGGGTGCTGAGGGGCCTCAGTTTTACAGTGGGGCCCCGCTGTGGGCCTGTCTATTACACTGGAGGCCGCTGTGGGGTCTTAATAATACACTAGGGGCCACTGTTGGGTGTCACTAATACACTGGGGGCAGCTTTCGTGTCTCACAATTTCACTGGGGGCCATTGTGGGGTCTCACTAATACACTGGGGGCTGCTGTGTGGTCTCACTAATACACTGGGGACCACTGTGGGATCTCACTAATACACTGGGCGCCACTGTGGGGTCTCACTATTAAACTGGGGGCCGCTGTGGGGTCTCACTATTACACTAGTGGCCACTGTGGGGTCTCACTAATACACTAGGGGTTTCACTAATACACTAGGGGCCACTGTGGGGTGTCACTAATACACTGGGGGCTGCTGTAGGGTCTGAATAATGCACTAGGGTCCGCAGTGGGGTCTCACAAATACACTGGGGGCTGCTGTGGGGTTTCACTAATACACTGGGTACCACTGTGGGGTCTATCTAATACACTGGGGGCTGCTGTGGGGTCTCACGAATACACTGGGGGCCACTGTGGGGCCTCACTATTACACTGGGGTCCGCTGAGGGGCCTCACTAATACAATGGGGGGCTGCTGTGTGGTTTCACTAATACACTGGGGGCCACTGTGGGGTCTCACTAATACACTGGGTGCCACTGTGGGGTCTCACTATTAAACTGGGGGCCGCTGTGGGGTCTCAGTAATACACTAACGGCCACTGTGGGGTCACACTAATACACTAGGGGCCGCTGTGGGGTGTCACTAATACACTGGGGGCTGCTGTGGGGTCTGAATAATGCACTGGGGGCCGCAGTGGGGTCTCACAAATACACTGGGGGCTGCTATGGGGTCGCACTATTACACTGGGGACCACTGTGGGGTTTCACTAATACACTGGGTACCACTGTGGGATCTATCTAATACACTGGGGGCCGCTGTGGGGTCTCACGAATACACTGGGGGACGCTGTGGGGCCTCACTATTACACTGGGGTCCGCTGAGGGGTCTCACTATTACAATGGGGGCCGCTGTGGGGTCTCACTAATACACTGGGGGCCACTTTGGAGTCTCACTATTTCACTGTGGGCCGCCGTGGGGTTTCACTAATACACTTGGGGCCGCTGTTTGGTGTCACTAATACACTGGGGGATGCTATGGGTATCACTAATACACTGTGGGACGCAGTGGGGTCTAATTATTACACTGCGGGCCACTGTGCAGTCCCACTATTGCACTGGGGGCTGCTCTGGGGCATCAATAATACACTGGGGTCTCAATAATATACTAGAGTCCGCAGTGGGCTCTCACTAATGCACTGGAGGCTGCTGTGGGATCTCACTAATACACTGTTGGCCGCTGTGGGGTCTCCCTATTACACTGTGGGACGCTGTGGGGTTTCTCTAATACACTATTGGCCGCTGTGGGGTCTCACTATTACACCGGGGGCCACTGTGGGGTCTCAATATTACACTTGGAGGCCACTGTGGGGTCTCACTATTACACTTGAGGGCCGCTATGGGGTGTTGCTATTACATTTAGGGGCCACTGTGGGGTCTCACTAATACACTGGGGTCGCTGTGGGATCCCACTATTACACTGGGGGCTGCTGTGGTGTGTCAATAATACACTGTGGGCCGCTGTTGGGTCTCACTAATACATTGGGGGCTGCTGAGGGGCCTCAGTTTTACATTGGGGGCCCGCTGTGGGCCTGTCTATTACACTGGAGGCCACTGTGGGGTCTTAATAATACACTAGGGGCCACTGTGGGGTGTCACTAATACACTGGGGGCAGCTTTCGTGTCTCACAATTACAGTGGGGGCTGTTGTGGGGTCTCACTAATACACTGGGGGCTGCTGTGTGGTCTCACTAATACACTGGGGGCCACTGTGGGGTCTATCTAATACACTGGGGGCCGCTGTGGGGTCTCACGAATACACTGGGGGACGCTGTGGGGCCTCACTATTACACTGGGGTCTGCTGAGGGGTCTCACTATTACAATGGGGGCCACTGTGAGGTCTCTCTAAAACACTGGGGGCCACTTTGGAGTCTCACTATTTCACTGGGCCGCCGTGGGGTTTCACTAATGCACTTGGGGCCGCTGTTTGGTGTCACTAATACACTGGGGGATGCTATGGGTATCACTAATACACTGTGGGACGCGGTGGGTTCTCATTATTACACTGCGGGCCACTGTGCAGTCCCACTATTACACTGGGGGCTGCTCTGGGGCATCAATAATAC
This sequence comes from Eleutherodactylus coqui, assembly GCF_035609145.1. Classification (NCBI taxonomy): domain Eukaryota; kingdom Metazoa; phylum Chordata; class Amphibia; order Anura; family Eleutherodactylidae; genus Eleutherodactylus; species Eleutherodactylus coqui. The sequence goes on from NC_089849.1 coordinate 68,086,733, forward strand.
ACTGGGGTCTCAATAATATACTAGAGTCCGCAGTGGGCTCTCACTAATACACTGGAGGCTGCTGTGGGATCTCACTAATACACTGTTGGCCGCTGTGGGGTCTCATTATTACACTGTGGGACGCTGTGGGGTGTCACTAATACACTGGGGTCGCTGTGGGGTCTCACTATTACACTGAGGGCTGCTGTGGTGTGTCAATAATACACTGGGGGCTGCTGTTGGGTCTCACTATTACATTGGGGGCTGCTGAGGGGCCTCACTTTTACAGTGGGGCCCCGCTGTGGGCCTGTCTATTACACTGGAGGCCGCTGTGGGGTCTTAATAATACACTAGGGGCCACTGTGGGGTGTCACTAATACACTGGGGGCAGCTTTCGTGTCTCACAATTTCACTGGGGGCCATTGTGGGGTCTCACTAATACACTGGGGGTTGCTGTGTGGTCTCACTAATACACTGGGGGCCACTGTGGGGTCTCACTATTAAACTTGGGGCCGCTGTGGGGTCTCACTATTAAACTGGGGGCCGCTGTGGGGTCTCACTATTACACTAGGGGCCACTGTGGGGTCTCACTAATACACTGGGGTCGCTGTGGGGTCTCACTATTACACTGGGGACTGCTGTGGTGTGTCAATAATACACTGGGGGCCGCTGTTGGGTCTCACTAATACATTGGGGGCTGCTGATGGGCCTCACTTTTACATTGGGGCCCCGCTGTGGGCCTGTCTATTACACTGGAGGCCACTGTGGGGGTCTTAATAATACACTTGGGGCCACTGTGGGCTGTCACTATTATATTGGGGGCAGCTTTCGTGTCTCACAATTACACTGGGGGCCGTTGTGGGGTCTCACTAATACACTGGGGGCTGCTGTGTGGTCTCACTATTACACTGGGGGCCACTGTGGGGTCTCACTAATACACTGGGCGCCACTGTGGGGTCTAACTATTACACTGAGGGCTGCTGTGGTGTGTCAATAATACACTGGGGGCCGCTGTTGGGTCTCACTATTACATTAAGGGGTGCTGAGGGGCCTCAGTTTTACAGTGGGGCCCCGCTGTGGGCCTGTCTATTACACTGGAGGCCGCTGTGGGGTCTTAATAATACACTAGGGGCCACTGTGGGGTGTCACTAATACACTGGGGGCAGCTTTCGTGTCTCACAATTTCACTGGGGGCCATTGTGGGGTCTCACTAATACACTGGGGGTTGCTGTGTGGTCTCACTAATACACTGGGGGCCACTGTGGGGTCTCACTATTAAACTTGGGGCCGCTGTGGGGTCTCACTAATACACTGGGGGCCGCTGTGGGGTCTCACTATTACACTAGTGGCCACTCTGGGGCCTCACTAATACAATGGGGGGCGCTGTGTGGTTTCACTAATACACTGGGGGCCACTGTGGGGTCTCACTAATACACTGGGCGCCACTGTGGGGTCTCACTATTAAACTGGGGGCCGCTGTGGGGTCTCACTATTACACTGGGGGCCACTGTGGGGTCTCACTAATACACTGGGGTCGCTGTGGGGTCTCACTATTACACTGGGGACTGCTGTGGTGTGTCAATAATACACTGGGGGCCGCTGTTGGGTCTCACTAATACATTGGGGGCTGCTGATGGGCCTCACTTTTACATTGGGGCCCCGCTGTGGGCCTGTCTATTACACTGGAGGCCACTGTGGGGGTCTTAATAATACACTTGGGGCCACTGTGGGCTGTCACTATTATATTGGGGGCAGCTTTCGTGTCTCACAATTACACTGGGGGCCGTTGTGGGGTCTCACTAATACACTGGGGGCTGCTGTGTGGTCTCACTATTACACTGGGGGCCACTGTGGGGTCTCACTAATACACTGGACGCCACTGTGGGGTCTCACTAATACACTGGGCGCCACTGTGGGGTCTCACTATTAAACTGGGGGCCGCTGTGGGGTCTCACTAATACACTGGGGGCCGCTGTGGGGTGTTACTATTACACTAGTGGCCACTGTGGGGTCTCACTAATACACTAGCGGTTTCACTAATACACTAGGGGCCATTGTGGGCTGTCACTAATACACTGGGGGCTGCTGTCGGGTCTGAATAATGCACTGGGGTCCGTAGTGGGGTGTGACGAATACACTGGGGGCCAATGTGGGGCCTCACTATTACACTGGGGTCCGCTGAGGGGTCTCACTAATATAATGGGGGGCTGATGTGTGGTTTCACTAATACACTGGGGGCCACTGTGGGGTCTCACTAATACACTGGGCACCACTGTGGGGTCTATCTAATACACTGGGGGCCGCTGTGGGGTCTATCTAATACACTGGGGGACGCTGTGGGGCCTCACTATTACACTGGGGTCCGCTGAGGGGTTTCACTGTTACAATGGGGGCTGCGGTGGGGTCTCACTAATACACTGGGGGCCGCTGTGGGCTCCCACTAATACACTGGGGGCCGCTGTGGGCTCTCACTAATACACTAGGGGCGCTGTGAGGTGTTGCTAAAGCAATAGGGGCCGATGTGGGGTCTCACTAATACACTGAGGGCCAATATGGGATCTCACTATTACAATGGGGGCCGCTGTGGGGTTTCACTAATACACTGGAAGCCGCTTTGGGATCTCATTATTATACTGGGAGCCACTTTGGGGTGTCACTATTACACTGGGGGCCGCTGTGGGGTCTCAGTAATACACTAGGGGCCGCTGTGGGGTCTCACTTATACACTGTGGGCCACAGTGGCGTGTCACTATTACACTTGGGGGCTGCTGTGGTGTGTCACTAATACACTGGCGGCCAATGTGGGGTCTCACTAATACACTGGGGGCCACTGTGGGGTCTCAGTAATACACTGGGCTCCACTGTGTGGTCTCACTAATACACTGGGGCCGCTGTGGGGGTCTCACTATTACACTAGTGGCCACTGTGGGATCCCACTAATACACTAGGGGTTTCACTAATAAACCTGGGGCCACTGTGGGGTGTCACTAATACACTGGGGGCTGCTGTGGGGTCTGAATAATGCACTGGGGGCCGCAGTTGGGTCTCACAAATACAGTGGGGGCTGCTGTGAGGTCGCAGTATAACACTGGGGTCCATTGTGGGGTTTCACTAATACATTGGGTACCACTGTGGGGTCTATCTAATACACTGGGGGTCGCTGTGGGGTCTCACGAATACACTTTGGGACGCTGTGGGGCCTCACTATTACACTGGGGTCCGCTGAGGGGTCTCACTATTACAATGGGGGCTGCTGTGGGGTCTTACTAATACACTGGGGGCCGCTGTGAGGTGTTGCTTAAACAATAGAGGCCGATGTGGGTCTCACTAATACACTGGAGGCCAATATGGGGTCTCACTATTACAATGGGGGCCGCTGTGGGGTGTCACTAATACACTGGAAGCCGCTTTGTGATCTCAGTATTACACTGGAAGCCACTGTTGGGTGTCACTATTACACTGGGGGCCGCTGTGGGGTCTCAGTAATACACTGGGGGCTGCTGTGGGGTCTCACTAATACACCAGATCCGTGATGGCGAACCTATGACACGCGTGTCAGTAGCCATAGTCGCTGACACGCGGCCGCCCCCCCCGTTAAAGGAGATGTCCCGCGCCGAAACGGGTTTTTTTTTTTTTTAAACCCCCCCCCCGTTCGGCGCGAGACAACCCCGATGCAGGGGTTAAAAAAACCACCCGCACAGCGCTTACCTGAATCCCGGCGGTCTGGCGTCTTCATACTCACCTGCTGAAGATGGCCGCCGGGATCCTCTGTCTTCGTGGACCGCAGCTCTTCTGTGCGGTCCACTGCCGATTCCAGCCTCCTGATTGGCTGGAATCGGCACGTGACGGGGCGGAGCTACACGGAGCTACACGGAGCCCCATAGAGAAGAGGAGAAGACCCGGACTGCGCAAGCGCGGCTAATTTGGCCATCGGTGGGCGAAAATTAGTCGGCACCATGGAGACGAGGACGCTAGCAACGGAGCAGGTAAGTAAAAAACTTTTTATAACTTCTGTATGGCTCATAATTAATGCACAATGTATATTACAAAGTGCATTATTATGGCCATACAGAAGTGTATAGACCCACTTGCTGCCTCGGGACATCTCCTTTAATGAATACCGGCAGGGCCTGCGGCTCCCCTGCTGGTATTCATTAACCAGCAGTACTAACAGCGCTGATCCCGGCGCACACTGTGATGTAAGTGTGCACCAGGATCCTCCTCCCCCCGTCCCCCGACGTCTCTTACCTGTTAGTTCCGCGGGAGCGTCCGGGGGAGAAGGCGTCCTGCAACACACTGACGTCACAGTGTGCGCGGGAGATCATCGCTGCTGGAGGGCGCAGGAGGAGCGGAGCATCCACAAGATAAGTACATGGGGAGGTCCGCTGTGAGGGGGCAGTCACCACTGGGGGGGGGGCATCTGTGTGTGGGGCAGGTAATCCTGGGGGCCGCTGTGTGTGGGGCAGGTAATGCTGGGGGCCGCTGTGTGTGGGGCAGGTAATGCTGGGGGCCGCTGTGTGTGGGGCAGGTAATGCTGGGGGGCGCTGTGTGGGGGGCAGGTAATGCTGGGGGGCGCTGTGTAGGGGGAAGGTAATGCTGGGGGCCGCTGTGTGTGGGGCAGGTAATGCTGGGGGCCGCTGTGTGTGGGGCAGGTAATGCTGGGGGCCGCTGTGTGTGGGGCAGGTAATGCTGGGGCGGCATCTGTGTGTGGGGCCGGTAATGCTGGGGGGGCGCTGTGAGGGGGGCAGGTAATGCTGGGGGCCGCTGTGTGGGGGGCAGGTAATGCTGGGGGTCGCTGTGTGTGGGGCAGGTAATGCTGGGGGGGGCATCTGTCTGGGGCAGGTAATGCTGGGGGCCGCTGTGTGTGGGGCAGGTAATGCTTGGGGCCGCTGTGTGTGGGGCAGGTAATGCTGGGGGCCGCTGTGTGGGGGGGGCATGTAATGCTGGGGGCCGCTGTGTGGGGGGGCATGTAATACTGGGGGCCGCTGTGTGGGGGGGCATGTAATGCTGGGGGCCGCTGTGTGGGGGGCAGGTAATGCTGGGGGCCGCTGTGTGGGGGCAAGTAATGCTGGGGGCCGCTGTGTGGGGGGCAGGTAATGCTGAGGGCCGCTGTGTGGGGGGTAGGTAATGCTGGGGGCCGCTGTGTGTGGGGCAGGTAATGCTGGGGGCCGCTGTGTGTGGGGCAGGTAATGCTGGGAGCCGCTGTGTGTGGGGCAGGTAATGCTGGGGGCCGCAGTGTGTGGGGCAGGTAATGCTGGGGGCCGCAGTGTGTGGGGCAGGTAATGCTGGGGGCCGCAGTGTGTGGGGCAGGTAATGCTGGGGGGCGCTGTGTGTGGGGCAGGTAATGCTGGGGGGCGCTGTTTGGGGGGCAGGTAATGCTGGGGGGCGCTGTGTGTGGGGCAGGTAATGCTGGGGACCGCTGTGTGGGGGGCAGGTAATGCTGGGGGCCGCTGTGTGGGGGGCAGGTAATGCTGGGGGGCGCTGTGTGGGGGGCAGGTAATGCTGGGGGGCGCTGTGTGGGGGGCAGGTAATGCTGGGGGCCGCTGTGTGTGGGGCAGGTAATGCTGGGGGCCGCTGTGTGTGGGGCAGGTAATGCATCCACAAGGTAAGTACATGGGGAGGTCCGCTGTGAGGGGGCAGTCACCGCTGGGGGGCATCTGTGTGTGGGGCAGGTAATGCTGGGGGCCGCTGTGTGTGGGGCAGGTAATGCTGGGGGCCACTGTGTGTGGGGCAGGTAATGCTGGGGGGCGCTGTGTGTGGGGCAGGTAATGCCGGGGGGCGCTGTGTGTGGGGCAGGTAATGCTGGGGGCCGCTGTGTGTGGGGCAGGTAATGCTGGGGGCCGCTGTGTGTGGGGCAGGTAATGCTGGGGGGCGCTGTGTGTGGGGCAGATAATGCAGGGGGGCGCTGTGTGTGGGGCAGATAATGCTGGGGGCCGCTGTGTGGGGGGCAGGTAATGCTGGGGGCCGCTGTGTGGGGGGCAGGTAATGCTGGGGGGCACCATGTGGGGGGCAGGTAATGCTGGGGGGCGCTGTGTGGGGGGCAGGTAATGCTGGGGGCCGCTGTGTGGGGGGCTGGTAATGCTGGGGACCGCTGTGTGTGGGGCAGGTAATGCTGGTGGCTGCTGTGTGTGGGGCAGGTAATGCTGGGGGCCGCTGTGTGTGGGGCAGGTAATGCTGGGGGCCGCTGTGTGTGGGGCAGGTAATGCTGGGGGCCGCAGTGTGTGGGGCAGGTAATGCTGGGGGGCGCTGTGTGTGGGGCAGGTAATGCTGGGGGGCGCTGTGTGGGGGGCAGGTAATGCTGGGGGGCGCTGTGTGTGGGGCAGGTAATGCTGGGGACTGCTGTGTGGGGGGCAGGTAATGCTGGGGGCCGCTGTGTGGGGGGCAGGTAATGCTGGGGGCCGCTGTGTGGGGGGCAGGTAATGCTGGGGGCCGCTGTGTGGGGGGCAGGTAATGCTGGGGGGCGCTGTGTGGGGGGCAGGTAATGCTGGGGGCCGCTGTGTGGGGGGCAAGTAATGCTGGGGGCCGCTGTGTGTGTAGCAGGTAATGCTGGGGGCCGCTGTGTGTGGGGCAGGTATTGCTTGGGGCCGCTGTGTGTGGGGCAGGTAATGCTGGGGGCCGCTGTGTGGGGGGGCATGTAATGCTGGGGGCCGCTGTGTGGGGGGGCATGTAATGCTGGGGGCCGCTGTGTGGGGGGCAGGTAATGCTGGTGGCCGCTGTGTGGGGGCAAGTATTGCTGGGGGCCGCTGTGTGTGGGGCAGGTAATGCTGAGGGCCGCTGTGTGGGGGGCAGGTAATGCTGGGGGCCGCTGTGTGTGGGGCAGGTAATGCTGGGGGCCGCTGTGTGTGGGGCAGGTAATGCTGGGGGGCGCTGTGTGTGGGGAAGGTAATACTGGGGGCCGCTGTGTGTGGGGCAGGTAATGCTGGGGGCCGCTGTGTGTGGGGCAGGTAATGCTGGGGGGGGCGCTGTGTGTGGGGCACGTAATGCTGGGGGCCGCTGTGTGGGGGGCAGGTAATGCTGGGGACCGCTGTGTGTGGGGCAGGTAATGCTGGGGGCATCTGTGTGTGGGGCAAGTAATGCTGGGGGGGGCATCTGTGTGGGGCAGGTAATGCTGAGGGCCGCTGTGTGTGGGGCAGGTAATGCTGAGGGCCGCTGTGTGTGGGGCAGGTAATGCTGGGGCGGCATCTGTGTGTGGGGCCGGTAATGCTGGGGGGGCGCTGTGTGGGGGGCAGGTAATGCTGGGGGCCGCTGTGTGGGGGGCAGGTAATGCTGGGGGTCGCTGTGTGTGGGGCAAGTAATGCTGGGGGGGGCATCTGTGTGGGGCAGGTAATGCTGAGGGCCGCTGTGTGTGGGGCAGGTAATGCTGGGGGCCGCTGTGTGTGGGGCAGGTAATGCTTCGGGCCGCTGTGTGTGGGGCAGGTAATGCTGGGGGCCGCTGTGTGTGGGGCAGGTAATGCTGGGGGCCGCTGTGTGGGGGGGCATGTAATACTGGGGGCCGCTGTGTGGGGGGGCATGTAATGCTGGGGGCCGCTGTGTGGGGGGGCATGTAATGCTGGGGGCCGCTGTGTGGTGGGCAGGTAATGCTGGGGGCCGCTGTGTGGGGGGCAAGTAATGCTGGGGGCCGCTGTGTGTGGGGCAGGTAATGCTGAGGGCCGCTGTGTGTGGGGCAGGTAATGCTGGGGGCTGCTGTGTGTGGGGCAGGTAATGCTGGGGGCCGCTGTGTGTGGGGCAGGTAATGCTGGGGTCCGCAGAGAGGTGGCAGGTAATGCTGGGGGCCGCTGTGTGTGGGGCAGGTAATGCTTCGGGCCGCTGGGTGTGGGGCAGGTAATGCTGGGGGCCGCTGTGTGGGGGGGCATGTAATGCTGGGGGCCGCTGTGTGGGGGGGCATGTAATGCTGGGGGCCGCTGTGTGGGGGGGCATGTAATGCTGGGGGCCGCTGTGTGTGGGGCAGGTAATGCTGGGGGCCGCTGTGTGTGGGGCAGGTAATGCTGGGGGCTGCTGTGTGGGGGGCAGGTAATGCTGGGGGCTGCTGTGTGGGGGGCAGGTAATGCTGGGGGCCGCTGTGTGTGGGGCAGGTAATGCTGGGGGCCGCTGTGTGTGGGGCAGGTAATGCTGGGGTCCGCAGAGAGGTGGCAGGTAATGCTGGGGGCCGCTGTGTGGGGGGCAGGTAATGCTGGGGGTCGCTGTGTGTGGGGAGGTAATGCTGGGGGTCGCTGTGTGTGGGGCAGGTAATGCTGGGGGTCGCTGTGTGTGGGGAGGTAATGCTGGGGGTCGCTGTGTGTGGGGAAGGTAATGCTGGGGGTCGCTGTGTGGGGGGCAGGTAATGCTGGGGGCCGCTGCGTGGGGGGCAGGTAATGCTGGGGGCTGCTGTGAGGGGGCAGGTAATGCTGGGGGCCGCTGTGAGGGGGCAGGTAATGCTGGGGGCCGCTGTGTGGGGGGCAGGTAATGCTGGGGGCCGCTGTCGCTGCTGGGGGCCGCTGTGGGGGGGGTGGGCGCTGTCGCTGCTGGGGTCCGTTGTCGCTGCTGGGGGCGGCTGTGGGAGGCTCTGTCGCCGCTGGGGGCTGCTGTGGGGGGCGCTGTCGCCGCTGGGGGCTCATCATTACTAAGATAAGTGAGGTGAAGGCTGGGAGAGGCGAGGGCCTGTGCTATGGGTGTTTTGGGTTTATTAAATACAGTTATACATTACAATTATACATATTTGTTATTTAAACTATAAATATCGCAAATTTATGGATTTTTTTCTCGAAGTGACACACCACCCGAGTCATGGTCGGTTTTTTGGCTAATTTTGACACACCGAGCTCAAATGGTTGCCCATCACTGCACTAGGGGTTTCACTAATACACTAGACTAGGGGCCACTGTGGGGTGTCACTAATACACTGGGGGCTGCTGTGGGGTCTGAATAATGCACTGGAGTCCGCAGTGGGGTCTCACAAATACACTGGGGGCCGCTGTGGGGTCTCACTAATACACTATTGGCCGCTGTGAGGTGTTGCTTAAACAATAGTGGCCAATGTGGGTCTCACTAATACACTGGGGGCCAATATGGGGTCTCACTATTACAATGGGGGCCGCTGTGGGGTGTCACTATTACACTGGCGGCCGCTGTGGGATCTCAGTAATACACTGTGGGCCGCTGTGGGGTCTCACTAATACGCTGGGGGCCACAGTGGTGTGTCACTATTACACCTGGGGGCTGCTGTGCTGTGTCACTAATACACTGGCGGCAAATGTGGGGTCTCACTAATACACTGGGGGCCACTGTGGGGTTTCACTAATCCACTGGGGGCCGCTGTGGGGTCTCACTACCCTGTTTCCCTGAAAATAAGACATAGCATGATTTTTCAATTTTTGAGGATGCAAAATTGGGCGCTGGGCACACTGGGCGCTGCTGTGGGGTGTCACTAATACACTGGGAGACCCTTCTTGATCTCATTGTTACACTGGGAGCAGTTGTGGGGTCTCAGTATTACAATGGTGGCGGCTGTGTGGTCTCACTAATACACTGGGGGCCGCTGTGGGGTCTCACTAATACACTGGGGGCCGCTGTCAGGTTTTACTAATACACTGGGGGCCACTGTGGGGTCCCACTTATACACAGTGTGCTGTCACCTATACACTGGGGGCTGATGTGGGGTCTCAATAATACAATGGGGGCCACTATGGTGTCTCACTATTACAATGGGGGGGGGGGGTAAGCTGTTGGGTGTCACTAATTCACTGGAAGCCGTTTTGGTATCTCAATATTACACTGGGAGCTGCTGTGGGGTCTCACTATTACACTGGGAGCTGCAGTGGGGTCTCAGTATTACACTGGGGGCCGCTGTGGGGTTTCACTAATACACTGGAAGCCGCTTTGGGATCTCATTATTACACTGGGAGCCACTGTGGGGTGTCACTATTACACTGGGGGCCACTGTGGGGTGTCACTAATACACTGGCGGCCAATGTGGGGTCTCACTAATACACTGGGGGCCACAGTGTGGTCTCACTAATACACTGGGGGCCGCTGTGGAGTCTCACTATTACACTAGTGGCCACTGTGGGATCCCACTAATACACTAGGGGTTTCACTAATAAACTGGGGGCCACTGTGGGGTGTCACTAATACACTGGGGGCTGCTGTGGGGTCTGAATAATGCACTGGGGGCCGCAGTTGGGTCTCACAAATACACTGGGGACTGCTGTGAGGTCGCACTATAACACTGGGGTCCATTGTGGGGTTTCACTAATACATTGGGTACCACTGTGGGGTCTATCTAATACACTGGGGGTCGCTGTGGGGTCTCACGAATACACTGGGGGACGCTGTGGGGCCTCACTATTACACTGGGGTCCGCTGAGGGGTCTCACTATTACAATGGGGGCTGCTGTGGGGTCTTACTAATACACTGGGGGCCGCTGTGGGGTCTCACTAACACACTAGGGGCCGCTGTAAGGTGTTGCTTACACAATAGGGGCCGATGTGGGTCTCACTAATACACTGGGGGCCAATATGGGGTCTCACTATTGCAATGGGGGCCGCTGTGGGGTGTCACTAATACACTGGAAGCCGCTTTGGGATCTCAATATTACACTGGGAGCCACTGTGGGGTGTCACTATTACACTGGGGGCCGCTGTGGGGTGTCACTATTACACTGGCGGCCGCTGTGGGGTCTCAGTAATACACTGGGGGCCGCTGTGGGGTCTCACTAATACGCTGGGGGCCACAGTGGTGTGTCACTATTACACTTGGGGGCTGCTGTGGTGTGTCACTAATACACTGGCGGCCAATGTGGGGTCTCACTAATCCACTGAGGGCCGCTGTGGGGTCTCACTACCGGTAATACACTGGGGGCCGCAGTGTGGTCTCACTAATACACTGGGGGCCGCTGTAGGGTCTCACTAATACACTGGCGGCCACTGTGGGGTCTCACTAATACACTGGGGGCCGTTGAGGGGTCTTACTAATACACTGGGGGCCGCTTAGGGGTCTCACTAATATACTGGGGGCCGCTGTGGGGTCTCACAAATACACTGGGCGCTGCTGTGGGGTGTCACTAATACACTGGGAAACGCTTTTTGATCTCATTGTTACACTGGGAGCAGCTGTGGGGTCTCAGTATTACAATGGTGGCTGCTGTGTGGTCTCACTAATACAGTGGGGGCCGCTGTGGGGTCTCACTAATACACTGGGGGCCGCTGTCAGGTTTTACTAATACACTGGGGCCACTGTGGGGTCCCACTTATACACAGTGTGCTGTCACCTATACACTGGGGGCTGATGTGGGGTCTCAATAATACAATGGGGGCCACTATGGTGTCTCACTATTACAATGGGGGGGGGGGGGTGTAAGCTGTTTGGTGTCACTAATTCACTGGAAGCCGTTTTGGTATCTCAATATTACACTGGGAACTGCTGTGGGGTCTCACTATTACACTGGGAGCCGCAGTGGGGTCTCAGTATTACACTGGGGGCCGCTGTGGGGTTTCACTAATACACTGGAAGCCGCTTTGGGATCTCATTATTACACTGGGAGCCACTGTGGGGTGTCACCATTACACTGGGAGCCATTGTGGGGTGTCACTATTACACTGGGGGCCGCTGTGGGGTCTCAGTAATACACTAGGGGCCGCTGTGGGGTCTCACTTATACTATGGGGGCCACAGTGGCGTGTCACTATTACACTTGGGGGCTGCTGTGGTGTGTCACTAATACACTTGGGGCCAATTTGGGGTCTCACTAATACACTGGGGGCACAGTGGGGTCTCACTAATACACTAGGCTCCACTGTGTGGTCTCACTAATACACTGGGGGCCGCTGTGGGGTCTCACTATTACACTAGTGGCCACTGTGGGGTCCCACTAATACACTAGGGGTTTCACTAATAAACTGGGGGCCGCAGTTGGGTCTCACAAATACACTGGGGGCTGCTGTGAGGTCGCACTATAACACTGGGGTCCATTGTGAGGTTTCACTAATACATTGGGTACCACTGTGGGGTCTATCTAATACACTGGGGGTCGCTGTGGGGTCTCACGAATACACTGGGGGACGCTGTGGGGCCTCACTATTACACTGGGGTCCGCTGAGGGGTCTCACTATTACAATGCGGTCTGCTGTGGGGTCTTACTAATACACTGGGGGCCGCTGTGGGGTCTCACTAATACACTAGGGGCCGCTGTGAGGTGTTGCTTAAACAATAGGGGCCGATGTGGGTCTCACTAATACACTGGGGGCCAATATGGGGTCTCACTATTACAATGGGGGCCGCTGTGGGGTGTCACTAATACACTGGAAGCCGCTTTGGGATCTCAATATTACACTGGGAGCCACTGTGGGGTGTCACTATTACACTGGGGGCCGCTGTGGGGTCTCAGTAATACACTGGGGGACGCTGTGGGGTCTCACTAATATGCTGGGGGCCACAGTGGCGTGTTACTATTACACTTGGGGGTTGCTGTGGTGTGTCACTAATACACTGGGCGCCACTGAGGGGTCTCACTATTAAACTGGGGGCCGCTGTGGGGTCTCACTGATACACTGGGGGCCGCTGTGGGGTCTCACTATTACACTAGTGGCCACTGTGGGGTCTCACTAATACACCAGGGCCGTGATGGCGAACCTATGACACGCGTGTCAGCACTGACACGCCTAGCCATAGTCGCTGACACGCGGCCGCTCCTCCGTTAATGAATACCGGCAGGGGCCCCGGCTCCCCTGCTGGTATTCATTAACCAGCAGTACTAACAGCGCTGATCCCGGCGCACACTGTGATGTCAGTGTGCACCAGGATTCTCCTCCCCCCGTCCCCCGACGTCTCTTACCTGTTGGTTCCGCGGGAGCGTCCGGGGAAGAAGGCGTCCTGCAACACACTGACGTCACAGTTGGCGCAGGAGATGATCGCTGCTGGAGGGCGCCGGGCACAGGAGGAGCGGGGCATCCACAAGGTAAGTACATGGGGGGGTCCGCTGTAAGGGGGCAGTCACCGCTGGGGGGGGGGGCATCTGTGTGTGGGGCAGGTAATGCTGGGGGCCGCTGTGTGTGGGGCAGGTAATGCTGTGGGCCGCTGTGTGTGGGGTAGGTAATGCTGGGGGGCGCTGTGTGTGGGGCAGGTAATGCTGGGGGCCTCTGTGTGTGGGGCAGGTAATGCTGGGGGCCGCTGTGTGGGGGGCAGGTAGTGCTGGGGGGGGGCATCTGTGTGTGGGGCAGGTAATGCTGGGGGGAGGGGGGCCGCTGTGTGTGGGGCAGGTAATGCTGGGGGAGGGGGCGGCGCTGTGTGTGGGGCAGGTAATGCTGGGGGCCACTGTGTGTGGGGCAGGTAATGCTGGGGGGGCATCTGTGTGTAGGGCCGGTAATGCTGGGGAAGGGCGCTGTGTGGGGGGCAGGTAATGCTGGGGGGCGCTGTGTGTGGGGGGCAGGTAATGCTGGGGGCCGCTGTGTGTGGGGCAAGTAATGCTGGGGGCCGCTGTGTGGGGGGCAAGTAATGCGGGGGGCCGCTGTGTGGGGGGCAAGTAATGCGGGGGGCCGGTGTGTGTGGGGCAGGTAATGCTGGGGGCCGCTGTGAGGAGGCAGGTAATGCTGGGGGCCGCTGTGAGGAGGCAGGTAATGCTGGGGGCCGCTGTGAGGAGGCAGGTAATGCTGGGGGCCGCTGTGAGGGGGCAGGTAATGCTGGGGGCCGCTGTGAGGGGGCAGGTAATGCTGGGGGCCGCTGTGAGGGGGCAGGTAATGCTGGGGGCCGCTGTGTGGGGGGCAGGTAATGCTGGGGGCCGCTGCTGGGGGCGCTGTTGCTGCTGGGGGCGCTGTTGCTGCTGGGGGCGCTGTCGCTGCTGGGGGCCGCTGTGGGGGGCGCTGTCGCCGCTGTGTGTGGGGCAGGTAATGCTGGGGGTCGCTGTGTGTGGGGCAGGTAATGCTGGGGGTCGCTGTGTGTGGGGCAGGTAATGCTGGGGGCCGCTGTGTGTGGGGCAGGTAATGCTGGGGGGGGGGCATCTGTGTGTGGGGCAGGTAATGCTGGGGGGGGGGGGCTGTGTGGGGGGCAGGTAATGCTGGGGGCCCCTGTGTGGGGGGCAGGTAATGCTGGGGGTCGCTGTGTGTGGGGCAGGTAATGCTGGGGGTCGCTGTGTGTGGGGCAGGTAATGCTGGGGGTCGCTGTGTGTGGGGCAGGTAATGCTGGGGGCCGCTGTGTGTGGGGCAGGTAACGCTGGGGGCCGCTGTGTGTGGGGCAGGTAATGCTGGGGCGGGGGGCATCTGTGTGTGAGGCAGGTAATGCTGGGGGGGCCGCTGTGTGTGGGGCAGGTAATGCTGGGGGCCGCTGTGTGTGGGGCAGGTAATGCTGGGGCGGCATCTGTGTGTGGGGCCGGTAATGCTGGGGGGGGCATCTGTGTGGGGCAGGTAATGCTGGGGGCCGCTGTGTGTGGGGCAGGTAATGCTGGGGGCCGCTGTGTGGGGGGGGGCATGTAATGCTGGGGGCCGCTGTGTGGGGGGCAGGTAATGCTGGGGGCCGCCGTGTGTGGGGCAGGTAATGCTGAGGGCCGCTGTGTGGGGGGCAGGTAATGCTGGGGGCCGCTGTGTGTGGGGCAGGTAATGCTGGGGGCCGCTGAGAGGTGGCAGGTAATGCTGGGGGCCGCTGTGTGGGGGGCAGGTAATGCTGGTGGTCGCTGTGTGTGGGGAGGTAATGCTGGGGGTCGCTGTGTGTGGGGCAGGTAATGCTGGAGGTCGCTGTGTGTGGGGAAAGTAATGCTGGGGGTCGCTGTGTGGGGGGCAGGTAATGCTGGGGGTCGCTGTGTGGGGGGCAGGTAATGCTGGGGGCCGCTGTGTGGGGGGCAGGTAATGCTGGGGGCCGCTGTGAGGGGGCAGGTAATGCTGGGGGCCGCTGTGAGGGGGCAGGTAATGCTGGGGGCCGCTGTGTGGAGGGCAGGTAATGCTGGGGGCCGCTGTCGCTGCTGAGGGCCGCTGTGGGGGGGGGGGGGCGCTGTCACTGCTGGGGCCCGCTGTCGCTGCAGGGGGCGGCTGTGGGAGGCTCTGTCGCTGCAGGGGGCGGCTGTGGGAGGCTCTGTCGCCGCTGGGGGCTCATCATTACTAAGATAAGTGAGGTGAAGGCTGGGAGAGGCGAGGGCCTGTGCTATGGGTGTTTTGGGTTTATTAAATACAGTTATACATTACAATTATACATATTTGTTATTTAAACTATAAATATCGCGAATTTATGGATTTTTTCCTCGAAGTGACACACCACCCGAGTCATGCTCGTTTTTTTGGCGAATTTTGACACACTGAGCTAAAAAGGTTGCCCATCACTGCACTAGGGGTTTCACTAATACACTAGGGGCCACTGTGGGGTGTCACTAATACACTGGGGGCTGCTGTGGGGTCTGAATAATGCACTGGGGTCCGCAGTGGGGTCTCACAAATACACTGGGGGCCGCTGTGGGGTCTCACTAATACACTAGGGGCCGCTGTGGGGTGTGACTAATACACTGGAAGCCGTCTGGGATCTCAATATTACACTGGGAGCCACTGTGGGGTGTCACTATTACACTGGCGGCCGCTGTGGGGTCTCAGTAATACACTGGGGGCCGCTGTGGGGTCTCACTAATACGCTGGGGGCCACAGTGGCGTGTCACTATTACACTTGGGAGCTGCTGTGGTGTGTCACTAATACACTGGCGGCCAATGTGGGGTCTCACTAATACATTGGGGGCCACTGTGGGGTTTCACTAATCCACTGGGGGCCGCTGTGGGGTCTCACTAATACATTGGGGGCCGCTGTCGGGTTTTACTAATACACTGGGGGCCACTGTGGGGTCCCACTTATACACAGTGTGCTGTCACCTATACACTGGGGGCTGATGTGGGGTCTCAATAATACAATGGGGGCCACTATGGTGTCTCACTATTACAATGGGGGGGGGTGTAAGCTGTTGGGTGTCACTAATTCACTGGAAGCCGTTTTGGTATCTCAATATTACACTGGGAGCCGCAGTGGGGTCTCACTATTACACTGGGAGCCACAGTGGGGTCTCAGTATTACACTCTGGGCGGCTGTGCGGTCTCACTAATACACTGGGGGTTACTGTCGGGTGTCACTGTTAGAATTGGGGGCCACTGTGGGGTCTTACTAATACACTGTGGGCCGCTGTGTGGCCTTACTAATACACCGGGTGCCACTGTCCGGTGTCACTATTACACTTAGAGGCCGCTGTGGGGTGTCACTATCACACTAGGAGCTGCTGTGGGGTTTCATTAACCCTTTCCAATCCACTGTCTGACCTCTGAAGACATTATGATTTAAGGCTGATTTAAGAAAACCAGGATACAAATTGGATTCAATAGGGTTAATACACTAGGCGCCGCTGTGTGGTCTCACTAATACACTGGAAGCCGCTGTGGGGTCTTACTAATACACTGGAGGCGACTGAGGGAGTCTCGCTTTTACACTGGGGGCCACTGTGGCGTCTCACTTTTACACTGGGGCAACTGTGCGGTCTTACTGGGCTCTGCAGTGGGGTCTCACTAATACACTGGGGATCGCTGTGGGGTCTCACTAATACACTGGGGGCCACTGTGGGGTCTCACTAATATACCGCGGGCCGCTGTGGGGTCTCACTAATACACTAGGGGCTGCTGTGGGGTGTCACTAAAACACTGGGGGCTGCTGTGGGGTCTCACTATTACACTCGGGGCCACTATGGGGTCTCACTAGTACACTGGGAGCCGCTACGGGGTCTTACTATTACACTGGGTGCCGCTGTGGGGTGTCACTAATACACTAGTGGTTGCTGTGGGGTGTCACTAATACACTGGGGGCCGCTGTCGCGTTTCACTAATGCACTGGGGGCCACTGTAGGGTCTCATTATTACAATGGGGGCCGCCGTGGGGGTCATTAATATACTTTGGGCCGCTGTGGGGTGTCACTATTACCCGGGGGTCCACTGTGGGATCTCACTAATACACTGGGGGCCACTGTGGAGTAGCACTATTACACTGGGGGGCGCTGTGGGGTGTCACCAATACACCGGTGGCTGCTGTGGGGTCTCGCTAATACACTGGGGGGACCACTGTGGAGTCTCACAATTACAATTGGGGCTGCTGTGGGGTGTCACAAATACACTGGGTGCTGCTGTGGGGTCTCACTAATACACTGGGGGCTGCTGTGGGGTCTCACTAATCCACTGGGGTACGCTGTGGGGTCTCATTATTACACTGGAAGCCGCTGTGGGGTCTCTCTGTTACACTGGGGGCCGCTTTGGGGTGTCACTAATACACTAGGGAAACAAAGAGAAGTATTTCCGCGCTAATACCGGTTGCTCCAAAGAATTTCCTCCAGGGAAAATGTTATTCAATAGTGCCAACAACACATTTATTGATGTAAAGTCTCAATACAAAAAAAGTATTAAAATACTTGCATTTTAATACTACGTATTATAACGCCTTTCTCAAGCATAAACAAACGATATAATACGCCGAAACGCGTTGCATTTTTTCATGCAAGTATTTTAATAGTTTTTTGTATTGAGACTTTACATCAATAAATGTGTTGTTGGCACTATTTAATAACATTTTCCCTGGAGGAAATTCTTTGGAGCAACCGGTATTAGCGCGGAAATACTTCTCTTTGTTTTCATTTTTCCCCATCTGGCAATTTTCCTTTTGGGGTACATAATTTTTTTCACTATTTCACTGGGAGCCATTGTGGGCTCTCACTAGTACAGTGGGGCTGCTGTGGGGTCTCACTAATATACTGTAGGCCGCTGTGGGGTCCCACTATTACAATGAGGGCCGCTGTGGGGTCTCACTATTACAATGGGGGCCGCTGTGGGGTCTCAATAATACACTGTGGGCAGCTGTGGGGTCTCACTATAACAGTAAGGGCAGCTGTGGAGTCTCACTAATACACTGGAGGCTGCTGTGGGGTCTCACTAATACACTGGGGTCCGCTGTGTGGTGTCATTGTTACAATCGGGGCTGCCATGGGGTGTCACTTATATACTTGGGGCCGCTGTGGGGTGTCACTAATGCACTCAGGGCCATTGTGGGGTGTCACTATTACCTGGGGGTCCACTGTGGGGTCTCAGTAATACACTGGGGGCCACTGTTGAGTGGCACTACTACACTGGGGGCCACTGTGGCGTGTCACCAATACACCGTTCGCTGCTGTGGGATCTCAGTATTTCACTGGTGGCCTCTGTGGGGTTTTACTATTACACTGGGGGCCACTGCAGGGGAGCTCACTAATACACTGGGGGCCAATATAGGGTCTCACCAATACACTGGGAGCTGCTGCGTGGTCTCACTAATCCACTGGGATACGCTGTGGGGTGTCATTATTACTCTGGGAGCCGCTGTGGGGTCTCACTGTTACACTGCAGGCCGCTTTGGGGTGTCACTAATATGCTAGGGGCCGCTGTCTGGTGTCACTAATACACTGGGGGCCACTGTGGGGTCTCAGTGTTACACTGGTGGCAACTGTGGGTGTCACTAATACACTGGGGGCCGCTGTGGGGTGTCAATAATACACCGGGGGCCGCTGTGGGGTGTCCCTTATACCTTGGAGCTGCTGTTGGGTCTCAGTATTATACTCTGGGCCACTGTGGGGTCTCACTATTACACAGGGGTCGCTGTTGGTAGTCACTAAAACACTTGGGACTGCTGTGGGTGTCACTTATACATTGAGGGATGCTGTGGGATGTCGCTATTACACTCGGGGCCGCCGTGGGGTGTCACTAATACACTGGGGGCCACTGTGGGGTCTCACTATTATACTGTGGGCCACTGACGACTATCACTAATACACTGGGGGCCGCTGTGGGGTGTCACTAATATAGTGGGAGCTGCTGTGGGGTGTTACTATTATACTAGGGGCCGCTGTGGGTTTTGTTATTATACTGGGGGCTGCTGTGGGGTCTCACTAATACACTAGGGACCACTGTGGATTCTTACTATTATAATAAACTAGGGGCCACTGTGTGGTGTCACTTATATACTGGGGGTCTGTCACTATTATACCGGGGGGTGTTACTATTATTCTGGTGTGCTGTGATTATTATACTGGGGTGGTGTCACTAATTTTGCTGGGGCCGCTGAGGGGGGTCACTATTATCACTTTGTCAGCTCGGATGGGTCACTATTATCGCTGGGGTTGGTGAGGGGGCGTCACTATTACTGCTGGCGTATCTTTACATGTGGTGCAAATGGGCAGGGCTGTTTCAAAATACACAGGGTGCAGATTTTTAATGCTTTTTGGATGAAACGCTGAAGTACTTTTCCACAGAAATTTCCGCTGAGGACATTCTGCAGTATTTCCGCATCCAAAAACCAATCAAAATCTGCACGTTGCCTATTTTAAATCGGCCCTATACTTTTTAGAACTACGGGGGTAAAATCATATATCGTGATAAGCCCCGCCCTCTGACATGTTGACACTTTTCTGATAAATAAGTGGGTTTTCGGTTGCAGTTGGGGCACTCGGTCTCTAAAAGGTTCGCTATCACGGGACTAGACTGTTGATAACCTATCCTTAAGCTAAGTCATCGATAGTTCATCAGGGTTCGCTTCTTGGGATCCCCGTCAATCAGTTGACTGAAGTGACAGCGTCACCCTGTCTGATTGATGTCCAATGTGCGGGGCAGTGGATATTACACATCCTACTCTTATCCCTGATGTGGATTAGGACAGGACATGCTAGTTCTTCAGATGGAACATTGGTCCGTTTGAAAATTTGCACATGAATAACTCAAAGGCTATAATGTGCCCGTGTGCTGCCATGACTGAATATATGCCCATGTGAATGGGCTCTAAGTGTGGATTTTGCTGCTGCAGATTTTTCTCAGCAGATCTGAACCACATGACCATACCCTTATAAAGAGAACCACCGTATAAGAGGAACACATGTTGGTACCCATATAACTCCCAACTTTAGGGCTCTAGATTAGCACCATTAAATAGAGCCCAAATATTAATGCAGTGCCAACCATACCGCTTGTCTAATAGTGGCAGCCATACGCATTCACTGCTTTTGAACTAACCAGACATAAGTCATCTTCCTTTACCGTATACAATGTAACATGGGAGTGCACATGCTTTTATACGGGCCGATAATCGTACGATTTCTGGCGATCCTGCAAGAATCCTAATGACTACCGTTCAGTGTAAATGTATGCAGAAAACTGAAGGATGGATCGGCCCGTGTAAACAGGCAGTTGGTCACTTATGAATGACTGCCTGATTACTGTGAATGGAGGCAGGCAGACCGGTATGATCCCCGGCCCACTCCGCCTCCATTCACTAGTATTAATCATTCCTGGGTAAAATCACAGGAACGGTTATAATTATCGCTGTTAGGCATCTTGCGCCCGACAGGTTGTCCCGTGCAAAAGCGCCTTTTGTTACATAAATCCTCCCCCAATTATATTAGGTTCTCATGATAATTAATAAGTTCTGTTTATGGAAAGAATTTAGCCAAAACCTCCATAGAAGTTAATATACATTTATTTGTACATGAAAGATGTTACTCTTATGCAATGGTATTACTTTCAATAGAAAGGAGCAGATGATGGTGAGTCCGCTCTTCAGGCCTTGGCTTACATATGTGTTGTTTTTGGATATCCAGGTCCAGGTCACGTGTGATGGAGAGGAAAGAGCAGCAATTTTTGAAGTATGGCCCGTCTAGCTGAAATTTATCCTGGATGTTCTTCTTACAACACTGCGGTTCGCCAGTCAGCCTTCTATAAGTCCATGTCTGGTAGGTGAAGGAGTTACTTCTGCCTCACAACTTTCTTCTGTCATTGTCACCACATTGTAGTTGAGACATTCAGAAGGTTCCATAGCAAGTAAGGTTGATAGAACTCTTTCAGTTTCAACCTATAATTAGTAATATGGCGATCGGAATAAATCCCGAGATGTTTGGTGTTATGATCCACGTTGATGTTAAGTGGGGGGAATTTGATGGTACTGTTATTCCGATTTTTAGAACAGTCCAGTTGTTAGAGTTGTATCATCCACTTGATGGAAATGGACTGTTCTAGATGTTAAGTAGTGGATGATTTATAAGATGGTAAATATAATTGATGTAGAAAGGCTCATTCCCGGATGATATGGGAATGTGGCTGGATTGTATGAGCCAATTACTCCTGTAAGAACACAAAAATACATGTCTGAGATTCTGCTCTTCACAGATATACATATAATAAGGGGTCTACTGTGAATGTGTTACACATCAATGATAACACTCTAATGGATGTCACTGGGCGTTATACTTACAAAGTCCCATTGGAATGGTGGGCAGGAACTGCCTGTCTCTACATCATCCCAGTCAATAGAGTAGAAGAACGGGTGGGATCTGATGGAAGATGTTATCGGCAACCGGTCACAAGGAGTCTTGCAGAGGAGCTGGAAAATAAGAGAAGCCATTAGCCATTATATTATGTATTAGGTTGTAGTACAATAACTTCTATTCCTCTCAATCATCCTTCATTTGATGCTACTCACCCCGTCGATTATACTGATAGCATTCGGGCACATTCCCTCTAGATAAAAAGGTTCATCCTCCTGCAGTGATGTATAATAATCCTCCATTGTGCCTTCGCCATAGAATGGTTGATCTCCTATGCTCATCATGTATAAGATGACACCCAAAGAGAAGGAGTCTACCAGGTGGTTGTAGCTGTCACCGTTCATCACCTGTTAAAATATCAATGGGAAGATCAGCTGAGTATACTGGTGAAAGGATATACATACAGAGGCTATGAGGACAGGTCTGTAATTAGATTAGGGTAGATAGCGATTCCTTGGGTGATGATGGACGTTAACATACTGGAAGCCATAAGTAACAGGTTATTACTTAGTCCTACTGTATACAGCAATCAGAGAGGAACGTTCCTTACCTCTGGGGCGGTGTAACCTTTAGTGCCTAAAAAGTCATTCATCGTGTCCTCCCCAAACACATTAATCGCAGCTAATCCATAATCAGCTATCTTAATGTGCCCGCTGTCACTGAGGAGTATATTTTGGGGCTTCAGGTCACTGTAGAAAGAAAGAACAGACATTTATTATGATGGATGGTTCATGAAAAGAACCACATAGAATAGATGTGTAAGAAGACAACTTAGTGATACAGAATTTATATATAAGGATATAACTAATTACCGATGTACGACGCCATGATCATGTAGGAATTGGATGCCGCAGACCATCTCTGCTGCAAACGGTCTGTGGAGAAGAAAATAGGGGATTGGTTAGTGACTCCATACATAATCCTAGAGATCATCAGAAGATATACAGACATGTCCTGTTCATGTTTAAACCCCCTCCTGTTGTCATTGTCCCTTGCTCCAGGACCACAATGTACATGCAGCAGCTTATAGGATTCAGCTATAAGATATTTACCTTGTTGTTTGATAGTCAAACGGCATCCATTCCATCATCAGATGGTGCAGGTCTCCTCTGGCCATGTAGTCCATAGCAATTATATAATGATGTTTCTTCTCTGTAAATGCCCGCAGTGATATTAAGAAGGGGCTCCCAGCGGCAATGGTCAGAGCGTCCAGCTCGGTATAGATTTTATCACCGGTGCGGCTCTTGTTCATAATTTTAATGGCCAGCAGTTCTTCACTAACCGGATCAGATGCCAAGACCACCTGGAGGAGAATCACATCAGATCAGGACAAGGAGAATTTTGGGGAAAGAAAGTGATTTATTATGAAAATAAGTCTAATTTTTAGAAGAAATTGAAATCTTTGGCCACTTACTTTTCCAAATGTCCCCGCTCCAAGCTTTCTATGGAATGTGAGGTGATCCAGGTCAATGGATGTTACTGTATTGACCTGTTCTCTGGGGGGTGGAGTCCGGCTGCTGGCATTACCAAGATGTTCAACTGGTATCACGGCTGGGTTAAGGCTTTCATCTGTTGGGAAGAGAAAAGATTCAATATTAACTAGAACTGTAAAATCTATATTTTAAATGAGATTTAACTTAATAAAAAAGTCCAATATTTGGGATCTAAGTTATTAGAACTAATAGAAAAATTGCCCTTGTTGCCCACCATAGCGACCAATCAGAGCTCAGATTCCATTTCTGGAAATTCCGTGGAACAATGAAAGCTGCATTATGATCGGTTACTATGGGCAACAAGAACAGTTTTTCCATTAGACAGTTTGGATAAATCAGGCCTACAAATAATTAGCTGTAAAATCCCGCTTATCCCCTACAGTTTAACCATAGTGAATTATTTCCAGCTTACCTGGTGCTTCTTCCTCCAATGATCTATTGGGTGTGGAGTCACTGTACTTGATTTTCTTGGACTCTTTAAAGGAGATGGTTATAGCCGATGACCGGGACCTTTTTAGAGCACCATTTCCATTCTCTATGGGTCTGGCGTAGTTGAGACGCCTTCTACGTTGGACAACCCAGTCTCTGTTGTTTCTCATCCTGTTCTGGGCTGCCTCTCTCTGTGGATTTGGGGTCTCTTCGCTCTCCGATCCAGAGAATGGGACGCTTGCAGGTGTTTCTTGGAGAGCCTCTTCCAACTCCAGCTCTGTGCTGACGATGTTCCTCAGCTTTATGAGGATGGCATCTTTATTCATCCTTCTTATTTCTGGGGCCAGTTCTCCAATTTTCTTCATGGAGTCATGAATGGCCTTCTGGAGTTCTGCAGCGGATTCTGCAGAATTAGCACTCATGAGATTCTCCATATTCCTTTTTTGGGTATGGATCTCATGTCTCATGCTCGATCTTCTTTTCTCCAGATTTTGTCTTTTAGACATTATTTCTGGAGCGGCATTATCCATATCCGGAGGCTGGGTGTCTTTTTGCCCTAAAACGAATATGGGTAGCTGCTCTTCGATAATCCCTCTCCTCTGTATCAGAACCTGATCTCGTTTGGCTCTTCTACTTTTCTCTATCATAAAAATCACTTTTTGCTTTGTGTATCACGATACGCAAAGGGGGCCGCCTTACAGTCGGAAGTCTGTAAGGCAGTGATTTCCTTCAAGGCAGGACAGTGGGATATAGAAGGTGATGATGTCATCAAATCAATTGTGACATGTTTCATATGGAATCTCACTGTAGTAGAGTTCAGCAAGTTGCCGTGACAAAATTCATACAGTGAGATCATAATATTGGTGTTCTACAAGCACCATCATCAAGTAGTGTGAAAGATATTATAATTTCTGTGTATAACAACCAGAGATGGAGTGTAAAGTTTTCTATTGTTTCATGAATGTCAGCAGTCAAATTCCTGTAATGCAACATCTTCCAATTCTCCAAATTATATAATCCATTCCTGTAGATGTACATACTGTACAAAGCATACATACACACCTATACATACAGTATGACAACCCATGGTGGGTCTTAAAGGCCATGATGTGATAAGTCTGCTGGCATTGATGTGCTGATACTATAGGGCTAACACTAGAGATGAGCAAGCGTAATCGGCCACGCACCTTTTTCGCCCAAGCGCCGCGATTTTCGAGTACTTCCGTACTCGGGTGAAAAGATTTGGGAGGCGCCGTGGGTGAGAGGGGGGAGAGGGAGAGAAAGAGGGCTCCTCCCTGTTCCCCGCTGCTACCCCCCGCTCCGCCACGCCTCCCGGCGCCCCCCAAATCTTTTCACCCAAGTACGGGAGTACTCGAAAATCGCGGTGCTCGATCGAGTAATTACTCGAAACGAGTAGGTTCGCTCATCTCTAGCTAGCACCTATGGTTCCATTGGCTATTGCATTGGCTCCTCCTGGAGAGGCTCCTGAGTTTCAGAAGGTCCACCACGGACTATGAAGATACACAGGGGCCCAGTAATCGTCGGAATTATGAGAAAAGCTTCTATATACTCTGTGTGACAATTTTTCTTGCTTGGTGGATTATTCATATTCCTGGGTTACCATGTGCCAGATTAACGGCCTTTTACCGTATTTACAAATAAGTTAAATAATCGTTTCTTAACTCCTCAATGACTGGCTCATTTTAGGCCCAAATAACCGACTAATTGTTCATTTTTTTATAGTTACATTCCTAGAGCCATACAATTTTTATTTCCCCATATGATGGCTTGTTTTATGTAGGAGAAGTTGTATTTCCTAATGGTATAATCTTGGTGTACATTTACAACAGATGTTTTATTTAGCCATTGCTTTGATTTTTTTTTTCTCCAAAGTTCAGCATGCGAAATAAAAGACACATTTTTTTTCATTCAGTCCAATTACGTTGATACAAATTTATGTAGTTTTTAAGTTTATTGTTTTTGCATAGTAGATATTGTCACCGAATGACCACTCATCACTTATTGTCTTCTTCACATCACGTAAGCCTTTCATGACTAAGGATCACTGATGAGCCGGTGGCCATGGTCACAGAACCATAACTTATTTATTTTTCAGGTGACATACAGGAGGGCTTGTTTTTGGTGGGACCCGCTGTATTGTTCATTTGTACCATTTAACCTACCATATAATGTATTGGAAGACTTATAAAGGGTCACTCCAGTGAAAACACATTTTCCATGCCTGCCCCCCCTTCACTTGATTGTCTGTCACACTCTAGAGGTCTTCTCTGTGTATTCCAGCCACTTCTTGAAGCTGAGAGTTTTTACTTTCCCTTAAACATCTATACCATGATGCATTAGCTGAGGCTATACTATTATCATATAGACTTTTACTTAGATGTTGCATTAATATTTTATAAAGGGAATCTCCTACCATGACAGACCCATTTAAAGTTATGCCTTCATAACACAGCCGAGCGCTCCATGCTGTTATACAGCCGAGCGCTCCATGCCAGGTATGGAGAACAGAGCTGGACCGCTCTGTTCTTCATACCCAGCCTGTCATCAGGGAGCGGGATACAGCTGAAACAATAGTATCAGCTGTATCCCGCTCTGAATCTCTTATAAGGCTCATTGTCGTCTTTCAGCACGCTTAAAGACGACGATGAGTTACGGGATAACTAAAACTGCACGATGTCAGTGCAGTTACACACAGCGATTATTGCTCAAAAGATGGCTTTTGAGCAAGAATTGTTGTGTCTAAATGGGCCTTAACATTGAATCTCTCACCATTGTATGCTAATGGGAGAAGCTACCACCTCATGTTCATGAGTAGTGTTGAGCAAACTGAACCAGTAGAACCCTGTTTCAGATTGAACTTTGTTAAAAGTTTGAGTTAGGAAAAACCCAAACCAAGATTTTAGCAAAATTCTACACAAAACAGGGTTCCACTGGTTCGGTTCGCTTAACACATGTCCTAAACACTGGTGTATATAACTGCCTAAGGGCTCCTGTCTGCAGCGGTGTCGGTGTCTGCAGCGCAGGTCCACAGAAAATACCGTTCATAGCATGCTGTGGAAAATCAATTCTTTCTGCACACTCGGGGAAACAAATTATGATTTCCGCAACTGTTGGAAAAATCATAGCATTGCTCTATTTTTGTGCAGTTCCATTGAAGCCTATTGGGGATAGGTCTTGGAGACCTAGCGATGGCATGGAAAAAACAAACATTTACAATAAAATCTGTACTGCGCATATCCGACAGCGGCTCATTGCGACCATCTGCAGTACAGAAAAAGAACAGAAAAGACAGGTACGCACAGATGCTGGTCGGGCTAAGGGCCAGATTCTGCTGCAGGCTTCCACACACGGAATCCGACCTGTTCGTGTGCAGGAGGAGGCCCAACAGTCCTAAAAGCCCTATATAACACTCTCAGAGTGTTATACAGGGTTTTTAGGATGCTGTGGGGTCTCACTAATACACTGGGGGCCGCTGTCAGGTTTTACTAATACACTGGGGGCCACTGTGGGGTCCCACTTATACACAGTGTGCTGTCACCTATACACTGGGGGCTGATGTGGGGTCTCAATAATACAATGGGGGCCACTATGGTGTCTCACTATTACAATGGGGGGGGGGGGTAAGCTGTTGGGTGTCACTAATTCACTGGAAGCCGTTTTGGTATCTCAATATTACACTGGGAGCTGCTGTGGGGTCTCACTATTACACTGGGAGCCGCAGTGGGGTCTCAGTATTACACTGGGGGCCGCAGTGGGGTTTCACTAATACACTGGAAGCCGCTTTGGGATCTCATTATTACACTGGGAGCCACTGTGGGGTGTCACTATTACACTGGGGGCCGCTGTGGGGTCTCAGTAATACACTAGGGGCCGCTGTGGGGTCTCACTTATACACTGGGGGCCACAGTGGCGTGTCACTATTACACTTGGGGGCTGCTGTGGTGTGTCACTAATACACTGGCGGCCAATGTGGGGTCTCACTAATACACTGGGGGCCACAGTGGGGTCTCACTAATACACTGGGCTCCACTGTGTGGTCTCACTAATACACTGGGGGCCGCTGTGGAGTCTCACTATTACACTAGTGGCCACTGTGGGATCCCACTAATACACTAGGGGTTTCACTAATAAACTGGGGGCCACTGTGGGGTGTCACTAATGCACTGGGGGCTGCTGTGGGGTCTGAATAATGCACTGGGGCCGCAGTTGGGTCTCACAAATACACTGGGGGCTGCTGTGAGGTCGCACTATAACACTGGGATCCATTGTGGGGTTTCACTAATACATTGGGTACCACTGTGGGGTCTATCTAATACACTGGGGGTCGCTGTGGGGTCTCACGAATACACTGGGGGACGCTGTGGGGCCTCACTATTACACTGGGGTCCGCTGAGGGGTCTCACTATTACAATGGGGGCTGCTGTGGGGTCTTACTAATACACTGGGGGCCGCTGTGGGGTCTCACTAACACACTAGGGGCCGCTGTAAGGTGTTGCTTACACAATAGGGGCCGATGTGGGTCTCACTAATACACTGGGGGCCAATATGGGGTCTCACTATTACAATGGGGGCCGCTGTGGGGTGTCACTAATACACTGGAAGCCGCTTTGGGATCTCAATATTACACTGGGAGCCACTGTGGGGTGTCACTATTACACTGGGGGCCGCTGTGGGGTGTCACTATTACACTGGCGGCCGCTGTGGGGTCTCAGTAATACACTGGGGGCCGCTGTGGGGTCTCACTAATACGCTGGGGGCCACAGTGGTGTGTCACTATTACACTTGGGGGCTCCTGTGGTGTGTCACTAATACACTGGCAGCCAATGTGGGGTCTCACTAATCCACTGAGGGCCGCTGTGGGGTCTCACTACCGGTAATACACTGGGGGCCGCAGTGTGGTCTCACTAATACACTGGGGGCCGCTGTAGGGTCTCACTAATACACTGGCGGCCACTGTGGGGTCTCACTAATACACTGGGGGCTGTTGAGGGGTCTTACTAATACACTGGGGGCCGCTTAGGGGTCTCACTAATATACTGGGGGCCGCTGTGGGGTCTCACAAATACACTGGGCGCTTCTGTGGGGTGTCACTAATACACTGGGAAACGCTTTTTGATCTTATTGTTACACTGGGAGCAGCTGTGGGGTCTCAGTATTACAATGGTGGCTGCTGTGTGGTCTCACTAATACACTGGGGGCCGCTGTGGGGTCTCACTAATACACTGGGGGCCGCTGTCAGGTTTTACTAATACACTGGGGCCACTGTGGGGTCCCACTTATACACAGTGTGCTGTCACCTATACACTGGGGGCCGATGTGGGGTCTCAATAATACAATGGGGGCCACTATGGTGTCTCACTATTACAATGGGGGGGGGATGTAAGCTGTTTGGTGTCACTAATTCACTGGAAGCCGTTTTGGTATCTCAATATTACACTGGGAACTGCTGTGGGGGGTCTCACTATTACACTGGGAGCCGCAGTGGGGTCTCAGTATTACACTGGGGGCCGCTGTGGGGTTTCACTAATACACTGGAAGCCGCTTTGGGATCTCATTATTACACTGGGAGCCACTGCGGGGTGTCACTATTACACTGGGAGCCACTGTGGGGTGTCACTATTACACTGGGGGCCGCTGTGGGGTCTCAGTAATACACTAGGGGCCGCTGTGGGGTCTCACTTATACTATGGGGGCCACAGTGGCGTGTCACTATTACACTTGGGGGCTGCTGTGGTGTGTCACTAATACACTTGGGGCCAATTTGGGGTCTCACTATTACACTGGGGGCCGCTGTGGGGTGTCACTATTACACTGGCGGCCGCTGTGGGGTCTCAGTAATACACTGGGGGCCGCTGTGGGGTCTCACTAATACGCTGGGGGCCACAGTGGCGTGTCACTATTACACTTGGGGGCTGCTGTGGTGTGTCACTAATACACTTGGGGCCAATTTGGGGTCTCACTAATACACTGGGGGCCATAGTGGGGTCTCACTAATACACTGGGGGCCGCTGTGGGGTCTCACTATTACACTAGTGGCCACTGTGGGGTCCCACTAATACACTAGGGGTCTCACTAATACACTGGCGGCCACTGTGGGGTCTCAGTAATACACTGGGGCCCGCTGTGGGGTCTCACTAATATGCTGGGGGCCACAGTGGCGTGTCACTATTACACTTGGGGGTTGCTGTGGTGTGTCACTAATACACTGGGCACCACTGAGGGGTCTCACTATTAAACTGGGGGCCGCTGTGGGTTCTCACTGATACACTGGGGGCCGCTGTGGGGTCTCACTATTACACTAGTGGCCACTGTGGGGTCTCACTAATACACCAGGGCCGTGATGGCGAACCTATGACACGCGTGTCAGCACTGACACGCCTAGCCATAGTCGCTGACACGCGGCCGCTCCTCCGTTAATGAATACCGGCAGGGGCCGCTGCTCCCCTGCTGGTATTCATTAACCAGCAGTACTAACAGCGCTGATCCCGGCGCACACTGTGATGTCAGTGTGCACCAGGATCCTCCTCCCCCCGTGCCCCGACGTCTCTTACCTGTTGGTTCCGCGGGAGCGTCCGGGGAAGAAGGCGTCCTGCAACACACTGACGTCACAGTTGGCGCCGGAGATGATCGCTGCTGGAGGGCGCCGGGCACAGGAGGAGCGGGGCATCCACAAGGTAAGTACATGGGGGGGTCCGCTGTAAGGGGGCAGTCACCGCTGGGGGCATCTGTGTGTGGGGCAGGTAATGCTGGGGGCCGCTGTGTGTGGGGCAGGTAATGCTGGGGGCCGCTGTGTGTGGGGTAGGTAATGCTGGGGGGCGCTGTGTGTGGGGCAGGTAATGCTGGGGGCCTCTGTGTGTGGGGCAGGTAATGCTGGGGGCCGCTGTGTGGCGGGCAGGTAGTGCTGGGGGGGGGGGCATCTGTGTGTGGGGCAGGTAATGCTGGGGGGAGGGGGGCCGCTGTGTGTGGGGCAGGTAATGCTGGGGGGGGCGGCGCTGTGTGTGGGGCAGGTAATGCTGGGGGCCACTGTGTGTGGGGCAGGTAATGCTGGGGGGGCATCTGTGTGTAGGGCCGGTAATGCTGGGGAAGGGCGCTGTGTGGGGGGCAGGTAATGCTGGGGGGGCGCTGTGTGTGGGGCAGGTAATGCTGCGGGCCGCTGTGTGTGGGGCAGGTAATGCTGGGGGCCGCTGTGTGTGGGGCAAGTAATGCTGGGGGCCGCTGTGTGTGGGGCAAGTAATGCTGGGGGCCGCTGTGTGTGGGGCAAGTAATGCGGGGGGCCGGTGTGTGTGGGGCAGGTAATGCTGGGGGCCGCTGTGAGGAGGCAGGTAATGCTGGGGGCCGCTGTGAGGAGGCAGGTAATGCTGGGGGCCGCTGTGAGGGGGCAGGTAATGCTGGGGGCCGCTGTGAGGGGGCAGGTAATGCTGGGGGCCGCTGTGAGGGGGCAGGTAATGCTGGGGGCCGCTGTGAGGGGGCAGGTAATGCTGGGGGCCGCTGTGTGGGGGGCAGGTAATGCTGGGGGCCGCTGCTGGGGGCGCTGTTGCTGCTGGGGGCGCTGTCGCTGCTGGGGGCCGCTGTGGGGGGCGCTGTCGCCGCTGTGTGTGGGGCAGGTAATGCTAAGGGGGGGCATCTGTGTTTGGGGCAGGTAATGCTGGGGGGGGCCGCTGTGTGGGGCAGGTAATGCTGGAGGGGGGGAGGGGCGCTGTGTGGGGGGCAGGTAATGCTGGGGGCCGCTGTGTGTGGGGCAGGTAATGCTGGGGCGGCATCTGTGTGTGGGGCCGGTAATGCTGGGGGCCGCTGTGTGGGGGGCAGGTAATGCTGGGGGCCGCTGTGTGGGGGGCAGGTAATGCTGGGGGCAGCTGTGTGGGGGGCAGGTAATGCTGGGGGCAGCTGTGTGGGGGGCAGGTAATACTGGGGGTCGCTGTGTGTGGGGCAGGTAATGCTGGGGGTCGCTGTGTGTGGGGCAGGTAATGCTGGGGGCCGCTGTGTGTGGGGCAGGTAATGCTGGGGCGGCATCTGTGTGTGGGGCCGGTAATGCTGGGGGCCGCTGTGTGGGGGGCAGGTAATGCTGGGGGCCGCTGTGTGGGGGGCAGGTAATGCTGGGGGCAGCTGTGTGGGGGGCAGGTAATGCTGGGGGCAGCTGTGTGGGGGGCAGGTAATGCTGGGGGTCGCTGTGTGTGGGGCAGGTAATGCTGGGGGTCGCTGTGTGTGGGGCAGGTAATGCTGGGGGCCGCTGTGTGTGGGGCAGGTAATGCTAAGGGGGGGGGGGCATCTGTGTGTGGGGCAGGTAATGCTGGGGGGGGGGGGTGCTGTGTGGGGGGCAGGTAATGCTGGGGGCCGCTGTGTGTGGGGCAGGTAATGCTGGGGGCCGCTGTGTGTGGGGCAGGTAATGCTGGGGCGGGGGGCATCTGTGTGTGAGGCAGGTAATGCTGGGGGGGCCGCTGTGTGTGGGGCAGGTAATGCTGGGGGCCGCTGTGTGTGGGGCAGGTAATGCTGGGGCGGCATCTGTGTGTGGGGCCGGTAATGCTGGGGGGGGGGCATCTGTGTTGGGCAGGTAATGCTGGGGGCCGCTGTGTGTGGGGCAGGTAATGCTGGGGGCCGCTGTGTGGGGGGGGCATGTAATGCTGGGGGCCGCTGTGTGGGGGGCAGGTAATGCTGGGGACCGCCGTGTGTGGGGCAGGTAATGCTGAGGGCCGCTGTGTGGGGGGCAGGTAATGCTGGGGGCCGCTGTGTGTGGGGCAGGTAATGCTGGGGGCCGCTGAGAGGTGGCAGGTAATGCTGGGGGCCGCTGTGTGGGGGGCAGGTAATGCTGGGGGTCGCTGTGTGTGGGGAGGTAATGCTGGGGGTCGCTGTGTGTGGGGCAGGTAATGCTGGGGTTCGCTGTGTGTGGGGAAAGTAATGCTGGGGGTCGCTGTGTGGGGGGCAGGTAATGCTGGGGGCCGCTGTGTGGGGGGCAGGTAATGCTGGGGGCCGCTGTGTGGGGGGCAGGTAATGCTGGGGGCCGCTGTGAGGGGGCAGGTAATGCTGGGGGCCGCTGTGAGCGGGCAGGTAATGCTGGGGGCCGCTGTCACTGCTGAGGGCCGCTGTGGGGGGGGGGGGCGCTGTCGCTGCTGGGGCCCGCTGTCGCTGCAGGGGGCGGCTGTGGGAGGCTCTGTCGCTGCAGGGGGCGGCTGTGGGAGGCTCTGTCGCCGCTGGGGGCTCATCATTACTAAGATAAGTGAGGTGAAGGCTGGGAGAAGCGAGGGCCTGTGCTATGGGTGTTTTGGGTTTATTAAATACCGTTATACATTACAATTATACATATTTGTTATTTAAACTATAAATATCGCGAATTTATGGATTTTTTTCTCGAAGTGACACACCACCCGAGTCATGCTCGTTTTTTTGGCGAATTTTGACACACTGAGCTCAAAAGGTTGCCCATCACTGCACTAGGGGTTTCACTAATACACTAGGGGCCACTGTGGGGTGTCACTAATACACTGGGGGCTGCTGTGGGGTCTGAATAATGCACTGGGGTCCGCAGTGGGGTCTCACAAATACACTGGGGGCCGCTGTGGGGTCTCACTAATACACTAGGGGCCGCTGTGGGGTGTGACTAATACACTGGAAGCCGTCTGGGATCTCAATATTACACTGGGAGCCACTGTGGGGTGTCACTATTACACTGGCGGCCGCTGTGGGGTCTCAGTAATACACTGGGGGCCGCTGTGGGGTCTCACTAATACGCTGGGGGCCACAGTGGCGTGTCACTATTACACTTGGGAGCTGCTGTGGTGTGTCACTAATACACTGGCGGCCAATGTGGGGTCTCACTAATACATTGGGGGCCACTGTGGGGTTTCACTAATCCACTGGGGGCCGCTGTGGGGTCTCACTAATACATTGGGGGCCGCTGTCGGGTTTTACTAATACACTGGGGGCCACTGTGGGGTCCCACTTATACACAGTGTGCTGTCACCTATACACTGGGGGCCGATGTGGGGTCTCAATAATACAATGGGGGCCACTATGGTGTCTCACTATTACAATGGGGGGGGGTGTAAGCTGTTGGGTGTCACTAATTCACTGGAAGCCGTTTTGGTATCTCAATATTACACTGGGAGCCGCAGTGGGGTCTCACTATTACACTGGGAGCCACAGTGGGGTCTCAGTATTACACTGGGGGCGGCTGTGCAGTCTCACTAATACACTGGGGGTTACTGTCGGGTGTCACTGTTAGAATTGGGGGCCGCTGTGGGGTCTTACTAATACACTGTGGGCCGCTGTGTGGCCTCACTAATACACCGGGTGCCACTGTGGGGTGTCACTATTACACTAGGAGCTGCTGTGGGGTTTCATTAACCCTTTCCAATCCACTGTCTGACCTCTGAAGACATTATGATTTAAGGCTGATTTAAGAAAACCAGGATACAAATTGGATTCAATAGGGTTAATACACTAGGCGCCGCTGTGTGGTCTCACTAATACACTGGGGGCCGCTGTGGGGTCTTACTAATACACTGGAGGCGACTGAGGGAGTCTCGCTTTTACACTGGGGGCCACTGTGGCGTCTCACTTTTACACTGGGGCAACTGTGCGGTCTTACTGGGCTCTGCAGTGGGGTCTCACTAATACACTGGGGATCGCTGTGGGGTCTCACTAATACACTGGGGGCCACTGTGGGGTCTCACTAATACACCGCGGGCCGCTGTGGGGTCTCACTAATACACTAGGGGCTGCTGTGGGGTGTCACTAAAACACTGGGGGCTGCTGTGGGGTCTCACTAATACACTCGGGGCCACTATGGGGTCTCACTAGTACACTGGGGGCCGCTACGGGGTCTTACTATTACACTGGGTGCCGCTGTGGGGTGTCACTAATACACTAGTGGTTGCTGTGGGGTGTCACTAATACACTGGGGGCCGCTGTCGCGTTTCACTAATGCACTGGGGGCCACTGTAGGGTCTCATTATTACAATGGGGGCCGCCGTGGGGGTCATTAATATACTTTGGGCCGCTGTGGGGTGTCACTATTACCCGGGGGTCCACTGTGGGATCTCACTAATACACTGGGGGCCACTGTGGAGTAGCACTATTACACTGGGGGGCGCTGTGGGGTGTCACCAATACACCGGTGGCTGCTGTGGGGTCTCGCTAATACACTGGGGGGACCGCTGTGGAGTGTCACAATTACAATTGGGGCTGCTGTGGGGTGTCACAAATACACTGGGTGCTGCTGTGGGGTCTCACTAATACACTGGGGGCTGCTGTGGGGTCTCACTAATCCACTGGGGTACGCTGTGGGGTCTCATTATTACACTGGAAGCCGCTGTGGGGTCTCTCTGTTACACTGGGGGCCGCTTTGGGGTGTCACTAATACACTAGGGAAACAAAGAGAAGTATTTCCGCGCTAATACCGGTTGCTCCAAAGAATTTCCTCCAGGGAAAATGTTATTCCATAGTGCCAACAACACATTTATTGATGTAAAGTCTCAATACAAAAAAAGTATTAAAATACTTGCATTTTAATACTACGTATTATAACGCCTTTCTCAAGCATAAACAAACGATATAATACGCCGAAACGCGTTGCATTTTTTCATGCAAGTATTTTAATAGTTTTTTGTATTGAGACTTTACATCAATAAATGTGTTGTTGGCACTATTGAATAACATTTTCCCTGGAGGAAATTCTTTGGAGCAACCGGTATTAGCGCGGAAATACTTCTCTTTGTTTTCATTTTTCCCCATCTGGCAATTTTCCTTTTGGGGTACATAATTTTTTTCACTATTTCACTGGGAGCCATTGTGGGGTCTCACTAGTACAGTGGGGCTGCTGTGGGGTCTCACTAATATACTGTAGGCCGCTATGGGGTCCCACTATTACAATGAGGGCCGCTGTGGAGTCTCACTATTACAATGGTGGCCGCTGTGGGGGTCTCAATAATACACTGTGGGCAGCTGTGGGGTCTCACTATAACACTAAGGGCAGCTGTGGAGTCTCACTAATACACTGGAGGCTGCTGTGGGGTCTCACTAATACACTGGGGTCCGCTGTGGGGTGTCATTGTTACAATCGGGGCTGCCATGGGGTGTCACTTATATACTTGGGGCCGCTGTGGGGTGTCACTAATGCACTCAGGGCCATTGTGGGGTGTCACTATTACCTGGGGGTCCACTGTGGGGTCTCAGTAATACACTGGGGGCCACTGTTGAGTGGCACTACTACACTGGGGGCCACTGTGGCGTGTCACCAATACACCGTTCGCTGCTGTGGGATCTCAGTATTTCACTGGTGGCCTCTGTGGGGTTTTACTATTACACTGGGGGCCACTGCAGGGGAGCTCACTAATACACTGGGGGCCAATATAGGGTCTCACCAATACACTGGGAGCTGCTGCGTGGTCTCACTAATCCACTGGGATACGCTGTGGGGTGTCATTATTACTCTGGGAGCCGCTGTGGGGTCTCACTGTTACACTGCAGGCCGCTTTGGGGTGTCACTAATATGCTAGGGGCCGCTGTCTGGTGTCACTAATACACTGGGGGCCACTGTGGGGTCTCAGTGTTACACTGGTGGCAACTGTGGGTGTCACTAATACACTGGGGGCCGCTGTGGGGTGTCAATAATACACCGGGGGCCGCTGTGGGGTGTCCCTTATACCTTGGAGCTGCTGTTGGGTCTCAGTATTATCCTCTGGGCCACTGTGGGGTCTCACTATTACACAGGGGTCGCTGTTGGTAGTCACTAAAACACTTGGGACTGCTGTGGGTGTCACTTATACATTGAGGGATGCTGTGGGATGTCGCTATTACACTCGAGGCCGCCGTGGGGTGTCACTAATACACTGGGGGCCACTGTGGGGTCTCACTATTATACTGTGGGCCACTGTGGACTATCACTAATACACTGGGGGCCGCTGTGGGGTGTCACTAATATAGTGGGAGCTGTTGTGGGGTGTTACTATTATACTAGGGGCCGCTGTGGGTTTTGTTATTATACTGGGGGCTGCTGTGGGGTCTCACTAATACACTAGGGACCACTGTGGATTCTCACTAGTATAATAAACTAGGGGCCACTGTGTGGTGTCACTTATATACTGGGGGTCTGTCACTATTATACCGGGGGGTGTTACTATTATTCTGGTGTGCTGTCATTATTATACTGGGGTGGTGTCACTAATTTTGCTGGGGCCGCTGAGGGGGGTCACTATTATCACTTTGTCAGCTCGGATGGGTCACTATTATCGCTGGGGTTGGTGAGGGGGCGTCACTATTACTGCTGGCGTATCTTTACATGTGGTTCAAATGGGCAGGGCTGTTTCAAAATACACAGGGTGCAGATTTTTAATGCTTTTTGGATGAAACGCTGAAGTACTTTTCCACAGAAATTTCCGCTGAGGACATTCTGCAGTATTTCCGCATCCAAAAACCAATCAAAATCTGCACGTTGCCTATTTTAAATCGGCCCTATACTTTTTAGAACTACGGGGGTAAAATCATATATCGTGATAAGCCCCGCCCTCTGACATGTTGACACTTTTCTGATAAATAAGTGGGTTTTCGGTTGCAGTTGGGGCACTCGGTCTCTAAAAGGTTCGCTATCACGGGACTAGACTGTTGATAACCTATCCTTAAGCTAAGTCATCGATAGTTCATCATCAGGGTTCGCTTCTTGGGATCCCCGTCAATCAGTTGACTGAAGTGACATCGTCACCGTGTCTGATTGATGTCCAATGTGCGGGGCAGTGGATATTACACATCCTACTCTTATCCCTGATGTGGACTAGGACAGGACATGCTAGTTCTTTCTTCACATGGAACATTGGTCCGTTTGAAAATTTGCACATGAATAACTCAAAGGCTATAATGTGCCCGTGCGCTGCCATGACTGAATATATGCCCATGTGAATGGGCTCTAAGTGTGGATTTTGCTGCTGCAGATTTTTCTCAGCAGATCTGAACCACATGACCATACCCTTATATAAGAGAACCACCGTATAAGAGGAACACATGTTGGTACCCATATAACTCCCAACTTTAGGGCTCTAGATTAGCACCATTAAATAGAGCCCAAATATTAATGCAGTGCCAACCATACCGCTTGTCTAATAGTGGCAGCCATACTCATTCACTGCTTTTGAACTAACCAGACATAAGTCATCTTCCTTTACCGTATACAATGTAACATGGGAGTGCACATGCTTTTATATGGGCCGATAATCGTACGATTTCTGGCGATCCTGCAAGAATCCTAATGACTACCGTTCAGTGTAAATGTATGCAGAAAACTGAAGGATGGATCGGCCCGTGTAAACAGGCAGTTGGTCACTTATGAATGACTGCCTGCTTACTGTGAATGGAGGCAGGCAGACCGGTATGATCCCCGGCCCACTCCGCCTCCATTCACTAGTAATAATCATTCCTGGGTAAAATCACAGGAACGGTTATAATTATCGCTGTTAGGCATCTTGCGCCCGACAGGTTGTCCCGTGCAAAAGCGCCTTATGTTACATAAATCCTCCCCCAATTATATTAGGTTCTCATGATAATTAATAAGTTCTGTTTATGCAAAGAATTTAGCCAAAACCTCCATAGAAGTTAATATACATTTATTTGTACATGAAAGATGTTACTCTTATGCAATGTTATTACTTTCAATAGAAAGGAGCAGATGATGGTGAGTCCGCTCTTCAGGCCTTGGCTTACATATGTGTTGTTTTTGGATATCCAGGTCCAGGTCACGTGTGATGGAGAGGAAAGAGCAGCAATTTTTGAAGTATGGCCCGTCTAGCTGAAATGTATCCTGGATGTTCTTCTTACAACACTGCGGTTTGCCAGTGAGCCTTCTATAAGTCCATGTCTGGTAGGTGAAGGAGTTACTTCTGCCTCACAACTTTCTTCTGTCATTGTCACCACATTGTAGTTGAGACATTCAGAAGGTTCCATAGCAAGTAAGGTTGATAGAACTCTTTCAGTTTCAACCTATAATTAGTAATATGGCGATCGGAATAAATCCCGAGATGTTTGGTGTTATGATCCACGTTGATGTTAAAGTGGGGGGAATTTGATGGTACTGTTATTCCGATTTTTAGAACAGTCCAGTTGTTAGAGTAGTATCATCCACTTGATGGAAATGGACTGTTCTAGATGTTAAGTAGTGGATGATTTATAAGATGGTAAATATAATTGATGTAGAAAGGCTCATTCCTGGATGATATGGGAATGTGGCTGGATTGTATGAGCCAATTACTCCTGTAAGAACACAAAAATACATGTCTGAGATTCTGCTCTTCACAGATATACATATAATAAGGGTACTACTGTGAATGTGTTACACATCAATGATAACACTCTAATGGATGTCACTGGGCGTTATACTTACAAAGTCCCATTGGAATGGTGGGCAGGAACTGCCTGTCTCTACATCATCCCAGTCAATAGAGTAGAAGAACGGGTGGGATCTGATGGAAGATGTTATCGGCAACCGGTCACAAGGAGTCTTGCAGAGGAGCTGGAAAATAAGAGAAGCCATTAGCCATTATATTATGTATTAGGTTGTAGTACAATAACTTCTATTCCTCTCAATCATCCTTCATTTGATGCTACTCACCCCGTCGATTATACTGATAGCATTCGGGCACATTCCCTCTAGATAAAAAGGTTCATCCTCCTGCAGTGATGTATAATAATCCTCCATTGTGCCTTCGCCATAGAATGGTTGATCTCCTATGCTCATCATGTATAAGATGACACCCAAAGAGAAGGAGTCTACCAGGTGGTTGTAAATGTCACCGTTCATCACCTGTTAAAATATCAATGGGAAGATCAGCTGAGTATACTGGTGAAAGGATATACATACAGAGGCTATGAGGACAGGTCTGTGATTAGATTAGGGTAGATAGCGATTCCTTGGGTGATGATGGAAGTTAACACACTGGAAGCCATAAGTAACAGGTTATTACTTAGTCCTACTGTATACAGCAATCAGAGAGGAACGTTCCTTACCTCTGGGGCGGTGTAACCTTTAGTGCCTAAAAAGTCATTCATCGTGTCCTCCCCAAACACATTAATCGCAGCTAATCCATAATCAGCGATCTTAATGTGCCCGCTGTCACTGAGGAGTATATTTTGGGGCTTCAGGTCACTGCAGAAAGAAAGAAGAGACATTTATTAGGATGGATGGTTCATGAAAAGAACCACATAGAATAGATATGTAAGAAGACAACTTAGTGATACAGAATTTATATATGAGGATATAACTAATTACCGATGTACTACGCCATGATCATGTAGGAATTGGATGCCGCAGACCATCTCTGCTGCAAACGGTCTGTGGAGAAGAAAATAGGGGATTGGTTAGTGACTCCATACATAATCCTAGAGATCATCAGAAGATATACAGACATGTCCTGTTCATGTTTAAACCCCCTCCTGTTGTCATTGTCCCTTGCTCCAGGACCACAATGTACATGCAGCAGCTTATAGGATTCAGCTATAAGATATTTACCTTGTTGTTTGATAGTCAAACGGCATCCATTCCATCATCAGATGGTGCAGGTCTCCTCTGGCCATGTAGTCCATAGCAATTATATAATGATGTTTCTTCTCTGTAAATGCCCGCAGTGATATTAAGAAGGGGCTCCCAGCGGCAATGGTCAGAGCGTCCAGCTCGGTATAGATTTTATCACCGGTGCGGCTCTTGTTCATAATTTTAATGGCCAGCAGTTCTTCACTAACCGGATCAGATGCCAAGACCACCTGGAGGAGAATCACATCAGATCAGGACAAGGAGAATTTTGGGGAAAGAAAGTGATTTATTATGAAAATAAGTCTAATTTTTAGAAGAAATGTAAATCTTTGGCCACTTACTTTTCCAAATGTCCCCGCTCCAAGCTTTCTATGGAATGTGAGGTGATCCAGGTCAATGGATGTTACTGTATTGACATGTTCTCTGGGGGGTGGAGTCCGGCTGCTGGCATTACCAAGGTGTTCAACTGGTATCACGGCTGGATTAAGGCTTTCATCTGCTGGGAAGAGAAAAGATTCAATATTAACTAGAACTGTAAAATCTATATTTTAAATGAGATTTAACTTAATAAAAAAGTCCAATATTTGGGATCTAAGTTATTAGAACTAATAGAAAAATTGCCCTTGTTGCCCACCATAGCGACCAATCAGAGCTCAGATTCCATTTCTGGAAATTCCGTGGAACAATGAAAGCTGCATTATGATCGGTTGCTATGGGCAACAAGAACAGTTTTTCCATTAGACAGTTTGGATAAATCAGGCCTACAAATAATTAGCTGTAAAATCCCGCTTATCCCCTACAGTTTAACCATAGTGAATTATTTCCAGCTTACCTGGTGCTTCTTCCTCCAATGATCTATTGGGTGTGGAGTCACTGTACTTGATTTTCTTGGACTCTTTAAAGGAGATGGTTATAGCCGATGACCGGGACCTTTTTAGAGCACCATTTCCATTCTCTATGGGTCTGGCGTAGTTGAGACGCCTTCTACGTTGGACAACCCAGTCTCTGTTGTTTCTCATCCTGTTCTGGGCTGCCTCTCTCTGTGGATTTGGGCTCTCTTCGCTCTCCCATCCAGAGAATGGGACGCTTGCAGGTGTTTCTTGCAGAGCCTCTTCAAACTCCAGCTCTGTGCTGATGATGTTCCTCAGCTTTATGAGGATGGCATCTTTATTCATCCTTCTTATTTCTGGGGCCAGTTCTCCAATTTTCTTCATGGAGTCATGAATGGCCTTCTGGAGTTCTGCAGCGGATTCTGCAGAATTAGCACTCATGAGATTCTCCATATTCCTTTTTTGGGTATGGATCTCATGTCTCATGCTCGATCTTCTTTTCTCCAGATTTTGTCTTTTAGACATTATTTCTGAAGTGGCATTATCCATATCCGGAGGCTGGGTGTCTTTTTGCCCTAAAACGAATATGGGTAGCTGCTCTTCGATAATCCCTCTCCTCTGTATCAGAACCTGATCTCGTTTGGCTCTTCTACTTTTCTCTATCATAAAAATCACTTTTTGCTTTGTGTATCACGATACGCAAAGGGGGCCGCCTTACAGTCAGAAGTCTGTAAGGCAGTGATTTCCTTCAAGGCAGGACAGTGGGATATAGAAGGTGATGATGTCATCAAATCAATTGTGACATGTTTCATATGGAATCTCACTGTAGTAGAGTTCAGCAAGTTGCCGTGACAAAATTCATACAGTGAGATCATAATATTGGTGTTCTACAAGCACCATCATCAAGTAGTGTGAAAGATATTATAATTTCTGTGTATAACAACCAGAGATGGAGTGTAAAGTTTTCTATTGTTTCATGAATGTCAGCAGTCAAATTCCTGTAATGCAACATCTTCCAATTCTGCAAATTATATAATCCATTCCTGTAGATGTACATACTGTACAAAGCATACATACACACCTATACATACAGTATGACAACCCATGGTGGTTCTTAAAGGCCATGATGTGATAAGTCTGCTGGCATTGATGTGCTGATACTATAGGGCTAACACTAGAGATGAGCAAGCGTAATCGGCCACGCACCTTTTTCGCCCAAGCGCCGCGATTTTCGAGTACTTCCGTACTCGGGTGAAAAGATTTGGGAGGCGCCGTGGGTGAGAGGGGGGAGAGGGAGAGAAAGAGGGCTCCTCCCTGTTCCCCGCTGCTACCCCCGCTCCGCCACGCCTCCCCTGCGCCCCCCAAATCTTTTCACCCAAGTACGGGAGTACTCGAAAATCGCGGTGCTCGATCGAGTAATTACTCGAAACGAGTAGGTTCGCTCATCTCTAGCTAGCACCTATGGTTCCATTGGCTATTGCATTGGCTCCTCCTGGAGAGGCTCCTGAGTTTCAGAAGGTCCACCACGGACTATGAAGATACACAGGGGCCCAGTAATTGTCGGAATTATGAGAAAAGCTTCTATATACTCTGTGTGACAATTTTTCTTGCTTGGTGGATTATTCATATTCCTGGGTTACCATGTGCCAGATTAACGGCCTTTTACCGTATTTACAAATAAGTTAAATAATCGTTTCTTAACTCCTCAATGACTGGCTTATTTTAGGCCCAAATAACTAACTAATTGTTCATTTTTGTATAGTTACATTCCTAGAGCCATACAATTTTTATTTCCCCATATGATGGCTTGTTTTATGTAGGAGAAGTTGTATTTCCTAATGGTATAATCTTGGTGTACATTTACAACAGATGTTTTATTTAGCCATTGCTTTGATTTTTTTTTCTCGAAAGTTCAGCATGCGAAATAAAAGACACATTTTTTTTCATTCAGTCCAATTACGTTGATACAAATTTATGTAGTTTTTAAGTTTATTGTTTTTGCATAGTAGATATTGTCACCGAATGACCACTCATCACTTATTGTCTTCTTCACATCACGTAAGCCTTTCATGACTAAGGATCACTGATGAGCCGGTGGCCATGGTCACAGAACCATAACTTATTTATTTTTCAGGTGACATACAGGAGGGCTTGTTTTTGGTGGGACCCGCTGTATTGTTCATTTGTACCATTTAACCTACCATATAATGTATTGGAAGACTTATAAAGGGTCACTCCAGTGAAAACACATTTT
This sequence comes from Eleutherodactylus coqui, assembly GCF_035609145.1. NCBI lineage: Eukaryota > Metazoa > Chordata > Amphibia > Anura > Eleutherodactylidae > Eleutherodactylus > Eleutherodactylus coqui. The sequence continues at coordinate 68,129,559 of NC_089849.1, forward strand.
CCATGCCTGCCCCCCCCCCTTCACTTGATTGTCTGTCACACTCTAGAGGTCTTCTCTGTGTATTCCAGCCACTTCTTGAAGCTGAGAGTTTTTACTTTCCCTTAAACATCTACACCATGATGCATTAGCTGAGGCTATACTATTATCATATAGACTTTTACTTAGATGTTGCATTATATTTTATAAAGGGAATCTCCTACCATGACAGACCCATTTAAAGTTATGCCTTCATAAATACCTACTTCTCACATTGAAATCTGTCAGTGACAATGGAGAAATTAGACAAGAAGACATCAAAGAAGAAGGCCCATCTATCAAGACCTGCAAGGCAAACAGTAAACATTAAATGGTTGCATCAACAACAGCACTGTCCTAAAGACCCATTTAGACACAACGATAATCGCTCAAAAGATGTCGCTCAAGCGACTTTTGAGCGATTATCGTTGTGTCATTTAAAGCAAGATGATCGCTTAAGATGAGCGATCACCTTGCGCTGCCAGCGGAGGATGCAGAAGACAAACGGGGTGTCCCCACTTGTTTTCTGCATCCAGATGTTTTCTGCACGGAGCGCCCGGCTGTTATAGAGCCGAGCGCCCCGTGCTGGGTATGGAGAACACAGCTGGACCACTCTGTTCTTCATACCCAGCCTGTCATCAGGAACGGGATACAGCTGAAACAATAGTATCAGCTGTATCCCGCTCTGAATCTCTGATAAGGCTCATGGTCGTCTTTCAGCACGCTCAAAGACGACGATGAGTTACGGGATAACTAAAACTGCACGATGTCAGTGCAGTTACACACAGCGATTATCGCTCAAAAGATGGCTTTTGAGCGAGAATTGTTGTGTCTAAATGGGCCTTAACATTGAATCTCTCACCATTGTATGCTAATGGGAGAAGCTACCACCTCATGTTCATGAGTAGTGTTGAGCACACTGAACCAGTAGAACCCTGTTTCAGATTGAATTTTGTTAAAAGTTTGAGTTAGGAAAAACCCAAACCAAGATTTTAGCAAAGTTCTACACAAAACAGGGTTCCACTGGTTCGGTTCGCTTAACACATGTCCTAAACACTGGTGTATATAACTGCCTAAGGGCTCCTGTCTGCAGCGGTGTCGGTGTCTGCAGCGCAGGTCCACAGAAAATACCGTTCATAGCATGCTGTGGAAAATCAATTCTTTCTGCACACTCGGGGAAACAAATTATGATTTCCGCAACTGTTGGAAAAATCATAGCATTGCTCTATTTTTGTGCAGTTCCATTGAAGCCTATTGGGGATAGGTCTTGGAGACCTAGCGATGGCATGGAAAAAAGAAACATTTACAATAAAATCTGTACTGCGCATGTCCGACAGCGGCTCATTGCGACCATCTGCAGTACAGAAAAAGAACAGAAAAGACAGGTACGCACAGATGCTGGTCGGGCTTAGGGCCAGATTCTGCTGCAGGCTTCCACACACGGAATCCGACCTGTTCGTGTGCAGGAGGAGGCCCAACAGTTCTAAAAGCCCTATATAACACTCTCAGAGTGTTATACAGGGTTTTTAGGAAGCTGTGGGGTCTCACTAATACACTGGGGGCCGCTGTCAGGTTTTACTAATACACTGGGGGCCACTGTGGGGTCCCACTTATACACAGTGTGCTGTCACCTATACACTGGGGGCTGATGTGGGGTCTCAATAATACAATGGGGGCCACTATGGTGTCTCACTATTACAATGGGGGGGGGGGGGTAAGCTGTTGGGTGTCACTAATTCACTGGAAGCCGTTTTGGTATCTCAATATTACACTGGGAGCTGCTGTGGGGTCTCACTATTACACTGGGAGCCGCTTTGGGATCTCATTATTACACTGGGAGCCACTGTGGGGTGTCACTATTACACTGGGGGCCGCTGTGGGGTCTCAGTAATACACTAGGGGCCGCTGTGGGGTCTCACTTATACACTGGGGGCCACAGTGGCGTGTCACTATTACACTTGGGGGCTGCTGTGGTGTGTCACTAATACACTGGCGGCCAATGTGGGGTCTCACTAATACACTGGGGGCCACAGTGGGGTCTCACTAATACACTGGGCTCCACTGTGTGGTCTCACTAATACACTGGGGGCCGCTGTGGAGTCTCACTATTACACTAGTGGCCACTGTGGGATCCCACTAATACACTAGGGGTTTCACTAATAAACTGGGGGCCACTGTGGGGTGTCACTAATGCACTGGGGGCTGCTGTGGGGTCTGAATAATGCACTGGGGCCGCAGTTGGGTCTCACAAATACACTGGGGGCTGCTGTGAGGTCGCACTATAACACTGGGGTCCATTGTGGGGTTTCACTAATACATTGGGTACCACTGTGGGGTCTATCTAATACACTGGGGGTTGCTGTGGGGTCTCACGAATACACTGGGGGACGCTGTGGGGCCTCACTATTACACTGGGGTCCGCTGAGGGGTCTCACTATTACAATGGGGGCTGCTGTGGGGTCTTACTAATACACTGGGGGCCGCTGTGGGGTCTCACTAACACACTAGGGGCCGCTGTAAGGTGTTGCTTACACAATAGGGGCCGATGTGGGTCTCACTAATACACTGGGGGCCAATATGGGGTCTCACTATTACAATGGGGGCCGCTGTGGGGTGTCACTAATACACTGGAAGCCGCTTTGGGATCTCAATATTACACTGGGAGCCACTGTGGGGTGTCACTATTACACTGGGGGCCGCTGTGGGGTCTCAGTAATACACTGGGGGCCGCTATGGGGTCTCACTAATATGCTGGGGGCCACAGTGGCGTGTCACTATTACACTTGGGGGTTGCTGTGGTGTGTCACTAATACACTGGGCGCCACTGAGGGGTCTCACTATTAAACTGGGGGCCGCTGTGGGGTCTCACTGATACACTGGGGGCCGCTGTGGGGTCTCACTATTACACTAGTGGCCACTGTGGGGTCTCACTAATACACCAGGGCCGTGATGGCGAACCTATGACACGCGTGTCAGCACTGACACGCCTAGCCATAGTCGCTGACACGCGGCCGCTCCTCCGTTAATGAATACCGGCAGGGGCCGCGGCTCCCCTGCTGGTATTCATTAACCAGCAGTACTAACAGCGCTGATCCCAGCGCACACTGTGATGTCAGTGTGCACCAGGATCCTCCTCCCCCCGCCCCCTGACATCTCTTACCTGTTGGTTCCGCGGGAGCGTCCGGGGAAGAAGGTGTCCTGCAACACACTGACGTCACAGTTGGCGCCGGAGATGATCGCTGCTGGAGGGCGCCGGGCACAGGAGGAGCGGGGCATCCACAAGGTAAGTACATGGGGGGGGGATCCGCTGTAAGGGGGCAGTCACCGCTGGGGGGGCATCTGTGTGTGGGGCAGGTAATGCTGGGGGCCGCTGTGTGTGGGGCAGGTAATGCTGGGGGCCGCTGTGTGTGGGGTAGGTAATGCTGGGGGGCGCTGTGTGTGGGGCAGGTAATGCTGGGGGCCTCTGTGTGTGGGGCAGGTAATGCTGGGGGGGGGGGCATCTGTGTGTGGGGCAGGTAATGCTGGGGGGAGGGGGGCCGCTGTGTGTGGGGCAGGTAATGCTGGGGGGGGGCGGCGCTGTGTGTGGGGCAGGTAATGCTGGGGGCCACTGTGTGTGGGGCAGGTAATGCTGGGGGGGCATCTGTGTGTAGGGCCGGTAATGCTGGGGAAGGGCGCTGTGTGGGGGGCAGGTAATGCTGGGGGGCGCTGTGTGTGGGGCAGGTAATGCTGGGGGCCGCTGTGTGGGGGGCAGGTAATGCTGGGGGCCGCTGCTGGGGGCGCTGTTGCTGCTGGGGGCGCTGTCGCTGCTGGGGGCCGCTGTGGGGGGCGCTGTGTGTGGGGCAGGTAATGCTAAGGGGGGGGGGGCATCTGTGTTTGGGGCAGGTAATGCTGGAGGGGCCGCTGTGTGTGGGGCAGGTAATGCTGGGGGGGGGGGAGGGGCGCTGTGTGGGGGGCAGGTAATGCTGGGGGCCGCTGTGTGTGGGGCAGGTAATGCTGGGGCGGCATCTGTGTGTGGGGCCGGTAATGCTGGGGGCCGCTGTGTGGGGGGCAGGTAATGCTGGGGGCCGCTGTGTGGGGGGCAGGTAATGCTGGGGGCTGCTGTGTGGGGGGCAGGTAATGCTGGGGGTCGCTGTGTGTGGGGCAGGTAATGCTGGGGGTCGCTGTGTGTGGGGCAGGTAATGCTGGGGGCCGCTGTGTGTGGGGCAGCTAATGCTGGGGGGGGGGGCATCTGTGTGTGGGGCAGGTAATGCTAAGGGGGGGTGCTGTGTGGGGGGCAGGTAATGCTGGGGGCCGCTGTGTGGGGGGCAGGTAATGCTGGGGGTCGCTGTGTGTGGGGCAGGTAATGCTGGGGGTCGCTGTGTGTGGGGCAGGTAATGCTGGGGGTCGCTGTGTGTGGGGCAGGTAATGCTGGGGGCCGCTGTGTGTGGGGCAGGTAATGCTGGGGGCCGCTGTGTGTGGGGCAGGTAATGCTGGGGCGGGGGGCATCTGTGTGTGAGGCAGGTAATGCTGGGGGGGCCGCTGTGTGTGGGTCAGGTAATGCTGGGGGCCGCTGTGTGTGGGGCAGGTAATGCTGGGGCGGCATCTGTGTGTGGGGCCGGTAATGCTGGGGGGGGGGGGGCATCTGTGTGGGGCAGGTAATGCTGGGGGCCGCTGTGTGTGGGGCAGGTAATGCTGGGGGTCGCTGTGTGGGGGGGGCATGTAATGCTGGGGGCCGCTGTGTGGGGGGCATGTAATGCTGGGGGCCGCCGTGTGTGGGGCAGGTAATGCTGAGGGCCGCTGTGTGGGGGGCAGGTAATGCTGGGGGCCGCTGTGTGTGGGGCAGGTAATGCTGGGGGCCGCTGAGAGGTGGCAGGTAATGCTGGGGGCCGCTGTGTGGGGGGCAGGTAATGCTGGGGGTCGCTGTGTGTGGGGAGGTAATGCTGGCTGTCGCTGTGTGTGGGGCAGGTAATGCTGGGGGTCGCTGTGTGTGGGGAAAGTAATGCTGGGGGTCGCTGTGTGGGGAAAGTAATGCTGGGGGTCGCTGTGTGGGGGGCAGGTAATGCTGGGGGTCGCTGTGTGGGGGGCAGGTAATGCTGGGGGCCGCTGTGTGGGGGGCAGGTAATGCTGGGGGCCGCTGTGAGGGGGCAGGTAATGCTGGGGGCCGCTGTGAGGGGGCAGGTAATGCTGGGGGCCGCTGTGTGGAGGGCAGGTAATGCTGGGGGCCGCTGTCGCTGCTGAGGGCCGCTGTGGGGGGGGGCGCTGTCGCTGCAGGGGGCGGCTGTGGGAGGCTCTGTCGCTGCTGTGGGAGGCTCTGTCGCTGCAGGGGGCGGCTGTGGGAGGCTCTGTCGCCGCTGGGGGCTCATCATTACTAAGGTAAGTGAGGTGAAGGCTGGGAGAGGCGAGGGCCTGTGCTATGGGTGTTTTGGGTTTATTAAATACAGTTATACATTACAATTATACATATTTGTTATTTAAACTATAAATATCGCGAATTTATGGATTTTTTTCTCGAAGTGACACACCACCCGAGTCATGCTCGTTTTTTTGGCGAATTTTGACACACTGAGCTCAAAAGGTTGCCCATCACTGCACTAGGGGTTTCACTAATACACTAGGGGCCACTGTGGGGTGTCACTAATACACTGGGGGCTGCTGTGGGGTCTGAATAATGCACTGGGGTCCGCAGTGGGGTCTCACAAATACACTGGGGGCCGCTGTGGGGTCTCACTAATACACTAGGGGCCTCTGTGGGGTGTGACTAATACACTGGAAGCCGTCTGGGATCTCAATATTACACTGGGAGCCACTGTGGGGTGTCACTATTACACTGGCGGCCGCTGTGGGGTCTCAGTAATACACTGGGGGCCGCTGTGGGGTCTCACTAATACGCTGGGGGCCACAGTGGCGTGTCACTATTACACTTGGGAGCTGCTGTGGTGTGTCACTAATACACTGGCGGCCAATGTGGGGTCTCACTAATACGCTGGGGGCCACAGTGGCGTGTCACTATTACACTTGGGAGCTGCTGTGGTGTGTCACTAATACACTGGCGGCCAATGTGGGGTCTCACTAATACACTGGGGGCCGCTGTCGCGTTTCACTAATGCACTGGGGGCCACTGTAGGGTCTCATTATTACAATGGGGGCCGCCGTGGGGGTCATTAATATACTTTGGGCCGCTGTGGGGTGTCACTATTACCCGGGGGTCCACTGTGGGATCTCACTAATACACTGGGGGCCACTGTGGAGTAGCACTATTACACTGGGGGGCGCTGTGGGGTGTCACCAATACACCGGTGGCTGCTGTGGGGTCTCGCTAATACACTGGGGGGACCGCTGTGGAGTGTCACAATTACAATTGGGTGCTGCTGTGGGCTCTCACTAATACACTGGGGGCTGCTGTAGGGTCTCACTAATCCACTGGGGTACGCTGTGGGGTCTCATTATTACACTGGAAGCCGCTGTGGGGTGTCTCTGTTACACTGGGGGCCGCTTTGGGGTGTCACTAATACACTAGGGAAACAAAGAGAAGTATTTCCGCGCTAATACCGGTTGCTCCAAAGAATTTCCTCCAGGGAAAATGTTATTCAATAGTGCCAACAACACATTTATTGATGTAAAGTTTTATATTATACTGGGGTGGTGTCACTAATTTTGCTGGGGCCGCTGAGGGGGGTCACTGTTATCACTTTGTCAGCTCGGATGGGTCACTATTATCGCTGGGGTTGGTGAGGGGGCGTCACTATTACTGCTGGCGTATCTTTACATGTGGTGCAAATGGGCAGGGCTGTTTCAAAATACACAGGGTGCAGATTTTTAATGCTTTTTGGATGAAACGCTGAAGTACTTTTCCACAGAAATTTCCGCTGAGGACATTCTGCAGTATTTCCGCATCCAAAAACCAATCAAAATCTGCACGTTGCCTATTTTAAATCGGCAATTGCCTATACTTTTTAGAACTACGGGGGTAAAATCATATATCGTGATAAGCCCCGCCCTCTGACATGTTGACACTTTTCTGATAAATAAGTGGGTTTTCGGTTGCAGTTCGGGCACTCGGTCTCTAAAAGGTTCGCTATCACGGGACTAGACTGTTGATAACCTATCCTTAAGCTAAGTCATCTATCGTTCATCATCAGGGTTCGCTTCTTGGGATCCCTGTCCATCAGTTGACTGAAGTGACATCGTCACCCTGTCTGATTGATGTCCAATGTGCGGGGCTGTGGATATTACACATCCTACTCTTATCCCTGATTTGGACTAGGACAGGACATGCTAGTTCTTTCTTCACATGGAACATTGGTCCGTTTGAAAATTTGCACATGAATAACTCAAAGGCTATAATGTGCCCGTGCGCTGCCATGACTGAATATATGCCCATGTGAATGGGCTCTAAGTGTGGATTTTGCTGCTGCAGATTTTTCTCAGCAGATCTGAACCACATGACCATACCCTTATATAAGAGAACCACCGTATAAGAGGAACACATGTTGGTACCCATATAACTCCCAACTTTAGGGCTCTAGATTAGCACCATTAAATAGAGCCCAAATATTAATGCAGTGCCAACCATATGGCTTATCTAATAGTGGCAGTCATACGCATTCACTGCTTTTGAACTAACCAGACATAAGTCATCTTCCTTTACCGTATACAATGTAACATGGGAGTGCACATGCTTTTATACGGGCCGATAATCGTACAATTTCTGGCGATCCTGCAAGAATCCTAATGACTACCGTTCAGTGTAAATGTATGCAGAAAACTGAAGGATGGATCGGCCCGTGTAAACAGGCAGTTGATCACTTATGAATGACTGCCTGCTTACTGTGAATGGAGGCAGGCAGACCGGTATGATCCCCGGCCCACTCCGCCTCCATTCACTAGTATTAATCATTCCTGGGTAAAATCACAGGAACGGTTATAATTATCGCTGTTAGGCATCTTGCGCCCGACAGGTTGTCCCGTGCAAAAGCGCCTTTTGTTACATAAATCCTCCCCCAATTATATTAGGTTCTCATGATAATTAATAAGTTCTGTTTATGGAAAGAATTTAGCCAAAACCTCCATAGAAGTTAATATACATTTATTTGTACATGAAAGATGTTACTCTTATGCAATGTTATTACTTTCAATAGAAAGGAGCAGATGATGGTGAGTCCGCTCTTCAGGCCTTGGCTTACATATGTGTTGTTTTTGGATATCCAGGTCCAGGTCACGTGTGATGGAGAGGAAAGAGCAGCAATTTTTGAAGTATGGCCCGTCTAGCTGAAATGTATCCTGGATGTTCTTCTTACAACACTGCGGTTCGCCAGTCAGCCTTCTATAAGTCCATGTCTGGTAGGTGAAGGAGTTACTTCTGCCTCACAACTTTCTTCTGTCATTGTCACCACATTGTAGTTGAGACATTCAGAAGGTTCCATAGCAAGTAAGGTTGATAGAACTCTTTCAGTTTCAACCTATAATTAGTAATATGGCGATCGGAATAAATCCCGAGATGTTTGGTGTTATGATCCACGTTGATGTTAAGTGGGGGGAATTTGATGGTACTGTTATTCCGATTTTTAGAACAGTCCAGTTGTTAGAGTTGTATCATCCACTTGATGGAAATGGACTGTTCTAGATGTTAAGTAGTGGATGATTTATAAGATGGTAAATATAATTGATGTAGAAAGGCTCATTCCCGGATGATATGGGAATGTGGCTGGATTGTATGAGCCAATTACTCCTGTAAGAACACAAAAATACATGTCTGAGATTCTGCTCTTCACAGATATACATATAATAAGGGGTCTAGTGTGAATGTGTTACACATCAATGATAACACTCTAATGGATATCACTGGGCGTTATACTTACAAAGTCCCATTGGAATGGTGGGCAGGAACTGCCTGTCTCTACATCATCCCAGTCAATAGAGTAGAAGAACGGGTGGGATCTGATGGAAGATGTTATCGGCAACCGGTCACAAGGAGTCTTGCAGAGGAGCTGGAAAATAAGAGAAGCCATTAGCCATTATAATATGTATTAGGTTGTAGTACAATAACTTCTATTCCTCTCAATCATCCTTCATTTGATGCTACTCACCCCGTCGATTATACTGATAGCATTCGGGCACATTCCCTCTAGATAAAAAGGTTCATCCTCCTGCAGTGATATATAATAATCCTCCATTGTGCCTTCGCCATAGAATGGTTGATCTCCTATGCTCATCATGTATAAGATGACACCCAAAGAGAAGGAGTCTACCAGGTGGTTGTAAATGTCACCGTTCATCACCTGTTAAAATATCAATGGGAAGATCAGCTGAGTATACAGGTGAAGGGATTTACATACAGAGGCTATGAGGACAGGTCTGTGATTAGATTAGGGTAGATAGCGATTCCTTGGGTGGTGATGGAAGTTAACATACTGGAAGCCATAAGTAACAGGTTATTACTTAGTCCTACTGTATACAGCAATCAGAGAGGAACGTTCCTTACCTCTGGGGCGGTGTAACCTTTAGTGCCTAAAAAGTCATTCATCGTGTCCTCCCCAAACACATTAATCGCAGCTAATCCATAATCAGCAATCTTAATGTGCCCGATGTCACTGAGGAGTATATTTTGGGGCTTCAGGTCACTGTAGAAAGAAAGAACAGACATTTATTATGATGGATGGTTCATGAAAAGAACCACATAGAATAGATATGTAAGAAGACAACTTAGTGATACAGAATTTATATATAAGGATATAACTAATTACCGATGTACTACGCCATGATCATGTAGGAATTGGATGCCGCAGACCATCTCTGCTGCAAACGGTCTGTGGAGAAGAAAATAGGGGATTGGTTAGTGACTCCATACATAATCCTAGAGATCATCAGAAGATATACAGACATGCCCTGTTCATGTTTAAACCCCCTCCGGTTGTCATTGTCCCTTGCTCCAGGACCACAATGTACATGCAGCAGCTTATAGGATTCAGCTATAAGATATTTACCTTGTTGTTTGATAGTCAAACGGCATCCATTCCATCATCAGATGGTGCAGGTCTCCTCTGGCCATGTAGTCCATAGCAATTATATAATGATGTTTCTTCTCTGTAAATGCCCGCAATGATATTAAGAAGGGGCTCCCAGCGGCAATGGTCAGAGCGTCCAGCTCGGTATAGATTTTATCACCGGTGCGGCTCTTGTTCATAATTTTAATGGCCAGCAGTTCTTCACTAACCGGATCAGATGCCAAGACCACCTGGAGGAGAATCACATCAGATCAGGACAAGGAGAATTTTGGGGAAAGAAAGTGATTTATTATGAAAATAAGTCTAATTTTTAGAAGAAATTTAAATCTTTGGCCACTTACTTTTCCAAATGTCCCCGCTCCAAGCTTTCTATGGAATGTGAGGTGATCCAGGTCAATGGATGTTACTGTATTGACCTGTTCTCTGGGGGGTGGAGTCCGGCTGCTGGCATTACCAAGGTGTTCAACTGGTATCACGGCTGGGTTAAGGCTTTCATCTGTTGGGAAGAGAAAAGATTCAATATTAACTAGAACTGTAAAATCTATATTTTAAATGAGATTTAACTTAATAAAAAAGTCCAATATTTGGGATCTAAGTTATTAGAACTAATAGAAAAATTGCCCTTGTTGCCCACCATAGCGACCAATCAGAGCTCAGATTCCATTTCTGGAAATTCCGTGGAACAATGAAAGCTGCATTATGATCGGTTGCTATGGGCAACAAGAACAGTTTTTCCATTAGACAGTTTGGATAAATCAGGCCTACAAATAATTAGCAGTAAAATCCCCTACAGTTTAACCATAGTGAACTATTTCCAGCTTACCTGGTGCTTCTTCCTCCAATGATCTATTGGGTGTGGAGTCACTGTACTTGATTTTCTTGGACTCTTTAAAGGAGATGGTTATAGCCGATGACCGGGACCTTTTTAGAGCACCATTTCCATTCTCTATGGGTCTGGCGTAGTTGAGACGCCTTCTACGTTGGACAACCCAGTCTCTGTTGTTTCTCATCCTGTTCTGGGCTGCCTCTCTCTGTGGATTTGGGGTCTCTTCGCTCTCCGATCCAGAGAATGGGACGCTTGCAGGTGTTTCTTGCAGAGCCTCTTCCAACTCCAGCTCTGTGCTGATGATGTTCCTCAGCTTTATGAGGATGGCATCTTTATTCATCCTTCTTATTTCTGGGGCCAGTTCTCCAATTTTCTTCATGGAGTCATGAATGGCCTTCTGGAGTTCTGCAGCGGATTCTGCAGAATTAGCACTCATGAGATTCTCCATATTCCTTTTTTGGGTATGGATCTCATGTCTCATGCTCGATCTTCTTTTCTCCAGATTTTGTCTTTTAGACATTATTTCTGAAGTGGCATTATCCATATCCGGAGGCTGGGTGTCTTTTTGCCCTAAAACGAATATGGGTAGCTGCTCTTCGATAATCCCTCTCCTCTGTATCAGAACCTGATCTCGTTTGGCTCTTCTACTTTTCTCTATCATAAAAATCACTTTTTGCTTTGTGTATCACGATACGCAAAGGGGGCCGCCTTACAGTCGGAAGTCTGTAAGGCAGTGATTTCCTTCAAGGCAGGACAGTGGGATATAGAAGGTGATGATGTCATCAAATCATTTGTGACATGTTTCATATGGAATCTCACTGTAGTAGAGTTCAGCAAGTTGCCGTGACAAAATTCATACAGTGAGATCATAATATTGGTGTTCTACAAGCACCATCATCAAGTAGTGTGAAATATATTATAATTTCTGTGTATAACAACCAGAGATGGAGTGTAAAGTTTTCTATTGTTTCATGAATGTCAGCAGTCAAATTCCTGTAATGCAACATCTTCCAATTCTGCAAATTATATAATCCATTCCTGTAGATGTACATACTGTACAAAGCATACATACACACCTATACATACAGTATGACAACCCATGGTGGTTCTTAAAGGCCATGATGTGATAAGTCTGCTGGCATTGATGTGCTGATACTATAGGGCTAACACTAGAGATGAGCGAGCGTAATCGGCCACGCACCTTTTTCGCCCAAGCGCCGCGATTTTCGAGTACTTCCGTACTCGGGTGAAAAGATTTGGGGGGCGCCGTGGGTGAGAGGGGGGAGAGGGAGAGAGAGAGGGCTCCTCCCTGTTCCCCGCTGCTACCCCCGCTCCGCCACGCCTCCCGGCGCCCCCCAAATCTTTTCACCCAAGTACGGGAGTACTCGAAAATCGCGGTGCTCGATCGAGTAATTACTCGAAACGAGTAGGTTCACTCATCTCTAGCTAGCACCTATGGTTCCATTGGCTATTGCATTGGCTCCTCCTGGAGAGGCTCCTGAGTTTCAGAAGGTCCACCACGGACTATGAAGATACACAGGGGCCCAGTAATTGTCGGAATTATGAGAAAAGCTTCTATATACTCTGTGTGACAATTTTTCTTGCTTGGTGGATTATTCATATTCCTGGGTTACCATGTGCCAGATTAACGGCCTTTTACCGTATTTACAAATAAGTTAAATAATCGTTTCTTAACTCCTCAATGACTGGCTCATTTTAAGCCCAAATAACCGACTAATTGTTCATTTTTTTATAGTTACATTCCTAGAGCCATACAATTTTTATTTCCCCATATGATGGCTTGTTTTATGTAGGAGAAGTTGTATTTCCTAATGGTATAATCTTGGTGTACATTTACAACAGATGTTTTATTTAGCCATTGCTTTGATTTTTTTTCTCCAAAGTTCAGCATGCAAAATAAAAGACACATTTTTTTTCATTCAGTCCAATTACGTTGATACTAGAGATGAGCGAACACCAAAATGTTCGGGTGTTCGTTATTCGTAACGAACTTCCCGTGATGCTCGAGGGTTCGTTTCGAACAACGAACCCCATTGAAGTCAATGGGCGACCAGAACATTTTTGTATTTCGCCGATGCTCGCTAAGGTTTTCATGTGTGAAAATCTGGGCAATTCAGGAAAGTGATGGGAATGACACAGTGACGGATAGGGCAGGCGAGGGGCTACATGTTGGGCTGCATCTCAAGTTCCCAGGTCCCACTATTAAGCCACAATACCGGCAAGAGTGGGCCCCCCCCCTCCCAACAACTTTTACTTCTGAAAAGCCCTCATTAGCATGGCATACCTTTGCTAAGCACCACACTACCTCCAACAAAGCACAATCACTGCCTGCATGACACTCCACTGACACTTCTCCTGGGTTACATGCTGCCCAACCGCCCCCCCTCCCCCCCACAGCGCACACCAAAGTGTCCCTGCGCAGCCTTCAGCTGCCCTCATGCCACACCACGCTCATGTCTATTTAGAATTGCGTCTGCCATGACGAGGGACCGCAGGCACACACTGCAGAGGTTGGCACGGCTAGGCAGCGACCCTCTTTAAAAGTGGCGGAGCGATAGCCCACAATGCTGTACAGAAGCAATGAGAAATAGAATCCTGTGCCACCGCCATCAGGAGCTGCACACGTGGGCATAGCAATGGGGAACCTATGTGCCACACACTATTCATTCTGTCAAGGTGTCTGCATGCCCCAGTCAGACCGGGCTTTTTAATTCATAGACACAGGCAGGTACAACTCCCTATTGTGAAGTCCCTGTCGACCCACAGCATGGGTGGCTCCCTGGAACCCACTGGCGGTACACAGAAATATCCCATTGCATTGCCCAACACAGCTGAGGTAGTAATGTCGTGCTTAATGCAGGTGGGCTTCGGCCCACACTGCATGCCCCAGTCTGACTGGGGTTCTTTATAAGTGTACAGATGTAGTAAAAACTCCGTGTGCACCTACAGCATGGGTGGGTGCCAGGAAGCCACCGGCGGTACATAGAAATATCCCATTGCATTGCCCAACACAGCTGAGGTAGTAATGTTGTGCTTAACCCTTTCCAATCCAATTTGTATATGGTTTTCCTAGGGGGCTTACTCTTTTTCTGCTGTTATACAACGGCGCTATATGCTGGCTAAAGCCAGTACTGCATGAGCTGACACGTAGGATAGACTCCGACAGCAGAGAGGCTGGCAATATACAGTAAGAGAACCCCGACGGACGTCTACCAACAACGGAGCTGTACAGCCTTAAACCCTAATGTCTTCACAGGTCACACAGTGGACTGGAAAGGGTTAATGCAGGTGGGCTTCGGCCCACACTGCATGCCCCAGTCAGACTGGGGTTCTTTACAAGTGGACACATGTAGGTTTAACTCCCTGTGGACCCACTGCCTGGGTGGGTGCCAGGAAGCCACCGGCGGTACATAGAAATATCCCATTGCATTGCCCAACACAGCTGAGGTAGTAATGTCGTGCGTAATACAGGTGGGCTTCGGCCCACACTGCATGCCCCAGTCAGACGGGTTCTTTAGAAGTGTACAGAAGTATTAAAAACTCAGTGTGCACCTACAGCATGGGTGGCTCCCTGGAACCCACCGGCGGTACACAAAAATATCCCATTGCATTGCCCAACACAGCTGAGGTAGTAATGTCGTGCGTAATGCAGGTGGGCTTCGGCCCACACTGCATGCCCCAGTCAGACTGGGGTTCTTTACAAGTGGACACATGTAGGTTTAACTCCCTGTGGACCCACTGCCTGGGTGGGTGCCAGGAAGCCACCGGCGGTACATAGAAATATCCCATTGCATTGCCCAACACAGCTGAGGTAGTAATGTCGTGCGTAATACAGGTGGGCTTCGGCCCACACTGCATGCCCCAGTCAGACGGGTTCTTTAGAAGTGTACAGAAGTATTAAAAACTCAGTGTGCACCTACAGCATGGGTGGCTCCCTGGAACCCACCGGCGGTACACAAAAATATCCCATTGCATTGCCCAACACAGCTGAGGTAGTAATGTCGTGCGTAATGCAGGTGGGCTTCGGCCCACACTGCATGCCCCAGTCAGACTGGGGTTCTTTACAAGTGGACACATGTAGGTTTAACTCCCTGTGGACCCACTGCCTGGGTGGGTGCCAGGAAGCCACCGGCGGTACATAGAAATATCCCATTGCATTGCCCAACACAGCTGAGGTAGTAATGTCGTGCGTAATACAGGTGGGCTTCGGCCCACACTGCATGCCCCAGTCAGACGGGTTCTTTAGAAGTGTACAGAAGTATTAAAAACTCAGTGTGCACCTACAGCATGGGTGGCTCCCTGGAACCCACCGGCGGTACACAAAAATATCCCATTGCATTGCCCAACACAGCTGAGGTAACGTCAGCTGTAATGCAGGTGGGCTAAAAATTAATTTGATTACACTGTAGGCGAGGGCCCACAAAAATTGCTGTATCAACAGTACTAATGTACATCCCAAAAATTGGCCATGGCCAGCCAAGAGGGCAGGTGAAACCCATTAATCGCTTTGGTTAATGTGGCTTAAGTGGTAACTAGGCCTGGAGGCAGCCCAGTGTAACGAAAAATTGGTTCAAGTTAAAGTTCCAATGCTTTTAAGCGCATTGAAACTTATAAAAATTGTTCAGAAAAATTATTTGAGTGAGCCTTGTGGCCCTAAGAAAAATTGCCCGTTCAGCGTGATTACGTGAGGTTTCAGGAGGAGGAGCAGGAGGAGGAGGAGGAGGAATATTAGACACAGATTGATGAAGCAGAAATGTCCCCGTTTTGGATGGTGAGAGAGAACGTAGCTTCCATCCGCGGGTGCAGCCTACGTATTGCTTACGTATCGCTGCTGTCCGCTGGTGGAGAACAGAAGTCTGGCGAAATCCAGCCTTTGTTCATCTTGATGAGTGTTAGCCTGTCGGCACTGTCGGTTGACAAGCGGCTACGCTTATCTGTGATGATTCCCCCAGCCGCACTAAACACCCTCTCCGACAACACGCTAGCCGCAGGACAAGCAAGCACCTCAAGGGCATACAGGGCTAGTTCAGGCCACGTGTCCAGCTTCGACACCCAGTAGTTGTAGGGGGCAGAGGCGTCACCAAGGATGGTCGTGCGATCCGCTACGTACTCCCTCACCATCCTTTTGCAGTGCTCCCGCCGACTCAGCCGTGACTGGGGAGCGGTGACACAGTCTTGGTGGGGAGCCATAAAGCTGGCCAGGCCCTTAAAGACTGTTGCACTGCCTGGGATGTACATGCTGCTCGATCTACGCACATCCCCTGCAACATGGCCCTCGGAACTGCGCCTTCTGCCACTAGCGCTGTCGGCTGGGAATTTTACCATCAGCTTGTCCGCAAGGGTCCTGTGGTATAGCAACACTCTCGAACCCCTTTCCTCTTCGGGAATGAGAGTGGGCAGGTTCTCCTTATACCGTGGATCGAGCAGTGTGTACACCCAGTAATCCGTAGTGGCCAGAATGCGTGCAACGCGAGGGTCACGAGAAAGGCATCCTAACATGAAGTCAGCCATGTGTGCCAGGGTACCTGTACGCAACACATGGCTGTCTTCACTAGGAAGATCACTTTCAGGATCCTCCTCCTCCTCCTCCTCCTCAGGCCATACACGCTGAAAGGATGACAGGCAATCAGCCGGTGTACCGTCAGCAGCGGGCCAAGCTGTCTCTTCCCCCTCCTCCTCATGCTCCTCCTCCTCCTCCTGTACGCGCTGAGAAATAGACAGGAGGGTGCCCTGACTATCCAGCGGCATACTGTCTTCCCCCGCCCCCGTTTCCGAGCGCAAAGCAGCTGCCTTTATGGTTTGCAGGGAATTTCTCAAGATGCATAGCAGAGGAATGGTGACGCTAATGATTGTAGCATCGCCGCTCACCACCTGGGTAGACTCCTCAAAATTACCAAGGACATGGCAGATGTCTGCCAACCAGGCCCACTCTTCTGAAAGGAATTGAGGAGGCTGACTCCCACTGCGCCGCCCATGTTGGAGTTGGTATTCGACTATAGCTCTCCGTTGTTCATAGAGCCTGGCCAACATGTGGAGCGTAGAGTTCCACCGTGTGGGCACGTCGCACAGCAGTCGGTGCACTGGCAGCTTAAAGTGATGTTGCAGGGTGCGCAGGGTGGCAGCGTCCGTGTGGGACTTGCGGAAATGTGCGCAGAGCCGGCGCGCCTTTACGAGCAGGTCTGACAAGCGTGGGTAGCTTTTCAGAAACCGCTGAACCACCAAATTAAAGACGTGGGCCAGGCATGGCACGTGCGTGAGGCTGCCAAGCTGCAGAGCCGCCACCAGGTTACGGCCGTTGTCACACACGACCATGCCCGGTTGGAGGCTCAGCGGCGCAAGCCAGCGGTCGGTCTGCTGTGTCAGACCCTGCAGCAGTTCGTGGGCCGTGTGCCTCTTATCGCCTAAGCTGAGTAGTTTCAGCACGGCCTGCTGACGCTTGCCCACCGCTGTGCTGCCACACCGCGCGACACCGACTGCTGGCGACATGCTGCTGCTAACACATCTTGATTGTGAGACAGAGGAGGAGGAGGAGGAGGAGGGTGCTTTAGTGGAGGAAGCATACACCTCCGCAGATACCAGCACCGAGCTGGGGCCCGCAATTCTGGGGGTGGGTAGGACGTGAGCGGTCCCAGGCTCTGACTCTGTCCCAGCCTCCACTAAATTCACCCAATGTGCCGTCAGGGAGATGTAGTGGCCCTGCCCGCCTGTGCTTGTCCACGTGTCCGTAGTTAAGTGGACCGTGGCAGTAACCGCGTTGGTGAGGGCGCGCACAATGTTGCGGGAGACGTGGTCGTGCAGGGCTGGGACGGCACATCGGGAAAAGTAGTGGCGACTGGGAACTGAGTAGCGCGGGGCCGCCGCCTCCATGATACTTTTGAAGGACTCCGTTTCCACAACCCTATACGGCAGCATCTCAAGGCTGATGAATTTTGCGATGCGGACGGTTAACGTTTGAGCGTGCGGGTGCGTGGCGGCGTACTTGCGCTTGCGCTCGAACACTTGCGCAAGCGACGGCTGAACGGTGCGCTGAACTACACTGCTGGATGGGGCCGAGGACAGCGGAGATGAGGGTGTGGGTGCAGGCCATGAGGCGGTAGTGCCTGTGTCCTGAGAGGGGGGTTGCATCTCAGTGGCAGGTTGGGGCACAGGGGGAGAGGCAGGGGTGCAAACCGGAGACGGTGAACGGCCTTTGTCCCACCTTGCGGGGTGCTTGGCCATCATATGTCTGCGCATGGTGGTGGTGGTGAGGCTGTTGGTGTTGGCTCCCCGGCTGAGCTTTGCGCGACAAAGGTTGCACACCACTGTTCGTCGGTCGTCAGGCGTCTCTGTGAAAAACTGCCAGACCTTAGAGCACCTCGGCCTACGCAGGGTGGCATGGCGCGAGGGGGCGCTTTGGGAAACACTTGGTGGATTATTCGGTCTGGCCCTGCCTCTACCCCTGGCCACCGCACTGCCTCTTGCAACCTGCCCTGCTGATGCCCTTGACTCCCCCTCTGAAGACCTGTCCTCCTGAGTAAGCGTTGCACACCAGGTGGGGTCAGTCACCTCATCGTCCTGCTGCTCTTCCTCCGAATCCTCTGTGCGCTGCTCCCTGGGACTTACTGCCCTTACTACTACCTCACTGCAAGACAACTGTGTCTGATCGTCATCGTCCTCCTCACCCACAGAAAGTTGTTGAGACAGTTGGCGGAAGTCCCCAGCCTCTTCCCCCGGACCCCGGGAACTTTCGAATGGTTGGGCATCAGTGACGATAAACTCCTCTGGTGGGAGAGGAACCGCTGCTGCCCAATCTAAGCAGGGGCCCGAGAACAGTTCCTGGGAGTGTTCCCGCTCCTGAGCAGGTGTCATTGTAGTGGACTGAGGAGGCTGGGAGGAAGGAGGAGCAGCAGACAGAGGATTCGGATTGGCAGCAGTGGACGGCGCAGAACTGCGGGTAGACGATAGGTTGCTCGAAGCACTTTCTGCCATCCAGGACAGGACCTGCTCACACTGCTCATTTTCTAATAACCGTCTCCCGCGTGGACCCATTAATTGGGCGATGAATGTGGGGACGCCAGAAACGTGCCTCTCTCCTAATCGCGCAGCAGACAGCTGCGACACACCTGGATCAGGAGCTTGGCCTGTGCCCACACCCTCACTTGGCCCTCCGCGTCCTCGGCCACGTCCACGTCCACGTCCTCTAGGCTTACCCCTACCCCTCAGCATGCTGTATTACCAGTGATTAGATTTCCCAGGCAGGAAATAAATTGGCGCAAGACTGCAGGCCAAATATAATTTTTGCCCTTTTTGGAAAACGAAAGGCCCCACTGCCTCTAGTGAATGAATTATCTAAGTTTAATAACTGTGCTGTGTCCCTGCTTATGTGTCACAGAACGTGAGGGTAGCAGAGTTATTATAACTCTTGGAGAGCAGGTATTTTTTTTTCCCAATTAAGGAAAGCAAATGGCGAACCCAGCAGTAAAGCGTAGCTGGCTGCGTATGATTTAGCAATGTTTTTCACGCAGCTCACACGTCTACACAGGCGTAAGGACGGACACAGGCTGGACAAATAGATTTCTTTTCAGTTTTTTCCCACCAACAGGCAGCACTGCGTATATTCAATGAACCTGCGAAGTTTAATAACTGCGCTGTGTCCCTGCTTATGTGTCACAGAACGTGAGGGTAGCAGAGTTATTATAACTCTTGGAGAGCAGGTATTTTTTTTCCCAATTAAGGAAAGCAAATGGCGAACCCAGCAGTAAAGCGTAGCTGGCTGCGTATGATTTAGCAATGTTTTTCACGCAGCTCACACGTCTCCACAGGCGTAAGGACGGACACAGGCTGGACAAATAGATTTGTTTTCAGTTTTTTCCCACCAACAGGCAGCACTGCGTATATTCAATGAACCTGCGAAGTTTAATAACTGCGCTGTGTCCCTGCTTATGTGTCACAGAACGTGAGGGTAGCAGAGTTATTATAACTCTTGGAGAGCAGGTATTTTTTTCCCCAATTAAGGAAAGCAAATGGCGAACCCAGCAGTAAAGCGTAGCTGGCTGCGTATGATTTAGCAATGTTTTTCACGCAGCTCACACGTCTACACAGGCGTAAGGACGGACACAGGCTGGACAAATAGATTTCTTTTCAGTTTTTTCCCACCAACAGGCAGCACTGCGTATATTCAATGAACCTGCGAAGTTTAATAACTGCGCTGTGTCCCTGCTTATGTGTCACAGAACGTGAGGGTAGCAGAGTTATTATAACTCTTGGAGAGCAGGTATTTTTTTTCCCAATTAAGGAAAGCAAATGGCGAACCCAGCAGTAAAGCGTAGCTGGCTGCGTATGATTTAGCAATGTTTTTCACGCAGCTCACACGTCTCCACAGGCGTAAGGACGGACACAGGCTGGACAAATAGATTTGTTTTCAGTTTTTTCCCACCAACAGGCAGCACTGCGTATATTCAATGAACCTGCGAAGTTTAATAACTGCGCTGTGTCCCTGCTTATGTGTCACAGAACGTGAGGGTAGCAGAGTTATTATAACTCTTGGAGAGCAGGTATTTTTTTTCCCAATTAAGGAAAGCAAATGGCGAACCCAGCAGTAAAGCGTAGCTGGCTGCGTATGATTTAGCAATGTTTTTCACGCAGCTCACACGTCTACACAGGCGTAAGGACGGACACAGGCTGGACAAATAGATTTCTTTTCAGTTTTTTCCCACCAACAGGCAGCACTGCGTATATTCAATGAACCTGCGAAGTTTAATAACTGCGCTGTGTCCCTGCTTATGTGTCACAGAACGTGAGGGTAGCAGAGTTATTATAACTCTTGGAGAGCAGGTATTTTTTTCCCCAATTAAGGAAAGCAAATGGCGAACCCAGCAGTAAAGCGTAGCTGGCTGCGTATGATTTAGCAATGTTTTTCACGCAGCTCACACGTCTACACAGGCGTAAGGACGGACACAGGCTGGACAAATAGATTTCTTTTCAGTTTTTTCCCACCAACAGGCAGCACTGCGTATATTCAATGAACCTGCGAAGTTTAATAACTGCGCTGTGTCCCTGCTTATGTGTCACAGAACGTGAGGGTAGCAGAGTTATTATAACTCTTGGAGAGCAGGTATTTTTTTTCCCAATTAAGGAAAGCAAATGGCGAACCCAGCAGTAAAGCGTAGCTGGCTGCGTATGATTTAGCAATGTTTTTCACGCAGCTCACACGTCTACACAGGCGTAAGGACGGACACAGGCTGGACAAATAGATTTCTTTTCAGTTTTTTCCCACCAACAGGCAGCACTGCGTATATTCAATGAACCTGCGAAGTTTAATAACTGCGCTGTGTCCCTGCTTATGTGTCACAGAACGTGAGGGTAGCAGAGTTATTATAACTCTTGGAGAGCAGGTATTTTTTTCCCCAATTAAGGAAAGCAAATGGCGAACCCAGCAGTAAAGCGTAGCTGGCTGCGTATGATTTAGCAATGTTTTTCACGCAGCTCACACGTCTACACAGGCGTAAGGACGGACACAGGCTGGACAAATAGATTTCTTTTCAGTTTTTTCCCACCAACAGGCAGCACTGCGTATATTCTATGAATAATAACTGTGTTGTGGCCCTGCCTATACAATTCTTTCCCTGCAGTATCAATGGAGGGTGCAATGCTCTGCAGAGGCGATTTTGAGAAGCCCAAAAAAAATGCAGCACAGCCAACAGCAGCCTGGACAGTACTGCACACGGATAAATATGGCCCTAGAAAGGACCGTTGAGGTTCTTGAAGGCTACACTCACTCCTAACACTCTCCCTGCCTATGCAGCACTTCTGTCCCTAATGCCAGGTGCAACGGTCTGCAGAGGCGATTTTGAGAAAGAAAAAAAAATCCCACTGCTAACAGCAGCCAACACACAGCTATCAGTGGCCCTAATAAGGACCTTTGGGGGGTCTTGAAGCCTACACTAACTACCAATTCTTTCCCTACAGCAGCTCCGGTATAAACAGCACTGTCCCTCATCTAACTCACACCGCATCTGAGGCGAGCCGCGGGAGGGGCCGACTTTTATATTAGGCGAACACCTGATCTCGCCAGCCACTCACAGCAGGGGGGTGGTATAGGGCTTAAACGTTGCAGGGGGAAGTTGTAATGCCTTCCCTGTCTTTCAATTGGCCAGAAAAGCGCGCTAACGTCTCAGGGAAGGAAGTGAAAGTAACCAGAACACCGCATGGTGTTCGTCACGAATAACGAACATCCCGAACACCCTAATATTCGCACGAATATCAAGCTCGGACGAACGCGTTCGCTCATCTCTAGTTGATACAAATTTATGTAGTTTTTAAGTTTATTGTTTTTGCATAGTAGATATTGTCACCGAATGACCACTCATCACTTATTGTCTTCTTCACATCACGTAAGCCTTTCATGACTAAGGATCACTGATGAGCCGGTGGCCATGGTCACAGAACCATAACTTATTTATTTTTCAGGTGACATACAGGAGGGCTTGTTTTTGGCGGGACCCGCTGTATTGTTCATTTGTACCATTTAACCTACCATATAATGTATTGGAAGACTTATAAAGGGTCACTCCAGTGAAAACACATTTTCCATGCCTGCCCCCCCTTCACTTGATTGTCTGTCACACTCTAGAGGTCTTCTCTGTGTATTCCAGCCACTTCTTGAAGCTGAGAGTTTTTACTTTCCCTTAAACATCTACACCATGATGCATTAGCTGAGGCTATACTATTATCATATAGACTTTTACTTAGATGTTGCATTAATATTTTATAAAGGGAATCTCCTACCATGACAGACCCATTTAAAGTTATGCCTTCATAAATACCTACTTCTCACATTGAAATCTGTCAGTGACAATGAGAAATTAGACAAGAAGACATCAAAGAAGAAGGCCCATCTATCAAGACCTGCAAGGCAAACAGTAAACATTAAATAGTTGCATCAGCAACAGCACTGTCCTAAAGACCCATTTAAACACAACGATAATCGCTCAAAAGATGTCGCTCAAGCGACTTTTGAGCGATTATCGTTGTGTCATTTAAAGCAAGATGATCGCTTAAGAGGAGCGATCACCTTGCACTGCCAGCGGAGGATGCAGAAGACAAACGGGGTGTCCCCACTTGTCTTTTGTGTACAGCTGCTCCCCACTCCAAGCACTCGGCTGTATAACAGCGGAGGATGCAGTAGACAAGCAGGCTGTCCCCGCTTGTTTTCTGCATCCAGATGTTTTCTGCACGGAGCGCCCGGCTGTTATAGAGCCGAGCGCTCTGTGCTGGGTATGGAGAACAGAGCTGGACCACTCTGTTCTTCATACCCAGCCTGTCATCAGGAACGGGATACAGCTGAAACAATAGTATCAGCTGTATCCCGCTCTGGATCTCTGATAAGGCTCATGGTCGTCTTTCAGCACGCTCAAAGACGACGATGAGTTACGGGATAACGAAAACTGCACGATGTCAGTGCAGTTACACACAGCGATTATTGCTCAAAAGATGGCTTTTGAGCGATAATTGTTGTGTCTAAATGGGCCTTAACATTGAATCTCTCACCATTGTATGCTAATGGGAGAAGCTACCACCTCATGTTCATGAGTAGTGTTGAGCAAACTGAACCAGTAGAACCCTGTTTCAGATTGAACTTTGTTAAAAGTTTGAGTTAGGAAAAACCCAAACCAAGATTTTAGCAAAATTCTACACAAAACAGGGTTCCACTGGTTCGGTTCGCTTAACACATGTCCTAAACACTGGTGTATATAACTGCCTAAGGGCTCCTGTCTGCAGCGGTGTCGGTGTCTGCAGCGCAGGTCCACAGAAAATACCGTTCATAGCATGCTGTGGAAAATCAATTCTTTCTGCACACTCGGGGAAACAAATTATGATTTCCGCAACTGTTGGAAAAATCATAGCATTGCTCTATTTATGTGCAGTTCCATTGAAGCCTATTGGGGATAGGTCTTGGAGACCTAGCGATGGCATGGAAAAAACAAACATTTACAATAAAATCTGTACTGCGCATATCCGACAGCGGCTCATTGCGACCATCTGCAGTACAGAAAAAGAACAGAATTGCAAGCCGCAAAGTGATTAACGAGGCGGCGTGGGACTGGGGGCAGGGGGGGTGAGGGGTTTAGTCAATTAGCGAGCAAAGGTAGTGGGGAGGGAGGAGTTAGAACAGGAAGTAGAAAGGAGAAGAGCGGGAAAAGCCACAAACGACCGAGGAGTGGAAGAAGAAGGACGTAGGAGGAGAGCAGACGAGCAGAAAAAAGATAGGAGCAGCAAAAGACAAAAGAACAAAAAGCAAGTCGCGGAGCACAGACGACAGGAGTCGGGCAAGAGAGAAGCCATCAGCAGACAAGCTTAGAAGAGTCGGGTGGAAGACAGTAGCAGCGGAGGAAGAAGAAAGAAAAATGGACGACTTACGTGCCATGATCCAGGAAGCAGTGATGCAAGACGGTACCGGATGGCTTGAAGAGGTGCTGGCAAGCTGCAGGACGATCGCCGGAGCCAGAGAACCAGCCGGGGAAGAAGAACAGCAGCGGAGATCGGGAGAGGAGCCAGCCTGCACGCAAGAACCGCCGCAAGGAAGACCGCAGCAGAGACCTGGAAAGGAGCCAGCCAGCACGCAAGATACACCACGAGGAAGACCGCAGCAGAGACCTGGAAAGGAGCCAGCCAGCACGCAAGATACACCGCGTGGGAGACCGCAGCGGAGATCGGGAAAGGAGCCAGTCAGCACGCAAGAGGCACCGCGAGGGAGACCGCGCCGGCGAAAGCAGCCCCCTGCGAGGCTCAGTCCGAGCCCCGCGCCGAAGAGGGGAGGAGGAAGAGCCAGCCAGGGCAGCGCAGGCACGAGGAGGGACGGAGGAGCAAACCGGAAGTCGGCGCCGGCACTGAGAGGTACGGCGGGAGGACCGGCATCGGAGGCTCAAAGGACTGTGCCAGCGGAGGGTCCGGAGCTCGGAGGACGGCGCTCGGAAGCGACAGCGGGCGCCGAACTGATGCAGCATCGCGCAGCCAGGCGCAGGATGACCGGACTAGTGCGAGGTGAGCGGAGTACGAGCAGCGGAGAAGAGCAGGGGAGCGCGCGGTCCGGCCGCACGTCCCCGCAAGATGGCGGCGCAGCGCACGTGGCGGCACAGGTAGCGCCGAGGGCGCGAAAAAGAAGGAGCCCGTTTGGCAGGGGGGGAGGGGGTGGGGGATAGGGAGAGAGAGGGGGAACACGGATAGCTGGGGCCCACGCAACCCCCCCCTGACACACAGCCCGGTTAGCACCAGCGGGTCCAACAGCAGCAGAGAGGGGGGAGGCAGGTCACATTGCCCTCCATTGACAGCACGGGGCGCAGGGTCAGCACGCCACATAGAGGGGAACAGGCCATTTAGGACCCCACACAGCCCTCAGGGGGGAGCGGGGAGGGTACATTTAGACGCATGGCCTAGTCAACTTCCCCCCCCCCCCCCCGGTACATGGACACATTTCAGGCCTGCCATCCCCCCCCACAACAACACCCACCCTCCTTTACCCTGTACCAGCGCCCACCAGCCCAGACCAACGAATACAGACAATGCTATGTGAACCCCCACTACATTCCCCCTCCAGCAGACCCCGCAGTTTACCTTCCCACACATAGCCAGGCCCCACGCCGGAGCTCTAAGAAGCAGGGCCAAGGCGCCAGGCAGAGGCAGAAAGAGCGAGCCAGACAGGAGAGGCAGGATAGAGAGTTCCAGGCGCAGCTAGAGAAGGCCAGCGTAGGGCGTAGTGCCAGCAGCAGGGCGCGCGATTCAAGCGAAGAAGTGCCTAGCAGTGATCAGGACGAGTATTGCGTGCGAAGGGAGCAGCCACGGAGAGCGGACCCGCAGTCATCCCTTTATCGGAAGGTCCGGGAACGCCGTAGGTGGCAAGAGCTTGCGCAGGATCGGTCAGGGCCGGACCAGCCTGGCACGTCCCAGTCGGATGACACAAGGAGGGTTCGGCGATCGAGTGGTCGGCAGCCCGCGTATGATCTAGGACGGAACCAAGGGAGCGGTACAGCGAGGGCATCACCCTTGGCAACGCCGGAGGTCCGTCCAGTTGGTGAGTCTACCCTATACAATGTTCTTAAAAGTGTGTCGGATCCCGCAGCGGGTGCGGAAAAAGATGATTTAGTGTCGGTTCTGAGGTCGCTGTTGAGCAAGGTTGATTCAGAAAAGGGGCTTTCAGTGTCCTGTGTGGCTCCAGGGGGCGCAGGCCCGCCTGCGGGTAATATTGGTTCTTGCTCAGCAGCGGGCACAGAAAGTGTTCCAACTGATAGTTTACAATATGCTGATTCGTTGTTTTGTGGGGTTGCCCCTTTAGGGGTGGGTCTGCCCGATGATGTTGTGGAAAAGATTAAAAATGGCTTGTATATTGATATATGGTCTTTGCTTTCTGCGGACCACGTAATGGTTGACAAGGAGCGGTCGGCAGAGCGAGGTGCTGACAAAAAAACGAAGATTGCAAAAACTTTTGGTAATTGGTTGCAGGCTTTTGTGATTTTGGTTCATGTAACGTGTCAGTTTCAGCCGCGCAAAGCGACGGAGATGATGGTATATCTAAATACCATTTATAGCGCGTATCAGTTGCACGGAGGTGCAGCCTGGTGGCGCTATGACGAAGATTTTCGGCGTCGCGTGTCGGGAACGCATACGAGTTGGGCCTCTAAGGCCACTGATGTATGGATTCAGCTGATCCTAGCGCAGCGTCCAGCCAGGACTTCCTTTCCCGGGGGAGCGGCGGGGGGGCATCTCAACCACCCGCGGCATCTCCTAGACCGAATGGCTCCTGTTGGTTGTACAATGAGGGCCATTGTCGATTTTACGCAACCTGCAAATTCCGGCACGAGTGCTCGGTATGCGGGGGGCAGCATGCAGCGATCCGCTGTTTCAAGAAACAGAGGTCGGTACCCGCGGTGGGTAGCACCGGCGGAAATGCGAACTCCAGTGAGAAGCCAGTACCTGGATCCGTGGTTAAACATGTACCACAGGAAACAGGAAGCAGAAATCCTTAGGTCAGGATTTCGGGAAGGCTTCAGAATTCCGTACGCGCATCAGCCTGCCACTATGTTATGCCCCAATTTGAAATCGGCAAGGGACGATATCGAATTGGTAAAAGAGAAGGTTCAAAAAGAAGTGGAGTTGGGCCGGATGGCCGGCCCTTTCAGTGATCCTCCTTTCGAGAACTTGCGAGTGTCTCCTTTGGGTCTGGTACCTAAGAAGGAAACCGGGAAGTTCCGATTGATACATCATTTATCGTTTCCGACAGGGGGATCGGTCAATGATGGCATCTCAAAAGAAGAGGCAGCGGTAGCCTACACGTCGTTCGATTGTGCGGTTCGGTTAGTAAGGTCGGCGGGTAGATTTGCGCATTTGGCTAAAGCTGATATTGAATCAGCGTTCCGTTTGCTTCCGGTTCACCCGGAGTGCTTTCATCTTTTGGGATGTAGAATTGAGGACCAGTTTTTCGTCGACATGTGCTTACCGATGGGATGCTCGATCTCATGCTATTTTTTTGAGTTATTTAGTTCCTTCCTTGAATGGATGTTAAAGTATGAGACGGGTATCACATCGGTGATCCATTATTTGGATGATTTTTTGTTCGTCGGCTCAGAGACATCGGGTGATTGCGGTTTCCTAATGACGAATTTTAAGAGGTTAATGCGGTTAGCGGGGGTCCCATTGTCCGAAGAAAAGACAATGGGCCCAGTTACATGCCTAACGTTTTTAGGGATAGAAATTGATTTGGTGGATATGGTCTTCAGGTTGCCGGCGGATAAAGTGGCCAGGTTGCGGCAAACGGTGGGCGAAGTGGCTAAGTGTAAAAAGGTGACGCTGCGGCAGGTTCAAGTTTTGTTGGGTCTTTTAAATTTCGCCTGCAAAGTGATTCCCATGGGGCGGCCGTTTGCCAGGAGACTGTCATTGGCAACTGTGGGGGTCCGCGAACCACACCATTTTATACGTGTGACGGCAGGAATAAAGGCGGACTTGCATTTATGGACGGTGTTCCTGCATTCTTTCAACGGGCAGGTGGTATGCCCTAGGGAAGATGTGGAAGGAACCGACATCAGTTTGTTTGCCGATGCGGCGGGCTCGGGCGGTTTTGGCGTGATCTTCAACAGCCATTGGTGCAGGGAGTCCTGGCCAAGGGCATGGAGAAAAAAACGGTGGACGAAGAACGTAACTCTGCTGGAATTTTTCCCGGTGGTGGTAGCAATTGAGTTATGGGGAGCAGAGTTACGAGATCGGAGAGTGTGTTTTTGGTCGGATAATGCGGCGGTCGTACAGACGATAAACAAACAATCGTCGGCCTCCCCGCCGGTTTTGGCTTTGTTGAGACACGTGGTGCTAAGATGCTTACAGGGCAATATGTATTTGCGTGCAAAGCATGTCCCGGGTTGTGACAACAGAGCAGCTGATGCACTCTCTCGTTCACAGATGGAGCTGTTCAGGGAACGGTACCCGCAGGCGGATGCCGAAGGGGTACGCTGCCCGCCTTCCTTATGGAATCTGGCAGAGGAGAGTTGTTGAAGCTGGTGGAGTCATCGGTGGCGGCTGCAACGTGGAGAAATTACAATTCAGTTTGGTTATCATGGTTGAATTTTGCAGGTGGAAAAGTGGTAGGAGGTGAAAGGGCAAGGTCAGCAACCTTGGATATGCTGACGGAGTTGCGTAAAAAGCGGTTGTCGGTGGGAGCAGCCAAAAAGCATCTAGCGGGAGTGGCGTTTTTGTTAAAATTACACGGTAGGCTAGATGTGACTAAGGATTTCGTGTTCCAGCAAATAATTTGCGGGTGGAAAAAAGAAAAGGTCCAGACGGATACGCACCGTCCAATCACGTTTCCAGTGTTGACAAGCCTGTTGTCAGCTCTGGAGTCGGTCTGTGCGGATGAATACGAAACACTGTTGTTTAGAACGGCTTTTTCATTAGCATTTTTCGCGGCCTTACGTATCGGAGAGATGGTCCCGGCAAGTAAAGTCAAGTTGGGTGGCCTACGGGCCACCGACGTTATAGCTACGGGACCAGCCATACGGATAGGTATAAGGAAGTCGAAAACGGATATATATGGAAGAGGTGAATGGCTCACCATTAACCAATTAGGGGCACAATGGTGCCCGGTTCAGGTTATCAGTGAGTTCTTAAAAAAGCGCCCCCAGAGCGGGCAGTTTTTAGTGCACGCCTCTGGTTCCCCGCTCACGCGTTTCCAATTTTCGGCGGTTTTACGTTCGGCGTTAAAGAAGTGCGGTTTGGAGCCGGGGGAATTCGGGACGCATTCTTTTAGGATTGGGGCCGAAACGACAGCGGAAGCCCATGGTATGTCGGAGGACGGTTTAAAACGATTGGGGCGATGGAAATCGCAAGCGTACAAGTCGTACATACGACCGGACCGTACGGTAGACGTGGTTTTGGAGTAGGATTGATGTGTACGAAAAGCTTAGCGTTATGTAGGCGTTTTTCTTGCAATTTGCGGGTATTTGCTATGTTTATCTTGTTTCAGCGTCTGACCCATGGCATGTTTGGATCATCGGCCATTCGTTTATCTATTGGGCGGAGAGAAGAGCGGCCACTCGACCTATGGGACGGAATCTGGGTCTGAGTGGCGCGCTGGTAAACTGGATGGGTGTGCGGGGGCTTCAATGGCCCAGGATTCTACAATTCGTGCTTAAAATCAGCAGGTGGACCCCCCGGAGAGTTATACTGGTCGTTCACGCCGGGGGGGAACGACTTAGGAAGAACTAAAATGAACGAATTGCTAGTACTCATGAAACAGGACATGATGCGTTTTCGAGACTGTTTCCAAGAGTGTGTTCTGGTATGGTCGGATATCGTGGCCAGGAGTTGCTGGAGGGGTGCCAGAGACGGTGATGCGATTGAGAGAGTAAGAAGATTGATAAACCTTAGGATGTCCAGATTCGTTCAATCGTTGGGCGGAGTGGCAGTTCGCCATTGGGAACTCGAGGACAAGGAAAAAGGAGCACTTAGGGATGATGGAGTGCACCTTAACGATGTTGGTTTGGACACGTTTTTGTCAGGACTCCAGGACGGTGTGGAAATGGCGTTGGCTAGGGTTGGCGTGGTGGGGCGGGATGCGCCATAGGAATACGGCGCATACCGCGTGCCGGGAGCTTCCCATGCGGGCTACGGCTTAGAGGAGGGTTTGCAAGCCCGAGGTAACAAGGGGCTTACGAACGTCCTGTGGCCGTTACGGTAATAAAAGTTCAACAGTTTAGGCATGGGAAAGCGTGAGGAATTTAGACTTAGGTAATTAGGTTAAAAGTAAAGGTTATAATATATGTTTGAAAATGTTAATAAAGCTGTGGCCAACCCACGTTTTCAGCAAGAAGTTGTAAGTATTGGTTATTATAAGATATGTTTATTATATGGTAAGCGAGCGTATGCTTAGGATTAGGATGCCCCCAGTCTTGCAAGCCGCAAAGTGATTAACGAGGCGGCGTGGGACTGGGGGCAGGGGGGTGAGGGGTTTAGTCAATTAGCGAGCAAAGGTAGTGGGGAGGGAGGAGTTAGAACAGGAAGTAGAAAGGAGAAGAGCGGGAAAAGCCACAAACGACCGAGGAGTGGAAGAAGAAGGACGTAGGAGGAGAGCAGACGCCCACCCACCCGCCCAGGTAAGGGGCAGGGTGCAAGGATGCAGGGTGTTCTAAGGAGGCGGAAGTTGTCACAGCTGGGGAATTGTAGGCCGGGAGCTTCCCATGCGGGCTACGGCTTAGAGGAGGGTTTGCAAGCCCGAGGTAACAAGGGGCTTACGAACGTCCTGTGGCCGTTACGGTAATAAAAGTTCAACAGTTTAGGCATGGGAAAGCGTGAGGAATTTAGACTTAGGTAATTAGGTTAAAAGTAAAGGTTATAATATATGTTTGAAAATGTTAATAAAGCTGTGGCCAACCCACGTTTTCAGCAAGAAGTTGTAAGTATTGGTTATTATAAGATATGTTTATTATATGGTAAGCAAGCGTATGCTTAGGATTAGGATGCCCCCAGTCAAGACAGGTACGCACAGATGCTGGTCGGGCTTAGGGCCAGATTCTGCTGCAGGCTTCCACACACGGAATCCGACCTGTTCATGTGCAGGAGGAGGCCCAACAGTTCTAAAAGCCCTATATAACACTCTCAGAGTGTTATACAGGGTTTTTAGGATGCTGTGGGGTCTCACTTATACACTGGGGGCCGCTGTCAGGTTTTACTAATACACTGGGGGCCACTGTGGGGTCCCACTTATACACAGTGTGCTGTCACCTATACACTGGGGGCTGATGTGGGGTCTCAATAATACAATGGGGGCCACTATGGTGTCTCACTATTACAATGGGGGGAGGGGGGGGGGGTAAGCTGTTGGGTTCCACTAATTCACTGGAAGCCGTTTTGGTATCTCAATATTACACTGGGAGCTGCTGTGGGGTCTCACTATTACACTGGGAGCCGCAGTGGGTTCTCAGTATTACACTGGGGGCCGCTGTGGGGTTTCACTAATACACTGGAAGCCGCTTTGGGATCTCATTATTACACTGGGAGCCACTGTGGGGTGTCACTATTACACTGGGGGCCGCTGTGGGGTCTCAGTAATACACTAGGGGCCGCTGTGGGGTCTCACTTATACACTGGGGGCCACAGTGGCGTGTCACTATTACACTTGGGGGCTGCTGTGGTGTGTCACTAATACACTGGCGGCCAATGTGGGGTCTCACTAATACACTGGGGGCCACAGTCGGGTCTCACTAATACACTGGGCTCCACTGTGTGGTCTCACTAATACACTGGGGGCCGCTGTGGAGTCTCACTATTACACTAGTGGCCACTGTGGGATCCCACTAATACACTAGGGGTTTCACTAATAAACTGGGGACCACTGTGGGGTGTCACTAATGCACTGGGGGCTGCTGTGGGGTCTGAATAATGCACTGGGGCCGCAGTTGGGTCTCACAAATACACTGGGGGCTGCTGTGAGGTCGCACTATAACACTGCGGTCCATTGTGGGGTTTCACTAATACATTGGGTACCACTGTGGGGTCTATCTAATACACTGGGGGTCGCTGTGGGGTCTCACGAATACACTGGGGGACGCTGTGGGGCCTCACTATTACACTGGGGTCCGCTGAGGGGTCTCACTATTACAATGGGGGCTGCTGTGGGGTCTTACTAATACACTGGGGGCCGCTGTGGGGTCTCACTAACACACTAGGGGCCGCTGTAAGGTGTTGCTTACACAATAGGGGCCGATGTGGGTCTCACTAATACACTGGGGGCCAATATGGGGTCTCACTATTACAATGGGGGCCGCTGTGGGGTGTCACTAATACACTGGAAGCCGCTTTGGGATCTCAATATTACACTGGGAGCCACTGTGGGGTGTCACTATTACACTGGGGGCCGCTGTGGGGTGTCACTATTACACTGGCGGCCGCTGTGGGGTCTCAGTAATACACTGGGGGCCGCTGTGGGGTCTCACTAATACGCTGGGGGCCACAGTGGTGTGTCACTATTACACTTAGGGGCTCCTGTGGTGTGTCACTAATACACTGGCGGCCAATGTGGGGTCTCACTAATCCACTGAGGGCCGCTGTGGGGTCTCACTACCGGTAATACACTGGGGGCCGCAGTGTGGTCTCACTAATACACTGGGGGCCGCTGTAGGGTCTCACTAATACACTGGCGGCCACTGTGGGGTCTCACTAATACACTGGGGGCCGTTGAGGGGTCTTACTAATACACTGGGGGCCGCTTAGGGGTCTCACTAATATACTGGGGGCCGCTGTGGGGTCTCACAAATACACTGGGCGCTGCTATGGGGTGTCACTAATACACTGGGAAACGCTTTTTGATCTCATTGTTACACTGGGAGCAGCTGTGGGGTCTCAGTATTACAATGGTGGCGGCTGTGTGGTCTCACTAATACACTGGGGGCCGCTGTGGGGTCTCACTAATACACTGGGGGCCGCTGTCAGGTTTTACTAATACACTGGGGCCACTGTGGGGTCCCACTTATACACAGTGTGCTGTCACCTATACACTGGGGGCCGATGTGGGGTCTCAATAATACAATGGGGGCCACTATGGTGTCTCACTATTACAATGGGGGGGGGGGGGGTGTAAGCTTTTTGGTGTCACTAATTCACTGGAAGCCGTTTTGGTATCTCAATATTACACTGGGAACTGCTGTGGGGTCTCACTATTACACTGGGAGCCGCAGTGGGGTCTCAGTATTACACTGGGAGCCGCAGTGGGGTCTCAGTATTACACTGGGGGCCGCTGTGGGGTTTCACTAATACACTGGAAGCCGCTTTGGGATCTCATTATTACACTGGGAGCCACTGTGGGGTGTCACTATTACACTGGGGGCCGCTGTGGGGTCTCAGTAATACACTAGGGGCCGCTGTGGGTTCTCACTTATACACTGGGGGCCACAGTGGCGTGTCACTATTACACTTGGGGGCTGCTGTGGTGTGTCACTAATACACTGGCGGCCAATGTGGGGTCTCACTAATACACTGGGGGCCACAGTGGGGTCTCACTAATACACTGGGCTCCACTGTGTGGTCTCACTAATACACTGGGGGCCGCTGTGGAGTCTCACTATTACACTAGTGGCCACTGTGGGATCCCACTAATACACTAGGGGTTTCACTAATAAACTGGGGGCCACTGTGGGGTGTCACTAATGCACTGGGGTCTGCTGTGGGGTCTGAATAATGCACTGGGGTCGCAGTTGGGTCTCACAAATACACTGGGGGCTGCTGTGAGGTCGCACTATAACACTGGGGTCCATTGTGGGGTTTCACTAATACATTGGGTACCACTGTGGGGTCTATCTAATACACTGGGGGTCGCTGTGGGGTCTCACGAATACACTGGGGGACGCTGTGGGGCCTCACTATTACACTGGGGTCCGCTGAGGGGTCTCACTATTACAATGGGGGCTGCTGTGGGGTCTTACTAATACACTGGGGGCCGCTGTGGGGTCTCACTAACACACTAGGGGCCGCTGTAAGGTGTTGCTTACACAATAGGGGCCGATGTGGGTCTCACTAATACACTGGGGGCCAATATGGGGTCTCACTATTACAATGGGGGCCGCTGTGGGGTGTCACTAATACACTGGAAGCCGCTTTGGGATCTCAATATTACACTGGGAGCCACTGTGGGGTGTCACTATTACACTGGGGGCCGCTGTGGGGTGTCACTATTACACTGGCGGCCGCTGTGGGGTCTCAGTAATACACTGGGGGCCGCTGTGGGGTCTCACTAATACGCTGGGGGCCACAGTGGTGTGTCACTATTACACTTGGGGGCTCCTGTGGTGTGTCACTAATACACTGGCGGCCAATGTGGGGTCTCACTAATCCACTGAGGGCCGCTGTGGGGTCTCACTACCGGTAATACACTGGGGGCCGCAGTGTGGTCTCACTAATACACTGGGGGCCGCTGTAGGGTCTCACTTATACACTGGCGGCCACTGTGGGGTCTCACTAATACACTGGGGGCCGTTGAGGGGTCTTACTAATACACTGGGGGCCGCTTAGGGGTCTCACTAATATACTGGGGGCCGCTGTGGGGTCTCACAAATACACTGGGCGCTGCTGTGGGGTGTCACTTATACACTGGGAAACGCTTTTTGATCTCATTGTTACACTGGGAGCAGCTGTGGGGTCTCAGTATTACAATGGTGGCTGCTATGTGGTCTCACTAATACACTGGGGGCCGCTGTGGGGTCTCACTAATACACTGGGGGCCGCTGTCAGGTTTTACTAATACACTGGGGCCACTGTGGGGTCCCACTTATACACAGTGTGCTGTCACCTATACACTGGGGGCCGATGTGGGGTCTCAATAATACAATGGGGGCCACTATGGTGTCTCACTATTACAATGGGGGGGGGGGTGTAAGCTCTTTGGTGTCACTAATTCACTGGAAGCCGTTTTGGTATCTCAATATTACACTGGGAACTGCTGTGGGGTCTCACTATTACACTGGGAGCCGCAGTGGGGTCTCAGTATTACACTGGGGGCCGCTGTGGGGTTTCACTAATACACTGGAAGCCGCTTTGGGATCTCATTATTACACTGGGAGCCACTGCGGGGTGTCACTATTACACTGGGAGCCACTGTGGGGTGTCACTATTACACTGGGGGCCGCTGTGGGGTCTCAGTAATACACTAGGGGCCGCTGTGGGGTCTCACTTATACTATGGGGGCCACAGTGGCGTGTCACTATTACACTTGGGGGCTGCTGTGGTGTGTCACTAATACACTTGGGGCCAATTTGGGGTCTCACTATTACACTGGGGGCCGCTGTGGGGTGTCACTATTACACTGGCGGCCGCTGTGGGGTCTCAGTAATACACTGGGGGCCGCTGTGGGGTCTCACTAATACGCTGGGGGCCACAGTGGCGTGTCACTATTACACTTGGGGGCTGCTGTGGTGTGTCACTAATACACTTGGGGCCAATTTGGGGTCTCACTAATACACTGGGGGCCATAGTGGGGTCTCACTAA
Source organism: Eleutherodactylus coqui (assembly GCF_035609145.1). Lineage (NCBI taxonomy): Eukaryota > Metazoa > Chordata > Amphibia > Anura > Eleutherodactylidae > Eleutherodactylus > Eleutherodactylus coqui. The sequence continues at coordinate 68,164,900 of NC_089849.1, forward strand.
TACACTGGCGGCCACTGTGGGGTCTCACTAATACACTGGGGGCCGTTGAGGGGTCTTACTAATACACTGGGGGCCGCTTAGGGGTCTCACTAATACACTGGGGGCTGCTGTGGGGTCTAAATAATGCACTGGGGGCCGCAGTTGGGTCTCACAAATACACTGGGGGCTGCTGTGAGGTCGCACTATAACACTGGGGTCCATTGTGAGGTTTCACTAATACATTGGGTACCACTGTGGGGTCTATCTAATACACTGGGGGTCGCTGTGGGGTCTCACGAATACACTGGGGGACGCTGTGGGGCCTCACTATTACACTGGGGTCCGCTGAGGGGTCTCACTATTACAATGGGGTCTGCTGTGGGGTCTTACTAATACACTGGGGGCCGCTGTGGGGTCTCACTAATACACTAGGGGCCGCTGTGAGGTGTTGCTTAAACAATAGGCGCCGATGTGGGTCTCACTAATACACTGGGGGCCAATATGGGGTCTCACTATTACAATGGGGGCCACTGTGGGGTGTCACTAATACACTGGAAGCCGCTTTGGGATCTCAATATTACACTGGGAGCCACTGTGGGGTGTCACTATTACACTGGGGGCCGCTGTGGGGTCTCAGTAATACACTGGGGGCCGCTGTGGGGTCTCACTAATATGCTGGGGGCCACAGTGGCGTGTCACTATTACACTTGGGGGTTGCTGTGGTGTGTCACTAATACACTGGGCGCCACTGAGGGGTCTCACTATTAAACTGGGGGCCGCTGTGGGGTCTCACTGATACACTGGGGGCCGCTGTGGGGTCTCACTATTACACTAGTGGCCACTGTGGGGTCTCACTAATACACCAGGGCCGTGATGGCGAACCTATGACACGCGTGTCAGCACTGACACGCCTAGCCATAGTCGCTGACACGCGGCCGCTCCTCCGCTAATGAATACCGGCAGGGGCCGCGGCTCCCCTGCTGGTATTCATTAACCAGCAGTACTAACAGCGCTGATCCCGGCGCACACTGTGATGTCAGTGTGCACCAGGATCCTCCTCCCCCCGTCCCCCGACGTCTCTTACCTGTTGGTTCCGCGGGAGCGTCCGGGGAAGAAGGCGTCCTGCAACACACTGACGTCACAGTTGGCGCCGGAGATGATCGCTGCTGGAGGGCGCCGGGCACAGGAGGAGCGGGGCATCCACAAGGTAAGTACATGGGGGGGGGGGTCCGCTGTAAGGGGGCAGTCACCGCTGGGGGGGCATCTGTGTGTGGGGCAGGTAATGCTGGGGGCCGCTGTGTGTGGGGCAGGTAATGCTGGGGGCCACTGTGTGTGGGGCCGGTAATGCTGGGGGGGGGGGGCGGCGCTGTGTGTGGGGCAGGTAATGCTGGGGGGGCATCTGTGTGTAGGGCCTGTAATGCTGGGGAAAGGCGCTGTGTGGGGGGCAGGTAATGCTGGGGGCCGCTGTGTGTTTGGCAAGTAATGCTGGGGGCCGCTGTGTGGGGGGCAAGTAATGCGGGGGGCCGGTGTGTGTGGGGCAGGTATTGCTGGGGGCCACTGTGAGGAGGCAGGTAATGCTGGGGGCCGCTGTGAGGAGGCAGGTAATGCTGGGGGCCGCTGTGAGGGGGCAGGTAATGCTGGGGGCCGCTGTGAGGGGGCAGGTAATGCTGGGGGCCGCTGTGAGGGGGCAGGTAATGCTGGGGGCCGCTGTGTGGGGGGTAGGTAATGCTGGGGGCCGCTGCTGGGGGCGCTGTTGCTGCTGGGGGCGCTGTCGCTGCTGCGGGCCGCTGTGGGGGGCGCTGTCGCCGCTGTGTGTGGGGCAGGTAATGCTAAGGGGGGGCATCTGTGTTTGGGGCAGGTAATGCTGGGGGGGGCGCTGTGTGTGGGGCAGGTAATGCTGGGGGGGGGAGGGGCACTGTGTGGGGGGCAGGTAATGCTGGGGGCCGCTGTGTGGGGGGCAGGTAATGCTGGGGGCTGCTGTGTGTGGGACAGGTAATGCTGGGGGTCGCTGTGTGTGGGGCAGGTAATGCTGGGGGCCGCTGTGTGTGGGGCAGGTAATGCTGGGGGCCGCTGTGTGTGGGGCAGGTAATGCTGGGGGGGGGGCATCTGTGTGTGGGGCAGGTAATGCTGGGGGGGGTGCTGTGTGGGGGGCAGGTAATGCTGGGGGCCGCTGTGTGTGGGGCAGGTAATGCTGGGGGCCGCTGTGTGTGGGGCAGGTAATGCTGGGGGCCGCTGTGTGTGGGGCAGGTAATGCTGGGGGGGGGGGCATCTGTGTGTGGGGCAGGTAATGCTGGGGGGGGTGCTGTGTGGGGGGCAGGTAATGCTGGGGGCTGCTGTGTGTGGGGCAGGTAATGCTGGGGGCCGCTGTGTGTGGCGCAGGTAATGCTGGGGCGGGGGGCATCTGTGTGTGAGGCAGGTAATGCTGGGGGGGCCGCTGTGTGTGGGGCAGGTAATGCTGGGGGCCGCTGTGTGTGGGGCAGGTAATGCTGGGGCGGCATCTGTGTGTGGGGCCGGTAATGCTGGGGGGGGCATCTGTGTGGGGCAGGTAATGCTGGGGGCCGCTGTGTGTGGGGCAGGTAATGCTGGGGGCCGCTGTGTGGGGGGGGCATGTAATGCTGGGGGCCGCTGTGTGGGGGGCAGGTAATGCTGGGGGCCGCAGTGTGTGGGGCAGGTAATGCTGAGGGCCGCTGTGTGGGGGGCAGGTAATGCTGGGGGCCGCTGTGTGTGGGGCAGGTAATGCTGGGGGCCGCTGAAAGGTGGCAGGTAATGCTGGGGGCCGCTGTGTGGGGGGCAGGTAATGCTGGGGGTCGCTGTGTGTGGGGAGGTAATGCTGGGGGTCGCTGTGTGTGGGGCAGGTAATGCTGGGGGTCGCTGTGTGTGGGGAAAGTAATGCTGGGGGTCGCTGTGTGGGGGGCAGGTAATGCTGGGGGTCGCTGTGTGGGGGGCAGGTAATGCTGGGGGCCGCTGTGTGGGGGGCAGGTAATGCTGGGGGCCGCTGTGAGGGGGCAGGTAATGCTGGGGGCCGCTGTGAGGGGGCAGGTAATGCTGGGGGCCGCTGTGTGGAGGGCAGGTAATGCTGGGGGCCGCTGTCGCTGCTGAGGGCCGCTGTGGGGGGGGGGGCGCTGTCGCTGCTGGGGCCCGCTGTCACTGCAGGGGGCGGCTGTGGGAGGCTCTGTCGCTGCAGGGGGCGGCTGTGGGAGGCTCTGTCGCCGCTGGGGGCTCATCATTACTAAGATAAGTGAGGTGAAGGCTGGGAGAGGCGAGGGCCTGTGCTATGGGTGTTTTGGATTTATTAAATACAGTTATACATTACAATTATACATATTTGTTATTTAAACTATAAATATCGCGAATTTATGGATTTTTTTCTCGAAGTGACACACCACCCGAGTCATGCTCGTTTTTTTGGCGAATTTTGACACACTGAGCTCAAAAGGTTGCCCATCACTGCACTAGGGGTTTCACTAATACACTAGGGGCCACTGTGGGGTGTCACTAATACACTGGGGGCTGCTGTGGGGTCTGAATAATGCACTGGGGTCCGCAGTGGGGTCTCACAAATACACTGGGGGCCGCTGTGGGGTCTCACTAATACACTAGGGGCCGCTGTGGGGTGTGACTAATACACTGGAAGCCGTCTGGGATCTCAATATTACACTGGGAGCCACTGTGGGGTGTCACTATTACACTGGCGGCCGCTGTGGGGTCTCAGTAATACACTGGGGGCCGCTGTGGGGTCTCACTAATACGCTGGGGGCCACAGTGGCGTGTCACTATTACACTTGGGAGCTGCTGTGGTGTGTCACTAATACTCTGGCGGCCAATGTGGGGTCTCACTAATACATTGGGGGCCACTGTGGGGTTTCACTAATCCACTGGGGGCCGCTGTGGGGTCTCACTAATACATTGGGGGCCGCTGTCGGGTTTTACTAATACACTGGGGGCCACTGTGGGATCCCACTTATACACAGTGTGCTGTCACCTATACACTGGGGGCCGATGTGGGGTCTCAATAATACAATGGGGGCCACTATGGTGTCTCACTATTACAATGGGGGGGGGGGTGTAAGCTGTTGGGTGTCACTAATTCACTGGAAGCCGTTTTGGTATCTCAATATTACACTGGGAGCCGCAGTGGGGTCTCACTATTACACTGGGAGCCACAGTGGGGTCTCAGTATTACACTCTGGGCGGCTGTGCGGTCTCACTAATACACTGGGGGTTACTGTCGGGTGTCACTGTTAGAATTGGGGGCCGCTGTGGGGTCTTACTAATACACTGTGGGCCTCTGTGTGGCCTCACTAATACACCGGGTGCCACTGTGGGGTGTCACTATTACACTTAGAGGCCGCTGTGGGGTGTCACTATCACACTAGGAGCTGCTGTGGGGTTTCATTAACCCTTTCCAATCCACTGTCTGACCTCTGAAGACATTATGATTTAAGGCTGATTTAAGAAAACCAGGATACAAATTGGATTAAATAGGGTTAATACACTAGGCGCCGCTGTGTGGTCTCACTAATACACTGGGGGCCGCTGTGGGGTCTTACTAATACACTGGAGGCGACTGAGGGAGTCTCGCTTTTACACTGGGGGCCACTGTGGCGTCTCACTTTTACACTGGGGCAACTGTGCGGTCTTACTGGGCTCTGCAGTGGGGTCTCACTAATACACTGGGGATCGCTGTGGGGTCTCACTAATACACTGGGGGCCACTGTGGGGTCTCACTAATATACCGCGGGCCGCTGTGGGGTCTCACTAATACACTCGGGGCCACTATAGGGTCTCACTAGTACACTGGGGGCCGCTACGGGGTCTTACTATTACACTAGGTGCCGCTGTGGGGTGTCACTAATACACTAGTGGTTGCTGTGGGGTGTCACTAATACACTGGGGGCCGCTGTCGCGTTTCACTAATGCACTGGGGGCCACTGTATGGTCTCATTATTACAATGGGGGCCGCCGTGGGGGTCATTAATATACTTTGGGCCGCTGTGGGGTGTTACTATTACCCGGGGGTCCACTGTGGGATCTCACTAATACACTGGGGGCCACTGTGGAGTAGCACTATTACACTGGGGGGCGCTGTGGGGTGTCACCAATACACCGGTGGCTGCTGTGGGGTCTCGCTAATACACTGGGGGGACCGCTGTGGAGTGTCACAATTACAATTGGGGCTGCTGTGGGGTGTCACAAATACACTGGGTGCTGCTGTGGGGTCTTACTAATACACTGGGGGCTGCTGTGGGTTCTCACTAATCCTCTGGGGTACGCTGTGGGGTCTCATTATTACACTGGAAGCCGCTGTGGGGTCTCTCTGTTACACTGGGGGCCGCTTTGGGGTGTCACTAATACACTAGGGAAACAAAGAGAAGTATTTCCGCGCTAATACCGGTTGCTCCAAAGAATTTCCTCCAGGGAAAATGTTATTCAATAGTGCCAACAACACATTTATTGATGTAAAGTCTCAATACAAAAAAAGTATTAAAATACTTGCATTTTAATACTACGTATTATAACGCCTTTCTCAAGCATAAACAAACGATATAATACGCCGAAACGCGTTGCATTTTTTCATGCAAGTATTTTAATAGTTTTTTGTATTGAGACTTTACATCAATAAATGTGTTGTTGGCACTATTTAATAACATTTTCCCTGGAGGAAATTCTTTGGAGCAACCGGTATTAGCGCGGAAATACTTCTCTTTGTTTTCATTTTTCCCCATCTGGCAATTTTCCTTTTGGGGTACATAATTTTTTTCACTATTTCACTGGGAGCCATTGTGGGGTCTCACTAGTACAGTGGGGCTGCTGTGGGGTCTCACTAATATACTGTAGGCCGCTGTGGGGTCCCACTATTACAATGAGGGCCACTGTGGGGTCTCACTATTACAATGGGGGCCGCTGTGGGGTCTCAATAATACACTGTGGGCAGCTTTGGGGTCTCACTATAACACTAAGTGCTGCTGTGGGGTCTCACTAATACTCTGGGGTCCGCTGTGGGGTGTCATTGTTACAATCAGGGCTGCCATGGGGGGTCACTTATATACTTGGGGCCGCTGTGGGGTGTCACTAATGCACTCAGGGCCATTGTGGGGTGTCACTATTACCCGGGGGTCCACTGTGGGGTCTCAGTAATACACTGGGGGCCGCTGTTGAGTGGCACTACTACACTGGGGGCCACTGTGGCGTGTCACCAATACACCGTTCGCTGCTGTGGGATCTCAGTATTTCACTGGTGGCCTCTGTGGGGTTTTACTATTACACTGGGGGCCACTGCAAGGGAGCTCACTAATACACTGGGGGCCAATATAGGGTCTCACCAATACACTGGGAGCTGCTGCGTGGTCTCACTAATCCACTGGGATACGCTGTGGGGTGTCATTATTACTCTGGGAGCCGCTGTGGGGTCTCACTGTTACACTGCAGGCCGCTTTGGGGTGTCACTAATATGCTAGGGGCCGCTGTCTGGTGTCACTAATACACTGGGGGCCACTGTGGGGTCTCAGTGTTACACTGGTGGCAACTGTGGGTGTCACTAATACACTGGGGGCCGCTGTGGGGTGTCAATAATACACCGGGGGCCGCTGTGGGGTGTACCTTATACCTTGGAGCTGCTGTTGGGTCTCAGTATTATACTCTGGGCCACTGTGGGGTCTCACTATTACACAGGGGTCGCTGTTGGTAGTCACTAAAACACTTGGGACTGCTGTGGGTGTCACTTATACATTGAGGGATGCTGTGGGATGTCGCTATTACACTCGGGGCCGCCGTGGGGTGTCACTGATACACTGGGGGCCACTGTGGGGTCTCACTATTATACTGTGGGCCACTGTGGACTATCACTAATACACTGGGGGCCGCTGTGGGGTGTCACTAATATAGTGGGAGCTGTTGTGGGGTGTTACTATTATACTAGGGGCCGCTGTGGGTTTTGTTATTATACTGGGGGCTGCTGTGGGGTCTCACTAATACACTAGGGACCACTGTGGATTCTCACTAGTATAATAAACTAGGGGCCACTGTGTGGTGTCACTTATATACTGGGGGTCTGTCACTATTATACCGGGGGGTGTTACTATTATTCTGGTGTGCTGTCCTTATTATACTGGGGTGGTGTCACTAATTTTGCTGGGGCCGCTGAGGGGGGTCACTATTATCACTTTGTCAGCTGGGATGGGTCACTATTATCGCTGGGGTTGGTGAGGGGGCGTCACTATTACTGCTGGCGTATCTTTTAATGTGGTGCAAATGGGCAGGGCTGTTTCAAACTACACAGGGTGCAGATTTTTAATGCTTTTTGGATGAAACGCTGAAGTACTTTTCCACAGAAATTTCCGCTGAGGACATTCTGCAGTATTTCCGCATCCAAAAACCAATCAAAATCTGCACGTTGCCTATTTTAAATCGGCCCTATACTTTTTAGAACTACGGGGGTAAAATCATATATCGTGATAAGCCCCGCCCCCTGACATGTTGACACTTTTCTGATAAATAAGTGGGTTTTCGGTTGCAGTTGGGGCACTCGGTCTCTAAAAGGTTCGCTATTACTGGACTAGACTGTTGATAACCTATCCTTAAGCTAAGTCATCGATAGTTCATCATCAGGGTTCGCTTCTTGGGATCCCCGTCAATCAGTTGACTGAAGTGACATCGTCACCCTGTCTGATTGATGTCCAATGTGCGGGGCAGTGGATATTACACATCCTACTCTTATCCCTGATGTGGACTAGGACAGGACATGCTAGTTCTTTCTTCACATGGAACATTGGTCCGTTTGAAAATTTGCACATGAATAACTCAAAGGCTATAATGTGCCCGTGCGCTGCCATGACTGAATATATGCCCATGTGAATGGGCTCTAAGTGTGGATTTTGCTGCTGCAGATTTTTCTCAGCAGATCTGAACCACATGACCATACCCTTATATAAGAGAACCACCGTATAAGAGGAACACATGTTGGTACCCATATAACTCCCAACTTTAGGGCTCTAGATTAGCACCATTAAATAGAGCCCAAATATTAATGCAGTGCCAACCATACGGCTTGTCTAATAGTGGCAGCCATACGCATTCACTGCTTTTGAACTAACCAGACATAAGTCATCTTCCTTTACCGTATACAATGTAACATGGGAGTGTACATGCTTTTATACCGGCCGATAATCGTACGATTTCTGTCGATCCTGCAAGAATCCTAATGACTACCGTTCAGTGTAAATGTATGCAGAAAACTGAAGGATGGATCGGCCCGTGTAAACAGGCAGTTGATCACTTATGAATGACTGCCTGCTTACTGTGAATGGAGGCAGGCAGACCGGTATGATCCCCGTCCCACTCCGCCTCCATTCACTAGTATTAATCATTCCTGGGTAAAATCACAGATACGGTTATAATTATCGCTGTTAGGCATCTTGCGCCCGACAGGTTGTCCCGTGCAAAAGCGCCTTATGTTACATAAATCCTCCCCCAATTATATTAGGATCTCATGATAATTAATAAGTTCTGTTTATGGAAAGAATTTAGCCAAAACCTCCATAGAAGTTAATATACATTTATTTGTACATGAAAGATGTTACTCTTATGCAATGGTATTACTTTCAATAGAAAGGAGCAGATGATGGTGAGTCCGCTCTTCAGGCCTTGGCTTACATATGTGTTGTTTTTGGATATCCAGGTCCAGGTCACGTGTGATGGAGAGGAAAGAGCAGCAATTTTTGAAGTATGGCCCGTCTAGCTGAAATTTATCCTGGATGTTCTTCTTACAACACTGCGGTTCGCCAGTCAGCCTTCTATAAGTCCATGTCTGGTAGGTGAAGGAGTTACTTCTGCCTCACAACTTTCTTCTGTCATTGTCACCACATTGTAGTTGAGACATTCAGAAGGTTCCATAGCAAGTAAGGTTGATAGAACTCTTTCAGTTTCAACCTATAATTAGTAATATGGCGATCGGAATAAATCCCGAGATGTTTGGTGTTATGATCCACGTTGATGTTAAGTGGGGGGAATTTGATGGTACTGTTATTCCGATTTTTAGAACAGTCCAGTTGTTAGAGTTGTATCATCCACTTGATGGAAATGGACTGTTCTAGATGTTGAGTAGTGGATGATTTATAAGATGGTAAATATAATTGATGTAGAAAGGCTCATTCCCGGATGATATGGGAATGTGGCTGGATTGTATGAGCCAATTACTCCTGTAAGAACACAAAAATACATGTCTGAGATACTGCTCTTCACAGATATACATATAATAAGGGGTCTACTGTGAATGTGTTACACATCAATGATAACACTCTAATGGATGTCACTAGGCGTTATACTTACAAAGTCCCATTGGAATGGTGGGCAGGAACTGCCTGTCTCTACATCATCCCAGTCAATAGAGTAGAAGAACGGGTGGGATCTGATGGAAGATGTTATCGGCAACCGGTCACAAGGAGTCTTGCAGAGGAGCTGGAAAATAAGAGAAGCCATTAGCCATTATAATATGTATTAGGTTGTAGTACAATAACTTCTATTCCTCTCAATCATCCTTCATTTGATGCTACTCACCCCGTCGATTATACTGATGGCATTCGGGCACATTCCCTCTAGGTAAAAAGGTTCATCCTCCTGCAGTGATGTATAATAATCCTCCATTGTGCCTTCGCCATAGAACGGTTGATCTCCTATGCTCATCATGTATAAGATGACACCCAAAGAGAAGGAGTCTACCAGGTGGTTGTAGCTGTCACCGTTCATCACCTGTTAAAATATCAATGGGAAGATCAGCTGAGTATACTGGTGAAGGGATATACATACAGAGGCTATGAGGACAGGTCTGTGATTAGATTAGGGTAGATAGCGATTCCTTGGGTGATGATGGAAGTTACCACACTGGAAGCCATAAGTAACAGGTTATTACTCAGTCCTACTGTATTCACCAATCAGACAAGAACGTTCCTTACCTCTGGGGCGGTGTAACCTTTAGTGCCTAAAAAGTCATTCATCGTGTCCTCCCCAAACACATTAATCGCAGCTAATCCATAATCAGCGATCTTAATGTGCCCGATGTCACTGAGGAGTATATTTTGGGGCTTCAGGTCACTGCAGAAAGAAAGAACAGACATTTATTATGATGGATGGTTCATGAAAAGAACCACATAGAATAGATATGTAAGAAGACAACTTAGTGATACAGAATTTATATATCAGGATATAACTAATTACCGATGTACTACGCCATGATCATGTAGGAATTGGATGCCGCAGACCATCTCTGCTGCAAACGGTCTGTGGAGAAGAAAATAGGGGATTGGTAAGTGACTCCATACATAATCCTAGAGATCATCAGAAGATATACAGACATGTCCTGTTCATGTTTAAACCCCCTCCTGTTGTCATTGTCCCTTGCTCCAGGACCACAATGTACATGCAGCAGCTTATAGGATTCAGCTATAAGATATTTACCTTGTTGTTTGATAGTCAAACGGCATCCATTCCATCATCAGATGGTGCAGGTCTCCTCTGGCCATGTAGTCCATAGCAATTATATAATGATGTTTCTTCTCTGTAAATGCCCGCAGTGATATTAAGAAGGGGCTCCCAGCGGCAATGGTCAGAGCGTCCAGCTCGGTATAGATTTTATCACCGGTGCGGCTCTTACTCATAATTTTAATGGCCAGCAGTTCTTCACTAACCGGATCAGATGCCAAGACCACCTGGAGGAGAATCACAACAGATCAGAACAAGGAGAATTTTGGAGAAACAAAGTGATTTATTATGAAAATAAGTCTAATTTTTAGAAGAAATTTAAATCTTTGGCCACTTACTTTTCCAAATGTCCCCGCTCCAAGCTTTCTATGGAATGTGAGGTGATCCAGGTCAATGGATGTTACTGTATTGACCTGTTCTCTGGGGGGTGGAGTCCGGCTGCTGGCATTACCAAGGTGTTCAACTGGTATCACGGCTGGATTAAGGCTTTCATCTGCTGGGAAGAGAAAAGATTCAATATTAACTAGAACTGTAAAATCTATATTTTAAATGAGATTTAACTTAATAAAAAAGTCTAATATTTGGGATCTAAGTTATTAGAACTAATAGAAAAATTGCCCTTGTTGCCCACCATAGCGACCAATCAGAGCTCAGATTCCATTTCTGGAAATTCCGTGGAACAATGAAAGCTGCATTATGATCGGTTGCTATGGGCAACAAGAACAGTTTTTCCATTAGACAGTTTGGATAAATCAGGCCTACAAATAATTAGCTGTAAAATCCCGCTTATCCCCTACAGTTTAACCATAGTGAATTATTTCCAGCTTACCTGGTGCTTCTTCCTCCAATGATCTATTGGGTGTGGAGTCACTGTACTTGATTTTCTTGGACTCTTTAAAGGAGATGGTTATAGCCGATGACCGGGACCTTTTTAGAGCACCATTTCCATTCTCTATGGGTCTGGCGTAGTTGAGACGCCTTCTACGTTGGACAACCCAGTCTCTGTTGTTTCTCATCCTGTTCTGGGCTGCCTCTCTCTGTGGATTTGGGGTCTTTTCGCTCTCCCATCCAGAGAATGGGACGCTTGCAGGTGTTTCTTGGAGAGCCTCTTCCAACTCCAGCTCTGTGCTGATGATGTTCCTCAGCTTTATGAGGATGGCATCTTTATTCATCCTTCTTATTTCTGGGGCCAATTCTCCAATTTTCTTCATGGAGTCATGAATGGCCTTCTGGAGTTCTGCAGCGGATTCTGCAGAATTAGCACTCATGAGATTCTCCATATTCCTTTTTTGGGTATGGATCTCATGTCTCATGCTCGATCTTCTTTTCTCCAGATTTTGTCTTTTAGACATTATTTCTGAAGTGGCATTATCCATATCCGGAGGCTGGGTGTCTTTTTGCCCTAAAACGAATATGGGTAGCTGCTCCTCGATAATCCCTCTCCTCTGTATCAGAACCTGATCTCGTTTGGCTCTTCTACTTTTCTCTATCATAAAAATCACTTTTTGCTTTGTGTATCACGATACGCAAAGGGGGCCGCCTTACAGTCAGAAGTCTGTAAGGCAGTGATTTCCTTCAAGGCAGGACAGTGGGATATAGAAGGTGATGATGTCATCAAATCAATTGTGACATGTTTCATATGGAATCTCACTGTAGTAGAGTTCTGCAAGTTGCCGTGACAAAATTCATACAGTGAGATCATAATATTGGTGTTCTACAAGCACCATCATCAAGTAGTGTGAAATATATTATAATTTCTGTGTATAACAACCAGAGATGGAGTGTAAAGTTTTCTATTGTTTCATGAATGTCAGCAGTCAAATTCCTGTAATGCAACATCTTCCAATTCTCCAAAATCATATAATCCATTCCTGTAGATGTACATACTGTACAAAGCATACATACACACCTATACATACAGTATGACAACCCATGGTGGTTCTTAAAGGCCATGATGTGATAAGTCTGCTGGCATTGATGTGCTGATACTATAGGGCTAACACTAGAGATGAGCGAGCGTAATCGGCCACGCACCTTTTTCGCCCAAGCGCCGCGATTTTCGAGTACTTCCGTACTCGGGTGAAAAGATTTGGGGGGCGCCGTGGGTGAGAGGGGGGAGAGGGAGAGAGAGAGGGCTCCTCCCTGTTCCCCGCTGCTACCCCCGCTCCGGCACGCCTCCTGGCGCCCCCCAAATCTTTTCACCCAAGTACGGGAGTACTCGAAAATCGCGGTGCTCGATCGAGTAATTACTCGAAACGAGTAGGTTCGCTCATCTCTAGCTAGCACCTATGGTTCCATTGGCTATTGCATTGGCTCCTCCTGGAGAGGCTCCTGAGTTTCAGAAGGTCCACCACGGACTATGAGAAAAGCTTGTATATACTCTGTGTGACAAGTTTTTTTGCTTGGTGGATTATTCATATTCCTGGGTTACCATGTGCCAGATTAACGGCCTTTTACCGTATTTACAAATAAGTTAAATAATAATTTCTTAACTCCTCAATGACTGGCTCATTTTAGGCCCAAATAACCGACTAATTGTTCATTTTTTTATAGTTACATTCCTAGAGCCATACAATTTTTATTTCCCCATATGATGGCTTGTTTTATTTAGGAGAAGTTGTATTTCCTAATGGTATAATCTTGGTGTACATTTACAACAGATGTTTTATTTAGCCATTGCTTTGATTTTTTTTTCTCCAAAGTTCAGCATGCGAAATAAAAGACACATTTTTTTTCATTCAGTCCAATTACGTTGATACAAATTTATGTAGTTTTTAAGTTTATTGTTTTTGCATAGTAGATATTGTCACCGAATGACCACTCATCACTTATTGTCTTCTTCACATCACGTAAGCCTTTCATGACTAAGGATCACTGATGAGCCGGTGGCCATGGTCACAGAACCATAACTTATTTATTTTTCAGGTGACATACAGGAGGGCTTGTTTTTGGCGGGACCCGCTGTATTGTTCATTTGTACCATTTAACCTACCATATAATGTATTGGAAGACTTATAAAGGGTCACTCCAGTGAAAACACATTTTCCATGCCTGCCCCCCCTTCACTTGATTGTCTGTCACACTCGAGAGGTCTTCTCTGTGTATTCCAGCCACTTCTTGAAGCTGAGAGTTTTTACTTTCCCTTAAACATCTATACCATGATGCATTAGCTGAGGCTATACTATTATCATATAGACTTTTACTTAGATGTTGCATTAATATTTTATAAAGGGAATCTCCTACCATGACAGACCCATTTAAAGTTATGCCTTCATAAATACCTACTTCTCACATTGAAATCTGTCAGTGACAATGAGAAATTAGACAAGAAGACATCAAAGAAGAAGGCCCATCTATCAAGACCTGCAAGGCAAACAGTAAACATTAAATGGTTGCATCAGCAACAGCACTGTCCTAAAGACCCATTTAAACACAACGATAATCGCTCAAAAGATGTCGCTCAAGCGACTTTTGAGCGATTATCGGTGTGTCATTTAAAGCAAGATGATCGCTTAAGATGAGCGATCACCTTGCGCTGCCAGCGGAGGATGCAGAAGACAAACGGGGTGTCCCCACTTGTCTTTTGTGTACAGCTGCTCCCCACTCCAAGCACTCGGCTGTATAACAGCGGAGGATGCAGAAGACAAGCGGGGTGTCCCCGCTTGTTTTCTGCATCCAGATGTTTTCTGCACGGAGCGCCCGGCTGTTATAGAGCTGGGCGGCTCTGTTCTTCATACCCATCCTGTCATCAGGAACGGGATACAGCTGAAACAATAGTATCAGCTGTATCCCGCTCTGAATCTCTGATAAGGCTCATTGTCGTCTTTCAGCACGCTCAAAGACGACGATGAGTTACGGGATAACGAAAACTGCACGATGTCAGTGCAGTTACGCACAGCGATTATTGCTCAAAAGATGGCTTTTGAGCGATAATTGTTGTGTCTAAATGGGCCTTAACATTGAATCTCTCACCATTGTATGCTAATGGGAGAAGCTACCACCTCATGTTCATGAGTAGTGTTGAGCAAACTGAACCAGTAGAACCCTGTTTCAGATTGAATTTTGTTAAAAGTTTGAGTTAGGAAAAACCCAAACCAAGATTTTAGCAAAGTTCTACACAAAATAGGGTTCCACTGGTTCGGTTCGCTTAACACATGTCCTAAACACTGGTGTATAACACTGCCTAAGGGCTCCTGTCTGCAGCGGTGTCGGTGTCTGCAGCGCAGGTCCACAGAAAATACCGTTCATAGCATGCTGTGGAAAATCAATTCTTTCTGCACACTCGGGGAAACAAATTATGATTTCCGCAACTGTTGGAAAAATCATAGCATTGCTCTATTTTTGTGCAGTTCCATTGAAGCCTATTGGGGATAGGTCTTGGAGACCTAGCGATGGCATGGAAAAAACAAACATTTACAATAAAATCTGTACTGCGCATATCCGACAGCGGCTCATTGCGACCATCTGCAGTACAGAAAAAGAACAGAAAAGACAGGTACGCACAGATGCTGGTCGGGCTTAGGGCCAGATTCTGCTGCAGGCTTCCACACACGGAATCCGACCTGTTCGTGTGCAGGAGGAGGCCCAACAGTTCTAAAAGCCCTATATAACACTCTCAGAGTGTTATACAGGGTTTTTAGGATGCTTAGACAGTATTATATACCGTTTTAGGGGTTTTGATGAGTTTGAATCTATTTGGACCAACCCAAACTTTTTGCAAAAGTTTGGCAAATCAGCCTAACTAAACTTTTCAAAAGTCCTCTCATTACTATTCCTGGAGGCACTGGCATAACTATAGGGAATGCAGGCAATGCGGTTGCACCTGGGCCCAGGAGCCTTAGGGGGCCCATAAGGCCTTTTTTCTCTATATAGGGAACCCAGTACTAAAAATAAAGCATTATAGTTGGGGTCCCTGTTACAGGTTTTGCATTGGGGCCCAGAAGCTTCAAGTTACACCCTATGCATTAAGGGGTTAAGAGAAGTTGGTAGGCCAAAGATAAACTTTTGCACCTAGGCCCATGAGCCTTTAGTTACGCCTCTGGAGCGACCAGCTGATTAGTGCTGGAAACGCCTTCCAGTCAGAAACTTGAATGTAGGTGAGTCTGCAAATGAAATATGAGGCCTTTGAAATGCATGAGAAGGAAAACTCAATGCAAAAACTGATAAGTGCGTCTTTGTTTCTGCAGGGACTGTAAGATTTGAGTATTGATATTTCATTGAAAGGTTTCCATATCCTTTAATTGCCTGGCAATGTCTATTTATTTCCATCTTTTGGAAATACATTGTGGAATTTGCCGAAAGTCCTTTGTGGATGCTATACAATGTTCATTTTAAAGGTCCGTTTACATAGGCTGATTAATGGGCCCGAACATTTCTACGAATGCACAGTTGTCCAACAATACAGTTGTGTAAAGTGACAAACAATCAGTTGATGAATGAGCAAACACTCATTCATGGTTTGATTACGAAGCTTAGGCAAATATAAAAATGTTTGCTGGTTGGATACACTTCTCCATGTAAATGGGAAGATGTGCTGCCTATCGATGACAGCTGTATGGTGACGAATGATCAAGTTAATGATTAGAAATGAGCGAACGTACTCGGTAAGGCCGATTTCGCAATCGAGCACCGCGATTTTTGAGTACTTCACTACTCGGGTGAAAAGATTCGGGGGTCGCCAGGGGGCGGGGCGTGGCGTGGTGGAGCGGGGGGTAGCAGCGCGGAACAGGTGGGAGCTCTCTCTCTCTCCCTCTCCCCCCCCCCACTCCCCTCTGCAACCCCAAGTACTTTTCACCCGAGTAGTGAAGTACTCGAAAATCGCGGTGCTCGATTGCGAAATCGGCCTTACCGAGTACGTTCGCTCATCTCTATTAATGATTGGTCGTCGCCATAAACCAGAAAATCTGCCCTTGCACACGAGGAAATGAGTGCTGACCGACATGCTCATTGTTGCTAAGTGGATGTAAGCAATGGTAAATTATCTGCCCAAGTAAAAGGACCTATAATGGTCCTTATCATTCTTATGATCGTTGACCCATTTCTGACCTGAAATGACATCAAATATAAAATCCCAATATATGTTAAAAAATGTGAAGCTATCCTATCAGTTTGCATGCATAGTCAATCAAGTTGTTTTATAGGAAGAGATAAGATAAGCAGCTGACAGATAACTCTGGAGTTGCTTATCTCAGTCAGGAAAAATCAAACCTGTCCTGTATATTTTCCACATAACCCCTCCATAGAGATTAGATTGTTGCGAGAGTTCAACTAAAGGCTGGTTTACACGGGCTGATGATCGCTCAAACGACAGTTTGAGTGACAGCTTTGAGCGATCATTTTGCATAAAGTATTAAGTAGCTACTCAGCTACTTAACTACCAATTAGATGTGCAAATGAAGCCTTCCCTGAAAGCAGTTAATAGCCAGAGGCTATTATCTGTGCTCAGATCCTTTGTTCTCCATGGGGAAACAATGCTATCCGCACTCCCCTGTGGAGAACTTCTGATAAGAATGAATGACGATTTTTAGGTTGGACTGAATTTAACAATCAGTCAGCAGTGCCGGAAAAGCGCACGATGGGCGCACATTTACACGCAACGATTATCGCTAAAACGATCGCCGATGAGCGATTTTTATTTTTTTTTTACGATCATCGGCTGGTGTAAATGGGCCTTTAACTCTGTATTAGCAACCAGCCATTGTGACTCTTCATAGCATAATTGGTTGGACTTAATGGAACCAATGCCTAAAAAGCAGATCAGTAATACAGCACTATTAACGATAATTGCAGAAACAAGAGCTCTGCTTTTCATGAGCTGTAGTGCTGATACACCAGCGCACAGACTGCTTTATGAGAGGGATTTAAGCGTTACTGTACAGGCTGTAAATAAAAGTTTTATAGTGCAGTTGGTCTTGTGTGCGAGATAGAAAAAGATTGTCTTAAAAACATCACATAAAAGAGATAAAGGAATACGAGAGCGTAAATCTGGTTCTTGTACGAACATGAACGAGATTTACGAGCCTTTTGTTAAAAACAAATTTAATTCCAGCTCCAGAGGAAGACCACCAATGAACACTAGTGCACAGTGTGCATCAGGTGGTCCAAGAAGCGGTGCGGCTATCTTTGTTTGTTCAGGACCGGAGGGTCGCTTTAAATGAGTTTTCAGAATAGGTCATCAATAGTTGACTGACAGGGGTCCACTGCTTAGTATCCCCACCTATGATCTAATTCTCCAGTCCGCTGGAAATGCTGCCAAGCCAGATGTTCGCATTGGGGTTGGAGCTGGAAGTGTTGTAGAAGGCATCACTCCCATTGACATCAATGAGTTGTGCCTTCTATTATACTTTTGTCTTTGACCCCAATGCGGACATACATCTGCGCTGGACTAATAGCTAAATAGCAGAATCCTGAGCTTAACCTATTCTAAATGCCTATTTAGACTCAAAGATGATAACTCAAAAATCACTCAAACGACAGTTTGAGTGACAGCTTTCAGCGATCATTTTGCATAAACTACTAAGTAGCTACTCAGCTACTTAGTAGCTGATTAGCGTGCAAATTAAGCCTTCTGCTGAATGCAGATAACAGCTGTAGGTCTGTTATCCGCATTCAGCTCCATTATTCTCCAGCGAGACTGCAGCTGAAAGAATGCTGTCAGCGCTACCCGCAAAGAACTCCGCGTGCAGTCCTGATAAGCAGTAATGACGGTTTTCAAACTGGCTTGAAGTCAGCGGTGAACGAATAGTGCACGAGGGGCGCACATTTAGATGCAGGGATTATTGCTCAAAAGATGGCTTTTGAGCGAATTTTGAGTGAATCATTGTGTCTAAATGGGCCTTTAGTTGTATGCATTAAGCTCCATCCTAGTAATGGCTGCAAGTAATTGTATCATTTAACGCTATGTCTAATGTTGTAAGAAAAAGTTAGTGAACCCTTTAGAATTACGTGTTTTACTAACAAAATGTGGTCTGATTGTTATCTAAGTGATAATTATAGATGAACTATAAAATAATAACGCACTAAACTAATAACACACACAGTTAAACTGTTCATATTTTTTATTAAGCGCATTGAGTAAACATCCACAGTGCAAGGGGAAAAAGTAAGTGATCCCTATTATTTAATAACCTGTAGGTCCCTCTTAAGCAGCAATCACCTACAATGATTCCTGTAGTGCAAATATGACTTCCATAACATTGCAGAGGAATGTTGGATAATTCTTTCCTCAAATGTGTCAGAGTTCATCATTATTTCTGGGATGTCTTATGTGGACAGCCCTCTTTAGGTGATACCACAGCATCTACATAGGGTTAAGGTCAGAACTCTGACTTGGCCGTTCCAAAATGCAAATCTTCTTTTTTCAACTATTCTTTAGTTGATTTACTTGCGTGCTTTGGACCATTGTTTTGTTGCATCACCCATTATCTCTTCAACTTGATGTCATGAACTGCTGGATTTGATTGCATCTTAAAATTCATTGTTTCTTCAGGTAGCTTCCTTTGTGATGTCCTTGAATGCAAATCTTGTTCATTATTTTTCTAAAGACTCATGAGCAGAGGTTTCTTGCAGTCTGTAGAGTCTTTTTTAGATGTTTTGCTGTTAAGGCCCCTTTACATACCACGATTATCGCTCAAAATTCTTTCAAAAACGATGGCTTTTGAGCAATAATCATTGTGTGTAAATGCTATTATCATGCACTTTTTGCTTGAAGGATGATTTTTAGTTGAGTTTAAAAACCAGTTTCAGACCGCATGCTGGGAGCAGGAGATAACATTGTATTCTCTGTGCAGCTCCTGAGAGAAAACAGACCTCAGGCTGTTATCTACATGGTAGCTAGAGATTACGTTGTTTTCTCTAAGCAGTCCATGCCAAAACAATGGAGCCAATTATAGAGCTCAGACTTCCTGCTGAGTTCTGCAACAGCTCCCGGAGGCTCGTTTACACGCAAAAAGGCTGATAAAGTACTAATGGGCTATAGCGCCCATTAGTACTTCATGCAAAATGATCGCTCAAAACTGTCATTCTCCTTATCTTTTGAAAGAATTTTGAGCGATCATCTTTGTGTGTAAATAGAGCTTCATCCTTGAGCTCTTTCTCACCTCTGTCAGGATTGCCCATTGTACTCCTGGAGTGAACTTAATAGGAAGCTCATTCCTAAAGGGAGTAACAACAGTCCTGAATTTTCACAATTTGCAGATACAATGTCTAAGGCTTCTTTCCCACGAGCGTATATCGGCCGCCGTTTTCCCGTCCGGACGATATACGCTGTGATCTGATGCATTGGATTCCGGCGGCATAAAAGCACCCGGCCGGCAAATATAGCGCAGGGTGCTTTTACGCTGGGCAGCAAAGATAGTCCTGGAACTATCTTTGTGCCCGGAATACGTTGGCCACTGCATGGGCTCCTATGGGAGCCAGTGACAGCGGCCGGAGAAGGGAGGGAGGTTAGCAGCGTGACTGCCAAGCTCCCTCCCCCTTCTCTCCGGCTGTTTGTGATGGGAGGGGGCAGGAGGGGTGGAGCTAAACTTAGCCCTGCCTTCTCCCATTGCTGGCTGCAGACAAGGGGCGGTAAGGGTCCTTTGCTCTGCCCCCGCCCCACCCACTCCCATTACAAACAGCTGGAGGGAAGGAAAGAGGAGGTGAGTTAGGGAGGGGGAGGAAAGGGGAGGCAACAGTATTGTGGCATCGGAGTATACGCGCCGGGCCCGTGCCGTCTGAGCAGGCACAGAAATGTTAGATTTGTGTGCCTGTTCACTTGTTCATTTATGGCACCCGCAGGCGCACGTAAAAACACTCGTGGGAAAGAGCCCTAAGGCTGGTTTCACACGGCCAAGAAACTCATGCAACATTTGTGCATTTAATAGAATCATATACATGAGCTGTGTGAGAAAAAAATCGCTGTGTCCCCTATTTAATTGTGTTCCTCGGAATGTGTCGCCCATTGTTTTCAATGGGGCAGTAAAACACATCGCACCACCTGCAATGTGCACGTGAGTGCGAAGCGAGGTTTCCCATTAAAACAATGGGAAACACTTGCTGATCCTCCGAGCTCGCCCCTTGTGTGGTTAGCCTAAATAAATTTACGAGTGTGCTGTTACATTAAAGATATCTTGAAGTTAACGACTAGTAATGATAATTGGCGGCTCAAGTACATTGTCCTCTTAAGGATATTAAAGCAAAGTTATATACTGTAGCATGTGCTATCATTCATCAGTCCTGGCTAAAACACACATTCTCAATTCATTTCTTTGTATTAAAAGTCCATCAAATGCCTTAAGAATGTTTACCAAGTCCATGTTGATGGTGCTCATATTGATTGCCACTTGTAGTCCTCATGGTACGCATATCTCTTGGACTCTTAGGGTTAAAGAGAGCACTTGTTACTTTGGCAGTAAAATCATTTTCTGAAACGGCTGGCGGCGGTGAAGAAGAATGTCATTGAAGTTGCCTCTCTTCATCTACTCTTCCTTGACGCTCGTAACTAAGTAACATTAAACCTGATGAACTCCGTACCTCTTTGATCTCCAATCCGTTCTTTCTCTTTCCATGGACTTCCAGGATCATCACAACAGGCAGAGCAGTGCAATGGACCTTCAGTTAATTGTGTCATTTCTGTACACGCCACTTCTAAGGTGCTCACCCCGGTATGGGCTGTAGGGACCACATGGATCTCGTTGGCTGATCTTTGCCGAAACAACAGGCATAGAAATATCTTGCGAAATCCCTTCCGGAAGTGTTTTGAGACTAAGGCATAGACCACTGGATTTACACAAGAGTTAGCATAGGATACCAGGTGGGAGAGAATACGTAGGGCATATGTGAAGTTATTAAGGGGAAAGTATCCAAACCACATACAAAGAATTACAAGGTGGTGAGGAAGCCAACACAAGCAGAACAAGACGGCAACAATGATGATCATTCGAGTCACCCTTCTCTTGGCTCTCTTTGATTTAGACATGTCTTCAATCGGGTCTACAGATGTCCAGAGATAACGTATAGTACGGGCATAGGTCAAACTAAGGACTAGGACAGGTATAACATAGCTGAAGATAAAAGTAGAAAGATCCATAATCTTACGATGAGAGATTGGCCACACCGGGTGGCAGACAGTGAGGTTAGTCAACTGAAATTCCTGGTAATAACTGAGATAAGGTCCAGACAGGGTTATGGACAGGCTCCAGATGAGGCTGATAGCCTTTAGAGCATTCTTGGGTGTACGTAGTAGTCTTGAACGCAATGGGTAGCGTATAGCTAGGTACCTGGAAGGAAAATAAAGATTGATAAATATTTGCAAAAAATCTAAAGGCCCTTTTAGACACAACGATTTCCCCCCCCCCAAAAATGCAGTTTTTGTTAAGCCGTCGCTAATTGCTGATCTTCCAGCATACTGAAAGATCAGCGATCAGTTATCGGAATTCACAGTGGGATACAGCTGATACTATTGTTTTGGCTGTATCCCGCTCTCTGAAGACAGGCGGGGTATGAAGAACACAGCGGTCCATCTGTGTTCTTCATTCCCCGCTCAGAGTGCTCGGCTGTATAACAGCCGTGCGCTCCGAGTGGGGAACAGCTGGATGCAGAAGACAAGCGGCACTGCTTGTCTTCTGCATCCCCTGCTCGGAGCGCAAGGTGATCTCTCAACATTTGAGCGATCACCTTGCGCTGTAAAAAAGCACACAACGATTATCGCTCAGAAATCGCATAATTTGAAATCACAAACAAATAGTGAATACAGAAAGTATGTATTCACTCTAGAAAATGACAGCAGGCAAACAGAGTCATGTGCTAATTCTTCCTCTAACCGTCACCTTATAAAGCATCAAATACAAAAATAATACACATTGTTATCAAGTGTTATGCAATGCAGTTTTGAGTCATCTCCCTTTACACTGGCCAGTTATTGTTACAGTTGGTTGGAAATGAGCGACCTATAATGATACTTGGCCATTGCTAGTGGGTCTTGTTGAGTGACAATGATGGATCTGTACAAAAGCAGGCAACACCTACGCAGGCCATGTCTGCTGGTACCAGGCAGCAATCTGAATATATACAGTATATGGATCACTGCTCAGCAATCCGTCCAGCTAGGTATAACTTTGTGGAACTGAAAATCTAATTGAAAACTTCTATCCATAAGGACTCTTTAACAGGAGCGTTACGATTTTCGGGGAAACCCGCATAGCGGCTGAAAATCGCATGGACCAGAAAAACCTGCGACAAGGTTGCAGCTAAATGTTACATTTTCTCGCTCATTCACACGGCCGGATAGATGTGTATAGATGCCGCAGCCTGGAATTACTTCGGTCAACATAAATACTTCAACTGCCTCAACAGAGCCAGCTGATATAGTTTAGCAGTGCTAGTCGCTTATTGGGGGAATTGGGGTTCCTCTGCTGGATGATGGGCAACCTCTAACTGGTGAGGATTGCTTATTTATATTATTTAGCCTATGCCTTGCTTGTAGGACTTTAATGCTTTTAGGAAAGAAGACTTACGCAATATAATACCCAATGGGGTGCGCAATGATCTATATGATTGTGTATGACTTTGGATATGTATATGCACACACACACACACAAACACACACATATATATATATATATATATACACACACCCACACATACAAAGTTACTGTGAGTGCCCCATAGGCTTCCTGGGATACCATGTTACACGTCCATACAATTTGGAGGATGTATGGACCCAGAATATGGTCCAATGCATGATCCCTAACTGCTGTACTGTCTATAGCAGTGATGGCGAACCTTTTAGAGCCCGAGTGCCCAAACTGTAACCCAAAACCCGCATATTTATTGCAACGTGCCAACACGTAAGGGGGCAGGGTGTATCACGACGTATGATTTTTACCTCCCTCATTATAAATATGGACAGGGCCGCTTCAAAATAAACAGTGTGCAGATTTTGACTGCTTTTTGGATGCAGAATGTCCTAAGCAGACATTTCTGTGGAAAATTCTGCAGCATTTCCGCATCCAAAAAGCAGTCAAAATCTGCACCCTGTCTATTTTTAAACAGCCCTGCCCATTTCCACCACATGTAAACATACCCCAGCGGTAAAAGTGACTCACCCACAGCACCCCCCAGTAGTAATAGCGACAGCCCACAGTGGCCCCCAGAATAACAGCGACAGCCCACAGCAGCCCCCAGAATAACAGCGACAAACCTCAGCGGCCCCCAGAATAACAGTGACAGCCCACAGCGCCTCCCCAGAATAACAGCGACAGCCCCCCAGAGTAACAGCGACAGCCCACAGCGGCCCCCCAGAGTAACAGCGACAGCCCACAGCAGCCCCCCAGAAAAACAGCAACATCCCACAACGGCCCCCAGAATAACAGCAACATCCTACAACGGCCCCTAAAATTATAGCGACATCCCACAGAGGCCCCCAGTATGACAACGACATCCCACAGCGGCCCCCAGAATAATAGCGACACCCCACAGCGGCCCCCAGAATAACGATACCCCACAGCTGCCCCCAGCAGTAATAGCGACACCCCACAGCTGCCCCCAGCAGTAATAGTGACACCCCACATCGGCCCCCAGCAGTAATAGCGTGTAAGTCAACTGCAGCACTCTCATAGAATCTATATGATCAGATTCTGATATTCTGCTGTATAAGCAGTGAGGAGTAAATGGATGCACCAGCCCAGTTTGGTCCGGATCAAAACCTTGTAGTCATCAGAGTTGCAAAGTGTAGACCAGGCAGCATTAGATGTAATTTCAAATAATTTTCAACCTTTATTCCTCCATAAAAAAGACCAGCGACGTTTCGGCCACTACTTAGGCCTTTCTCAAGCTTGCTGCTGGCCCTGATCCCGGCACACACTGTGTCGTCAGTGTGCTGCCTGACGCCTCCTCCCCTGTTCTTGCAGAACCTAAGAGGAGACGTCGGGAGAGGGGAGAGGAGGATTCCGGGTGCACACTGAAATCATGGTGTGTGCCAGGATCAGCGCGGCTAGCAGCGCTGTGAGTGAATATGGGCAGGGGAGCCGCGGCCCCTACCAGTATTCACAAGTGATGAGCGGCGATGGTGGCGCGTGCCAGTAGGGAGGGCTCTGCGTGCCACCTCTGCGTGCCATAGGTTCACCACCACTTGTCTATAGTGTAATTTGCACAGTGATAATAAAGCAGACCTAATAATAAGTAGCTCTTTGCGCCTTTTAAGTAAAAAAGTCAATTTATTCATTGCATTGCGTTTGTACTAAAGATACTTCAATAAAGAACATTTCATGATAATCCATAACTCATTTCTCACCAAGAAGCCTGCAGCAATGATCTGTTGATTTGTAAGTGCCAATTACATTAAGAGGTGCTATGAGTGAGAGCAATTTCATGTTAAATACGCTAATGCTTATCAACCAGAATATAGCAATATGCTATTGTAGTTTAGGAGTATGCACAGATATAAGCCATCTTTCACATGGGCGACGCGACATTGCCATGAGAAAATCACAGCGATATCGTATCGGTGGTCTGTGTTTTCTCCCTTGAAATATAAGCCCTACCCCAAAAATAAGCCCTGACAGCATAAAAAAAAATACATCCCCAACAGCCGTGTCTTCTCTGTAGGTCCCCGACACTTGCTTGTAGTTTTCTCTCAGTGCTTCCGGGTCAGGGGTTCAAATTCTCCGCCTCCTGGAAATGCTGGCTGGGATTGGTTCTCGAGTGTCGCAGCTCAGCCAATCAGAGCCAGCGCTCAATGAGCCAATCACAACCATCCATTGAGTGTGAGGGGCTGTGACAACCTCACATTCATTTTCATGGAAAACAGAATGGTGGTCACCTTAAAGGGACCTTATCACCAAAAATTGTTTTTATTGATTAAAACCAAATAGATAATCATAATACATTTTTGTAATCTGTTTGAATTTTATGATTGCAGAATTTTTCATTCTGTTCTCTATAAATGACTATGAGGGGCGGACAGCTCTCTGAGCCAGTTAGAGGCATTTAGAGAGATGCTTAACAGCAGCTTCATGGGCCATTCACACAATGGACAGGCAGAGAACCATTGACTTGTATGGGGGACTGTTCTAGGCATGTTCTGTGATCTGAGCAGGTCATTTTGCAGGGATGGGGGTAGATAGCCACAGCTTATACCTATTGTGATTGGCGGATCCCGTGTTCTCTACATATAGGTGTTACCTGTCAGTGTAATCCTGCCTGTGTTGTTAGTGAGACGACTGCTGTATAGTCTTCTCTGCAGATCAGGAAGTATCAGACCATTAATAGGCTGTGTGGTCAGTGGGAAAAATATTGGATTTTAGGATTTTTTAAAAACACAGATTGTGACCAAATGTTTTTTTTTTTTTAATGAACAAAAATTTCAAAAAAATTTAGCTTGCAGCACTATTTTTGGGCATTCCTGGGAGGATGAATGCCCTGTTGTTTCCTGTAGGACCTTGCAAAAGATTGCATGGAACTCGCATGCCATACGATATGCATGTGAGTGCGATGTGATTTTTCCCATCGAAGTCGATCCTTTCACGCACTTGAAGATCGCAATTTCACAGAAGCGATGCAATGTGAATTTTAATCAAAATCCCATGACCATGAAAATCGAGCGATGGCAAGTGTGATATCAGGACGAGTTTCTCGGCTTGATATTGTAATCGCCTGTGTAAATGTAGCCTAATGCATCCGTAAATTGGGTGCGTAACTGCATTATGTATATATTGTGTTACTTACGGATTCGCTGCCTGACCTCTTTATAGACGACTACAATAGCTTCACATTATCTCTTGGTTTTTATACATTTTTGGATGGGAAACCTGGGTTA
The DNA here is from genome assembly GCF_035609145.1 of Eleutherodactylus coqui. Lineage (NCBI taxonomy): Eukaryota > Metazoa > Chordata > Amphibia > Anura > Eleutherodactylidae > Eleutherodactylus > Eleutherodactylus coqui. The sequence continues at coordinate 68,191,151 of NC_089849.1, forward strand.
CTTCTGGGACTTTTCACACAGAACGGAATATTCTGCAACACCGTTATGGAATACTCACTCTTGCGGAATATTCAGCCACAAAATCCACACTTGCGTATTTTGGTGCGGAATTGAAAATAGCCGAATCCTGTCGGCAATTGCACATCGAAATCTGCAGTTAGCAGTGTAGATTTTGTTGCGGATTTCAGAGACAATATATTCTGCAACGCTAAATATTGCAGTATATTCCACCCCGTGTCAAAGGTCCCTTTAAATGCTGTGATAACACTTACTACCTAAGGCCGCCTGCACACAGGCAGGTCAGATTCCGCCTGCGTAGCACAGATGTTTTTCTTCTCAATTGCGGAAGGGCCGCGGATTGGACAACTTACGTTGACTTCAATGGAAGCCATCCACATGGAATCCGCGCAAAAATGGAGCATGCTGCAATTTTTCCTCCTTGAGTGGAAACCGTAATTGGTTTCCGCGAATGTGCAGGAAGAATCCCTTTCGCCCATGCTATGGGCGATATTTGCTGCAGAATACCGTAGGCGGACGCCCGCTCCGGATTCTGCAATGCACATCTGCCCGTGTGCAGGCGGCTTAATATTCTTGATCTTTTTAAACTCCATAAATGAAGAATATTATTAACAGTAACATAAGCTTCAGACTAAGGGCTCCTGTCCACCTGCGTGATTCTGCCAGCAGTAAATCGGGGAATCATGCCATCTGAAGCTTTCCAAAGCGTTGCAATGGAAAGCGCCGGCCCCCTGTCCACGAGCAGAGAATCATTGCGATTCTCCGCTTGCGGCCAGCAATTCGCAGCATGTTGTGAATTGCCGCAATTCCCCGCAGTCAGCCTATCTGTCAGAGTGGAGATCCGTCTGCCGGCTTGAGAGAAAAGGTTCGGGTGCCGGCGCGGGTGACAGGTGAGTTGCGGCAGAGAGCAGGGGGAGCGGAGGGGGGGGGGGAAGAGAGGGAGAGAGAGATCTCCCCTCCGTTCCTCCCCGCTCTACCCCGCAGCTCCCTGCCCGCCGCCGGCGGCCGAACCTTTTCGCTCGAGCGGGCAGGTACTCGCTATGGGTAATGCTCCCTCGAGCAATTGCCCTTAGCGAGTATGCTCGCTCATCACTAGTTCTGACTAATAGTATGCAGATAGCACATTTCTTGGCTATTGCCATGGTTTTGACAATTAGTCAATACGCTCAGTTTCCTTATTACCATAGTGTTTAAATTCTCTTTTGCAGGTCACACAGCTAAGCGGATATACTGGTGTGACCTGCGAAGAGAGAACTCATATACTACATTAATGAGTGCAATCCTTTATGCATGCACATCCATGAATAGTTACTTGATCTTTTGGTCTGTGAACCCATCTCAAAAGATAACATAACAAGTGGATCAGACACCATAGCATGCCTAAGGTAATTCCATACGAATTGGTTTTGATACAGTCTTTGAAGACAAAACCATGAATGGATGAAAAAGAAGAAAAATAGAAGCTTTCCTACATATTTCCCCTCCCTTTCAGAAACCCATCTGGCATTGGCATTAACAAATGCATCACAAAGCTGCATGAAAACAGCATTTGAGAAGGTCCTCGAAACTACAAAGTAGAGTGATCTTCCAATTGTAACTGTTGTGTGACAACCCTGACTGCAATGGAAATGATGGAGTTAAAAACCCAGGAGCTGCAGAGAACCACAGCGCTATTGTGCTCATTCACCACACTAGGATCTCTCTTTTAACCCTTTTCTTTCCAGGGCACGTAGCTTAGAGGAACACTATGTAGACCGCACCTTCAGCTGCATAGATACAAAAAAGCACCTAAGGGTGCTTCCATATCTGCAAGTTTTCTTGAGACTTTTTGTGATGCAGTTTTTGAAACCAAAATCAGGTTTGGATCACGCAAGAAAAGAAAGTATATAAGCGCATGTTCACATATGCAGGTTTTGTTCAGGTTTTTTTAAAAATAGTTTTTTGAAGCCAAAGCCAGGAATAAATCCCCAAAAAAGAGAAGTTGTATCCATCCTTTATTCTTTCTATACTTTTATGATCCTCACCGGGTTTTGGTTTCAAGAACCATATTAAAAAAAAAAACTGACCAAATACCTGCAGATGTGAACGCACCCTCAAGACCAGATACTACTACCCCTCTTTTTCTAATCCACTCCTGGTTTTGTCTTCAAAAACTGCATCAAAAGACCTGAGCAAAACTTGTAGCGCCAATGTATTCTGCAGTGCTTTCAGGTAATTTACCCATTCCCCCCACCACCACCACCACCACCAAGCTGTGTACTCATTTTACCAACCTCGGAAAGGATGGAAGGCTGAGTCGACCTTGAGCCGGCTACCTGAATACATTACTTATAATACAAGGAGCTTTGAAAGCCATAATCTTGAGCTGAACTTACCTATCGAGTGACACAGTAGTCAGGGTGAAGCTGGAGGCATACATGGTGAGGTATATGAAAAAGTGCACAGCTTTGCACATAACTGGGCCGAATACCCAACTGTCCAGGGTATAGATGGTGGCTTGAAAGGGTACGCAGAATATAATAAAGCAAAGGTCTGCAACTCCTAAGTTCAAAATGAAGAGATTGGTGGTGTTATTTATCTTGCCATTCCTTAACAAGACCGCCAATACCAGGCTGTTACCCACTGTGCCCACTAGGAAAATAAGTGAGTATAAGACGGGGATAAGCACTGACTCAGGATGATAGCTGTCTGATGATGACACCTGGATTGAGACATTCATCTTCACTGCCTCTCGAGTGTCCACCAGTTGGTAAATAAGTCGAGATCAGTGAATGTCGATTAACTGATCATTACCACTTTCTTACACGACAGTCAATAATATTCCTTCTCAGTCCCGATCCAATATTGTTGGGGATGAGCTACTGCTTGCAAGACTGAGCTTCATGGATGGAGTGATGCATACGCCGGGGGAATCAGTCTACTGCCACCGTCCAACCAGGGACAATAATTCCATGGCCAGGTATGGAATAATCAATAAGAGCAAGTAAAGAACTATCCAACATCAGTTTATCCCAAAACTTTGTATTGTTCTTTGGTCCAACTAGTTTGTTCCAGATCCGGGAGAAGATGGGATTAGGACAAGCCTTGAAGGAGCTGTAGGTTCATTGTGTGGGTTCTTTGTCTCTGTGAGTGTCACGCTCTGTTCTTCATCATGTCTGACTGATCGCCTCCCGTGAGTTTTAACAAGCTCACTATAAAAACTTAAGCACTGCCACCCGACCTCTTCATGGGAGACGAATAAGCGGAGACAGAAAGACCCTCCTTGTACGGAGGACGGAGATGTGTGCGTGCCGCAAACTGTTATGAGAATAAATAGATGAGAAGCATCCCGTTTCCACGGAGATAGAAAGGTACAAAAAATAGTGATGGTGTCCATAGTAACTAAACCCCCTCCCTGATCTATTCATTAGCTGGACGTCAGCGGAACGCAGGGGAGACGTATCATGTCTGTGGGACTGCCAAAATAGCAAACTTAGTGGCTGGCAGATGTAAGCCATATGAACATTGGAGGTTAATATTTGGGATAAGTAGATCATCTGCAAAAAAACACTAGTATTGTCTTCCTCTGGCATTGTATGTAATATTTCTTGATACATATTAACTTATCTGCCAAGAATAGAGAGAAGTTGCTTAGACTTCCAAATATCTGCTAGAGCAATTCAGCAACAAGTACAGGAAATGGGAAAAAATATTGAAAACCTCGTCAGCATGCTTATTATATGACTGATGTATAAGAGGCATACAATGGAGGTCCTGGAAAACAATGCTAAATTTGGGCCCTCCTCCTACACGGCGCCATTTATAACATGGGTGTCCTCTTCTGTAACGGATGGTCTTATGGGACCCCTGGAGCACGAGGACCTGGGTGGTGTTTCTACTACCCCGTTTCCCTGAAAATAAGACATACCCTGAAAATAAGACATAGCATGATTTTCCAGAATTTTTGAGGATGCATAATGATTTTCAGGCTTTTTGAGGATGCTTGAAATATAAGCCCTACTCGAAAATTAAGCCCTGCTAACAGTTAATTAAAAAAGTCAATTTAAATAGTGTCCAGGCAGCTATACATGTAAAAAAGTTAAACCTTTTTGAACAAAAATTAATATAAGACACTGTCTTATTTTCAGGGAAACACGGTACTACTGCTGTAACCCCAACAGTTATGCCTCTGATTCATTGGCCTCTACTGCATAATAAAATATTAGTCCCCTATAGCTGTGATCGCTACTTTGGGGCTGCAGCAAATCGTAAACTGCTCATAAATAAACTTCTAGTGATTTAGGTCGGCGTCACACGGGTGTAAACGTATTTACGTGCGCATTTGCCCTGTATATTTGTGCGCATCTGTGCATATTTTACTGTATTTTTTGCACACACATGCCCTATGTATTTGTGCATGCAAAAAAAAACCACACACAAGCATGCTCCCATTGGTTTTAATGGGCAATTAAGTTTAATATGTGCTATTTTCGTACGCGATATGCATGAAAATAGGACATGCTGCGTTTCTTTTTGCGCAACCAAAATGCACACGCAAAAACACACATGTGATCGAACCCAATGAAATAAATTGGTTGTAGGCACTGCGTATTGAGTAATACACAGCCCAAATGCGTTCATGTGAATAAGTTCTTTAGTCTAGAAGCTGGCGTCCGTATAAGTGAATGTGTGACCATTAAACAGACCTTATAACATGACTAGGGATATAAACCACAATCTTAGGGCTCTTTCACACAAGAGTAGGCGTTTTTACGTGCGCCTAATGGCGCCCAGATTACCGTCGGGCGGGGGAAGACAGTTTAGCCCTGCTAAACTTCCTTCCCCCTCTCCGCCGCCTCAGGAAGGGGGCAGGAGATAGTGTGCTAAGCTCCCACCCCCTCTCTGCCCCTTGCCGGCAGACAGCAAAGGGAGAGGGCAGAACAGAGCAGGAGCTTAGCAACTAGCCCCATCCCCTCCCATTGCAAACAGCCGGCAAGCTGCAGAAAGGAGGAGAGAAGGGGGAGGGAGTTTAGCAGTCACGCCTCCCTTCTCTGGCCGCTGTCATATGGCTCCCATAGAAGCCCATGCAGCGGCCGATGTATTTCGGCTGGAAAGATAGTTCCAGGACTATCTTTCCTGGCCGGCGTAAAAACGCCTAGCCGAAATGCACTATCTTAGTCGGCCGGGCCATTTGACGCAGTGGAAAATCGCCCTTCTGATCTGATGCATTGGAATCCAATGCATCAGATGGTAGAGTATATCAGCTGGCTGTGAAAATGGCGGTCGATATACGCGCGTGTAAATAAAGCCTTATCCAGAAGGAGAAGTTAACCATGCACAGACTGAGGCTGCCTTCACATGAGCGTATATATGCAGCTATTTACCCATGTACATATACGCTGGGCCATCGGATTGCATTGAATCCCAATGATGGCCAGCGTATTTACACAGGTAACTAGCTGCATATATACGCTCGTGTGAATAAAGCCTGACCCCGAAGCAGCCGGTCTCTAAATGGTATCTGTCAGCCTGGAGAAGGCGTGATTTGGCTTATATAACTGGTCATGTTATAAGTCCTCTGTAACCCCTTACAGACACAGCTTTTTTTTCTTTTTCCTTTTTTCCTCTTAACTTAAAAAAAAACATAAGGGCTTTTTCACACGGGTGTCATTTTCACACATCTATTAGAACCAATGGTTTCCTATAGAAACATTCAGAAGAATTAATGTTAGATACGCAAAAACGCGCACCTTAAAAAAATAGGACATGCGTTGATACAATGCTCGCATCTAAAGTCCGTGCTGCGTGAAAAGGTAGGACCTGACCTATCTTTGGGAACAGGAGTGTAGCTGTGCCCGACACTCCGGAAACCAGATTAGAAGTCATTAGGAAGATTTCTGCCAAAGAAGCACATTTTAAATGTTCCGCTGTAAACTCCCGTTAGTCCCTGTGGGGATGAGGGGACACCCCGAGGGTTCCGTTCATCTCCCTGAGGGTTCCTTTAATCCCTTCGGGGACTAACAGGGGTTTACAGTGGAACATTTTAAAATGTGCTTCTGGGCAGCAAGTTTTAAATGTCCTGCTGTAGGCAGTGGGGAATTCCTCTGTTATGTATGCTGCTGGGATCTGTAGTTCTAAGCTTCCTAGCAGCACAGCCCTCATAGGGTTAATTGATTGAGCTGGCTGGATGTGGTATTTCCTGCTAGCCAATCACCTGGGTCTGTGCTCACATATAAACCCAGCTCCTGGTCAGTCTCTGTCTGGTGTTCAGGGTGAGCAGTCATGAATCCTTGTCTGTTGAAGTTTGCTGTGTGATCTGTGTCTTGCTGGTTCATGTCCGTTTGTTCGTTTATTTTCTGTCAGTTTTGTGTTAGCTTGCTGTGTGACCTGCTATCTGTGTCCTGTCCTGTTGCAGCGTTCTGTGTGAACTCTGTCTGGTTCTGCTGGATTCCTGGTTAGTGTAGGGACTAGCAGTATAACCGGGAGCCGTGAAGTGGCCTGATAGCTTTCATGTTTTGTACAAAATGTCAACTAATGCCTGGTATTTATATTCAGTTTCCTATCTGTTACTAGTGGTTGCATTTTGGCTGCTGTATGCTGTGTATTCTGGCTCTGTGTCCTGTAGTTCAGTCACTGTCATGTGTCATGTAAATGCATCCTGTTCTGGTGTGTGGCTCGTAGGATCAGCTAGGGCCCAGATCCAAAGACCACTGGGCTGCCCTTATTGCGGCAATGTCCCCGCTTAGGTAGGGCCAGGTCAACCTCCCGGTAGCACAGGGTCAGTTGCTTGAAATCCGTGTGCATACCCATTCCTCCTTTGGGTATGATCGTGTGGGCCCCATGCTTGGTTTGCCCACACGATCGTAACATCCTCCAGCTATCTCTTTCCCCATCAGTGGGTTCCCCAAGGGATTTCCCTATAGCGTGGAAAGAGAGGGGGTGGGGTTTGAGGGCTTCCCGGAGAGTAGGGGCGAGGCTAGAGGGTTACGCCCTCTAGCCCCACCGCCTCTCTCCTTGCTGTGGAGATATCCCTGGGAGAAGCCCACTAGCCTCACCCTCTTTCTGTGCTAGGATATCCCTCAGGATCCCCTTAGCCCTGCTCTCTCTCTCCCTCCTATGGGGAAATCCCAAAGCCCTGCAGGGCTTCATCTATTTCTCCTCCCAGAGCAGCCGCGCTTTTCTTAAGCAACACACTGCTCCACTGAATTCGTGATTTTCACGTGCATGAAACTCGGGTCTTCATCGCATGAAAAATTACCGTTTACACAATTTTTAGTGCAGTTTATTTAGTCACAATTTTTTGACGTGCCCATTCTGTGCTAAAACCAAGCCCGTGTGAAAAAGCCCATACTCTTATATTTATTCATCAATGTAGCTGTCTGAGGGCTTGTTGTTTTTGCAGAATGAGTTGTATTTTTTAACAGTACTATTTAATGTACCATATAATGTATAGAAATTGTTTTTTAATTTTAAGTGGAGTGAAATGAAAAAAAAAGCACAATTCTGCCGTCTTTGTGGGGATCTTGTTTCTATGGTGTACATACTGCAGCAAAAACAACACGATAACTTTATTCTATGCGTCACTGCAACAATACTAAATTTATATAGTTTTTTTTTTTTTTTTGCTGTACTACTTTCGGACAGGAACCTTGAATAGTTTGATCGTTCCAGCAGTATTTTTTAATTACATAATATTACATTATACTATGACTAGAGATGAGCGAGCATACTCGCTAAGGCTAACTACTCGAGCGAGTAGTGCTTTAGTCGAGTATCTGCCCGCTCGTCTCTAAAGATTTGGCTGCCGGCGCGGGTGACAGGTGAGTTGCGGGAATGAGCAGGGGGGAGTGGGGGGGGAGAGAGGAAGAGAGAGATCTCCCCTCCGTTCCTCCCTGCTCTCCCCCGCCGCCGGCAGCCGAATCTTTAGAGATGAACGGGCAGATACTCGACTAAGGCACTACTCGCTCGAGTAGTTAGCCTTAGCGAGTATACTCGCTCATCTCTAACTACGATCTTACAGGCAATCTATTAAGCCCCACCACAGGCATGGCTTAATAGGCAATTTGCAATGGCAGTCCTAGAGGCTTTCAGAAGGATTCCGTCTGCAATGGCAACCAAACGCCAACCTGCAAAGTCAATGCCGGGGCCCTCCTGGATCCCCGAACTTTGATTGACGGCAGCATTTAAAGGGTAAATAGCTGGGGGCGTGACTTGCCAATGCAGGGATAAGTCGCTCTCCTGCCGAGCTCCCGGCTCCCTCATAGCAAAAAGCCTGCTACTCACCCCCTAAACAGCACCAAACGACCTCCAAAGCAAGGATGGGGAAGAAGAGGGCCCCCAGCAGACAGGAGACAGCGGGAGAAGGTGAACCGCCGAACATCCAGCGCTTCTTCGGGAGACACAGCGCGGCAGCTCCTTCACCTAAGATGGCGCCCGGCCACGTGCGCTCGGCATCAGCTCCCCGCAGCAGCAGCAGAGCGGAGACCCGCGGACCTAGAGACCGGGAGACGGAGGGACCTGAAGACAGCAGCCTATCAGATAAGTGCCTCCACATACCAGGGACACACAGCCCTCAAGCAGGCAGCGCAGAGTCTCCCTCCAGGCACCGTTCTCCCCATGCAGCACACTCCACCTTAGTACCTGGGACACAGCAGAGCCCCACAGTATATGAAGAGGGTAGCAACCCAGACCAAATACAAAGCCAGAGGGATGGAAGACCCACAAGCAGCAGACAGACCTCACCCATCAAAGCAACAGCACAAAACAGAAGCCCCCAGTCCGAGAGGAGTAGTAGTTCCTCCCAACAGAAAAGCTACAGGGGCCACGCAGCAGCCGCAGCAGCACCCCTAACTAACCCGTCAACTGATAACGAGTCGTCATCAGATGAGGACTGGGACTGGAAGGCACATTTGAGAGCCGTCCCGACCAAAAGGGACTTCCAACGACTAGAATGCTCCCAAAAAGAAGCGCTATCCCTCATACATCAGGATCTTAAAGAGATGGGAAGCCGCATAAATGCGGTAGAGGAGACACAAGACGAAGTCCTCACTACACTAGAATCCCACAGCCAAATCATCAAAGCGCAAGCCCAACAAATGGCGGACATTTTGTCTCATCTCGACGACTTAGAAAACCGCCATAGACGCAACAACCTGCGCCTGAGTGGCCTATCTGAGGAGGTCGCCCCTTCTCAGCTAGAAGACTGGGCCCGCAACTTCTTCAGCTCCCTGCTTCAGCGCCCACCAGACCGACCTATAGAGATAGATCGCATACACAGAACACTGGGCCCCCGATCCGATGACCCAGGGAAACCACGAGACATTGTATGCCGCATACATTTCTATAAGGACAAGGAAGCCATACTGAAAAGCGCCCGAGACAGGAAGGATCCCCTCACCCACAATGGCTCCCCTATTGCGGTCTTCCCTGATTTGGCCCGCCGCACCCTTCAGCTCTGAAAAGCCGTGAAACCGCTCCTTGAAGCTCTCCGAGCCAACAACATAATCTACAGATGGGGATACCCCTTCATCCTCATAGCATCAAAAAACGGAAAGACGGCGGTCTTCAAATCACCTGCAGACCTACCTAAATTCCTCAGTGTCCTGGAACTCCCTATGGTCGCGATCCCGGACTGGCCGCACATCCCAACACTGCCCGTTACGGCACCCAAAACCACCTGGCAAGAAGCTAGACCAAGGCGCCAGAGGAGCAGGAACCATCCCACCCACATGCTCCTGGGTCCCACACGCTGAAGATGCCACCTGCGAGACCCGATACCACTCGGACTATATGTGAACGAACTATCAGCGGACGGGTCCGACTAATCCGACCCTGCACTATTTGCCCCCGCATCGATCCGCATTTACCCACAATTAGCACGCTGGGCACCGGGTCACCGGTCAGCCCAACCCTCCGGCCCCGCCAAACTCACTGAGTATCAACGTGCACTTTCAACCCCCTCTGTTTAGCTATACTCCCCCAAATGGTCGTTTAACCATATTTTCTAATTCCCCTTAGATACAGGCTTTTCACATATGTTTCTTACCGTTTGAAAAATTACAGACATAGACGAGGGAGACCGGGAGCGATCTTGACTCCCGTGTTTCCGGCTCTCACCCCCCTCCCCAACGGGTAGACGCCACCATGGTGCCGTCTGACACGGACCCCTGGTCCGAAACCCACCTCAGGAGATTGGGACTTGTCCCCCCAATCGACGGAACACACGCTTTCCGTCACCCATCCCTCCTAACCCAACCTAACTCTCTCTCCCCTTTCACCCATCCACCCCCAGTCTCTAGTGTCTAGAAGCCCTGAAGGACCCATCGCCCACCACTACACAACCACCATGACTGGTATCTCATTCTGTACATATAATACTAGAGGCCTCAATAACCCCACCAAAAGAGGCCAGATTTTGGCTCACTTACATAAAAAACGGGCCCTAGTTGCCTTCCTACAGGAAACGCACTTTAAAACAGGCCACACACCCAAATGCAATAACAAATACTACACCAAGTGGTATCATAGCACCCACCCTGAAAAAAAGGCTTGTGGAGTCTCAATAGCGATCCACAAGAACCTCCCCCACAAAGTACTGGCAACAAAAGAGGACCCAGAGGGACGGTACATATTCCTCAAACTTGACCTTGGACACTGTATCCTGACGTTAGCTAACTTATATTTCCCCAACACAGGACAAGTCGGCTTCGGGATTATCGCCCTGAGAGAACTAGAGCAATTCGCAGCAGGAACCGGCATCATCCTCGGTGGGGATTTCAACCTGACGATGGACCCTGATCTGGACTCGTCTTCAGGTAAGTCCGGGGTTTCCCTGGTCGCCATACGTAGACTAAGGAGATGTTTGCAAGGACTGAGACTCGTTGACCTCTGGAGGATTCTTCATCCAGGGGTCAAGGACTACAGTCACCACTCCACAGCACATAACAGCTACGGGAGACTGGACTACCTATTTATCACACACGGTCTTCTAGACCTGGCCCCAAGAAGCACAATAGGCAACATCATCTGGTCGGACCATGCGCCCGTCTTCGGGGCTCTACTGAAACACGACCATAGGGTCGGAGCCAACACCTGGCGCCTAAACGACAACCTCCTGACGGACGCGCTCTGTCGTGACGAGATCAACAGAACCATCGAGACATTTGTAGAAACCCACAGTAGAGACACGACATCCCACCCAACACAATGGGAAGCACTTAAGTGTGTGTTAAGAGGGGTCTTCATATCTCACGGGGCGAGGCTTAAAAAAGATAGAATAGGCAAACTGACAGACCTCATCACCCGTTTGGGGATAGCTGAACAGGCCAATAAAACTAAGGCCTCCGCCCACTTAAATACGGAGATAACCTCCCTCCGCCAGCAGATACTGGCGGTACTGGACCAGGCCCACCTGTGCATGAGAGACAGGATTAGAGGAGGCTACTATGAATATGGTAACAAATGCAGCAGCTGGCTGGCAAAGGCCTTAAACCCTCGGGAAAGCCAGTCCTACGTATTTGCGCTGAATGCACCTAAGGAGGGGAAGGTACACGCCACGGAAGACATACTAGAATGCTGCAGAAAATATTATGAAGAACTATACAACATCCCGGCCCCCCCAGAGGCGAACCCAAACGATAACCATGACACCATAGAGGCATACTTACACAACTTTGCCCCCCAAAAGATCTCCTTGCTGGAGGCTGAGACGCTCGAAAATGATCTAATGGAACAGGAAATCCTAGAGGAGATCCGGAACCTAAAAGTGGGCAAAAGCCCCGGGCCTGACGGCTTCACCCCCCGCTTTTACAAAACCCTCGGGACCCAATTAACGCCAATACTATGCAAAGCTTTCAATGCGATCTCAGTAAACTGCCCCTTCCCTCGGCAGGCATTACAAGCCACAATCACTGTTATCCCAAAACCCGGAAGGGACCCCCTTTCTTGTGGGAACTATAGGCCCATATCCTTACTAAACGTGGACACAAAAATCTTTGCCAGAACACTAGCCACACGCCTTGGGTCATTGATCCCTAGAATCATTCATAAAGACCAGGTGGGCTTCGTCCGCGGTCGAGAGGCAAGAGATAACACCATAAGAACTCTCTCCTTGATACACAGGGTACGCAACTCCAACAGCCCCTTTTGCCTTCTATCAGTAGATGCCAAGAAGGCATTTGATCGTGTTAACTGGAGATTCCTTGAAGCCACCTTACAAAAAATCGGCCTGGGAAATAGATTAAGCAACTGGATAATGGCCCTCTACAAAAACCCCACGGCTCAAATACGAGTGAATGGGAAACTCTCACGCCCAATCAATATCAAAAACGGGACACGCCAGGGATGCCCACTATCCTCAACCTTATATATTTTAGTTATGGAGTCACTCGCTAATGCAATCAGAGCAAACCCAGAAATCCAGGGATACAGCACGGCACAAACCGAACACAAGGTGGCGATATTTGCGGACGATCTCCTAGTCTATATCACAAACCCCAGACAGGCCCTACCAGCCATATTACGAGAATTTGACAATTACAGCAAGGTTAGCAACTTTAAAATTAATCTGCGCAAGTCAGAAATCCTAAACATAACAATACAGCAAGCTGAACTGGCCCAACTTAAACTCCTATTCCCACTCTCGTGGCGTGAAGACAACATCAAATATCTAGGAGTAAAAATATCGCCCAACCCAGCCCAACTGTTTAACCTAAACTACGAACCCATCTACTCCTCCCTGATTAAAGATCTCGAAAGATGGAGACCATTAACATTATCATGGTTCGGCAGAATAAACTCCATCAAAATGAATTCCCTCCCAAAATTCCTGTATCTTTTCCAGGCGGTGCCTATCCAAATTCCACGCAATTATTTCATTAAGCTACGAAGAGCCTTGATGAGATTCGTATGGGGGGGGGGGGGGGGCAAGGCTCGACTGAGCTACAAGCTCCTCACCCAAAAGAAAGAGAGGGGCGGAGTGGGCTTACCTGATTTGCTCCTCTACTATAGATCCGCAATATGCAGAGTAGTTCTAGACCTCATGCACAGGGGACACTCTAAATTATGGGTGGAACTGGAACAGAACTCCGCCCCGCACCGGGCGCAAGGCCTATTCTGGCTTAAAGGAGGACTGGGCAGACGGGGCATAAAGGTGTTGTCATTTCTGAACACTATATTAAGGATCTGGGACAGTTTTGCACACAGATGTGGGCTGATATCCGTGCCGGGACCCTGGACTCCCCTGGTCGGCAACCCGGACTTCCCTGCGGGAGACTGGGGAATGACGTTCCTAGCCAACCTTGGGGCTCCCATCCCAAGGATACACGACTGTCTTCAAGAAAATGGAATTAAGACCCTAGACAAGCTCACGGGGGAGAGGGGCCCGGAGACGGGTGCATGGTTCCAATACCTACAATTATGCCATTACATAAAAACACAAGGCTCAATTGCAGAGCTGTCAGTCCCAGCTATTCCCTTGGAGGAGTTATGTGCTAATCCCCAAGAATCAAGGGGAGAGATCACCAAGGTCTACAACATACAGGTGGCCAGGGGGGCTCTGGACCCGGAACGAGGAGCTCGCGGAGCCTGGGAGGGTGAGCTAGGTCAGCCCCTGTCAGAGGAAGACTGGGCCAAAGGGGTCGTCTTGACCCACAAGATGTCGGTTGCTGGCAGGCACCACGAGATAAACTATAAACTTATCATGAGATGGTACCGTACCCCAGCACTACTGGCCAAAATATACCCTGGTACCTCCTCAGCATGCTGGAGATGCCTGAATGGGCTAGGTACGTTTGTACACATCTGGTGGTCCTGCCCGGGTATCGCTAGACTGTGGGTAGAAATAGAAGACATATACAATGCCTTGAAAAGAAAATGCTTAACCCTTACAGCAGAGATGGCCCTCCTGTCAATCCTGCCAGGAAACATTTCCGGTAACAAAAAGGATGTCCTTAGGTTTTTCCTTCTAGCCATGCGGACCCTGATCCCCAGACTATGGAAAACCAGGACGACACCGACACGCCTGAACTGGGCAATGGCATTAGACGAAATTAGATACATGGAGGAACTGAGAGCCAAAGATAATGACAAATGGACAACATACTACGCCACGTGGGAGGTATGGATCTCCTTCCGTAGCTCCAACGGATTTGACCTATGGACCGAAAATGGAATAGTGCCAACCTGACTGAAGCTGAAGAATGGGACCCCTTCAGAAGCTTCCACGGAACGAGACACCCTCTTTTTCTTCTTCTTTCTCTAACTCCCTTTCCCTCCCCACCCGGACGCCCCAACCTACCCGACCCCCCCACCCCCCACCCCGCCAACCCCTCTATACCCACCCCAGTTTAGGGATCGGTCTGGAACGATCCCATGTTTTTGATTACAGTTGAGTTATAAATATTCATTTTGATTCCTCAGAAAAAGAAGCAATCTAACCATTTCCGAGCCGACCAAGGAACACAACACAGATAAGTCAGCTCAGTAGTAATAATTGCTCAGGGTGACAGGCATGCACTGACTCAAACATAGGCAAACTAGTTAACCCTACCACTGTTAAGACCATCTTTGCCTGAGGACTTTTTCATTCTTCATTGAGCTGAGACTGGTAGTTATAGTTATATTATATTATGTTATGTCAATTATATGGTCCGCTTCTGGAACGAACCACAACGTATGTAACAAGTATTGCTTTGAATAAAAACATATTTTGACCATAAAGGGTAAATAGCTGTGATAAGCGGGAGTGCTGATGAACAACTGTATGTGTATGGAGAAGTTGGGAAAAACAGCTGTAGCCCATTTGACCCTCATCTTGCTCCAGGTGGTATCACAATGTGGTTTTACATAAGTGCATTACTAAGCAATGAGTTGTAGAATTTAAATGAGGTATCCTCAGGTTAACACCAACAGATGGGCTCTACAGAGATAGAACCAAGGACAGCAGGATGCTAAAGGCCACCGCTATGTATAAACCCATGCAATAACCAGTGGATGTTAATAATGAAGTATATTATTTTCCATGTGAATACAGAAGAGGCGAGCTGAGTTGGTGTCTTGCAAATGAGAGCTGATTAGTAAGTTAATATGAAGCAATTTAAGCACTTGGCTGTACAAGTGATTGAAATGACTCCAGCCTAGAAAAAGGATAATACGAGGCAGAAGGACAATGATCTAGTTACACAATTAGTTGCCATATGAATAAAAGATTTTTTGTATCCGAGGAACTTGTTGAGATGACCTGGTATGGCCTCAAGTCATGTTACGGTGATGTACCGGGTATGTGTTCAGCTTCTGCCAGTAGTCATTATAAATGATATTAGATGAAAGAAGGCTCATGCAAACGGGGACGACAATTTTGATCTTGTATTAAAGAAAATTTTTACATAAATTTGCAAGTCCAAGACACAACAGATTCGTCAGCAAACGGGGCAGACTTTTTTCAGCTGTACACCATTTAGCATTGGCTGTTCTTGGCCGTCTTGGTTGACTATAATCATTAGTGAAAATAGCCAAGCAGCCTTTTTTATTATGAAAGACAAATTTTAGTGTTGGCCCATACTTTTTTGGGCATGCTTCAAATGATCTCAAAGGCAAAATATAGTTTGGTATGTTATCACAATCATTACTTGATTAATCAGTGATCAGGGAGGAGACACAAATTACATATTAGAAAAAACTTTCTTAGGGTGCGTTCACACGAGCACATAAACGGCGCGTTTTTGCAACCAAACGTATATACGTGACCATCTGAGGCAATGGTTTCCAATGTATTCGTTCACATGGGCGATTTTACGGCGCGTAAAAACGGCAACCCGCGAAAAAACGGACATACGCGACCGAAATACGTGCCGGCGAATATTCGATGGCCGAAAAGACCGAAAAGGAACAAATGAAAATACGCTTTCTAGCTCTGGTCGTGATCGGCGAAAAACGTTCTTTCCGGCGATTATACGCTGCGCTCGTGCGAACGTAAATACGCCTACGCTCGTGTGAACGCACCCTTAGGCTGCATTCCCACTAATGTATATCGGCTCGGTTTTCACACCGAGCCGATATACGTCCTCCTCATCTGCAGGGGTGGAGGATGGAAGAGCCAGAAGCAGGAACTGAGCTCCCACCCCCTCTCTGCCTCCTCTCCGCCCCTCTGCACTATTTGCAATGAAAGGAGGTGGGGCAGGGGCGGGGCTAAGTTCCGAGAATTAGCCCCTGCCCCGCCTCTCCCCATTGCAAATAGTGCAGAGGGGCGGAGAGGAGGCAGAGAGGGTGCGGGAGCTCAGTTCCTGCTCCTGGCTCTTCCATCCTCCCCCCCCCCCTGCAGATGAGGACGACGTATATCGGCTCGGCGTGAAAACCGAGCCAATATACGTTTGTGTGAATGCAGCCTGACAGTGAGGGTGATCAATGAGTGGAACAGGTTACCACGGGAGGTGGTGAGTTCTCCTTCAATGAAAGTCTTCAAACAAAGGCTGGACAGATATCTGTCTGGGATGATTTAGTAAATCCTGCACTGAGCAGGGGGTTGGACCCGATGACCCTGGAGGTCCCTTCCAACTCTACCATTCTATGATTCGTAAGGTGGCCTACTGAGCAGAACTTCTGTGAAGCTATAATTCCTGGCACACAGAGATTTCTTTACACGTTTCTCAATTTTATTTGAAGTTTGGCATAAACTAGAAATAATGGAAGGATGGAGATTACTGAAGAAAGGGCCAGGATATTTTCTTTGCAAGCAGTCCTTACTTAGCACTTAGGCTCTAAGTTAGGTTAATCTCTATGTGCCGTAGGCCCGATACTAGACTAGGATGGCAGCTGCTTGGTCCGTGGCTTTGCAGTGTCCCGGTAGAGAAGAATTGTTGGCCACCTATTATAGATCTAGGAGTTAGGTGTTATGCAGCGACAGAATGGCAGAAAAATAGAAGTAGGTGATTAGGTAGTGGGATTTAGGTGAGGGAAAAGTGTGGGTTTAAAAGAAGAGGTAGGGAGGTGAGGGTCCAATTCTTTAGTTGAAGAGCAGAGAATGAAGAAGCTCCCGCCCAACCAACCCTTTGGAAGAAGGTTTGAATTACTGTTTTTGATTCATGAAACTCAAGTTTGCAGCTCTGCACTTCAGTGGTGACAGTATGGTACAACTGTTAAGGACCGTTACACATGACCGGTCACATTAACCTTTCAAGCCTTGGGTTCCAAATTAGTTCGTACCTGGATGCATCAGGGAGGCCAAAAACGATATGATTTATAGTAATTAGTTCCCACAGATACGTAGAGATGAGCCGCGGCAAGTATACAGCCCACTCTGCTTAAGGCGCGTACCCTGAAAGTTTATTCACTTGGTATAGTTCTAATACAGGAAAGGAATACGTCATTAGTCATGGGGTTAATCTTATTGGGTTAGAAAAACATCAAGAATCGTGTATTGTTCAACAATCAGCGTAGTGAGAATATCTATGTGAAATGTCCTTCAAATGATTATTCCTCCCTTGTGAGTTTGGATGATCGCAGCGCCTTATCAGCACGATTTGCTCTTTTCCCAAAGCTCAGGACGTGGGGGAGTCTCTTCTGATAGCGACTGTACCAGGCAAATGTTCTCGGATGAATAGAAAAAATCATTAGACATTGCACCGAATGTCATGCTCTAAAGTTATTTCTGCTTTAATTATTGTTTCACTACACACAAGCTTATTTACATCTTATAATGCTCCATTTTGTATCTAGCGGACATTTTGAGACAGATTCTTCCATTTTATGGACCTGTACCTTCTCACAACCATGATGAGTGTCTCACAAGCTCCACTATAGGGGCCACGTTTCTCTGTAGTGTGTGGTTTGACCTGGATATTTACAAAGATTGGCCAGAGCAGGTAGGTATAAGACCTTTAAGGAGGGCAACCAGGCAGGAATTGGCTGCCAGGATAAAACATATAGCCTTGGGCAGTGTAGCTTCAGCTCTGAGTGCAGGGCTGCGATGGGGTTAGGATTCCCCTTTGTTGTATGCCAAGAATGTTTGTTAATAAATAGTATCTGCTGCTACAGTTTTTGACAAAGCAATGACTGCTGTAGTATCTCTCATGGTTTGTGTATTGTATAAGGCCGCTATCACATGGCCGACAAAATTGCGCGATTTTGCCATGATGGGATAGCACTAGAGATGAGCGAGTATACTCGCTAAGGCACATTACTCGAGCGAGTAGTGCCTTAGCCGAGTATCTCCCCGCTCGTCTCTAAAGATTCGGGGGCCGGCGCCGGTGACAGGTGAGTTGTGGCGGGGAGCGGGGGGGAGAGAGGGAGAGAGAGAGCTCTTTTTTGTAGGCCATGTTTCCCTATGGAGCCTTCATTTTTGTCATATCGCAATGCACAAAATTGCGGCTTTTGTGTGATATCGCTGCTACAAAATTGCTATTGCCTCCATGTGAAAGAGGCCTAAGGGCCGAAAATCGTATGTGTAAAAAAGCCTGATTTATTAAAGAAGGGTAAACACTCGTATTCTTGCAACATAGGAGTCTATGGAACCGGCCGGTGTATTTCTAACCCATCTTTTCCAGTTAATGTAAAAAGTGGCCGGCCGAAATGTGTACTGTATGCGCTATCTTTTCTGGCCGGCTGATTTTACGCCCCGGAAAATTGCCCATCTGAATAAACGCATTGGAATCCAATGCTTTCGATTTTCAGCCAGCATTTTATCACGCTTATTGGACTCCTTATTGGCCATTGACTGTGGAGGTAGCAATGGGCGACACATGGGACCGTTACCATGAGTTATTTCCTAATTCGTACTATACATGTCTCATAGATGAGTACAGCACTGCGATTGGTTCACTTCTGGCACTGAAAAGAGCAATGGAGGAGAATATGATCTTCTGAAACATTGTTGTGGAGAAGCTAGAACCCCTTAAAGGGGTTTACGGGTAAATACTACTGATGACCTAGGTCATCCAGACATGATTGGCTGGGGTCCTTCGCTCAGGACTCCAGCTGATCAAACACTTGCTGTCAGAACCACAACACACAGGGGTACAGAGCAGAAGCAGATAGGTCCGACCCCTGTGTAGAGGACAGTGTTAGTTATCACAGGCACAGCTCTTATTGATTTTAATGACAGTTGCACCTGCAATTACCACGGCCGGCCACTACACAGGGGTCGGAGCTAACTATTTGCATTTTGTACCTGTGTTTTGTGGCGCCGGGACCTGATAAGCTCATTGGCAGGGTCGCAAGTGTTGGACCCCAACTATCTTGAGGATAGTTTTTTCCAACACTTACAGGGTGAAGTTTGCTTACAAGTCATATGGTGTTAAGTATACAAAAGTTCAACCGCTTAGGCAAAGTTATTTAAATATGGAGTTGTAGTATGAATGTTTTATCATGCTTATTCAAGGTTAGAGCTGAATAATCAACAGTAGTTTGTTATACTCTGTTAAAAGAAAATTGGGCATGAAGGAAAAAGTAAATAGATCTCTTAACTGGACCATCTTACATCAAGGTGATCGGTGGGTCTCCCATCTTGGATCTCTCCATATGCCAGGAAGTTGATTTGAAGACTTCACTGATAGGCTCCTTCCCACAATGAGGCGATACGTCAATAAAGCTCTCCCGATTCTCAAAGAATTTTTGTACCCGTGTCTCTTTCCTAAAAGAAGTTTACACCCAAACCATTTGCATAAGAAATGTTTAAAGGGACGAGGGGTCATATCAATCCATGTCTGCAAGCTCGGTTTAGCTCCAGCTATAGTGATCATGTGTAAGGGATTTCGACTTCCTTGATTTATATAACCAAGTACTAACCAGATAGGATTAAGGCCTCATGTTCACGGGCGGATCGGAGCCGGCAATTATTCCGCCGCGGCTTTTAGGATTGCTGCTTCCCTGAAGTGATGCAAGGCTGTGTTAACAAACGCCTCGCATCTGCGAGAACATTGCACCCTGGGAAGCACGATATTGGGCCGAGTTTCACAGTCCCATATCGCACTCGCCCGTGTGAAATTATCCTGACGACTTATTCACACGGGCGAGAACCTCGCGCAAGTTCTGTGCCTTGCGAGACCCACGAAACTTGCACAAATATGATCTCTATTCTTTTGAATGGACTTATTCACACAAGCGTCTTTTTCCCCTAGCAGCGATGCTAATAATCGTAGCATGTTCTATCACGTGCCAGTAGAGGATACCATCATTCCTGAAAATAAACAAAGACCATCTGGGAGAACCAGAGTAGCGGTGCTGCAGCAGCAGGTGGTTAAAGGACTTTTGACTTAAATATTTACGACCTATCTTCAGGATAATTCACAAATATCAGATCAGTGTGGGGTCCACTGCTCGGTACCCCTGCAATCAGCTGATTGAAGAGTCCTGTGATATCATGTTTATCAGTTACATGACCTGAGAGTAACTCAGTCTAATTCAAGTGAATGGGACTGAACTGTAATACCAGGTACAGCCACTATGAAATGCACAGCACTGTGCCTGGTATGCAGTAGGGTGACAGCAGCACTCACCCAAGAGCTGCTGTTACTTCAAGCAGCTGACCAGAGTGTTGGAGCCCCACCGATCAGATATTGATGACCTATCCTTGCCACCAAGGTGGAGTAATCCATTCTGCAATCAGAATCAGGATTTCTAGAAACACATTCTGTGACAGCTGTAAAGAGCCTGATTTATGCAGTCGTATTCTTGCAGCAGTTCTTCAGTTAAGGGGACTGCTTAATATGGCATTGTCTTTCTGAAATCAGAGAGTGAGTACAAACCCAGTAATCAGAGAGAAGAGTCATCTTTTTGATTGCCTCATGGTGTTTTAATAAAAACTTATTGCCAAGTTAAAACTTATTTTCGAAATTTCATTCAGTCCTCGGACATAGAAAACGGAGATGCAGAAGAGGAACGCTCGCGTGGCAGTGCCTCGGGATTCAGAAGCTTTTTGCAGTGGCTGCCGTCGAGCCAAGTAGGTCGTCCTTCTGAAATAGCAGTGGTCAGCTGGACTCTGTAGAGACCATCACATCTGGCTTCAAGGCTTTCGGACTTGTCTTTGGAGCCACAGAATCATGTGGCTTAAGGGAATGTGAGCTCTCCAGAGAGTTAGGATCTGGAATAGAACTAAAGACAAGGTCATGAGTAGCTGCTGGCCGACTATGAAGCTACATAACATGCTGATCTCCATGTGTAGCCCACAACTGCTGCGGAACGTACAACCCTGTTCTAGGGCCCTAGCCTATCAAAATCTCCAAACGGCTGAGTGACGTCTTTCTTTATTGTCTATGTTCCCGACCTCATGGACTCCAAATCAACATACCACTTCAAATGATAGCCTGTTGGCCGTATACTTTACTGTAGCTGTGGTCACGGGCCATCTTCTGGCCAACCTTTAGATAGATCAGTACAGACAAGCACGTACTCATGGTGGGGGGATAAAATGAGGTCTAACCATGGGCTAGCCAGCCCCTTTACTTATGAGTCATTCCATGTCAAGTGGTCTAAGGCTCCCCACCTTCATATCTCAGATTTTGTTCAAAACGTGTGTATTACACGCCCATGGTATCAGAAGACATTTCCCAAAGTTTTAGGTTCCTACAGCTAATGGTTCCTGAGTTAGACCCCCTGTTTAGGGGGGTGTCTGCAAGTGCACACACAACAATGAATAAAATGGCCATAAAAGCTAAAAATTGGGAGGTTCTGCACAACTTTTTATGCTAAATTTAATGGTACCATCATGAGCTTTTCTGGTTCCAAAGCGAGCTTGAAAATTTTGCTCGAAGGGTGCCTCAAAATCTGTCATTCTCCATGGAAGACAATTTGTGCCAGGGTTTGGGCCAATGTAGCATCCACCCGAAAGGAGATACACACCTGATATTTGTACCAGTACTAGTGGTAGTCACTGTTCTGGTGAATTTTCAGCTCCTAAAGGCCTACGGGCACTTCACACCAATCCATCAAATATGTCATTGTTTACAAAAATGATAAAAGTTACCACTTTTCAAGCTTATTTATAAAAAAAGGGGTCAGCTTAAATTTTTTTCTTACTGACACTATGTGAAAGGGAATTTTTTCTCTATTAGATCAGTAGGTTTTCATTTTACAATGCCACCTACGGGGTGGTTATAACTTCTGGGGGTTTTCATGCATGCGCAAAGCTTAATGGCATTCCAAATAACCCTGCAGGTGGTAATATCATGCTAAGCAGCACTTCTTAAAGGGGTTGTCTCGCGGCAAGCATCAAAATTTTAAATTACCCCATTCCCCCTGTCACCCCCCTGGCAAAAATTAAATTAAAGCAAATTAAAGCAGTTTTTAAACCGCTTGCTACTCACCGATCCGACGAAATAAGGAGTTAAAAAAAATCTTCTCCCTAAGATGGCCGCCGGTCCTTTCCCAGGGATGCACTGCGGTTTTCTCCCATGGTGCACCATGGGCTCTGTGCGTTCCATTGCCGATTCCAGCCTCCTGATTGGCTGGAATCGGCACACGTGACGGGGCGGAGCTACGATGACGACGCGGTGACCAGCTCTCCGGCACGAGCGGCCCCATTCACCAGGCAGAAGACCGCACAGCGCAAGCGCGTCTAAAAAAGCAAGAAGCCAGCGAAATTAGACGGATCCATGGCGACGGGGACGCTAGCAACGGAGCAGGTAAGTGAATAACTTCTGTATGGCTCATATTTAATGCACGATGTATATTACAAAGTGCATTAATATGGCCATACAGAAGTGTATAACCCCACTTGCTGCCGCGAGACAACCCCTTTAAGACTTGGGTGGGTCCATGCTGGTTTTACCGCTACTGGTTTTCACCAGCATCCCCACAGAAAAAAGAAACCCCTACAGTAAAGAAACCCATAATCAGGCTTGGGAACCTGCAGTAAAAGAAACCCAACTGTGGCTGTTCTTGCACGGCTATCAGGCGTGGCCCCTATGGCAATGGGGATGCCGGTCAAAACCAGTAGCGGTAAAACCACCATGGACCAATGCAAGTCTTAACCCTTTCCACTGTCTGATGTTTTCCTTTATTGTGATTGAAGCTTGTACAACTCCAATGTCAGAAGATATCCGACAGGGTATTCCTACCATCTACTGCCAGCCACTCCGCTGTTGGAGCCTCTCTGGCGCATATACACTGGCCTTTTAGGAAACCCTGAAATTGGATTGGAAAGGGTTATAGCATGCTGTTTAGCATGATATTACCACCAGCAGTGTTTTTTGGAATGCCCAAATTTTGTGAGGTATAAAGGTGGGGACTTTTTCTTGTTTTAGACCACTTGACATGGAATGACATGATAAAAAGTGAAATAGGACATACTGTATTTTTCATTCTACAAGATGCATTTTATTCCCAAAGTGGGGGTGGGGGGTTAGTGCGTCTTATAAAGTAAGCATGATGAACTTCAACATTTCTCCCACCATACCATGAGCACTGCCTGCAAGTACCGCTGATTGGTGGTGAGCGTCGGTGGGAACTGTTGCTGCTTCCCCGTCTCCACCAATCAGCTTCCTCCCGCAGTACCACGAGCGCCGCTGTTACAGAGCTCTGCTGCTGCTCATGCTGTGGAAGAGAAAGAAGAGGAGTTATAGTGGCCTCCATGCCCGTACCATCCCCTGCACTGCCACCTAAAGTCCTGGGTGAGTGCAAAATATTTTTAAAACCTGGCTCCATCTTATCATCCGGTGCGTCTCATAGAGCAAAAAATACGGAAAATCCGATCATATCTACTAGAAACACGAGTAAAGAATACATTAGTGCTGAACATTACTGGATGTATAGTACTAATTCGGCTAACGAAGCGTACATAATTATATTTAAGTACGCATGTGTGTGATCTGGTTATAACCAGTTTAAAAGGGTTAATAAAAAGGGGTCTTCCAGGAAAATACTGTTAATGACCAATACTAGGATAGGTCATCAATAGTTGATCAGTGGGGGCTTGCCGCTTGAGACCTCAGCCAATCAGCTGATCGAGCACCCGATAACAATACACAGTGGTTGGAGTGAAGTCGTTGCTCCGATCCTGCTGTAGTGGCCAATGCTTGTAACTACAGGCGCAGCTCCCACTGATTTAATTAGAGACTCCAGCCTGCAGTTACAAGTGCCGCCCACTATACCGGGGTCGGAGCTGTAACTCCCTGTGTATTGCAGCGCTGACAGTGGCGCCTGATCAGCCAGGATCCCGAGCGGCTGACTCCAGACAATCGGCTATTAATGACCTGAGGATACCTTATCAATACTATTTCCCTGGAAACCCTTTAACCCCTTGTTATAAAGGAGACATTATGTCCCCGCTATATTTACGGTTACTCTACACTGGGAAATACACGGCGACAATCTATGAAAACACTTAAGGAGAACATATATGTAATTAGTACCGTGACTCGTCGGACTGCTCAGACTCCCTGGGGGGTCTTCTGCTCCGATATCCCATGGACGCTAATGACCGCTGCACGGACCTGCGGGAAACGTGCGCGGGGGCTTCTGCGTTAAATATGCACGTGATTTCCGCCAGAGTTGCTTGGCTGTTCGCACACGCAATACCGGCAAGACGCTGCCGGTCGTCATCGTTAAGCAACCGTGGGCGGCCGCTGCGCTGTCCGCTGTGGCTGGTAACGCCTTGGATGAGATATTCGCGGTACACACGTGACACTGTGGAGCGGGGAATATTTAACTCCCGGACGACTTCGGAAATAGGACATCCCATCCGCCTGGCGCCCACTATCATGCCTCGCTCGAACTCCGATAATTCACGCCGCCGTTCCATGAGCGCGCCGGCCGGTGTCCAACCTCACAACTTATACAGGTGGGGACGTTCCCAAGCCGTCACCTCAGGTAACACTAATTCATAATCCATTTCCATACTGCTATCCCATGACTTATGGCACAGGAAGAGGGAAGGTCTATATTGGCCCACAATCTATGGTCCACGTCTAGAAACCACCTAGCATTTCCTGATTCCCCCCTCCGGTCCTCCAAGCTCCCAGCAGGCCACGCGCCTGTATCTCATGCATCCCGGCATGCATTGCGCACGCCGGCGCTCTATGCTCTCGTTGGTTTTCGGTCTCCCCTCTCCATTCCTCCGAGCTCCCAGCGGGCCGCGCGCCTGTATCCCGGCACACATTGCGCGCGCTGTCGCTCTATACTCTCGCTGGTTTCCGGATTCCCTCACTGCAGGCAGATGTCGGCGGAGCGGCAGTTGGGAACGGCGATGGAGGAGAATAAGGAGAACGAGCGGCCGGCAGCTGGAGGGAAGTCGGCTGTGCTGGGGGACACTCTGGGGCTGGAGAGTATCCTGACACCGGAGTGTGAGAGGGGCCGGGAGTGCGGGGAGCGGAGGGCTGACGTGTCACTCCAGCCATGGGGCAGCCGTCATACTGTGTGGTGCAGGCGGAGGACACAAGTCACAGCCCTAGTGGTAAAGCTCAACACAGTGCACTACAGAGGAGGCCATGTGTACAGGGGGTCATACCCTGCTCTTATGTCCCCCACATGGACCAATGTCACATGGTATCTTTCTGACCAATCACAGGGCAGTAATAAGGGATCTCGCGCTAAGTCACGCTAACATTTCGGATTTTGTTTTTCTGTTCTGTCACGCGAAGTGGAAACTGAAATGCCAATTAGGAACGGATTCGGGTGGACTCCATTGTCCACATCGGGGTCTGTCGGGCTTCTCTCATGCCACAGGTGTGCCTGATGACAAAGTCCCTCAGCAGGCTGCACTATTTTGATTGGGGTTCTTGTACCGGATCTACGCCACAGCCTCCCACACAGATGTGGCTGTAGGCAGCGTTCACACCAGCAGAACATGTCTGCACTAGAGGGGCAGGATCTGCATGCCAGGATTAAAGGGCCATTTATACGGGGCGATTACAGTGCTGAATTCGTTCAAAAATATGAGATAATTGTCACGTCTGAATATAAAACATCGCGCACTACTCGTTTACAGACAGTTATCACTCACTGTCAGCCGGCATGAAAATCATCGCTGACTTCTCGCTGCGTGTAAACGCTTCACAGCGAGGCCCCAGCGGTGATCTGCCTGTCTAAACTCTCTGCAGGAGCGCTAACGACTAGCGGAGACGCCGGCGCTCCTGCAGTCATGTAGACCAGGGTTTCCCAACTCCAGTCCTCAGGGACCCCAACAGGTCATGTTGTCAGGATCTCCTATAGTAAGAGCACCTGTGGCAATGTCTGAGGAAATCCAGAAAACATGACCTGTTGGGGTCCTTGAGGACTGGAGTTGGGGAACACTGGTATAGACTACCGTCGTCCTGTCTAAATGTGACTCTGGTGACTGCTGCACTGAGCAGAGGGTCTGACCCGATGACTCCGGAGGTCCCTTCCAACTCTACCATACAGGTTATGAGGCGGAAATGCGCCGTTCGTGATTGGGCTGTTAGGACACACTTTCTTAGGGTCGCTGGAGGTCCCAACAGTTGGACTCCCAACAATCCTGTTTTAATACAAGTTATCTCCCTCTTGCCCACAGTGACATCAGAACTGTTGACCATACGCCATCTGCGCTTCATTAATTTCAGCGAGGCTGATGGAGATGCCTGAGTGCTTACCGCTCAGCAATCGCTGCAGTCCCATTGAAAATGAAGGCGCTCTGGTGTGACTAGCACACCGTTCAGTCTCCTTCTCACTGCAGGGGATACAGTAGGAGGAGGAACAGGAAAACAGGACCCCTGTTCTTGGAATTTGTAGGGGTCTTGGCGGTGAGACTCTACCGATCAGCAAGTTATCCCTTCCCAGAGGAGCCTTTCGATGACTCCAGAAGTCAGTTTTCATTTTGTAGGGACCGGTAATAAGGTCTTAAAAGTACTGTATCTTGTCTTCATCTGAAAAATGGGCGGAGACCTGGGTTTGTCCTGCAGAAGTTATAGGGAACGCCCACAGCTCTTGATTGGCTGACTTGGCGGCGGCAGAAGTCAGTGGAGACAGGGAGCGCGGTGGATACCTTGACGGCGACTCAGAGCCTGTGGGGGACGGGGAGACACAGAACGGATGGAAGTGGAGCGGCGCCGGCAGACAAAAGGAGATATCAGTATCGCTGCTGTAACTGTTCACGCTGCTCTCCCATCATATAACCAGTACTGGTGTATCTTGTCTCCACCAGAGCTCTGGGTGGAGACATGGGTTGGGCTGGCTCAGTGACAGGTGGCCCCCCCCACCTGTGGATTGGCTGCAACACTCATGCCTCACTGATAGGGGACCGCCCCCACCTGGAGCGTCTAGCACAGAAGGAGCAACGCGGAGGACGACATCATCCATCGGCCAGGGAGGCGTTCTGCCCAAGAAGACCGACAGCAGCAAGCTGTGCAACACCAAGTGAGCACCACTGAACCCAGATCCCTCGCTACCAGCAAAGGCTCTTCGGTCCCGGTACAGGCGCCCCTCAGTGTGTTGCAGGCAGCCTACTGTCCCATCACCAAGGGCTGTCTCGTGGTGTCTGGCCACCCATCACTGCTGCTAACTTTAGTCCCGTCTGCCAGACCTGAAGCCGGCACTACTGTCTGTGGCTCCTACTCGCAGCTGTTGTGTCTCCGGCAGCCAATCAGAACCTGGGGGCGTTCCCTCTATCTCCAGCCAGCCAACCCAGGTCTCCACCATAACTGTGGTGGAGACAAGATACACCAGTACCGTTCACATGGATGGGTTTTTCTTTAGCTCGACTCTTAACACGAAACTGATTTCTGTATGTGCCGCGCTGTTAGGGTGGTTTATTTACTATTTGAATTACTTTACAAATTTTTTTTTTGTGTTGAGACGAGAACAATTTTTTTAATGGGATAAGATAACGATCAGCGCCGTATTATCACAAGGTAAACTTTGTCCTATCTATATACTGCAGATTTTGGTGCAGAAACATCCTTTTATCCTTTACATTGTAAAGCGTGAAATGTGCATCACAGGTCAGTTTTCTGGTAGATTTAGTGCATTTCTCTTTCGCAGCCCCCAGATAAGGGCTATTTCAGACGACCGTATATCGGCTTGGTTTTCATGCTGAGCCGATATACGGTGTCCTTGTCTGCAGGGGGAGGAGGATGGAAGAGCCAGGAGCAGGAACTGAGCTTCCGCCCCTCTCCACTATTTACAATAGGAGGGGGTGAGATGGGGGTGGGGCTAAGTACCAGCGCTTAGCTCTGCCCCGCCCCTCCCATTGCAAATAGTAGGAAGGGGCGGGAGCTCAGTTCCTGCTCCTGGCTCTTCCATCCTCCTCCCCCTGCAGACAAGAACACCGTATATCGGCTCGGCATGAAAACCAAGCCAATATACGGTCGTCTAAATAAGCCCTAAGATTGTGAAGATTTTTTACTGTGTTGCTACTCTAAATGCCATAAGGAAACTCCACAGCATATCCAAACCTTGTGACTATAGCCTGATATTGTATGCGGACCGAGGACCTCAGGAATAGTTGCTATATAGGGGAGGCAGGTCTCTTCCTGTGTGTTTCTTCCCTTAACTCTCTCTACAGTCCTACAAATTATCAAGGAGTCCCAGCAGCAGCATGGGATGCGTCATGGAGACTTCCAGAGATACAGGTGAGAACACCTCCTCCTAAACCGTGTGTCACAGAGGGTGGTCTCTACACTAAAGGTGTTCTGTGACCTCTAACTGGTGTTTATTCATCCATTCATGTTATCACTAAAATTTATAACATGCTTACTAATAAAAATAGTTTCTACTTGTCCGAGCTGTCAAATCTCCCGATCTTCTACCAACATTACATACACAGCCCACTAGAGGCTTTGTGGCTCGTTGTGTCTATCAGCTGCTACATCACCTGTGCAGGGGCTGGGGAGGAACATCGTTGTGGGCACAGTTCAGCGGCAGTGATGTAGCTGTGGACATACATGTACACATCAAGCCTCAATAGGCTCCTGGGTTGTGTATGTGATGATGGTGGAAGCTTGGGAAATGTAACAACTCGGCCACATGACTATCAAGCAGATTGGTGGAACGGGATTTATTTTTATTACTAGGCATGTTACAAAAATCTTAAAGGTGTTGTCAGAGTTGTATTTTTGCTCAATAAATCCTTTTACCCCATGCTATAACATAACTAACCGGCATATACTCTCCGCTGTGTCCCACAGCACTTCTCAGTCCTCCACTCCTTTGTTTTACAGGATGTTACAGAATGTCACAGGCACTGCAGCCAATGACAGGCCTCGGTGATCGAGCACTGAGCTCTGTCATTGGCTGCCACACCTGTGACATCCCGTAAAAATGCCTGGGCCAGCCTGTAAACATGTCAGGTGGGAGACCCAGAGCAGTGGCGTGGGACACAGTGGACAGAGGTGACGATACGCTGGTTATGTATTTTATAATATGGGGAACGGGGTTTTATTGAAAAAATACAACTTGGAAAACCCCTTTAATAATAACGTTAGTAGTTGAATAAATACTACTTGTGGCTCTCTGACAAACCTTTAAAGAATAACACACAAATAAGACACGTGCTAAATTAAATAGTTGCCAGAATCTTAGTGGATTCTTTTGCTGTGTTATTCTTTGTCTTAGGCCGGCTATTCACGGGCATCAAAGTCACACGAGATTTGTGCGTTTTGAGACGCACAAATATGATCCCCATGCCTTTGAATGGGATCATGCACATGAGCGATGTTTTCCTGCATGGCACCACGATACGATGCTAGGCGGGAGACAAATCGCAGCATGTTCTATCTGGATGTGTCGTCCTGCATTGCAGCACCAATGGCTTTTAATGGAGCCGGATGCAGCACCACCACCTGCCCCATTGAAAGCAATGGGAGAAATTCTGCAATCTTCTGCCGCTACTATGACAGTTGCAGCAGAGGATCCCTACATCCCCAAAGTGATGCGAGGCTGTTTTGCCATAAAAACACCTCGCATCCTCTGGGATTTCACATGGAGGGGATATGGGGGTAGGATTCACAGCTCCATATCGCGCTCACCTGTGTAAAGTTACTCTTGGCCGATTTCAGGCGAGCGTATTGTATCACGTCTGTAATACGGATCCGTATGACATTACAAGCGTACGGCAACAGTGTTTTACTGATCTGTATTTGCTCAATAGAAAATAATAGGGAGGCAAAAGCGCAAAAAATAGGTCATGCTGCGTTTTTAAAAATCGGTTGTGGAAAATACAGCCGTTAAGAGATACATGCTGTTTGAAGTTTAGGGCTCATTGCTGGGAGGTACCTGCACTTCAGCCTGGCAATTAGTCCTAAATTACAGGCAGCAACAAGCAAGTGTTAGCGCTTGTGTAATAGCACTCAGTTAACAAACCCGCAATATTGTTTAATGGTATATGAGCAATAGAAATAATTTCTAGATGTTTTATGGCCTCTTACCTGTGAATTCTGTGTTTTGTTTATGTTGTTGTTGTTCTTAGGGGCTACTGTTCCCGTCGCTTGAGACGTCTGAGAAAAACCCTCGGTTTTAAGATGGGAAACAGACACAAATTTACTGGGAAGAAAGTGACGGTGGACATGCTGTCTGATAACAGGTTGGTCACACGCTTGATGTCGGCCATGTTTACTACTTTTTTTTTCTATAATGCACATGGGGGTGTAAATGTTTTTACCTGTTGTAAGCATAGGTATAATGATGCAACATACATCATATAACATACATAGGGCATAAAGTAATCATCTCTGCTAAGCCCGTAGCTATTGTAGATACATCCCAGAGATAATGTTTTTATTTCTCATATTTTGCTCATTTTGTTCTTTTGTTTATCTTTGTTGAATGTTATAAATTCTTAGGCAATAACTTTTTTTTTGTTGTTGTTTCAGGTATCTACTTCTCATTTTGATGGATGCAGAGAGGGCTTGGAGCTATGCCATGCAGCTTAAAATGGAGGCCAATACAGAACCTCGTAAGCGTTTTCACTTGACCTCCCGACTGCGAAAGGCAGTAAAGCATGGCGAGAAGCTGGAGCGACTGTGTGAAAGTGATCGTGTTGATGCAAAGACCAAGCTGGAAGCTCAGGTACTACCACACGTTGTAGCAGAGTACTTAAGGGGGTTCTGTCATTAGAAAAAAATCAATACTTACCTATTCCTCCCCGTCAGTCTTCTTACCGCATCTTCTCCTTCCCGATCGCCTTGCTCCTCCAGTCTCCCAGGTCATATTACAGCAAGCCGAGGACATCCTCTTCTTCCTGTGACGTAGCGTACCTTCTTGCCAATCTGTTTCCCGCAGGTCAGTGTACGCTACGTCAGTGTTGTAACGTTCACTACCTAGCATGCTAGTGGAACTGCAGTGTCTTGCCGCGAGTGTTCATATACTATATAAACACTCTAGGCGAGACCCTGTGCAGTAAAGCAGGCTGGCGAGAATTCGGCATTCCCTGCCAGGTAATGAATGCCAAGTCCTTAGTGACGTAGCGTACACTGACCTGGAGGAAGCAGAATGACAAGAATGGACGCTGCATAACAGGAAGAGGAGGATCCGGTCGGCTTGCGGTGACATGACCCACGGGATTGGAGGAGCCGGCAACAGATGGGTGAGGAGAAGATGCGGTAAGAAGACTGACGGAGAAGGAATAGGTAAGTATAGAATTAATTTTTTTTTGTAATTACAAAACCCCTTTAACCTGTTACTATTAGGAGTTGTAGGTTGCAATCTGTCTTATTAGTTTTGTACAGTAAGGGTATTATATGTAATGTGGAATGTTATATTTCCTTGCCTGCTTCTGATCTCAGGGTGATGCCAGTGCTTTTTTAGGCCCTTAGACACAAGACGGCATTCCACCACAGTGGAGAATAGCTGAATAATAATGCTTTAGATATCTGAAGTTTCTTTCCTTCCTCTACAGGCCTATAGTGCTTATCTCAATGGCATGCTGCAGTTTGAGCAGCAACAGTGGCAGGCGGCCATGAAGGCATTCAACAAGTGCAAGTGAGTGCCATAGGGATCTGACTAATTGGGATATCGCAGGTAGAACTAATGTGTTTTTTAGCTTTTTTTATATATATATATATATATCTACTCTTTACAGGACGATCTATGAAAAGTTGGCCAGTGCTTTCACAGAGGAGCAG
This sequence comes from Eleutherodactylus coqui, assembly GCF_035609145.1. NCBI lineage: Eukaryota > Metazoa > Chordata > Amphibia > Anura > Eleutherodactylidae > Eleutherodactylus > Eleutherodactylus coqui. The sequence continues at coordinate 68,223,151 of NC_089849.1, forward strand.
GCTGTGCTGTACAACCAAAGAGTAGATGAGATATCGCCAAACATCCGCTATTGTGCCTACAACATTGGTAAGAAAAGAGTGTCAACCGTGAGATTTCCTATGTAAGAGGACTAGTGTTATAGCCTGTGATGCCAGCAGGATGCAGTGAGTTTCTTCACTTTGTATTATATTCCATTTCTTTGCTGGTGAGCCAAACTCTGTGGTAGGCATCTCTTATATGATCATTTCTGAATGTTTCAGGGGATAAGACAGCTATGAATGAGTTAATGCAAATGAGGCTCCGTGGTGGCGGTGCGGAAGGACTGCTGGCAGAGAAGCTGGAGGTACTTTTTATAATCTCTCATAAAGGAAGTCCTTTATACGTTTTATGTCATAATACATTACTAGAATATGTTTATTACATAAAAAGTCCCTAAATATTCAGTTACTTCAGGGGTTTCCTTTTTTTTATTGGAATAGAATGACTGTAGTCTGATTTGCTGCTGTCGGCATCGCTCATTTATTTTCAGTAATAAGCTTCCAAATTTCCACTTGATTTTGGTAACTGTTAAATGTAAGCACTTAGAGGTTGTTCCCCGATGTACAACTTCTTTGCAAATGTGCAACTCGCCCCAAGTCCCGTTCTTAGCACACCAGCAAACAGCTGATCTTTCTGAGGGAAGCCACGGACAGCCTGACACTTTAATTGCAGCATACACTCTGTGGGAATATAGAATTACTGGAAAACCATTCACATGAATGGCCATTCTGTAATAACAGAATGGCAGGAGGTCCACTAAGGATGGCTGCCACTTTTTTGGACATAGTTTGGGGTCCCCCTGACATTCACATGCCCTAATAGGGCACATGGATTGAGGATGCCATATTGGCACAACCCCTTTTTAATATTATTTATGGAGTAATAATATATTTAAATAATGTTTCTGTATACAATGTATGGCAGACCAGATAGTCCTGGTACTTAAACCCATGCCATTGCACATCTACTGCACAGGTTTAACCCTTTGCACTCCAATTTTGGATTCAGGGTTTCCTAGGGGGGCTTTCTATGTCTGCCATTATACAATAGAGCCATCCGCTGGCTAGAGCCAGTACTGCAGTATGGGGCATGCTGGAGAGGCCCCCGACAACGGAGCGGCCAGTAACCTACAGTAAGAATACCCTGCCGGACATCCTCCTACATCAGAGCTGTACAGCCTTCAATCAGAATGTCTTTAGACGTCAAACAGTGGATTGGAAAGGGTTAAGTCAGTTGCCTGAGCTGTCAGCGACTTGATCTGACTAATGCTGAATATGACAATAAAGGTATAAGGAATTACATGCCCCTGTCAAAATGAAAACCCCGCAGCAGAGAGCACCTGGTGTATCTAATGAGCCATTATCTTTGGAGCATATGGAAGTGCTGCGTTGCCAGTTCCTATATAGCAAGATTGAAAATTATATGAAAAGATTAAGGGACGAATTATAAGAAACACAAGAATGAATGATCCTCTTTTAATGTGAAGAATTTGTCTCATTATGTTCATGTTTTTCCACAGACTCTTATTTCACAAACAAGGGCAAAACAAGCTGCTACTATGAGTGAGGTGGAATGGCGAGGGCGCACCATTCCTGTCAAAATTGATAAGGTGCGGATTTTCCTCCTGGGGCTGTCGGACACAGAAGCTGCAATTTCCCAGGTAAGGACAACATTGGAGGTTTAAAGAAAAAAAAAACAAGTGATGTAAGTCGTCATCTTTTGTATTAACTGCACAAAACTGAGCTTTTGTTCTATCATTAATAGAGATGAGCAAACGTACTCGGATAGGCACTACTCGTCCGAGTAATGTGCCTTATCCGAGTACCGCTGTACTCGTGCTCAAAGATTCGGGGCGCTCCGCTGCTGACAGGTGAGTCGCAGCGGGGAGCGGGGCAGAGCGGCCGGGAGAGAAGGAGAGAAAGATCTCCCCTCCGTTCCTCCCCGCTCTCCCCTGCAGCTCCCCGCTCCGCAGCGCGTCCCGAATCTTTGAGCACGAGCACAGCGGTACTCGGATAAGGCACATTACTCGGACGAGTAGTGCTTATCCGAGTACGTTCGCTCATCTCTAATCATTAACAATAGTAGTTTTATCATTAGTTTCTCAGAAGTGACAACCAGTAGGTGTATTGTTTATCACATCTGTAACACTGGCCCCCAAAACAAAACAGACTGATTCAACTACTATTTTACCAATATAAGTTAAAAAAAAGAAAAAATTGTTCATCTACAGTGTTTATATTTCGGGTGCAAATCCTCTTTAATTTGGTATGTCTCGGGTATAAAAAAAATATATATTTTTGTCGCCGTATTTTTTTTTTTTCTTGTCCGTATCATTGGGGGACACAGCTCTGACTGTGGGTATAGCTACTGTCACTAGGAGGTGGGCACTAAGCAGAAGCTGTGTTAGCTCCTCCTCCCAGCTATACCCCTCCTGCAGGTACCAAGGTAACAGTTTTAGCTTAGTGTCCATAGGAGGCTGACCTTCTTATTGCCGGTCTTCAGGTACTGTTGGATCCAGGGAGACAGGGCTCTCCCAGTTACCCAACTGAGGAGGGCGAACAGTTAACCATTCTGTTGTCTGCACTAACCTGAGAAGAAAAGGAGACACGTCCAAGACCCCCCACCCCCCTTTCTTTTTACTGGAGCACTCCCTTGGTAAAGGCAGGCAATTGCCAGGTAGACACTGCTCGAGCTTTGGAGCATGCAGACTGCAGTACTGTAACTGTCCATGGCATCAGTTTAGAGCTGAAGACTTGAGAAGGGTCAGCAGAGTTACATACTATGCACGTTTTTGCTGTAAAACAAAGTTTGCATGGGGTCAGTTAGAGACGTTTTGTACTAGCTGTACCCCGTTGCGGCGGGCGGCCTACTACTAGCACCCCTCCCGTTCAGCCCTCTCAGATCGTCGATCCGGAATGGGCACGCTTCTTGTTGCTGGCGGTTTAAGACCTGTCTAGAGCGTCCACGGCCGTTCTTGACAGGCTGAACCATATGTGCAGTCCACCTGGTCGGAGCGTATCTGATGGAGACGACTCCATTTTGCATTGCTCCTCTCGTGGCATATCGTGAGAGAGGTTTAGACCTTTTTCTCTCGCTCATCCAGGTAAAACCTTAATCCACTTAAGACCCCAACTCAGACACCGCAGATCTCCTCCATTCTATGTAAGAGGATCTCCAGTTCTAGCAAACCTGGCATGGCAGTTCATTAAATGATTGTGTACAGGGGGATAGGTGAACAAACCTGGCTTCCCACTACACTAATAAGTTGGAGGTAGAGAAGCTGACCTGACTTCTATTTAAAAAGATCTTGTCATAAGCCAGATTACTGCTTCAAGCAGAATAGAATTCACTATTTTATGTATGTTTTATATCTTCTACCACAGTTGCATTTTCGTGGTAGAAATCTAGCAAATGTGATGTTTCTGGTCATCGTGAACAGGTATTTGGATTTCCTACCCATGGTTTGTAAGGGGGAAAAATCCATTGTGGGTATTTGACTCCCATAGACATAACTGTTGGCCAGACGGTAGGTCGTTTAGTATCCTCGCGTGGCCTCGGATATTTCTGCCACTTCAATGTAGCCTTCACAATAATGTAACGTTTAATGTGCTCAACTATGAAATTACATAAATTGTGTCAATCTAAACATTGCTACGTTGGATTGTTTAGTTTGCTGCATAACATTTCCGAGCCACTTAGCCGCATATCCACTCGTGTCTAATCAGCGTAATCAATGAAGAGCCATCCCTGCTTGTTTACTGACCTTTACGTGTTCACCTAGTAAAATAAATGGAAGTAAAGGAAAACAGGATTTATGTAGAAATGATTTCAGGTCTGCAGAAAAATCCATTAACTGTGGAATGCAGCCGCTTTCGGATGTTCTCTTACATGAATTAAAACCCTTCTGTCTACTCTAAACCATTCAGTGCGTGGAAGTGCACGCGTCAGAAGGAAGCACTAAAACACTACACGAATGCGTCTCTAGTTTCGGAACTGTACTTGGGCCGGTGAGAGTTACAAAATCATGAAAGTTTTTAACCCCTTAAGGACATAGAGTGGTAGAGTTGGAAGGGACCTCCAGGGTCATCTGGTCCAACCCCATGCTCAGTGCAGGATCACTAAATCATCCCAGACAGATGTCTGTCCAGCCTTTGTTTGAAGACTTCCATTGAAGGACAACTCACCACCTCCCGTGGTAACCTGTTCCACTCATTGATCACCCTCACTGTCAAAAAGTTTTATCTAATGTGTCTCCTCCCTTTCAGTTTCATCCCATTGCTTCTAGTCTTGTAAAAATAAGAATAGGGCTGATCCCTCTGCACTGTGACAACCCTTCAGATATTTGTAGACAGCTATTAAGCCTCCTCTCAACCTTGTTATTTGCAAACTAAACCTTCCCAGATCTTTTAACCGTTCATCATAAGGACTTGATTTGCAGACCGCTCACCATCTTGATAACTCTTCTTTGAACTTGCTCCAGTTTTTCTATCTTTTTTTTTTAAAGTGGGGTGCCAGGAAGTGGACACAGTATTCCAGATGAGGTCTGACTAAGGAATAGTAGAGGGGATAATGACCTCACGTGATCTAGACTCTATGCTTCTCCTAATACATCCTAGAATTGTGTTTGCCTTTTTGTCTGCTGCATCTCACTGTTGACTCATGTTCAGTCTATGATCTATTGGTATACCCAAGTCTTTTTCTCAAGTGCTGCTGCTTAGCCCAATTCCTCCCATTCTGTATGTGCTTTTTTCATTTTTCTTCCCCAGATGTAGGACTTTGCATTTCTTCTTGTTAAATACCATTCTGTTAGTCGCTGCCCACTGTGCAGGCTTTTCTAGATCTTTTTGAATACTCACTCTCTCTCCTTTAGTGTAAGCTATCCCTCCTAGCTTTGTGTCGTCTGCAAATTTGATCAGTTTCTCATCAATTCCCTCCTCCAGATCATTTATAAAAATGTTGACCAACACTGGGCCTAGGACAGAGCATTGTGGTTCCCACTTGATACATTCTTTCACTTGGATGTTCAGCCTTTTATGATCACTCTTTGAGTACGATCACTCAGCCAGTTGTGAATCCACCTAACAGTTGCCTTGTCAATCCCATATTTGGTCATTATTTCAATAAATATGGTATGAGATACTTTGTCAAATGCTTTACTAAGGTCAAGATACACTATATCCACTGCATTTCCCTGATCAACCCAGTCAGTTTTCTGTCATAGAAGGAAATCAGATTCGTCTTGCATGACTTGTTTGTTACAAACCCATGCTGGCTCTGGTTAATTACTCCATTTTTATCCAAGTACTCTCATACATGCTGTTTAACCCCTTCCCGCTGCAGGGCGTAAGTTAACGTCCTGGCAGCCTGGTACTTCCCGCAACAGGACGTAAACTTACGTCCTGGAGATAGAGCGCGGGATCTTATGTGATCCCGCGCTCTCGCAGCGGGAGCAGTCTGTCAGTCACAGCCGGCGTCCCGCTGCAACAGCGGGGGGGGCATCGGAGATGCGCCCCCCGCTTTTAACCCCTTCTCTGCCGCGATCTAAGTAGATCGCGGCAGGGAAAGAGTTCACAGAGGGAGCGCGGCTCCTTCTGTGTCTCCGGCTGGAACTCGCGAAAGCCCGGCCTGTCACCATGGCAACAGGACGCCAGACACTGGCGTCCTGTATTGCCTATGCCTATAATCGCTGTACAAGCGATAAGGCATGGCAGAGCAGTAGCTCTGCCATGCCTTATACCAGCGATCATCAGGGCAGTGGTTAAAGTCCCTCAGAGGGACACAAACAGTGTAAAAAAAAAACAAAGATTAAAAAAAGAATTTTAAAAAAATGTAAAAAAAGTTAAAAAAAACATTTTTTAATGCTTTTTCTCAGATTAGCATAAAGAAAGGTAAAAAAAAAAAACCCCACATATTTGGTATTGTCGCGTCCGTAATGACGCGTACAATAAGTTGCACATGCTTTTGACTGTGCACAGAAAAAAACGCAAAAAAAAAAACCGCTAAAAAACTGAGGCAAAATGCTAATTTTTAGCATTTTGCCTCACTAAAAACGCAATAAAAGTGATCAAAAAAGCCGTATGTACCCCAAAATGGTACCAATAAAATCTACAGCTCGTCTCGCAAAAAATAAGCCCTCATAGAGTGCCGTACATCAAAAAATAAAAAAGTTACAGGACTTTGAATGCAGCAATTTAGAAAAAAAAAAAAGATTACCCAGAAAAAGGGTTTTTATTGCAGAAAAGTGGGAAAACCTAAAAAAAAATGTAAGAATTTTGGTATCGTTGTAACCGTACCGGTCCGCAGAAAAAATGGAATGTCTCATTTATGCTGCATGAGTACCGCTGTAAAAAAAAAAATAAAAAAATCTATGGCAGAATTGATGCGTTTTCTCTCCCTGCTATCATTAAAAAAAAAAAGTTTTACAATATAGTCTATGTACCCAAGAGTGGCACCGATAAAAACTACAGTTCGCCACGCAAAAAACAAGCCCTCATACGGCCGCGTCGACAGAAAAATAAAAAAGTTATGACTTTTGATAAACGGAGAAGAAAATCCGCCAAAAATTGTTGCGTCCTTAAGCCCAAAATAGGCCATGTCATGAAGGGGTTAATAATTTGTTCAAAGATCTTTCCCGGTAGAGAGGTCAGGCTCACAGGCCTGTAGTTTCCTGGATCCACCTCCTTCCCTTTTTTGAAGATGGGGACAACATTTGCCCTTTTCCAGTCTACTGGGACTTCTGTTCTCCAGGAATTTACAAAGATTATGGCGAGTGGCTCAGCAATTACCTCTGCTGCTTCCTTTTAGTATCCTAGGATGTAATTCATCTGGACCTTGAGACTTGAATTCATTTAGGTTAGCTAAGTGTTCCCTCACCATCTCCCTGCTTACAGATAGCCTGCATTCTTTTATTCCCCCAAAAGCCCAGGGAAGATCAGTTGATGTTCCATCTACTTTCTGAGAGAAAACAGATACAAAATAGGAATTTAAAAGTTTGTCCGTCTCAACATCATTCTTAACCAATTCACGATTTTCATCCTGTAAGCATCCAATAGCATCTTTGACTTTTCCTTTGCTTTTGACATACCCCCCAAATCCTTTTTTATTGCTTTTGGCCTCTAATGCAAGCGTCAATTCATTATTAGCTTTAGTTTTTCTATCATTTGCTTTACAGTTTATGCAGACCGTGTTATATTCTTCTTTAGATATTCCCCCCTCTTGCCATTTGATAAGCATGTTTATCTTCGTTTTTAACATGTGTGCAAGTTCTGTGTTCATCCATCCTGGTTTCTTTAAATGCTTCCCATTCTTCCTTCTTTCAGGGATTGTTAATCATTGTGCTTTGAGAATCTCTTATCGCAATATTTCCCAACCTTCTTGGGTCTTTTTGTCCTTAAGAACATCCAGCCATTGGATTTTTCCTCTCCTCTTTCTAAGTTCATTAAAATCTGCCTTTCTGAAATCCAACCTTGAGGTCTGCGTCTTCTCAGGTCTTCCTCCAGTTTTTATACAAAATTCAAGGATCACATGATCACTGCCTCCTAAGGACCCAGCCACCCTTACTTCCTCAACCATTCCCACCATGTTGGTAAGAATTAGGTCCAAGATAGCAAACCCCCTTCTATCTTCTAGCTTTTGGAAGATATTTTCAGCAAGAGCGGATACGAATTTGTTGGAAGGTCACGTCCCCTTTTTTTTTTTTTTCTCCCATTTTCAGTTTTTCCACCCCCCCCTTTAAAAAAAAAAAAAAAATCGTATCTTTATTTATCCATCAACATAGATGTCTGAGGGCTTGTTTTTTGCTGGGCGAGTTGTATTTTTCAATGGTGCTATTTAATATACAATATATTGTACTGAAAAAGTGGAGTAAAATGAAAAAAGAAAAAACTAAATTCCGCCATCTTTTAGTGCGTCTTGTTTCTACGGCGCACAAACTGCAACAAAAATGACATGATAGCTTTATTCTATGGGTCAGTACTAGTGATGAGCGAGCATGCTTGCTAAGGGCAATTGCTCGAGCAAGCATTGCCCTTAGCGAGTACTTGCCCGCTCGAGAGACAAGGTTCGGCTGCCGGCGGCGGCTAGGGAGCTGCGGGGAGGAACGGAGGGGAGATCTCTCTCTCTCCCCCCCCTGCTGACTGCCGCTACTCACCGGCACCCGAACCTTGTCTCTCAAGCAGGCATGTACTTGCTAAGGGCAATGCTTGCTCGAGCAATTGCCCTTAGCGAGTATGCTCGCTCATCTCTAGTCAGTATGATTACTACGATACCAAACTTATATCGTTCTTTTTTTCATTGGGGTTTTTTTTTTTTTTTTGCTGTACTGCTTGTATTTTTTTTTTTTTATAAGATAACTTTTAAATTATTTTCTGCCACCATCTTCTGACCGCAATAACTTTTTCTATTTTTCTGTCTGTGGGACATTCTGTAGTTTCCATTGGTACCATTCTGGAATACATTCGACTCGTTGATCGCTTTTTATTGCATTTTTTTTTTCTTGGAGATAGGGTGACCATTAAAGAACATTTCTGGGGTTCTTTTTTTTTTTTATGACAACGTTCATTGTGCAGGGTGAATGAGTTACTTTGATAGATCTGACTTTTACGGACGCAGCAATACCAAATATATAATTTTCTTTTATTTAGATTCTTTTATTACAAATCTGGCAAGAGTTAGTTTTTGGGTTTTTTTTTCTTATAATAGTAAAACTTTATTGATCTTATTTTTACTTTTTCTTAGTTCCCAGAGGGGACAATAACCTGCGATTCTTTGATCGCTCCCGCAGTATGATGCAATGCCATAGCATCACATCATACTGCGATCGGACAGGCAGTCTTTGAAGCAACCCCACGGGAATGGCTTGATGGGCATTTTGCCATGACAGCCCTTGGCCCTTTCAGAAGGCCCATGGGAGCCATGAAGGCTTTACTGTGAACTCATTGTGGGGGACCATACAGGACTCTGGAACGTCAGCCGGGGAATTTAAATGTCACTGTCAGAATTAACAGCGACATTTAAAGAGTTAACAACTCTGAGCCGTCTGACGAGTGTCCGCTGTAATAAACAGCCGGCGACTGTTGTATGAAGGAAGATCGTCGAGTAATCTCCCTTCATACATACCCCGATGCTGCAGGTCCTAACGGTACGTCCTGTAGCGTTAAGGGGCTAAATCAAAGTAATTTCTAGCCAACACGTATGATGACAGTTCTAAGTATCTAATTGTAAAGAGGGAGGGCCGATGTACCCAGCAACAAGAGTCTGACCTCGATATGACGCTTTTAGGTGATGCTTTAGCACTGCCATACTGAGGCACTAAAATCATCATGCCATGTAGCTAAAAATTAGCTTTGGACTCTGCGTGCTATCACATTATGTGAGGGGTTTTTTGATTTATCTCAAGTCTGTGAGTTCTACAGGTATGTGGGGGGAAAAAAGCAAATAGTTAACATTTGAGGAAATTCTGGTGCGAAAAAGTATGAAAAATATTATTTTGCAAAATGTTACGACATATGGCTAATGTCTGCAACATTATCAACGCATTGAAGATCTTAGAGCGGCTTGTAAAAATTAGTCTAAAATCACTATCTCCCCGCTCGGAAGAAAAGGTTCGGGTGCGGGTGACAGGTGAGTTGCGGGGGGGAGAGAGAGAAAGAGAGATCTCCCCGCTCTCCCCCACAGCTGCCCGCCTGCCGCCGCAGCTCCCCGTACCTGCCCGCTCTTTGCTCCCGAGCTGGCAGGTACTCGCTAAGGGCAATGCTCGATCGAGTAATTGCCCTTAGCGAGTATGCTCGCTCATCTCTAGTTAAAAGGCTTATCGGTAGCAAAGTTAAGGCGGCTGTGCGTCGTAAGGAGAGTTCCACACTACTGGAACCCCAGCCGATGGTCTATACACAAGTGCCCATCATACAAGCTGGAGATTTCAAAAACAATGCCAAACTGAATTTACACACTTTAAGCTTCATGAAAATGCCTTTTAATCTACATTATCGGCCCATGGAATCTCCCATGACTCTGGGGGGTACCAATAAAATGTAACATTTGCCCATAATATAGACGTTGATCTCTTACCATATGTATGTAACTTCTCATATCACAGACCCGTTGGACATCCACTTTGTTTGGGAGATGTGGAAATTTGTTTAGCATTAAATGAAATTTCCAAAAATAAAATTCAAACTTTTCCTGACTAGATGGGTCTTGTCCAAATAAATTATCCTACGTCCCTAAAGACTTGCGGCCATGACTCTGACACAGCCCTGTTTTTTTTTTTGGCCTTGGAAAGAAGATATTTTTTTATAGTTGAAAGCATAAATGTTGAACATTATACACTCATTTTCAAAAAAAAAAATCAAGCACATGGGAGATGTCGATTTGCTGTAAAATTTGGTATGCAGTTACATCTCGGAGGCTCCTTGTACGTAGTGACCTCTTTTTTCACTTGTGTGGAGCTTGTTGACCACTAGACGCCTCTACGATGCAGAGAAGAGATTTCACCCCGTTACCAGAGTTTGAGAGGGGCGCATTACTGCAATGTGGGAATCTGTATAATCTGTCTACTAATTGCCTACCACTTGGGACGTTTTCACTAGACTGTTAGTTGTTGGGACCAGTGGATGCATGAGGGACACAAGGCGACTGGGCTACAGACTCCCTCGACAGACCACCAGTAGAGAGGATCTTCTGATTGTCCCACAAGCAGCTCCAACTGTTTCATTGTCTGCCATTCAGAGACTGGTTGCACCATTATTACAAGCCCCTGTGTCTGTCAGACCCATTTCTATGGCGTCCATCACATGTACTGCCTTTGACACCCACTGTCGCCTCCGTTTGCAGCAGTGTCATGAACAATGAAACTAGACTGCTATAGAGTGGAACTGGGTTGTTGTCAGTGTTTAATCCAGGTTTAGTTTGGGCACTGACCACTGCTGTGTTCGTGTCTGGAGACCTCGGGATGAGCGCCTCAATCCTGCATTTGGTGTGGAGCAACACACACTGCCCCCATTGCTGGTGTGATGGTCTGGGGGGGCCATCGCATATGACAGTCGGTCACCCCTAGTAGCAGTACGGGGGACAATGACAGCCCAGGGATATGTTCAGGGCATCCTGCAGCCACATGTGTTCCTCTCATGGCGGCTTCCAAGAGATATTTTCCAGCAGGATAATGCTCGGCCGCACACACAAGGGGGGCACAGGGATGTCCCCACAACATTGTCACACTTCAGTGGCTGCCCGGTCACCAGATTTATCACCAATACAACATGTATGGAACCATCTGGGACGCCAACTTCAACAGCCTATAAGTTTTCATGATCTAGAGGCTCAGTTACAGCAAATGTGGACTGATATACCGCAGGATATTGTACAGAACCTGTATGCCTGTCTGTATCACATCTTGTATCCAAGCTACAGTTGGCCCAACAGGGTACTAGAGCCTCCCTTCAAATGTTCAGTTTTCCACAATAAATTCTCCTTTTGCTCTGATATTGTGATCACTTACTTATATCAGTGTTACAATCTCCCCCACACAGATTGATTTCATTCGGACAATGCCTTCTAGGGATTGGGTTTTTAAAAATGTATTTATTTTTGACAAGGTGTGCATGCAGTAAATTCCATATCACTCTTGCCTTGTGTGATTGTTTCCTCTCCTGCATTGTTCATAATAAAGAGCAGCTTCCAGCGACTCTAGATATAGGACTCCATGGAATCAGTTCAAGAGCGAATGAAACTGTACATGTAGAGTGCTCTTTATTCATCAAGTCAGCACCCACCATTTTGCTGAACACTGCACAACTGCTAGGATTATGCCAGTAGTGGCTATTATTGGTAAATCAGTGTTCAACATGAGTCAACAATGTGATGCAGCAGCCAAAAAGGCAAACACAATTCTGGGATGTATTAAGAGAAGCATAGAGTCTAGATCATGTGAGGTCATTATCCCCTCTACTCTTCCTTAGTCAGACCTCATCTGGAATACTGTGTCCAGTTCTGGGCACCCCACTTAAAAAAAGACATAGACAAACTGGAGCAAGTTCAGAGAAGAGTTACCAAGATGGTGAGCGGTCTGCAAATCATGTCCTATGTAGAATGGTTAAAGGATCTGGGAATGTTTAGCTTGCAAAGAAGGAGAGGAGACTTAAAGGGGTTGTCCCGCGCCGAAACGGGTTTTTTTTTTAAACCCCCCCCCCCCCCCCCCCCCCGTTCGGCGCGAGACAACCCCGATGCAGGGGTTAAAAAAACCACCCGCACAGCGCTTACCTGAATCCCGGCGGTCCGGCGTCTTCATACTCACCTGCTGAAGATGGCCGCCGGGATCCTCTGTCTCCATGGACCGCAGGGCTTCTGTGCGGTCCATTGCCGATTCCAGCCTCCTGATTGGCTGGAATCGGCACGTGACGGGGCGGAGCTACACGGAGCCCCATTCAGAAAGGAAGAAGACCCGGACTGCGCAAGCGCGGCTAATTTGGCCATCGGAGGGCGAAAATTAGTCGGCACCATGGAGACGAGGACGCCAGCAACGGAGCAGGTAAGTATAAAACTTTTTATAACTTCTGTATGGCTCATAATTAATGCACAATGTATATTACAAAGTGCATTATTATGGCCATGCAGAAGTGTATAGACCCACTTGCTGCCTCGGGACAACCCCTTTAATAGCGGTCTATAAATATCGGAAGGGCTGTCACAGTGCAGAGGGATCACCCCTCTTCTCATCTGCACAAGGAAAGACTAGAAGTAATGGGATGAAACTGAAAGGGAGGAGACACAGATTAGATATTGGACAGTGAGGGGGATCCATGAGTGGAACAGGTTACCATGGGAGGTGGTGAGTTATCCTTCAATGGAAGTGTTCAAGCAAAGGCTGGACAAATATCTGTCTGGCATGATTTAGTGATCCTGCACTGAGCAGAGGGTTGGACCCAATGACCCTGGAGGTCCCTTCCAACTCTCTGATTTTATGAATAGTGGTGTTGTCCGGTCTGAATGCTATTTTTGGCCCCAAAGTGTTTTAAAATGTGTCATGATTCTTCATTATATAGTATAAGTTTTATATGTATTTTCCCAAAGACTGCATTTACTACACTTTTGGGTATTGTAGGGCGAAGACAGAGTTTTTGGAAACTTCCATCTTTTGGGACATTTTTATTTTATATTTTTGTCAGAATCTAGAAATATGCAGCAATTTCATTTTGCTATCAGGCCAGCTTGATGAGAGATCCGTGGAGCCCATTACCCAGAGCATTACAATGTGAGGCAGCCTCTTGAACATGCTTTTGCTTCTACTTACAGTAATCATTCTAAGTGTAGAAGATGATCAGCTCTCCATTTAGTCTGCTTGCTTAATGACCATCTCTACTTCCAAATTCAGGTTTTGGACGAGATGGATTTCGATTTGCAGTTTAAAATTGGTAAATGTTTCTAAAAAAAAAATGTTCTCTCCGCTAAGTCCGAGGAGGATGAGATGAAAAGCTATTTCTAATTTCATAGGAAGAACAAAATAACTGTGTAATAGGCCCCAGCAGACTGAACATAACAAAATATTTGTGGACGCTGATCCATTAAAGTAGTTGTCTGAATTTTTTTCTTTATTTTGGAAATATACCTGCTCTCCTGCCCAGAGCCCTTTTTTAATATACCGTATATACTCGAGTATTAGCTGACCCGAGTATAAGCCAAGTCAATAAGTTTTACCAGAAAAAAATCTTGTAAAACTTATTGACTCAAGTATAAGCCGAGCTATACTCCAGTATATACTAGGTAAAGAAAAAATGCAATACTCACCTACCAGCTGACGTCTGTGTCCCCGACGGTGCGGCAAGCTGCTTGAGAATTCTCCCCGCTGTCATCTCCCTGCTCGGCTTTGAATTTCCCCATTGTCAGCGCTGTGTAGGTAAGCACTGTGATTGGATCGAGTACTGGCCAATCACAGCCGGCACTCGATATACCAAGCAGAGCCATTCAGTGATGTCATCCACTGAATAGCTGGAATGATCGAGCACCAGCTGGGATTGGCTGGCACTCGATCCAATCACACTGCTTACCTACACAGCGCTGACGGTGGGGAAATTCAAAGTTGAGTGGGGAGAATTCTCAAACAGCTTGCTGCACCGCTGGGGACATCATGGCACTGGGGACGCTTGCGGGCGAGCAAGCAAGCAGGTACTCGGTAAGGTCGATACTCGCTCGAGTATCTGTCCTTACCGAGTACACTCGCTTATCTCTAGTTTCTACCATCTACTAACCAACCGAATGCAGATATTTACATTTTAGTTTTTGGTACCACCGTGTCTCCTACGCAGCATGCCCGTTGTCTTGCCATCATATTCAACTTTGATCTTTCCTTGGCTCACTATATTTAATCATTTGCACACTCGTGTCACCTGCACCTCCATAAACCTCTCCAGAATCTGACGTTTTCTTACTGTGGATACAGCGAGAACTCTTATTGCCCTGATTCATTCTCTACTTGTTTACTGCAACTTGCTGCCAATTGGTGTGTGTCTCTCCCCCCCCCCCCCCCCCCCCTTCATTAACTCTTGTCTCGACAATCTATGCTGAATGCAGTAGCCAGGCTAGTCTTTCTGTCCGGCCGATGCCCTGACGCTTCCCCCCTGTGCTGGCCGATGCCCTGACGCTTCCCCCCCTGTGCCGGCCGATGCCCTGGTTGCCCTTTCAATGTACAATACAACTTAAACTCCTCACTCTCATCCATAAAGCTCCCAATAATGTTGTTCTGGATCTCCTTCCTCCTCTGTTTACCCCCCTACACATTCTCTTCGCTAATAACCTTAGACTTAAGTTTCTCCTTTATTGAAACCTCCCATTCCCTTCTCCAAGATTTTTTCCGAGCTGCACCAGTTCTCTGGAATGCGCTACCCTAGACAATCTGTTAATTCCCCAAACCCACAGTTTATTGTGTGCCCTAAGGAAGGCCTATCGTATTGCCCAAACCTTTCTTCATTTATCCAGTTTCTATATTAACCCTTGGAAACCCGACCCCCTTCATCCCACTGCATCCCCCATAAACCCTAATGTACAGTTATGTATAATACCCTATGTATATAAAAAGTGACACTAGTAATGTACAGAACAAGCACTTGTACATCTTGCATCTCCCCCATTTCCTCATCAGCAGGGTCCTGCCATTGTTCTAATTGACTATTGGTTTAATATTGTATGTTATGTCTTACTTTTTCTGTTTCCTTTGTAAAGGGCTGCAGAATATGTTGCCGCTATATAAGTTGTTGTTAAAGATTATTATTATACCATGGATTTACAAATAATTTGAGAACAGGCATGCTGTCCTATTCCTGGCGTTGCTTCTATCCTTTTCTTCCTAAGGCCACCTGCACATGAACGGGTCGGATTCCGCATGCGGGAGCCTACAGCAGAATCCGACCCTGACCATGTCCGGCGTCCTTGCATACCTGTCTTTTCTCTTCATAACCTGTACTGTGGATGGACCTGGCGGCTCGCTGTTGGACATGCGCAGTACAGTTTATTTTTTTTCCCCCATGCCATCGCTTGTTAATGGCAGGCGGCGGCGCAGGTCAGATGGCTTTCATTGACTTAAATGGAAGCCGTCAGTGGGGACAACATGCAAGAATAGAGCATGCTGCGATTTTTATTTATTTATTTTTTTCCTCCGCTCGTGGAAATCGCAGTTGGTTTTCCCGAGTGTGCAGGAAGAAGCGTTTTCTCATAGCATGCTATGAACAGTATTTGCTGCAGAACCACGGTGGTGACGCCGAGTGCGGACTCAGCAGTGTAAATCCGTTCGTGTGCAGGCGACCTAACGCTGGTTCATGCTTATGCTAGGCTGAATTGTAATGATATCTCCAGACAAGGTGACATTAAGGCATGGTGGGCTACAATTCTGAATAACAAAACTATAGGTTTTTCACTAGGGAAGAAATTGGGGGTAAGGGCCCTTTTTTTTTTTTTTTTTTAAAGAGCATCATCCCATAATGAAGGTCTTTCTTTTTCTTTAGGCTGAAGATGATGAGGCTAAAGAACGGTTGTTTGAATCTGTGCTGAGCGAATGTAGAGATGCCATCCAAAGTGTGCGTGAGGAACTAAAAGCTGAACAGGTATTGTGTATTACTATCTCTTCCATTACATCATCAAGGACCCTGGGAGTGTAGCATTATCAATCCTGTAACCCCGTAATATACGCTGTGATTTCAGAGACAGAGAGATGCTGTTATGGATGGAGAAATGGGGAAAGTTTCCACCTTGCAGTACCTGCACAGGTATGTGTGGGCGATACTGTTGGTCATAGCATTATGCTGTAGAGTGAAGGTAGTTTCTAATGGAGCATTATCTGTATGGGAGGTTGGGAATGTCATTTCCATGATCATGACCGTTTTACTTGAACCTTCAAAGGAAACTACCTTCAGCAGAACTAATAGGACCATTAAGGATGCATTCACACGTCGCTGATTTTCTGCAGATATGCAAAGAAATCTGTAGCAAATCCGTGATGTATAACACACCCTTACAGTGGTTTAATTTCCAGTTAAGTATATATAAGCCGTTGACAGATCCAAGCTGCAGTCTAGTTAATTCTTTCCGTTTGCAGTTACCTGTCCTACATCAAGCTCTCAACAGCCATCCAGCGCAATGAAAGTATGGCCAGTGCTCTGCAGAAGGCGCTGCTCCGCCAACCTCAAACTGAAGAGGATGGCAAGAGGACCGCAAGGCCCCAGGACCTTATTAGACTTTACGATATCATCCTGCAGGTAAATAACTGCATATGACGCCTCTTTATGTGCCTTATAGCTGTTGGCTCTATTGGTGCCTTAATGAAAAAAAATATGCTACCATTTTGTGTCACACGGGTCTTTATAGGACCTGGCATCGCCTCGGTTACAATCTCTTGTGTTTAGTCTAATTCTGCTGGCTTGTGTTGAGGTACCGTATATTCCGGCCTACAAGACGGCCTTTTAACCCCGAAAAATCTGCTCTGCAGTCAGGGGTCGTCTTATACGCCGGGTATACAAAAAAAAAGGTGTAAAAAAAACCAGTACTCTCCTCTCCCGGCGTTCTGCAGCGCTGCTGCAGGCTGCTCTGTCAGGGACGAGGAACGCTGCAGAATGTCGGGGGGGGGGGGGGGGGTGAGTATTGCTTTTTTTTTTTTGACAGCGTATTCCCGGCGTATAAGGCGACAGTTTGGGGGTCGTCTTATACGCCCAGTTGCCTTATACGCCGGAATATACGGTATTTTCACACGGGGCACCAAGTACATAATTGGCCAGCACCGCTATGCAAATAACACTTGTAGGTAACATACTGAATTAAAAGCTACAAAAGCACATAGACACAGTAGTGTGCAAAAAACCAGCAAATGTAAGTATAAATACCCTTTTTAATAAGAAATCACAAACTGTTAAAAACATTAAAAGTGCAACAGAAGTGTCAAGAGGTGTTGCAAAACCATATTATGCAAACGCCTACTTCATTCTCTACATGAATCCAATAGTTAATGAAATATGAGATACATTCTATCCAGCAAACAAAAAATGTTACATACAACTGTGGATTCATGCGGTGTTCTATTTGGGCCAATGATAATATGATTCCTAGACAGAAGATAACCAACCGTTAACACATCCACATCTAAGATTGAGTATTATAAGGAATGTGACCCAAGGGCAGCACTCCCTTAATACTGAGCCTTCACATAAGAGAAGGGGGAAGGAAGAAACCCTATGCATCTCGCCACCTCTGTGGCTTCATCAGGGGAGCTAGGATTTCCTGACCTGTACTTCTGATGGATTCCATGTTTACAAAATGTATAGCGGGCGGTATATGGCTTTATTTTTTCTTACTGGATGTCTCTGGGTGTAAAAGCGCAGCAGACTACACTATTGCATACAGCAGAGAAGTATACCAACTTATACAACCCTGATGGAGACTTTGTATCTGTGAGCCGAATGTGTTGTGTGGGGCTTTTTCTTTGTGCCAGGAGATTCCGGTAAAAAACAGACACTGCAAATGCTGTGAAAGGGGCTTCATCCCCTACTTCAGTGTTTTCGGCTGTGGGGCACCCCATGGAAAAAATTTACTGCGGGGCACCCCTACCAAAAAGGGGGTGCTGTCAAGCAGAGGGACTAGGGGAGGGAATTATCACAACGTATGATTTTTACCTCCGATATTCTGGGCACACGCCAGCCTCCAGTGAGTGCAGTACAGTTGGCCATTTCTGCATCATCTGACCAGCACCGCTGTGCTCACTAGAGGCCACCGGGTGCCCGGTGAAGGCTGCGCAGAGTGTGCAAAGACTTAGAGGTGAGAGAGCGCAATATTTTCTGAAATCAGCTGATTTTGATTCGTGGATCTTGCAACTGAATTCTCCCGCTGTGACCAATCGACAGCATTTTCACTACATGTGAGCCTATCCTAAGGCTGGGTCCACATGGAGCTGATTTGCTGCAGAATGTCTTCAGCAAATCAGCAGTGTAAACTCTGCCCCAGAACAGCAAATCAGCAGTGTAAACTCTGCCCCAGAACCCAAAACATTTACCACAGGTTTTATTGTGCATTTTTGTGTGGAATTCACCCCTTCATCAAGAGGTGAATCAGTGATATAATTGACATGCTGAGGAATTAAATTCTGTGCCGCATTACAATTTTCGCACGGGCTTTGTGTAAAATTTTTTTTTCAGTTTGTGGATGTGATTTTCAACCTTTCTGTGCAGAGGCTCTGCATGGAATTTCCGCAGCAAATCTGTACCATGTGAACCCAGCTTAAGGCCTCATGTCCACGGGGAAAATCAGGCCCGCTCCGGATTCTCCATGGAGAATCTGCAGCGGGTCCCTCCTGCCCCGCAGACATGAGCGCTGAAAATAAGAATAAATGAGAATAAACTCACCTCCCATCCGCTCCGTTTCTTCTCTTCGCCGCGGCGTCATCTTCTCTGCGTCGCGGCTGGATCTTCTTTCTTCGGCTCGGCGGATGCGCATGATGACGTCGGTGACGTGCCCCGCGCATGCGCCGTCCCGAAGAAAAAAGATCTGGCCGCGACGGAGAGAAGATGGCGCCGCGGCGAAGAGAAGAAACGGAGCGTGTGAGTAAATTCCGAATTTTGTCTCCCGCGGATCCGGACGGCTTCCATAGGCTTCAATAGAAGCCTGCGGGAGCCGTCCCCGCGGGAGACCCGCATGAAAATGGAGCATGGTTCAGATTTTTTCATGCTCCCATTTTTTTTTTTTAAATCCCTTTTATTGACCATCCGCGGGTATTTATCTACCCGCGGGTGGTCAATGCATCCCTATGGGATGCGGATCCGCGTGCGGGAGATGAGTTAAAATCCGCTGCGGATTTTAATTCTTATTTTGCCCGTGGACATGAGGCCTAAGGATGGAAATACTGCAGATTGTCCTCAGCAGAAACTCCATTGCAAATTCAGCAGCATTTCCGCATCAAAAACAGTCACAATCAGCTGCATACGTGCAGCTGATTTCACCTCCGAAGTCTCCAGCTGTCGGCGCACTCCTTCACCTGGTGTCAAGTACCGAGTACAGCATAGTTGGTCAGTTGAAGTGCCAGTACAGGCAGCCAAGTACTGAATACAGTAGTGCTCTGACAGCCAGAGACTTTGGAGGTGAGTGCTGTGTCTCCTAAAATCAGCTGCGGGTACGCAGCTGATTTCAAGTCCGAACACAGGTTTAAAATCCCTAATGTATGCCCATGGGTGATGCTACAGAAAAACTGGCCAACAGAAGTGTGAATTGTTTGTCTTTCTCTTTGTATTTCTGTGTGATTTACACTTGATCTCCTCCACTTATTTGTATTGCAGAACCTGGCAGAGCTGACACAGCTGCCTGGCTTGGAGGACGACCAAAGCTTCCAAAAGGAGATTGTCCTTAAGACGCTGGTATATAAGGCATACAGGTATGAGTGCTGAGTTCTTGAGGTTTCAACAGTCGCTAACATTGGACCGCTGTATGTTCTAAATATGAATCTTTCTAAAGTATAACCTTTGGATATCCAGTATGTCTCTATAAGTTACTATGGCTCTTCTTGCAGGTGCTTCTTCATTGCTCAGTCCTATGTCCTGGTGAAGAAGTGGAGTGAGGCGCTGGTGCTGTATGACCGGGTGCTGAAATACGCAAAGGAAGTCCAAGCTCAGACTGGAAATAAGAAGAGCAATATCAAGGTATTTCTTCATGGACCATGTGCATTGCAGTAAAATGTGCAGCAATAAGATTGTTTGCCTTTACATGAGCTGGGATAAACAGGTTACAACGCCAAAAGTGAAAGGAGCTGACACACAATGACATCCCCTTCAGATGAAAATGACCCAGCTGTCGGCTGATCAGAGCAGCAGACATCCAGTATCAGCAAGCGACATTTGTGAGAGGTCACGGTTTTCTCCTAAATTAAAGGGCCAATACGTAAAATATAGTCCACCAAAGCAGGATGCAATCTGCAGTAGCCACTTCCTTCTCATGCCAAGTGGCGAGCACCACTGTCTGGTATCCGTATGCTCTAATAGTTCATGAGAACAGACACCATAATTATTTTAAATTGCAGCACTTGAGGATGATGCCTTTTTGGTATTGCAGGAGCTACCGGATGTACAAGAGCTGATTAAGCAGGTGAATGCGGAGAAGTACTCGCTACAGGCCGCTGCCATTCTTGGTGAGTGTGAGGGGGCTTGTACACTGTAGGATTAATGTTCGTAAATGACCGCACATCTCACCTCGGATGTGCTGTGCTGAGGGATGTACATTTAATCCTATAGCTTAGTTTAGTTGTAGGCTTGCGCTAGAAGAAATGTCTTGGATTTTTGGCTCTGATTGTACAGTACTAGCTGGGTTAGTTGGGATGACACATAACATTTTCAGAAAAATGATGCACCGTTTTCATTTTCTTTACTATATATTTAGTTTCAGTTAAAATTCTATTATATTGCCATTTGAAACATCTGTCTTAGGCCGCTATCACATGGGCTACAAAATCGCACGATTTTGCAGTGATGCGACGGCGCTACAGAACGCATGTTAGTGAAACCCATGCTTTTCCATGGCTTTTCACATAGCGATGTTTTCACTGATGCTATGTTGCGAAGGGAAAAAAATTGCGGCATGCCCTATCTTTCTGCGATGTGCAATTTTTTAATCTCCTATGTTTTCCTCAT
The DNA here is from genome assembly GCF_035609145.1 of Eleutherodactylus coqui. Taxonomy (NCBI): domain Eukaryota; kingdom Metazoa; phylum Chordata; class Amphibia; order Anura; family Eleutherodactylidae; genus Eleutherodactylus; species Eleutherodactylus coqui. Next base: position 68,244,313 of record NC_089849.1, read on the forward strand.
AGAGCTTCCTTTTTTTATCTCATTACACGATCTTGCAATTGTCGCGTGATACATCTTTAACATTGGAAAGTCCTATTGACTATCGCAATGAAAAATCGCACAATTTTATCGTGGGTAGACGTGATGTAAGATTATTCACAAGAATCGCGGGAACAAATCTGCGATTTTGTAGCTGCGATATCGCTGTCACCCGTGTGAAAGAGGCCTTAATATAATCACCACTGGCACTTGATGCTCCTATTGTATGAAGTGGATATTATCAGTTGGCCATGCGCCTATACAGAAAACAATATCATGCAGGAGCTGGAGTACATTTCTTGTATATTTTACACCAGCGGCATGAGCCAGCACAAAGGTAGAAAGTTGCCAATTTTTTGTGTAAGGCTGCCTGTCCACGGGCGTTGCGGTATCCTGCGGCGGATCTCCACCCGGGAGCAGGAGCCCGCAGAGGGATCTCTGCTGTCAGCCTATCTGACAGACAGGCTGACCGCGGAGAATTGCAGCATGCTACAATTTGCTGGCTGCGAGTGGAGAATCGCAATGATTCTCCGCTCGTGGACAGGGGCAAAGTGCTCTCCATAGCAACACTATGGAGAGCTTTCACTGCGTTCCCCGTAGCTGGATTATCGCCGCGGGGAATGCAATTCAAACCCACCCGTGGACAGACAGCCTAAATAAGGCTTATGCCAAAATGTGCAACTTTTTAATGACTTTTTCTTTTTAACTTGATGGAGACAACCCCCTCCTTCCCCATAATTAGAGTCCTCATTCCCTTTCAACCTAATAAGCAGAAAACTGAAAACATTCACTTAAATAGAAGGTGCACCTTTGCAGCCCATTTAGTTTTCTTGTTTCCGTGCATCTAAAATGAACTTGTTTGCAAAGTTTTCATTACAAACCTGTAGTTGTGTGTCCTGTGCAGCCTTCTGTCTCTGTTAAGACTAATATTTATGTATGTCAGCATATTCTGCACTACTTTGCTAATGAAAGGGAATATGAACATACAGAATCAGAATTTACATCTAGTATTAAGCCAATGGACATCTTCAACAATAGATGGGAGGGCCCTTACAATCTGAGGAAATAGGGATGACACAAGAGGTGCTTTGTGTAGTCAGACTCCAAAATCCTACTTGCCACATACATTTGGTAGATAACCTCTGTGATACGAACCCCTTAAATAGCTAAGAATCGTCAAAGATTCTTTTAACAGTTAATCTAATTCTTTTCCTCAAAGCCATGTGACGTTCCATTTTCTGAGCGCAGTACTTGATACTTTGTTTTTATTTCAGATACAACCGTCAACACGGAGGAGGTTTCACCCTATCAGGCTAAAGAAAACAAAGTAAGCCTTCGTGCCTTTTTAGACGTGCCGATTTATCATTTGAACGAGCGGATGGCGTCATCATTCACTCAGCAGTCTGTTTATACAGGCAGCTACATCATTGGCTCGTTCAAAAGAGAAATCATGCAGGATCATTGACTTTCCCATTCGCTGTAGAAGTGACTGAGGACTGAACGAACGCGGGTTAAACTGAACGATTAGTGAACGAGCCAATGATGATTTTTATGCCAGCATAAAATGATCAGCTGACAACTTAGAGTTCGTCGTTGGCTCATGTTTAGACTCAACGATTATCGTTCACTTTCGCTCATTTGAACTTTTTTTTTTTTTTTTTTTAACGATAATCGTTCTGTCTATAATCTACAAGTCCAGAAGTTGTTTAGGGTACTTTTAATGTGTATAAACGACCAAAGTTATATTTCTGTGCACATCCCTGCACTTGTTGGTCACAGCTGAAGCCTATGCCTTGGTGTGACATCGTCATGAACTGCCTGAAGACTAAACGGATCAAGCCCCTTTGAGGTACTAACTGGCAGAGAGCATATGTCCTGTACAGACTCTTGAGCGGTGAGTGCCACACCGCTAGGGAGTGATAGAGCTTTCATAGGCTTCAGCTACTGCCCAGAAGAGAACCATAGCAGATCTACAGTGTACTTGACAATAAGTAGTGGATGCGCCCAGTCTCTGTTCTGATTTTTATCTTGTCTTCTTGTACAGCCTCTCTTGGAACGTCTCGACAACTTCTGCCTTGATCCATCTCTTGTGACCAAACATGCCCGCATAGTGCCCTTCCCCCCAGACTTTCATCCCATACCTTGTAGCCACTCTTCTTTGATCTGGCCTTAAATCATGTCGCACTGCCATCTCTGGAAGACAAGCTGGAGCAGAAAGCAAAGAGCGGATTGACGGGTTACATCAAAGGCATCTTTGGCTTCCGAAGTTAATGAGATGGAGAAAAGTGAAGGTGGTTAATACTTACTGCTCAGTAGCATATATGCTGTCCTCGGTGAACCAGACCTGGGAGTTTTGGTCTGAGACGGTAATAACCATCTTTCTAATAGAGATCAATCAATTCTTTAAGTTATTGTGATAATGGTCCCCTAGGTATTGAAGAGTATTCAGAGTTTATTTTGCCATTTTCCAGCTGCTCCGTTTTTGGAGCAGGCAGGACGTCCCTATAAGAGGTGGACCTGTTCCCAAGACAGAAAAACAAAGTTCATTTTAGTTCTACTCAATGTTTGAGGAGCTTTTTACCTGTATTCTCCCTGTTCTAAAATTATATATAAAGTTTACGTTTAGAAGTACAGGATTTATTCTCAAAAGTCTTGATTTTATCCAACTTCCAATCAGGATAAATTTGCAGATCTTATTTTCTTTTTTTTTTTTTCGAAAGCAAATAAAACAGATTTTTTTTGGGACTATATTAGTGTGTGGTCTGATTTCCTCCTTATTGCTCCAATTTGGGGATTATTAGCCTAGGACAGTGTTGGCGAACCTATGGCACGCGTGCCGGGGAGGGCACGCGGAGTCCTTTCTGCCGGCACGCGTGCTGTTCGCTGATATCACCCCGGCCGTCGGCACTGCAGAGAGAGCTTCCTGCCCTGTCAAACGTAAGGCAGGGCAGCGCTGACTGCAGAGTGAACTTGATTGCCGGCACGCGCGGTCTTCTAGCAGCTCCTCGTACCCCCCCCCCCCCCCCCCCCCCCCCCGCCCCTCCACACATCAGGCCAATGGGAGCGCTTCCTTACTCCCCTGTCACTCCTATAGCGGGAGATTTAAATAAAGCCCAGACGGCAGCGGAGGTGAAGGAGATGCCGGCACGCGCAGGCTGTTGTCTGCTCCTCATATCCCCGCCCCTCCGCACAGCAGCCCAATGGGAGCGCTTTCTACCTCCCATGTCAGAAGTAGTGCGGGGATTTCCAATGCAGAGCCGACAACAGCCTTCGCTCAGTGACTGCCTGTGGTGAGAGAAGCAGAGCGGAGCTGCAGCAGTAAAGAAGAGGTTTAAAAGAAGATCCTTGCTGCCTGGGTTAAAGTAAGAAGCGAACAGCAGTTACTGCAAAGATAACTGCTAAACACTTCAGTTCACCGCTACACACATAAACACGGGCGTTTTGGCATTGCGGTGTCCGCCTCCGGATTCCGCAATGCAAATACTGCACATAGACATGCTGTTGGAAATCAGTTTTCCATGTCGCCGAGCGAAAATCAATTGCGACTTTTCGCTCGCGGATGGAAAATCGCAGCATGTTGTATTTTGGCCGCCTGCAGACGGGCGGGTCGGATCCGGCAGCGAGAATTCTCGCCGCGGGATCCGACCCGAGCACCTGCAGGGACCAGTGCGTACGCACCCGCGCCCCGCAGCTCCGGCTGTTTGATGTGCTGGCTTGCTGGGCAGACCGGATCCGGCAGCGGGTGAGTGACATTTCTGCGAGCCCTGCACAGAAATAGAGCGTGCCGCAATTTGTTTGCTGCGCGATATTTCTCTCGGCCAAACCGCGGCCGTCTGCATAGGATTGCGTTTGTTAACGCAATCCTATGCAGGCTTCCAGCAGCGGAAATTCCGCGGGAAATCCCACCGCGGAATTTCCGCTCATGTGCAGGCGGCCTTTGGCAGAACGCACACAGGTGGATTTGCATTGTGGAGTCCACAGCGGGCGTCCACCTCCGAACTCCACAGCAAATACCGCCCCATAGCATGCTGGGGAAATACGTGGTTTCACTTCCATGAGCAGAAATTGATTGCGATTTTCCGCTCGCGGAAGAGAAATCACAGCATGCAGCGATTCTGTGAGGGTTACGCACGGATGGCTTCCATTGAAGTCAATGGAAGCAGCTTGTCCTGCGGCCATTCCACAGTCATAATTACAGAATGGCCGCAGGACCTGCGTCAGCGCGGCATAATCTGTACTGCGCATGCATGCTGGCTGGTAGAGCCGCAATACAGATTATGAAGAACCCGGATAGGTACGCGGGGATCACTGGCAAGGCACAGGGTTGATTCCGCTGCGGGATCTGACCCGGCTATGTGCAGGTGGCTCAAAGTTCACGTTTAACCCTGTAATGACGTGGACTCGTTTTTTTCCCCCATTTTCGTTTTTTCCTTTTCCCTTTTAAAAATCATAACTCCTTTATTTATCCATCGACGTTGCTGTATGAGGGCTTGTTTTTTGCGGGACGAGTTGGTCAGTACGATTACAATGATACCAAACTTGTATAGTTTTTTTTGCTGTACTACTTTTATTTTTTTGTAAAGACATCTAATTTTGTAAAATTATTTTCTGCCGCCATCATCTGCGCACAATAACTTTTTAATTTTTCCATCAACGTAGTTGTGCGAGGGCTCATTTCTTGCGAGATGTCCAGTAGTTTATTTTAGTATCATTTCGGAATACATACGACTTTTTGATCGCTTTTTATTGCATTTTTTTCTGGGAGACAGGGTGACTGAAAGTGCATTTCTGGCGTTCTTTTTTTTAAATTTTTTCGGATGACGGTCACCATGTGGGGTAAATAATGTGCTACTTTGATGGACGCGCATCCAAAAAGCAGTTAAAATCTGCACGCTGTCTATTTTGAAGCGGCCCTGTCCTTTTTAGAACGACGGAGGTAAAATCATACGTCGTGATAAGCCCCGCCCCCTGACATGTTGGCACTTTGCGATAAATATGTGGGTTTTAGGTCGCAGTTTGGGCACTCGGACTCCAAAAGGTTCGCCATCACTGGCCTAGGACCTGATTCACCATTCACCAATCTTTATTACAAGAGTTTGCAGAGACCTCAGCAGGCAGGATGATTAGATGAAGGTTTTTTCTAAATGCCTTCATCCGTGGCAGACGGCTTAGTTGTGACTGACGGCGGAGGAATTCCTCATCTATGCCTTGCCAGGACAGTTCTGGCTAGTCAGTTGGTAAGTACAGCAATGTCAATGATGAGTGTTAACAAGCTAGATCTACACAATGAGTAAATTATACACTCTAGGGGAATCAACTGATGTTATGCCAGATTTCTGGGGTAAAAGTCACAAATTTTCTTGCGCGCCAAATTTATGCAAAAATTTGTGACTGCTGTTTTGTGCTTTCCTCAGCACTTTTCAAAAGTGATGGGAAACGTGGGTGCGGTTTTAGAAAGGGATGGGGCCTCCTGCAAACTGACTACCTATTCATATCTGGCATGGAATCGCCTTTTACTCCAGCATATTTTGGATTAAACATGTCTGCCGCTTGCAGAACCACCTACTTCCATTCTCTCTCACGTGCCCATACACGTAAAGTTTCAGTGCACTTGCTATTTCGGAGGTTGGCGCCTGTCCCTTCGGAGTACATGGCTTCTTGTCGTGGCTCGGAACGGCACGTCCTCCATTGCATCAGTGAAGGAGGAGGAATGGATGTTCTTATCCGTTCTCTGTGACAAAGGCATGCAAGATCAACCCAACCACTGCGTGTGCCCCAATGGTGAGTGAGGGGTGGACAGAGAATTTGCAGATGCAATGAGGCGAATCGAATTCTAGCTGACAGCCCTGCATTAGTGCGTACGGGAAATGCAGAGTTCTGCGGTAAGTGATGTAAGCAAACCTAGCGCACGCCAGGGCAGTGGGAGAGTGATGCAATGTACTTCATCCATCACAAAGGTATTTAGGAGTGTTCTTGCATCAGTAAAATAAAACTGTATGGGAATGACTTTTGAAAATTGATTGGACAACCCCTTTAAGACTGGCTTGTGAAACATGGACCTTAGTACATTTCCCCCTCTTTGTGAGCAGCTGTTCTTTGTCTATGCTTAACAAAGTTGCCAGGCAAATTAGGAATTTTGAGTTTTTGTCTCATCGCTAAACAGCAGGGTATTGAGCTTTTGAAAATAGGGCCTCGTGTGGCGCAGAGTGGTAAGGTAGCAGAATGCAGTCCTAAGCTCTCGCTCACGGCCTGAAAGTTGCAGGTTCAATCCCCACTTGGTTCAAGTAGCCGGCTCAAGGTTGACTCAGCCTTCCATCCTTCCGAGGTCGGTAAAATGAGTACCCAGCTTGGTGGGAGGTAAAGATGACTGGGGAAGGCAATGGCAAACCACCCTGCAAAAACAGTCTGCCAAGGGGTCAGTCATGACTCTGTGCTTGCACCAGGGGCCTTTACCTTTTCACTTTGTGAGGGAACACTGTAGACTTACCAGCAGTTGTATGGAAAACTACACTGATATCCTAGCCCATAATGTCCGCTAAACTTACAACACTGTGCAAATGTTTCAGGCAGCTGTTGGAAAAGTGCTGCAACATAAAAATGCCTTCAAAAATAGAAGTGTTAATAGTTTTTTTTTTCTTCTGTCAATTAGCAAAATGCAAAGTGACTGAACAAAGGAGAAATCTAAATCGCATTAATATTGGGTGTGACCGCCCTTTACCTTCAAAATAGCATCAATTTTTTTTGAGGTATGCTTGCACATAGTTTTTGAAGAAGGGAGGTTGTTCCAAAGATCCCTGAGAGCTAACTACAGATCTTCTGTGGATGTAGCTTGCTCAAATCCTTCTACTCTAATTATGTAATCCCAGACAGGGTCAATGATGAAATCGGGGCTCTGTAGGGGCCATATCATCACTTCTAGGTTCTTTACGCTGAAGATAGTTCTTAATGACATTGTATGTTTGGACTCGTCTATCCACGGCACCTGGTCAGTTCCTAGGTTTTTTGAGACGCTTGCTACAGTTAAAGTTCAATGCTGAACTGTGATTGGTTGCTTTGGGCAACTAAGTTTTTTTTCTTTTAGACCGTTTTATAAATCTCATAGATGTATCTTTCCTCTACTGCACTAAGTTTCCTAGGCCAACCATTGCGTCTTCTGTCATTTCTTTGTGCTGCTACAGAAGAGTTTGAACAGAACATCTTAAAACCCCAGTCTGTTTTGCAATCTTTACCAAGGAGAGACCTTACTGATACAGTATAACTACCTTGTGTTTTGTTGTTCTCCGTCTTGCCATGGTGTGTGACATGAAACTGTCTTCCACAACCTCACCTTTTTTAGCAGTTTTGCTGTTCCTCACCCAGTTTTAAACCTCCTACACTGTTGTTTCTCTTTCAGTTAATGACTGTTAAAATCTTCAGATGAAAATGATGATCTTTATCACTGTTTAGTATAATTGGTTAATCATACACCGGACTACAATCCTACAAAATCCCTGACTTTGTGCAAGTGTGCCTAGAAGAATTGATGCTGTTGTGAAGGCAAAGGGCGGTCACACCAAATACTGATGTGACTTAGATTTCTCATTTGTTCATTCACTTTGCATTTTGTTAATTGACACAATCTATTAATACTTCTGTTTCTGACAGCATTCTTACTTTGCAGCATTTTTCCACACCTGCCTAAAACTTTTGCACAGTGCTGTAGCTCTGCTAAATGGGTATCCTTACTGGTAAGTGGGTTACTATAGGAAGACCATCCGTGTTGGAAGAGACAGTAACCAAACCTGCCTTCATCATCCGGAATGAGTCACTGTTTCAGCTGGGTTGAACTTTAGAAGTAATTTCATGCTAATGCCATAATAAGAGTGACAATATCTTAGTTTAGCCAAGTGCCACACCTGAGGAGCACCCAGTGGGCAGAATTCTACATTTATGTATTAGTTACGCCTTATGCAGAGGGTAATGGAACTTTGCTTATTTTCAGTCATTTATGCAGATGCACAGAAATCTGTATTATGGGACCTATAAGACTACCGGGCTATCCTTAAGGCGTATTGGTGACAACTCGCTTAAGAAAATCCATATCAAAATCAACAGGTTCCGCAGACTTGAGGGTGAATTTTCAACAGAAGAACAAACATCCATTCTCTCGCTGTGGCGTATTTTTGTATTTAATTCCTCATGAAAAATGATAGAAATGGAGGCTTTCCGCTGCCAATCTGCCCCCGTGTGGTCCCAGCCTAAGTGGTGCTGCCTGACAAAGGGGTCTGTTCAGCCCGGAAACGTGTTTTAGAATGGACTTTACCTGTTGAAAGCTCATTTGTCACTTTATACTGTTGTTTACCCATTTACCCATGAGACTGCTGCAGCTAAACGGGGGCCATGACTTGGGACGTCATCGGTGACATCCTGTAAACCTTCCACATTACATGACAGGTTCATGGGCCGTCACATGTCAGTTGCCGTGGTGCCAAAACGGTGCTTTGGCACCATGAGTAAAAGAAAAAAAATTATAGCTTTAGGCCTCTCATGTCCAAAATTTGTATAAAAGCATTAAAGTCAGACAACCCTTCTAATGAGGTAAAGAATTTAGAGGGGGGCAGCTTGGATGGGGTAAAAACCACATTTGCAAAAAAAAACGTGGTTTTGTGCCTATAAAATATATATATTTTTTTTTCTTTCTCTAAATTTAAAAAAAGAATACTTGTGTGTATCTGTATCTGCCAAGACTGTATCTGATTGGTGTTCAATAAGATGATTCTTATCATTTTTGCCTATATCCTCCTTGTCCGGCCCGGTAATTTGCGGGGGATTGGTTATGTAATGCTTGCAATTTGTTGCAATAAGCAGCATTTTGTATGAACACCCGAAACCCCGTTCCTCTTACTAATTTAGGCCTTATTGCCCAAAATCTCCTCGACAATCCTCCAAACGGTCAGTTTACACGTATGAAAGCCAATTCACTCTTTCTAAATAGTTAGCATTATGTTTTGCTACCAAGGCAGCCGAATACAGATTGGTTTTTACTAAGTATGGTAGAGAATGACTGTTCTTGTGCCAGGGACAACGCAGAATGGCAGCACAGGTTGTCTGGGTTTGTTTCCCTGTATGTATGATATGAATAATGCTCATTGATCCCCATTTATTTACTAGGTAGACAAGACCGTGGAGCACTTCTGCTTTCTCCACTCCTGCAGCTCTACATTTCTTATGCAACAGCTTTTCTTTCAAAGTTAGTTATACTTTCATGGGATTGTGCCAAGTTTTATCAGCCATTCCCACAGTGATGAATGGAACAGTAGAATGCATGCAGCTCTATGAATGCAGGGGGACTTAGGAACTCATTCTCGTCATCAGAGGGTGTCCTACAGGTCGGACCCCCACCGATCAGACACTTACAGTTTATATCAGCGGTAAAAGGTGTTAAAAAAAAAGGGGGGGGGGGGGGTTATAGAAATACTACATGTGAATCTATGCTTTTACTAGTTATATAATAGTTGACACAACTTGAAGCGCCTTCCAAATGGTAGAAATCCAAAGCATACATTTTTTTTAAAAATCATCAAATGCCCACACCGGGCAATAACAATTTAGACAAAAACCTGCCTCCTTGTGTGTATCTGTATATGCCAAGACTTCTTCATCTGATTGATGGTGCTCAATAAAATGATCCTTTATTGTCTCTGCCTCTATCCTCCTTGTCCGGCACGGCCCTTTGCTGGGGATGGCTTATACAATTTGTTGCAATAAGCAGCATTTTGTATGAGCACCCAGAGCGCCAGGACTGTGGAGTGTCCGCCGCCGACAGGCTGAGAGCTGCAGGAACTCCAGCAATCCCCAGTAATCCCAGCCACGCATACAAAGGAGCAGTTGAGGCTCAGAGTCTACTGCTGCCTAAGTAAACAGAAGCCACTCCAAAACGTCAAGTGTTTTCCCAATTCTGTTTATTACTCTGAGGCTACACCCTCCCGTTGCACAACTCATCAGATCTGCGGACGTTGTTACACCGAGTTGTGAATTTGGGATGTACAATGCATGTAGTAGGAAGAGGAGTTAGAGATTGGCTTACATGGTGCCAATCTTGTGCCGCACCAGAATATTTGTGTAAAACGCTACTGGAGGTCCTAATCATGCACTTCAGCAGCAGACACAATCCATGACCAGGCGAGGCGCTGTTTTCTAATCCTGGACTTTCCCTTTAAGTTTACAAGAGAAGAACAGTGATTACATGTTAACATTCAGGGGCTCAAACAAGTCTGGATTTTTAGAGAAATAAGTGAGAGGAGAGCGCCAAGAACAAAAGTTAGCAATTAATTGTGGTGAAATGAAGGAAAAACACTCACCGGGTGCTCAGGTGAGACTAGACTAGTGCCCAGGTCTCACCGGCACCATGATCCTGGATCGCGTGTAGAAATATAAAGCTGAGTCCCTTATCCGTGGAGAGCCGCACAGCAAATATACGAGTATCCACCCAAAAAGTATGGGGGTCGTCATACAATCATTGAAAAAATCAAAAGAAAAAACAATGCTTGCGCTCACGGGAACACAGAAACAGTAACTAAATGGATTTAAATTACAATCAATTTATTTTAATACACAATATACTGAGCTACGCGGTTCTGCGACCATTCTGTCGCCTTTTTCAAGCTCAAGTAACACAAGTTAATACAAACTATACATAATTTTAAAAAGAGTGGCTTACCAGTCCATGTGCAATAGACGGTGCACGCCGTTCTCTGAATGAATTGGGCGGAGATTCCGCTACCTGGGAGGGTCAGGTTAACGTGATTACCTCACTCTTTGACTCGCATCATGCGTGTCAATTTTTTTTCAATAAAACTTTATCTTTACTTGTCAACAGTTTCGACAGTGATTACCCTTCACGATCTGTCTGCTAGCGGGATATTACCCGACATAGCAGTTTATGTCTTTATATCATTATATAGTTTATATATTACCACGATCTAGTTAGAATACATTATATAGATAAGAAATATATAATATTACATATGATTCTAATAAATACTTAATCTTAATAATCTAAGCAATAAAATCTTTTTAAAAAAATACATTGTGTTCCGACAAGTTTGGATTTTTGGCTAGAAGTGTTATACGGGGTTATCTTTATGTGTTTCAGACTGCGGTGCCCCCTGGCAATTGCCAAAATGAAGTGCAGCATACCACTATGGCTGTATTCACACGGCCGCGAGCTTGTTGCAACTCGCATCACACACGGACTCTTCATTCATGTGATGTGTGCGACACCGCGCGTTACATGACCCATTCTTGCACAAAAATAAGACCATCGGTCCAACTGAAAAATCATTCATGTGAATGAACCCATTGAAATGACTTTGTTCGTCACGGACAACTCGCGTGGGAATATTGGCCATATGAATACAGCCTCAGGGCTTATTTAGACGTCCGTATATCGGCCGGGTTTTCACGCCCAGCCAATATACGTTGTCCATCTCTGCAGGGGGAGGACGGCGGGACGGGTTGGGAAGAGTGCACTGAGCTCCTGCCCCTTCCCCCCCCCCACCACCACTTGGGGGGGAGGGGATACGGGCGGGGCTAAGTTCTGCCCCGTGCTGCCCCCTCCCATTGCAAATAGTGGAGAGGGAGCGGGCTCAGTGCACTACTCCCAGCTCTTCCAGCCTCCTGCCCCTGCAAAGAGGGAAAACGTATATTGGCCGGGCGTGAATACCCAGTCTGTATACGGATGTCTGAATAAACCCTCAGCCTGACTTCACACGAATATGCACGCTTTAATGCACCGTTTTTGCGCCATGTACGAGGCTTTTCTCTGTGCATTTTGGTGTTTTTTAATGTACCTATTCTGCCCGCCGGGCATGTTCATTCGCGTACAGGACACAGATGCACCAATTGAAAAGGCTAATTAGTCTAATTGGTTCCAGATGTATTTTTTCCAGCAGAGTTACTCAGTGTTTCACGTATCTCCTTGCGTGTTGCGCAGCCCTATTGATTTCTTTGCGGACCTTTGGTGCACAAATATATGCCAAAATGCACATGAAAAATACGGAAATGTGTATGAACCTATTGAAATCCTACACGTTTCCGTATTTTTCATGCGCATGAACCCATTGAAGTCAACGAGTTCTATTCTCTGTATACTGCGCGCGCCTCCTAATGGCTTGGCAAGTTATTGGAAGCCACATGTTCAGCCGTTAAATATAATGAGCTAACCACGAAGCCTTAAAAAAACTAAAACGTCAGAGTGGAGCCGACTGAGGAGGTAACCGCTGCCAATATGTTCTAGTAATTAGTAGAAGCCCCCAGCAACTGGGCATCTGTAATATGTCCTATCAACATGCCATCAAAGTTTATAATAAGAACACTCCTCGAAATAATAGTAATATCAGAATGATTTCTGTTACCCAAAAGGAAAATGTCTGTCTCCTTTGTGCATGGCCTTCATCAACATGTGAATATGGTGGCATGCTGTAAACTGAAGTACATGAGCAGTTCTGGAAGGAAGGTTAGAAATCCTGAAAACTCTGCATACTTTCACAATACCTCTGTGGCTACAGGCAGTCACCATACGCCACCCCCCACCAACCACAAGGTTGGGAAACAATAGAAGTGATTGACTATAGGAACGTTCTAGCTGCTAACCCCCTAGGCCTGAGTATGGGAGAACGGCAACCTGCGTTGTCCTCTTACTGAAGGAGCCACTGAGACATACGAATATTAACCCTTTGCAATCCAATTTTGGATTCAGGGTTTCCTAGGGGGCTTTCTCTTTCTGCTATTATATAATGGCACCATCTGCTGGCTAGAGCCAGTACTGCGGTATGGGACATGCTGGAGAGGCCTCCGACAACACAGCAGCCAGTAATCTACAGTAAGAATACCCTGCCGGATGCTTACGATATCGGAGCTGTACAGCCTTCAATCAGAATGTCTTTAGACGTCAGACAGTGGGGTTGGAAAGGGTTAAGTTTAACTAGTCACACAGGCGATCTTCCCGCGTGAGTTCCATCCGATGGCGATATGGACGGACCGCTCGCATGTTAATAACACATTGATTTCAGTCTGTTTATTCACAGGAGCGATATGTTTCTCGTAGATTGAAAAATCGACGTATGTCCTAATTTTGGACAATCCCTGGTAAGGAATGGCCCATTATTTCCTATGGGACCTTTAAAAAAAAAATTATATTGCACTCACATGTAAGTGCGCTGAAATTTTTGCCATTCAAAGCTACTAGAAGCACTTGCAATTTTCATGTGTGGGAAAAAAATTACAGGTACATAGATACTCTGTGTTTTTTTTTAAGCAAAAACGCATAATCTTGCATCAAGAATGGCTATTTTCTTGTACGGATATTTCGCTCGCTCCATGTCAATGCACCCTGAGCTCTGGATGAGGAATGGGGTGTATTCTACGTTTTGCTATGGAGCCCTGTGATTACTGGTACATTCTTGGCAACATGTTTTGCAACCAAAACTAAGCCTCAAAGTGTTTGGCCTTATGTACACGACCGAGCTGTACCACCTCTATGCTGCTGTACACCTCCACTGATCCTGAGAACGAGGGTCTCCTACTCACTGCGGACTCACTGCCCTCCTCAACCCCGCATTGAGGAGGAGATTAAATGGAGTGGTCACACATGCATGATGCTGCTCCATTCATCTTGAATGGCGCTACCAGACATAACTGTGTGCTTGTACTTGGCTATTTCCATCAGCCCCATTGAAATAAATGGAGCAACGGCTTTGTATGTGCGACCGCCACTCCATTCAATCTCCACATCACACTCGGTTGGTACAGTGAGGAGGAGATAGGGGCACAGGACCCGCATGCTCGGGATCAGTAGAAGTGTCAGCTGTAAGACCCGCACCGATCCGACTTATCACCTAAGATAAAAGTCAAGACCTGATAAAAGTCAATTCTGCTACTACATCTTTAAGACTTTCAAGATCTTGGCTGGAGTGTAGGTGGGACATTAGTTCTACCCGCCCTCCACCCCAATCACTGGGTGTGGTTATGATCACATAAATTTAAGGACAGTGACGTGTCTGTCAGACTCCACAGGGTGTGAGCTGGCACCAAGCTGTCTTTGTTTTAGAGTAGAAGGACTTGAAAAGAGCTGCCTTGTCTGTTTAGTTTCTGGGAGAGGCGAAAGTCTTGCTTGAAATATCATGAGACTATAGATGGTGGGACGGGAGCACAAGCTAAAATTGTTGCACACTGCTCATAGGTTTCAGAGAAAGTTGTTCTTTCTGCCACTATCTTTAAACGACCTTCCAGGCCTGGAGAACAAGGATGGCCGCACGGCTTCTCCGACTACATATTTGTATTAGTATGTACCGGTAGTCTAAGACCCTACATACGGCTCTGATCGGCCAGCATTGCTCATGTGGACAGCACTGGTCAATCCAAGTAGGTGTAGTGCCTTAGGCTGAGTATACATACTAATGCACAGCATGGGATGTGGACACCTTTGTTTCTTTAGACCCAGAGGGCGACTTTAAGATAGGTCTTATTTCACTTAAAGGGCTTGTCCTAACGCAGCAACATATCCCCTGTCCTTTGGATAGGGAATAATCTACTAACCGATGGACGTCTGACCGCATGGACCCCACTAATCATGGGATTTCAGCCCTAGAGCATTCAAAGGCATTTCACACAATTGTTCGCTTCCAACAAATCTGTGGTTACATTTTGGGGAAGCATAACTGTGCACTAAGCAAAGTCAATAAAGGCATGGTTTAATGAGTTTGAAGTAGAAGAACTTGAGTGGCCTGCAGAGATCTCTGAACTCAAGCGTACTGAGCACCTGTCATGTGAACTGGAACACAGTTTGTGAGCCAGACCTTCCCATCCATCAGTGTCTGACCTCACAAATACTCTTTCAGCTGAGTTGGTACAAATTCCCACGCACTTACGGAAAGCCTTGCAAGAACAGTGGAGGCTGCAAAAAGGGGCCAACTCCAAATTAATACCCATGGTTTTCGAAGGGGACGTCCAACAAGCTCATACAGGTGTGATGGTCCGCTGGCCCCCTCTGATCATGTATGTTACCATTGGTTGGTAAAATAGAATTATGGGAGAATTATCTTAAAGGGTTTGTACAGGATTAGTAAAGAGGGTCTACTTTGTTTCCCTATGCATGGGCTGTATCTGGTATTGTAGGACAACCCAATTCACTTGAATATCAGAATAAGCCCATGGAAAATAGTGGTGCTATTTCTGGGGGGAAAAGGCAGATTCTACATCATAGTAAAGCACATTGTGTCTCATGATGACAGTCTAGTGGCATTAGCCAGCACCAAGAAGGGGCCATATTTAGAATCCAGCTATGGTCCTCCTGTGTTCTATGCATCTCAATACCATCATGCTGATGATATTTCCAATTACAATGGATATGCAACGATTTCAAGGGCTTGTCCTAAATTTTAAAGGTCTCCTATCCACAATGTAAACTATAAGTGTCTGATCGGTGGGGGTCCGACCTGTAGGACACCCTCTGATGACGAGAATGAGTTCCTAAGTCCCCCTGCATTCATAGAGCTGCATGCATACTACTGTTCCATTCATCACTGTGGGAATGGCTGATAAAACTTGGCACAATCCCATGAAAGTATAACTAACTTTGAAAGAAAAGCTGTTGCATAAGAAATGTAGAGCTGCAGGAGTGGAGAAAGCAGAAGTGCTCCACGGTCTTGTCTACCTAGTAAATAAATGGGGATCAATGAGCATTATTCATATCATACATACAGGGAAACAAACCCAGACAACCTGTGCTGCCATTCTGCGTTGTCCCTGGCACAAGAACAGTCATTCTCTACCCTACTTAGTAAAAACCAATCTGTATTCAGCTGCCTTGGTAGCAAAACATAATGCTAACTATTTAGAAAGAGTGAATTGGCTTTCATACGTGTAAACTGACCGTTTGGAGGATTGTCGGGGAGATTTTGGACGATAAGGCCTAATTAGTGAGAGGTATGTGGCATTCACCCGCCCAGATGGGCGTTTTTAGGTTTGGAACACACATTCCAGGAGTGAATCACTAAGACTCAACTTGTGAGTAAGTCAGATTCTTCAGCGGTTTGTCACCCTATGGACACATAATAACAAGCGCACAGACCTGATGAACAAGTATCATAATACTAGACCAGTGCCTGCACCCCTGTGCACTTGTGATCAGCATACGTATTGCAACATCTGATAACATACCCATTGGATTGGTTTCTGAATACTGCTTCCTTTCTAAGTATTCAATATTAGATGATGCTAGGGACCCCGCTTTATGAGCCAGAGCAGAGCCCCCCCACATAGTAGCAGTTCCCGCTCTGGCAGATACAGCTACCCATGTACAGAAACACAGCCACATTTATATTTTATTACAGACACCAAAAGGTCCCCTATTTTTAGGGCCAGTCATTCCGTTTTATGTAAATAAAGCATAAAGCGATTGTCAAGTCCTGTAGAGTAAATAACATTATGGAGGCTTAAAAAAAAAAACCTCCAAACTCCCTGATCCTCGTTTCCCCAACGGCTCCTCTTCCAGCCAACTACATAGGAATAGAGGGCAGTCATGCACTAGTGAGTTATGTAACCAGCTGTACCTTACCACTGCATTCACTCGGATTGTGCTGACCTCTTTTATAGCCGCAGCACCATCTGATGTCATGGCTGACTATAACTTTGACTTCATACCTTAAGTGACTGTCATTGGTATAATGAAACGTTATGCAACTTTGTAGTGTGCCTAAATTCCTCACAATTGTTAAGATCTTTCTTAGTTGGCAGTGAATGGGAACATTCTTGTTCATATCAAGAATGCTAAAGATCAATGCGAAGTCAGGAATGGGCTACCACCTTGCTGACAGCAACATTAAAGTGTAACTATGTTTCCAAAAACTTTTGACCCCTAACAATCACTAGAACTAACAGCTGAAGAGTTCATTCGAGTGCAGTTACTGCTCACTAGCTGAAGATGGCCCGTAGTCTCAGCAGTTAGACCCCAGCACCGATGATCAGGCCTCATTCCAAATCCTCAGATCACTTGATTTCCCATTGTAATGGGGATTCACACTAGAAAAGATCCACAGAAAACTTGATTTTATGCTGCACTCCAGGATCACGTGTCTCATTTCCATACAAGGGAGCTCCAATCGTGAAACGGCAGGTAGCTCTAGTAAAGTGGCCGTTCAGTGTATATCAGCCATGAAATGATCGTATGGTCAAGCCCCCTTGTGTGAACGAGCCCTCATATAGAGCACATGAAGAAGAAAAGATCCTGCTCCCCTATCTCACTCTAATACATCCTTAGATGCAGCAGCAGCATGGAGGACATTATACAGCAGTACTGAGCAGTGTAGCTGGGAACCAGCACTGTGGTGAGGTAGAAAATGAACTCAATCCTTCAGCAGCAGTGTCTATGTTTGACTTTCTCCCCCTGCAGCTGTTTCCTCTATCCTTCTGCCTCCATACACTTCTATGGGAAGCATATGACCTGATTCCTCAGTGAGCTAATTCATCTCAAGATGGGTTTTAGGAGTTCGTCAATGATCAGGAAGCCTGTGAAGAAGCCCTTAAAAAGACCCTCTGGGCCTGGACAAACAAAGATGGCTGCACTGCTTCTCTGACTACCTGATGCACACTGTGCATTAGTATGCATCATTAGTCTAAGACACTACACCTGCTTTGATTGACCAGTGTTGCCCATGTGACCAATGTTGACCAGTTAGAGCAGCACGTAGTGGTTTAGACTACCAATGCATACTAGTACACAGTGTACATCAGGTAGTCAGAGAAGCGGTGCGGCAATCTTTTATTGTCCAGCCGCGGAAGGGTCGCTTTAAGGGCTCCTCCTCGAGATTATTTTTTCAGCATTTTTAAATGTTTATTGGGAAAAAAAACAACGATGAATTCAAGCATTTTTTTAGAGTTTTTTCTAGCAAGTCCTACATAGAAAACTAGCGTCAAAACTCCCAAAAAGTCAGAGCATGCTGCGTTTTAAAAAAAAAAAGACACTTAAAAAGTTTTGATTCTTATTTGTGTGTTTGGGCAGCTTTAATTCACAAAGTTACAGATATGACGCTTGTCCTGGTGCTTGGACTGACCGCTATATGCCCTGTAATGTGGTGTTATACAGTCTGCTGTACGGAGGGTCCCGCAGCCATTTCCCCTACGGAATAATACAAGCAGCACTTCCTCCCAGGTAATACACTCTAACAGTGCTACTGGGTGTTCCTGTCACCTATTTTTATCCAGCCTCCTGAACTTCACCTGGATGCCGCACCCTTGTCCCGCCCCCTTCCATTCTCCGTGCTCTCAAGAAATACCAATCATTCTTTCCAAATTCTGCCTTACCTGTATGATTTCCTTTCTGGGCCTGGAGAAAGAAGGCGAAGAGAGAAAGGATTCTTGCAGGGCAGTAACTCTGCTTCCCACCTGGAATCAGGTATAAAGGATGAATGAGGCTACAAAGTCCCACCAAGGACTCTACAGTCCTAGTGTTAGTACTAATGCTGTGTGTATACGCAGGGCTGAGATTTCAGATTTGAACCTATGTCCATAGTGTAAACCAGGGCTGACAGGATCTGGAAAGTGCAATGCTAAACTAAAAGTTTTATATGGGTTAGTACTGAGTCAGCAGAAGTTTACAGAACCACCCAAGGTCATTAGTAATATACGGGTAATTATTAGTGAAGAGTTATAGACCTGACAGCTGTTCCTAGTGAATGAAGGTGCCCATACACAGAGTCAAGGTGATGAAAATTGACAATTTCAACCCAAACGATCAAATTAACAACAATTGGTCTTGCGGCTGGCCAACGACAGAGCATTGTCTTCTGGAAAGAAGTGGCCATGCTTGAAATTTTCATCCTAGAGTTGAACAAATGATCTTTCTTCAAAGG
Organism: Eleutherodactylus coqui; assembly: GCF_035609145.1. Lineage (NCBI taxonomy): Eukaryota > Metazoa > Chordata > Amphibia > Anura > Eleutherodactylidae > Eleutherodactylus > Eleutherodactylus coqui. The sequence goes on from NC_089849.1 coordinate 68,263,221, forward strand.
AATGTTCCAAGAAAGTTCTTTTGTCCATCGCCCGGTGTCATTGAACGAGTAGGGCCAATCCGATCAACTGTATACAGCCAGTATGGACTAAGATGTGTTTGGCTGCAACTGCTAAATGATTGATGTTTGTCTGTTCAACTATCAACCTACTTCTATCTAATGCGTACATTTAGTCCAATAGAGCTGTCCGGTCCTAATGCAAATAAAGCTTAAAGGGGGTTTCTGGGCAAATTCTACTGATGACCTGTCCAAAGGATAGTTCATCAGTATATAATCACCACTTCCTTCCACTCAGCATCTATGGCGATCAGAGCAGTGGGGCCGAACATCGTTGTCATCAGGTTCAGAGCGGGAAGTCTCCAAGGTGGTTTCACTCCCATTGAAATCAATGGGAGCTGAAGCTTGCTACTACACTTCCAGCACTTCCGCCTCCGACGCATAAGTATAATAGGAGGCTTTAGCTCCCATTGATTGTTAGTGAAGCCGCCTCAGAGACTTCCTGCTCCGACCCCTATGACTGATGGACTGACAGTGGGCTGGACAATGAGCTGTTCACCAGGCATCCCAAATTGCAACTTTTATTAACATTATGGAACCCAGCTGAAAGGCTTGTTACAATGTATTTGTGTAGGTAAAATCTATTAGGGAGCTAGCACTTGCTGTGCTTCTCCCCTGCAAAACACAGACAGAGAACCGCTGATTGCAGCTGGCACCGTGATTCGTCAACTCAAATAATATGAGGAGTCTAGGTGCCGGCCAACTCCACTTGGGTTCTGGGGGGGAGAAATGCTATGGTGTACTGGCACCCTTGCAACGAGGACAGATTCGGGCTGCTATTGTCCATAGCTCTGAAACAATCAGGACCTGTTTAGCTTTTCAGGCTTTAAATATGGAAATTTGCAAAAGTTGTCATTATACATTGATCAAGAGGTTGGCTAGTTTAGAAAAACCATTTCATATACTCTGTTAGAGAATTTTGATGTAATAGATTCCAGTAATACCCTTGTATCTCGGCTAAATTGGAGAGCAGTCCTCTCACTCCGGAGTACCGGCACTGTCTAGCATTACACACTGTGTAATGCTTCATTTCCCCTATGGTGGCGCTAAAGCAAAACTGAACACTTAAGCTGGTTATTCATTAGAGATCTCAGATGGCCATTTTCTGAACGATTAGTTGACAGTTATCTTGTAAGGGTTGTCATCTTGGATGACAATAGCATTTGTTGAAATGACAAATAACTAACCGTGATACAACTCTGCTGTATCCCGGGCTCCCATTGACTGGATGCAGATACAGTATGTTGTTCAGCATGAGCAATCATTCAATTACAGCAGCCGACAAGAACCAAAACAATTCCAAAATGGCGGACAACTTGACAACAAATTTGTGCCATTGGTTGGCAATGGTTGTGACCATTCATATCACAAAGGAGCACAGATAGTTGGTAGAAAATGGTCTAAATCAGCCTTTTAGCCTCCAAGATCGGATCAGCTTTATTGCCGTGTTTCCCAACACAGTACAGCTGATCATTGGAGTTTCCAGCAGGGGAACACTTTATGATCGTTCCATCTCAGATCTTCTACAAAATGCCGGAAAAAATATTGTTGCATGCAGTCATTTTCTTGACGGTAAGATGCCGGGTAGCTAAGCGGAAACTGAATGCAGCCAATTATAGTCAATGGGGTCCGTTCAGCGCTGTTCGGTTCCATCATAGTCTGCTTTCACATTTGCGGTGTGAGTTCTGTTTTCCTACTCCGTTCGGTTAGGGTACTCCCCTTTCCTGCTCCCCAAATGGAGCAGAAAAATGGAACCCACACTGCAAGTGTGAAAGCAGCCTAAAAAGTGGACAATGTCTTTAACCCATTAAGGACCAAGCACTGCAAATTCATGGCGCTTTGTCCTGGGCTTTAATGGCAGCTGACAGCAAAAAATACAGCGGGGGATTAAAGCCCCTGTTCTGCAATCTATGAGAAGCAGATCGGGTTGTTAGCTGTTAGTCACAGCTGAGAACCCGAAGAAGAAGAAGAAGAAAGGAGTGTTTTTTAACCCCTTCTGCCTTCTCCTTCCTTTAGTTCATAGCGCTCAATGAGCACTATGTACTGAAAAGTGAAAGTGGAAGTATACTCCCCCCAGTCCCACCATACCAAGTCCCATTAAAATGGTCTCACAACATTTTGAATCTGTCAAGTGGGCGATCTCCACCGCTTGCTGTCATTCAAATCAAGCCATATCCATTGACATTGATTAGTGAAGACCACCCACTTCACAGATATCAATATGCTGGGAGCTGAATCTAATAGGGCTCGGTATTAGTGAACTTGGGAGAGTAGGAGCATAAGAAAAGCTGCAATAGAATCAGCGGGGCCATGACTGCAAAACTGTGAAACTAACCCAAGGATGTGACAGGGTTTAGCTACATAGACATAACAACACCTTTTCGAGTCCCACACGCAAGTATCCAGCATAGGTGGCCATCCATTGGATTAATAACGGCCAAACTCGTGAACATTAGTAGTTAACTATAGTAGATATCACATACTATACATTTAGTATGTTGGCAGATGGAAGATCATTCTCACACACGGATCCTCCCAGTGATGCTCCACCAGTCATCTGTGATAAGTGGTAATTTGCACTGGATTAGAATACATACAAGGAGATCTGACAAGTGAAAATACAGACTTCAAGATCCGTCTTGCCTATAAATGTTTGCTCAGTCGTGTTCTGCCAGTCTGATCTTCTTATACTTCACTGAACCTTGTACTATGATTTCATGAAGTGACATTCAGTCTACAGCGGATGCAGCTGATACCAAAGGTGAGACAAGGTATTACACAAAGTATTGCCCAATATATTCACTATATCATTGGAAAAGACCAAACCACAAACTTCCCAGAAATGAACTACAATACACTGAAGCTTGAACTATCATTTCTATCGTGTCACTGGTATTACCTTCCTCATAAATATTTCAACATATCCAGAGGAGGGAAATAATTTCCGGAATGAATAAGACTAATAAGAATGCAGTAAAACAATGTAAAGGTTTCCATTTACTCTCATTAAAAGTGCCGCTCCACCCAAAGTTTAGTTGACACTTTTGAAAGTCGCAGTTAGTGCTTCAGAGCTTCCATTCCTACTCTAATTACAGTTTCAACCATAGTCAGCTATTACAAAGGCATGTCAATTAGTCAATGAATGCTGATACAGACCGCCTGAACCTATGCCAAAGGGACATATTTTTGGCAGGTTTTGGCGCTGCTCATACTACTGTTCAGAGCCTTGTTGGGTATTAATGCTAATATTACAACATATAGCATTATTCTTGCTGTTAAAATTCTGAAAACCCTTAAAGAACCTAAAAGAAACTGATTAGAAAGAATACTGTCCATTGGTAACAGTTTGGAAGTTGGCTTCCATTATGAACATAGCCTTAAACCACTCAGGATAAGCCATCAATAGTAGATTAGCCAGGGTCTGCCACCAAGGATCGCTGGTTCGATGTGCTCATGCACTGAGCTGATTTCTTCTGGAAGCAGACAGCTCTGTTCCCACTGCAGTGGTCAGATTTGGTATTACATGCTAAGTTCTCATTCACTTCAGTGAGAACTTTGCCTGTAATACCATGTCTGGCCACTGCAGTGAAAACAGAGCTGTCTGCTTCCTGCAGAAAACAGCTCAGTTCATAGGTGCATAGGCTGGCAAACAACTGATCAGCAGGGATGGTGGACTCTCGTTGATCTACTATTGACGGCCCATCCTTAGGATAGACCATCAGTAGTTTACATTTTGACAGCCCCTTAAAGTGTATGCCTATAACTAACTATACTATGAATTTAAGTTGTGCAGATCTGCAAAATGGTGCTTATACAATGCTTTGGGCAGACACTGTATGGGCTTGTTTACGCAGGCATATTGGTTGGGTAAACACGCTACATATTTTCGTGACCAGAAATCGCAATTACCTGCGTTTTTTTAGCCGTTCCTGCAGGTTTTTGTACAAGTAAATATACCGCGCATTTATGCATGCAAAAAAATCCCGCAGAAGGACCCATTGCTTTGCTGTGCCAATACACAGGTTTACTGTGTATTCACTGCGTATATCCACTGGCCTGTTCACTTCAGTGGCTTATTTCGGTGCGTAATATGTTCTAAACGGGTTCTATTCACTGAGAATTAAGTGCTTAATATACTGCATAAATACACTTGTGTGAACAAGCTCAATATCTGTGCGCCTGAGGCATATGGAGGTCGTTCTCTCATGGACCCTATAAATATAGTATAATCGTGGCATTCTCCAATGCAAGCCCCATTATGGAGGCCTGGAAGAATCTCTTCTAGTAAAAAGGTGGTTCCTTCCATGAGTGTCTAAACCGAGCATCTACTTGTTTGTGGCCTTATAAACTACGTCATCCTTCCCCGAGAGAGAAGAATAAAGAATGTTTTATAACAGCCTATCACTAAATATCACGTTATGTGCCATTAAACTATAATAACATTATATAACTCCTTCCTATATGTAACTCTCCAATACGTCAGTGGAGGCTTTTCCCATACTACAGACACTCATTTGGATGAACACCAGATACTGGCTCATGGTCACTGTTACCAATTATCTCTAAATTCATGAAAGTTGTTGATGTATTGTCCAATGTCCATGGTTTTCAGAATAAAAGGATGACATTTAAGTTTTACAGAAGCCAGGGGAGTTCTTTTATATCCCAATGGGAGATGGCACAATGTCTCACCTATCGGCAAGCAGCTTCTCCATTAGTCAATCTCCGATCTTCTAACAGACCTTGTAACATGACTGGAAATATAAGCCAAAATTAAAGTCTTCTCCAGAAGGAAAAGATAACCATCTACAGATGGACTGTTTTGGGTTTTTTTGCCCCCGATCAGTGTGCAGTAGGCTTTTGGCTTGGCGAGAGGCCAACAATGGGAGTCGGGAGGAGTACAATTTTCCATTGTAGAGACCACCTAGTAGACTTGAGGAGACTTATAAGCCATGCCATGGTCCTCCGGAAAACTTGGTATGCAAATAGGAGATGGTACAATGCCTCTGCAGTGCCACCTATTACAAGGAAAGGGGAAAATCTACCCCTCCCAACCCACATCGCAGACCTCTAATCCAGCCTGCCAGGAACCTACTGTACACTGGGGCAAAAACCCCTAAACAGCTGTCTATATATGGTTATTTTTTCCTTCTGGGGGAAATCCTGCTTTGGCTTATATGCTAAAGTCATGTTACAAGGCTAATTAGAATGTCTGATATTGTATTATAGGGAAGCTGCCTTCCAATAGGTGGCGCTGCAGAAGCACTGTAACATCTCTAATTTGCATATCAAATTTCCCAGAGCAGCATTACATGGCCTATACATCTCTTCACGTTTACTAGGTGATCTCCACAAGGAGAAACTGTACTCTACTCGACTTGCTCATCTACACACACTGGGTTGGTTTTAGAGAGAATTTTCCCTGCACTGCAGCTCTTGGTGACTACAGTGATAGCAGGTTCTTTCCAATACAGAGATAGAGGAGAGGTGTTACCATTTTGGTGGCATTGTGCTAGCATTTTATGGGCACTATGGTTGGTACTGTTCATGAAACTATAGCTTATGGGCACTATGGTTGGTACCATTCATGGAACTATAGCTTATGGGCACTATGGTTGGTACCATTCATGGAATTATAGTGTATGGGCACTATGGTTGGTACCATTCATGGAATTATAGTGTATGGGCACTATGGTTGGTACCATGCATGAAACTATAGTTTATGGGCACTATGGTTGGTACATTCATGGAACTATAGTGTATGGGCACTATGGTTGGTACCATGCATGAAACTATAGTTTATGGGCACTATGGTTGGTATCATTAATGGAACTATGCCACGTTAAGAGGAATGGAGACTTGTTGACTTATTATTAGGTAACTATGACATTTTTCACAATTCATATTTAATGTTATCAAGAATCTTTAAGGAAGTGTCTACCAGAGATAATCTTTTTGCACATGCAGCGACTGCAGTCCATCTCAAGGACCCCCTCCATGTAATAGAGTGCCGAGTTGCTTCAAAATGAACCTCTCCACCCTTTTGAGGAACTGGGGACCTTTATCTCAACAAGGACTGCCAAACCACATAACTGTTTTATATTGTATGTCTCATGGTATATATTGCTGACATATCGCTAAGCTATATCACTAAGGCCCAATCAGCGGGGGTCCTGCAAAATACTGTGGCAGCAAAAGTTGAAAAAAAGCCACTTCATCTGCTGTTGGCTCTACTTGTTGTATGGACTGTCATAATAGTCAATGACCCTTCATGCAGCCACTGCTACTTCATTCTAGTGATCACTGAGGGTTAAAGCAGTCAGACTTCTGCCGATTCGACAATGGAAACATATTTAGCAATATCCTTTGATGAGACAACTCCTTTATGATTAATTCTTGACGTTGTCCATAAAGAACCTTGACTGTTATTTTTAGAAAGCTGTCAAAAACCCCATAAACAAAAGCCGGGGGGGATTCTGTTCAGTAAAGCTGTCAGATGTAAGTGCAAAAAATCAAGTGTGCAGCATGAAGCTATAGTCTAAAACTTTTACATAAGCCCCTTTGACACCTTCACTTCCAAAGCAGATGCAATCCTCCTCCTAAACATGTCATAAAGCATATTGACAAGTATGCACTAAAAATGGGACAGTCTCCCTGGGTGGGGACATCTCGGTGTCCTACACAACTGGTTTAGCAAGTTGCATACACCTTCAGCTCCCATCGCCCAGGCTAGAAGGTTTGGGAGGAGCCTGCAGTCTGCACTGTCCTGTCTCACATACTACTTCTCTTGTCACTGTCAGGTTCTCAGGTGCAGCGAACACTAGAACAGAGTCTCCAGGACCGCAGGGAGGGACAGCCAAGGGGGCAAAGCACAACCATGTTCAAGGGACAAAGCAAGTCACCCACCAAGTCGCCCACCAAGTCTCCGACCAAGTCGCCTACAAAGTATAGCAAGTGAGTCTGGGGTCCAGGGTAGTTCTCTATAGTGATGGCTGGGAGGGGACTTGTCTACAGGCTTTGGACCTGTGAGGGTACTGATTATGGGACTGTGAGGGTCCTGATTATCTTCTTGTACACAACTAGTCATCTTCTGTCTTCTGCTGTGTTATTGATATTGGTTAAAGGGTATCTAATCCCAATATTCAATTTAGGAAGCAAAGTTTTGCAAAGTTATGTAACTTTATTTTGAATGAGCCGGACATATTTGAGATGCTGTATTCACACGGGCAAGTGCAAAGTAGGGCGGTGAAAAACGGACCGATTGTCTGTGATGCTTTTTTGCGCAAAAAAAATTAGCATCAGATTTCCATCAGTTTTTCACAAGATTTTCTCAAACGTGAAAAAATAAATTGCATGCTTTAAAAATTGATTGCAGCCGCATTCAACTTGTCTTGCGAAAACGATGCGTTTATTTCACGCTTTGATAAAAAACAATTGGCGATTCTTGAGCAAGTATCGCCCCAAAATAGGACATGCAGCGATTTTTCTAACTCGGACTATAATGTGAATTGACCAATCCAAATCAATGGTTTCTTTTCCCGTGCGAGTTCTGCTCATCTCAGAATCGGACAGAACGTACCCTGAAAAATTGCCCATGTGAATACACGCTAAGACTTATTTGCGCATGTGTGTTCTTTGTTTGTGTGCCGCCTGTGTTTGCAACAAGCTGCACAGACAGGACATGGACCGATTCACTTTAACTGGACTTGTATATGATCTCCTTACATGGACCCACGGCTCATATTACAGATGTGAATAGGACATGCAATGTCTACGGGGGTTAGACAGCGCACAGATCTGTGTCCGTGTGCTGTCCGATGTGAGTTGCACCCGGGAATCTCTCGCATGCGTGAGATTTTCATGTATGTAGCGGCACTGAGTTTGCAATATGACTGGCTGTGACATCATAATGGGGTTTTATATAGGACTACAGATAAACCTACTATATTATCTTTATCCTAGTACTTAAGCGATACAGCCAATGACAAATTCAGCTCTGCTACATCTTTTTAGATCTCTCACTAAATAAAACGTAATCATATATATTAGATATTGCAAGAAGCAAAAATGAACTACAAAAAACTGGTACGCCCCTTATCATCATTCCTATGATGTCAAATCTTCAGGAAAAAAAATTCTGCCAAAACTAAAAACCTTCCAAAAATATTCAAATGTTGTTTATCCTGAATGTCAGATGGGAAATACAGTTTATACAGCTTGTGCAATTGTCGGAAGCAGAAGGGTTAATTTCACTGGGCTGCTGTCATTCAGGACAGTATTGGGGTGTTGTCGGAATTGAATGGTAAAGGTGACACTGAAATTAGGCGATGACACAATGCCATGAAGAACCAGATGAACAGGTAGACACTAAATCAAAGGCAGTAACACCACCCAACCTGTTCAAGGGGCGAGGACCCTGATCTTCCGTAAAGCCCCCTTTCTGTAGATGCTTCACAGACCTTTAAATGAGACAGTTACATAGTATATATAGTAAAGGGCTGATTTTACCATTCTTCACTATTTGCATCCTGTACAGATCTAATCCTGTTCACACCTGAACAATCATATCTAGTCTAAACAATCTGCTATGAGCTAAGTTGACATCATAAGTCTCCTGCCCAGAAAATCTGCTACAATGTATCAGTGGAGGCAAAATGTATCAGTCTACAGTCCAGGGTATTCACTGAGCATTGTCTAGACAGGATACAACTGTGGCAAACTCTCAGGTTTGAGATGTATGCAATCTCAAGAGGCTTTCGGCAGCTGCATGTAAACAAGAATGCTTCGGACAGCAAGCAGAGATCTTGATAATGGTGAGGAACTGAAACGCAAAGCATATTAGAAAGTTGGAGAAGTTTTCATACTTCAATAATTACACTTAAAGAGTAACTACACTTTTCAAAAACTTTTGACATCTCAAAAGTTTTGATCAGCGGGGGTCCCACTGCTGAGACCCCTGACGATTACTAGAACAAGATGGCTGCAGCGCTGACTAGGGTGCTGAGCCCCTTTGGCTGCCTGCGCTGCTTTTTGGCTCCAGTGCTGACTAGAGTGCTGTGCCCCTTTTTAGCTACTCCCGACAGCTGAAGATTGCCTCGTAGAGGTCTGTAGCGCCGCTTTATACCTCTATGTTTGCCGTCTTCAGCTGCTGGGAGGAGCTCAAAAACAGCGCAGACACCCAAAGGGGAACAGCACTTAATTAAGCGCTTCAGCCCCCTCATTCCAGCAATCAGCGGGGGTCACAGCAGTGGGGTCACCACTGATCCAAACTTTTGACGTGTCTCTCGGACACGTAAAAAGTTTCTGAAAAGTGTAGTTACTCATTAGGGCCCCCTTCACACGAGCGTATGCGTATTTACACGTGCCTGAGCGCTGCATATTTGGGGTTTGGAATTTTTTTTTTGAGCGTGCATCCGCGTATTTTTTTGCACTTCCTGCGCCCGCAAGACATGTTCATTTGCGCTCGGCATATTATGACAAATCAATTAAAATGGTTAATTAGCCTAAGAAGTTCCAGGTGTTTTCTTTTCCCTGTGCAGTTATACAGTGCTTTACGCATCTCCTACAGTGTTGCACGTGCGTATGCGCACCCCCATTGACTTCTACGGGGTCTTTTGGTGTGCAAATGTGCAGGAAAATAGAGCATCCTGTATTTTTTTTTGCGGCACCAAAATGTGCCGTGAAAATACATGTGAACGAACCCGATGAAATCTGTGTATTGCGCTGCAAATATGCCCATGTGAAAGGGGATTTACGGTAGTCTGTCAGCAGTCTTGGCAGTGCAAAACTGCTGACAGTCCTAGACAAGGTCCGGGGAGTAGAGATTAGACATACTATATGCAGAGCGTTACTGTAATAAGGAGTAGTAAAACCAACTTCTATTCTGTGGTGTACGCTGCTGCAAATGCCCGGAGGGCGATCCTCCTCTATAAGGGCTCTTCTACTCTGTCCATTGGGCTGCCACATGGCAGCTGACTGACAGCTGTGACATTCTTCTGGATGGACAGCTGTCAATCAGATCTGTGCAGCAGCTCCATAGAGATGAGCAGCATTTACAGCAGCAAAGTTGATTTTCTTACAACTGATGACAGCAACACTTTGCACTCAGGTTTGTCCCCGGACCCTATAGAACAGCTCTGCATTGACAAAGCTCCTTCCACACAGCCATTGATGCAAGAGCAATACCTGGACCCTTCACCCAAATACCAATGATGTCACTTGCCATTGTATAAAATAATAGACTGTATAGAATCTATATACAGGACATATACATACATAAAGATCTGCCTAACATGACCTTCGTATAAACCCGGGAGGACTATGGGACAATTTCTATTAAATAACCATCTCAATATGACCACCAATTTTTGGACGTTGCGGCAAGTCATAGATTATCCTACATCAGCTGCCACAGGGAAAATAACATTACACTAGGACTCAATGGTCCATCAGAATTGTACATGAAGGGTGGTCCTAAGCAGGGAACCCCCGATGACGCACATATGCCCTTATAGGAAAGGAAACCAACCTCTCTAATAGCAGCCAACTGTTGATGGGTGTCACCTGTGGTTGTGTAGGGGGGTGCTGCTTATTTAGGCTGGTTGTCTACTTTGATTTGTGATAGAACTTCTCCTCATTGGATATGCTGGGATTTTCAGTTCCTCAACAAGCGGAGAGCAGTTTCTGCCACGGACGTCCTTGGGCGGTATCTGCAGAGAACATGTGAATGTTGCACTTTATTCCTCAATGGAAGGTTTTTTCATTAGGGTGTGTTTGTGTGCTGCAGATTCCTGAGGAAGGTTGGGGCAATAAAGTGAAGAATATAAGCAGGTTTACGTCTTATCAGTATATGGAAGATGAGGGTTAATGCAGTCACGGGTCAGATCAATATTACACTATTGGCTTTGCATTTTTTTGTCTTTCGGAAGAGAAATATAATATTTGCATCACATTTGCATTCCTTCGCTCTAGATACTTCTCGTGAACGAGTTTGCTCAAGAAGCCCTCTAGCTAGAAACCAGTCAGGAATTCCGAGTATTTTGTGCTCTTTGGCTGTTGGACAAAATGTGTCATGTGACCACTCCTGATTATTAAACTACATATTAGCATATTCGGATCAATGCATGCCATCAATATTGACGTCTTCACTAGTATGAACCGATTCCGTTGCTTACAAGGGATTCAGGAGTTGCTCAACTATGGGTACCTTTACACAGAGCAACTGCCCTTCAGATAGTCGCTCAGAAAGCGACTCACCGAAGTGTACAAAAGATAGTCGTGTGTTTGCTTTTACATGGAGCGCTTATTGATCATTAGTTGTTCGCCAAGATGACGTTGGTAGAGGGGATCTCCATGCACATGTGTTCGCAAGTTGTGACTTTACACCAAATTACTTTTGTTCAGCTAGCGACTATTTTTAGGTGAGCTGAAACAAAGCAACTAGTGACTGGGGAGCAAATTTTTACTTGTCACCCTGTTGGTGTCCGTGGTTACACTCAATGACTCTACTTTGAAATTGGCTCTTCCAAGCGATTGTTTGGCTTGGTCATCCAGTGTAAAGGTACCTTAAAAGGGTTTTCCCATTACTTAAAATCGCTGCCCAGCTACTCTGCCTTTTCTGGTTGCTGCTGACCACAACATGTGACTGCTGCAGCCAATCGCTGGCTATAGGAGGTCATATGGTAGTAGCAAAGATAGAAAAGGAGGGCAGAGTAAGACCCAATGAAATGATTCTGGAGCAAAAGTGTTTCGAATGATGGGGGTGCGGCCAACCAGATAACGCCCCACCAAGGTGGGCATAAGGATAGTGTAAGAGAATATGAAGGAGCAACACTCTAAGCTAGTTGAAAGTTAAAGGTTCAAGACGCGACAGTAAAAGCACTTCTTTTTTATTTAACAGCATAGAGAACCAGCAAGTGAATACACATTTCAGGGTAGAGCTCCTTTGTCAGTTCGCCTTGATTAACCCTTTCTAATCCATTGTCTGATGTCTTTCTACATTCTGATTGAAGCTTGTACAGCCTTTAAACCTTTCCAATCCCCTGTCTGACGTCTTCCTACATTCTGATTGAAGCAATGTCAGAAGACGTCCGACAGGGTGTTCTTACCGTCTATTGCCAGCCACTTAACTGTCGGAGCCTCTCTGGCACACACACACTAGCTTTAGCCAGCAGATGGCACCGTTGTATAACAGCAAAAGGAGAAAGCCTTTAAAGAAACCCTGAATCCAAAATTGAATTGGAAACGGTTAAATACTGTATGTGACAGGGAGGAAAGAGGTGCTTCAGCTTTCAACTAGCTTAGAGTGTTGCACCTTCACCACCAGTATTTTATCACGTTCACTTTTGCAGCAGTCACATGTCCTGGGCAGCCGCAACCAGGAAGTACGGAGTGGCTATGGAGCAATTGTAAGTACTGGGAAAACCCCTTTAAATCACAGGGAATGACGGGTTCCTCAACAGGAAAATCTCCATATGCCCCTTTTAGGAGGTACAGTAGGACACCATAGACTCCTACATTACAGTTAGAGGTTGTATGGAGCTGTAATACAGTAGTGTGCATGACATCTTTGATCAGGGCTCCATGGTGACCTTATGTGCATTGCGACTTTTTGCATTATGTGATCGTGGTAAATCGTCAAGTTTTTGCATGTTGTGGAGCCCTATCCTTAAAGGGGTATTCCCACCTCAGACCTGTATGGCATATCCAAATATGTCTGGGTCCCTATCTCTGGCATCTGCACCTATCTTGGGTTAGGGCCCCAACTAGCCCCAGCAAGCCTCAACTTCATTCATACAGGAAGGTATGCGACTCCTCATGATTCATGGGGGTATCACTGGTCAGACCCCCACCAGTCAGGCACTTATCCCCAAGTCTGTGGATATGTGGAAACACTTGTCTGAATAAATCTGGGCCACCATACCTGGTTCTAGTAGCTCCTTTTAAAACTTTACTTCTATAAGTTTAGAGCTTCTTTACTATCACGTCTCTTTTGGATTCATCTTGCTGCCCAGGATATACACATTACTGTAGTTTGCCTAGATGAGAGCTTTAGACTTGTATCTAAATATGTGATCCAAGCAGTGACCCTCCATGCAGCAACATCTCTATAATTAAAGGAAACTATAATGTTTAATGCTTACTTTTTACTGTACTTCTCTGGTCTTTGCATTCAGTGACTGCTAGACGGTTTTTAGTTGAGGGTCTCTTGTTTGATAACTTTGGTTTCCATTGTTACTTGATTCATTTGACTTTTGGAGTAATAGAATTCCATTGGTTTTATTGTTACCAGTTGTCCTTCTATTCATTAAAAGAGCTGTATCATTCTCATTTAGTTTTCTCCTCCGTAAATATTCTTTTATGCTATTTAGTCTAAATAGAATTGTCTTCTCAAAAGGACAACTATGTCATATTATGACATTTGAAGATCATAGGGAAGTTCCCCCGACCAGAACACTGGCCTAAAGGTGGCCAAAAACCACTGGCGTAACTATAGGGGATGCAAGGGATGCGGTTGCACCCGGGCCCAGGAGCCTTAGGGGGCCCATAAGACCTCTCTTCTCCATATAGGGAGCCCAGTACTATGAATAAAGCATTATAGTTGGGGGCCCCGTTACAGGTTTTGTACTGGGGCCCAGGAGCTTCAAGTTATTCCTCTGCGTCAAGGGGTTAAGAGAAGTTGGGGGGTCCCAAGGTAAACATTTGCACCAGAGCCCATCAGCCTTTAGCTACTCCCCTGTCAAAAACATTAAATGTATTATCAGCCAACCCTTCAGGTCCTAGCAACCAAAACCCACAGGTCGGAGCAAATAGCCAAATTGTATGGTGGCCTTCAGACACTTCCCAGATAGCAGATGTCAAGAGAGATAAAAAATTGCATAGTTCGATTTCAATGGCTCCATTTTTTTATTCTTGGGGAGATAAGCTGCTGCCAAGGGAGTCTAGAAGTGACTTTCTCCCCTTTTTACATTTAGATCACCTGCACGCTCAACCATGTTGAGTGTACAAGTGTATGAGGGTGGGAGGTAGGATAGCTTATAGCCTAACAAGCGTTCACCCGACAGCTATCTAATGTGTATGGCCACCCTTAGTCAATGGATGCTGGAAAGAGTGGCTCCTACTCAAGCGGACTTGGCACAATCCTGTATTGCATGCTTACCCATTTATTTGTATTCCTTTCATGTAGTACTATTTTCCCCACAGCAAAATGTGTGGCTGCCTTCATCTTCTCCAAGCAGAACACGAGAATACATCAGACATCTACATTTAGACAATTCACATTTCTCCACAATCACCTTGAAAAAATAATGGAGTTGTTGGGTAGTTCTCACTTTGCGGAGGAGGTTCACACTTTGCATATATTAGACATATCTTCTAGGGCATCGCCAACAGTAACTATAGCCCTGATTAATTATAAGATCATTATAGCAATATGCGTGAAATAAGCTTGGCTTAGGAGATGCACACAGTGTTGCGCAGTTCAGGGTAAGGTGCGGCTTCAAGGGTTGTTCCTTTGAACCACTAAATATGTATCATCCAGTTTGACATTCAGTCACCCAGCCTGTGATCACACCCTTTTGCACTGCTGGCCACAGTAAATCCTTTCCAATCCACTGTCTGACGTCTTCCTACATTCTGATTAAAGCAATATCAGAAGATGTCCGGCAGGGTATTCTTACCGTCTATTGCCAGCCACTCCGCTGTCGGAGCCTCTCTGGTACACACACACTGGCTTTAGCCAGCAGATGGCACCGTTGTATAACAGCAAAAAGAGAAAGCCTTTAAAGAAACCCTGAATCCAAAATTGGATTGGAAAGGGTTAAGCACTGTATGTGACAGGGAGGAAAGAGGTGCTTCAGCTTTCAACTAGCTTAGAGTGTTGCGCCTTCACCACCAGTATTTTATCATGTTCACTTTTGCAGCAGTCACATGTCCTGGGCAGCCGCAACCAGGAAGTACAGTGTGGCTATGGAGCAATTGTAAGTACTGGGAAAACCCCTTTAAATCACAGGGAATGATGGGTTCCTCAACAGGAAAATCTCCATATGCCCCTGTTAGGAGATACAGTAGGACACCATAGACTCCTACATTACAGTTAGAGGTTGTATGGAGCTGTAATACAGTAGTGTGCATGACATCTTTGATCAGGGCTCCATGGTGACCTTATGTGCATTGCGACTTTTTGCATTATGTGATCGTGGTAAATCGTCAAGTTTTTGCATGTTGTGGAGCCCTATCCTTAAAGGGGTATTCCCACCTCAGACCTGTATGGCATATCCAAATATGTCTGGGTCCCTATCTCTGGGATCTGCACCTATCTTGGGTTAGGGCCCCAACTAGCCCCAGCAACCCTCAACCTAAATCATACGGGAAGGTATGGGACTCCTCATGATTCATGGGGGTATCACTGGTCAGACCCCCACCAGTCAGGCACTTATCCCCAATTCTGTGGATATGTGGAAACACTTGTCTGAATAAATCTGGGCCACCATACTTGGTTCTAGTAGCTCCTTTTAAAACTTTATTTCTATAAGTTTACAGCTTCTTTACTATCACGTCTCTTTTGGATTCATCTTGCTGCCCAGGATATACACATTGCTGTAATTTACCTAGATGAGAGTTTTAGACTTGTATCTAAATATGCGATCCAAGCAGTAAACCTCCATTCAGTTCCATGGAGCCTTAGGGGGCCCAGGAGCCTTAGGGGGCCCATAAGACCTCTCTTCTCCATATAGGGCGCCTAGTACTATGAATAAAGCATTATAGTTGGGGGCCCTGTTACAGGTTTTGCACTGGGGCCCAGGAGCTTCAAGTTATTCCTCTGCGTCAAGGGGTTAAGAGAAGTTGGGGCACCCCAAGATAAACATTTGCACCAGAGCCCATCAGCCTTTAGCTATTCCCCTGCCAAAAACATTAAATGTATTATCAGCCAACCCTTCAGGTCCTAGCAACCAAACCCGCCGGTCGGAGCAAATATCCAAATTGTATGGTGGCCTTCAGACACTTCCCAGATAGCAGATGTCAAGAGAGCTTAAAAATTGCATAGTTCGATTTCAATGGCTCCATTTTTTTATTCTTGGGGAGATAAGCTGCTGCCAAGGGAGTCTAGAAGTGACTTTCTCCCCTCTTTACATTTAGATCACCTGCACTCTCAACCATGTTGAGTGTACAAGTGTATGAGGGTGTGAGGTAGGATAGCTTATAGCCTAACAAGCGTTCACCCGACAGCTATCTAATGTGTATGGCCACCCTTAGTCAATGGGTGCTGGAAAGAGTGGCTCCTACTCAAGCGGACTTGGCACAATCCTGTATTGCATGCTTACCCATTTATATCAGTTTACATATTAATACATGAGACATCTACATTTAGACAATTCACATTTCACCTCAATCACGTTAGAAAAATAATGGAGTTGTTGGGTAGTTCTCACTTTGCGGAGGAGGTTCACACTTTGCATATATTAGACATATCTTCTAGGGCATCGCCAACAGTAACTATAGCCCTGATTAATTATAAGATCATTATAGCAATATGCGCGAAATAAGCTTGGCTTAGGAAATGCACACAGTGTTGCATAGTTCAGGGTAAGGTGCGGCTTCAAGGGTTGTTCCTTTGAACCACTAAATATGTATCATCCAGTTTGACATCCAGTCACCCAGCCTGTGATCACACCCTTTTGCACTGCTGGCCACAATAAACATGTAGCAGCTTCACGTTTCCCAAGAGCTGGTTACCTTTCAGCACTCTTGTGTACACTATATATTTGCTGAGAGCTTTGTTACTTTCATTCTTGTATTTTAGGAATTACATTGCTCTTCTCTCTGAAAGCAGGTGGAGCTCTGGGGTACTACAGTGCCCCCCTTTTTCTTCACTTGATTCTATTCTCATTTAGGACCGATTGCACTAATGGCCCTTCTACACCAAACGAGAACCTCACGATTCTCGTTTGCCCGAATGAACAAGCTGGTGAAATCATCACAAGCTCGTTTGTGCTTGTGCAGTATATTTAGACAGGCAAATCATCGTTGGGAATCATGAACATCTCCTTCAGTTTTTTTTTTACATATCCATATATAATGAAAAAGGTTTGGGTACCGTGTTAGCCAGTAGAGCAAAATGTGATTGTTCCCAGCAAGAGAAACCAAGTAATCTTGTAGATATGATACCTTTTAATGGTGAACAAAAATACATGATGTTATAGCAAGCTTTTGAGCCTCTCAGAGTCCTTTCTGAGGCCGAAGGAAGGACCCTGAGAGGCTCGAAAGCTTGCTGTAACATCATATATTTTTGTTCGCCATTAAAAGGTATCATATCTACAAGATTACATGGTTTCTCTTACTGGGAACAATCACACACTCCCATTGAAACACTGAACAGTTTAAACGCAATGAGAAGCTAACGAGCCTACAATGATTTTTATGCTGGCTGAAGCTGAACGATAAAGGGAAGCGCACAGTTCTCATTCGTCGTTCAGTCATTTGTTTACGTTTAAACTGAACGGTTCATTTGAACGGTTTTTGGATAGTCGTTCCATCTAAACACACTTTTAGGTCAGATTATGCTGTGGATCTGATGTGGAATCCGCGACCATTCCGTATCAGGAAGTCTTTAACGCATTCTGGTGGAAATCTATACCATTGTCTACAAACTTTTCAAAAGAAGAGATGGCATCTTAGTTCTTGATACAAAATGTGCCCAAAATCTACATTGGGTTTCCAGTAGGAGAAAACAATTAAAGGATCCAGCACTGGAATGTCCATTAAAACTGCAATTTTTATTTCAACACGATTAAAAACTATTCAGGATAAATCTAGGAAAATGCTAGTCGTTTCAGGCTGACTCCATACAGCCCTTTATAGTGGCCATAATGAAGGGCTGTTTGGAGTCAGCCTGAAACGTGTAGCTTTTTCCTAGACATGTTTCTGAATGGTTTTTAATCATGTTTAAATAAAAAATGCAGTTTTATGGACATTCCAGTGCTGGATCCTTTGATAGTTTTCCCTAGACATGTAGTGGAGCTGGAACAGACTTTGAAGGCTCCTTGTATTGGGCTTCCTATACCTGGATATGAACAAGACTATATATGGGTGAGGTGTCTCTCAATATAGTGGATTTTCAGCACGTGGTTTAACCCTCTTGAATTCAGGCTAATCTGCATGCAATCTGCAGTACAAATCCATGCTTAACCCTTTCCAATCCGCTGTCTGACGTCTAAAGACATTCTGAGTGAAGGCTGTACAGCTTCAATGTCGAAAGACATCCGGCAGGGTATTCTTACTGTAAATTACTAGCCATTCTGTGGTCTGGGGCCTCTCCAGCATGTCACATATCGCAGTACTGGTTCTAGCCAGCAGATGGTGCCATTGTTTAATGGTAGAAAGAGAAAGCCCCCTAGGAAACCCTGAATCCAAAATTGGATTCCAAAGGGCTAAACATGTGGATCTCAGCTTCGATTTTTCCATTGAAATTCGATACAAAATTCATCATCTGAACAGATGCTAACAAGTCATTGACAGCCATAATTAGTAAAGCATAAGTAAATTAAGATTATCTGAAAGGAACTGATTTTATACTGGTTTTCATAAAGTATGGTGTGAATCTTTAAAAGAAAAAATGGTGCAACAAAGTTGCAGACTGTGGATCAAACTTTTGCAACTTTTTCAGACTGTTGCAACTTTTTGAATTAAACTTCGCCCACAATGGGTGTGTTTTTGCAAGAGGACGCGTGGGAGCCTGGCCCAGTAGATTTAATTATAATTTAAGATGTAAATTATGCTAACAATCCACTCCAGCTCATAACTACCGTAGACTTATTTTTTTGGCGCATGGATGGCCCGAGGTACACCAAATGTATTAAGAAACATGCGATTCTTAGGCCGGCTTCACGCTGCTGAGAAAATTGCACGAAATTTGTACATTGTGAGACGCACAAATCTTACACAAATATGAATCCTATTCTTTTGAATGGAATCATACACATTTTTTCCTGCATGGCACCGCGATGTGATACTATGTGCGAAACAAATCGTGGCATGTTCTATCTTTCTGCGTGCTCTCGCATCGCACTGTCCATTATCTTTCATATCCCCATATTGTGCTCACCCCTGTGAAGTTATCCTTAAAGGGGGGTGTCCAGTTGTGAAGTATTGATGGCCTTTCCTTAGGACGGGTCCTCAATAGCAGATCGATTGGAGTCTACCATCAGAGATCCATGCTTATCATTTGTTCCCCAGTCTACTGCTTTCAGGCACTGAGCTAATTGGTGATGGAAGCAGACAGCTCCGTTCCCACTGCAGTGGACAGGCTTGGTAAGGCAAAGCTCGTATTCACTTCTATGGGAACTTGGCCTGCAATACCAAACCTGGCCACAGCAGTGGAAAGGGAGCTGTTTGCCTCCCATTGACATAAGATCAATGCACCAGCATACTGGCCTGATGAACAGCTGATCAGCAGGGTTCTCTGGCAGCTGACTTATGATTATATACTATTGATGACCTGTCCTAAGTATCAATAGTTCACAACTAGACAATCCCTTTAACAGCGTGGATTAATGCGAATACTGATCCCTGCTATTAATCAATTGATTGCAGCATGTAAACGGTTCAAAGAGGAAGGGGTGCCTTCTGTGATGTCATTGGCCCTCTGCAATTACAATGGCATCTGGGTCAAACGAGAAGCGCCTGTGATTGCTCTAATTAGCGTTAATGCATTGCAGTACAAAAGTACTGCAATGCATTATCAGTGTGATCATAGCATTGCAGGTTCAAGTCCCTTTAAAAATATTATAAAGAAAAATGTTAAATAAAAAACTGTAAAATAAGAAAACCATTTTGTGCAATTTTCCCTTTAAAAAAAAACAAACACTTTTGGTATTATTGCATGCATAACGATCTGTACAATAAATTGAACACACTTATTATCCTGCATGGCAAATGCTACAATAAAAAAAGAAAGATGAAAACGGAGTCAAAATGCTTTTTGCGTCATTTCACCTCCACCAAAAGTACAATAAAGTTGATAAAAAATCTATAGGTTCTCCAAAACGGTCCCAAGAAAAACTACAGCTAGTCACACAAAAAACAAACCCTCACACAGCTTTGTCAATGGAAAAATAGCAATGTTATGGGACTTTGAATGCAGTGCTGCGAAAAAATATATAAAAATAAATGAATAAAAAAATTTTTTTTTGCGCAAATGTAGAAAAATTTTCTAAATTATATACTTTTGGTATCTTCATAGCCATACCAACCTGCAGAGAAATTTCTGGTGTCTTTTAAGCCACATAATTAACGCTGTATAAAAAAAAACTACAGCAGAATTGATGCTTTTTCTTCGATGTCCTCAAAAAAATTAATAAAACTTATGCTATATATTATATGTCCCCAAAAATGCTACGAATGAAAACTACAGCTCACCACGTAAAAAACAAGCCCTCATATGGCCATGTCAACTGAAAAATAAAAAAAAATTATGAAAAGCGGAGATGAAAACCCCCCCAAAATCATCGAGCCCTTAGGTTCAATATAGGCCACATCACTTAGGGGTTATTAATTCCTCACTATAGACCTCATTCAGAGGCGTGACTTGAAGCTCCTGGGTCCCAATGCAAAACCTGGAACGGGGCCCCCAAATATAATGGTTTATTCATAGTACTGGGCTCCCTATATGGAGAAGAGAGGCCTTATGGACAGTTTTGATAAATGAGGCCCCATGTATCTACTCTGAATTCCATTATAATGAATCTTCCCCAGCGGACCGCGGCTTCATGAAACTATTGATCCACATGTGATACTACCGCTGTGCGCCAAAGCCAGACAATGATATTACTAAAGGAGAAGTGCTTATTTACACTACTTAGGCCATGACCCCTTAACACCAAATGAGAACATCACGATTCTCGCTTCCACGAGCGAATAAAATGATGACGTCTTCACCATCTTGTTCGCGGTATAGACATGTTTCACATTCCCATGTGAAAGACTGAATGATCAGTGTTTAAAAGGCAACGACAAGCCAACGAGCCGATGATGATTTTTATGCCGTCTGAAACCAAGCGACGAGCGAGAAGCGCACAATTCTTGTTTGTTGTTGGCTCGCAGTTGAAAATACGAAGACTGGACATGTTGGATGCCAAGGGGTGACAGCCATGTATATACAATATATCCATGTTTGTGGAAGGAGATGGTAGCACCGTCAGAATCTGTTATGTGCGCACATTTCCCCAGATCCCCACATCTTCCTTTCCGTAAAGGAAACGTATCCGTAAAATACAGTATCATGTATTGTATAAATCACAATTTATTTTTCAATTTTTGGCGATTTTATTTTTAATTCTCAATGTCCCTATCGAAATTTAAAAATAAGCCTCCAGTTTTCACACTGGCCTCCGGATTGAACGGCGAAAAATAATTTGTTCGCTTGTCACCTGTCGTTGATTTTATGCAGGCATAAAAATAACCGTTCGCTCATTCGCAATTTTTTGCGTTTAAACAGCGATCGTTCAATCGTTCCCATTCACTGGTGCAGAGCCCTAAACGACTGAACGATCAAGCAAACAAAAAATGTAAATGAGTTATCTGTATGTGGAAACTGGTTGTATTTTAACCCTTTCCAATCCACTGTCTGACCTCTGAAGACATTATGATTTAAGGCTGTACAGCTCTGATGTTGGAAGACATTCGTCGGGGTTCTCTTACTGTATATTGCCAGCCTCTCTGCTGTCGGAGCCTAGCCAATGTGTTACCTCATGCAGTACTGGCTTTAGCCAGCAGATAGCGCTGTTGTATAACAGCAGAAAAAGAGTAAGCCCCCTAGGAAAACCAGGATACAAATTGGATTGGAAAGGGTTAAAGTAAACGGCTTTGCTATCAGTCACTCGGACAAGCGATTACTCACTCCGTGTAGAGAAACCCTAAGCCTAATAATAGTTTGAAATCTTCTTGTTCTGCAGATTACTTCTTGGTAATAATTTTATTATCATCACAGGCAGGGTTAGAATGCAATATAACACAGGAGCCACTATTCACTATAGGTGATGGTCACAGCTAACCTCCTCCTCCTCTCTGCACATTGAGTTCAGGAGAGATGGCTGCGCCATAATCACCTACAGAAGATAACATACAAAAGGTACAGGCAGACAATATAAACAGATTAAAAAAAGAGTATGTATCAGTATTTGGTTCACATTAACAAGAGAATCTAGATGACATGATGCCTTTAAACTATCTATGATTCTTGTTAAAGGGGATTTATAGGACTAATGATAAGATAGGTCATCAATAGTTGGTGCGGATCTGCACCCAAATTCGCTATCTTTGGGCGTGCACTGGCATCGGCCATTGTTTTCAATATGCTAGGGGCACGCAATGCGATGCATGGTCTCTCATTGAAACTCAGTGAACCTCCTCCGCGCCTGACAGCGTTCCCTTCATCACTGAAGTGATGGGATCCCTGAAGGAAATTCACATGGTGGGGAGCGCAATATAGGGGTGGGATTCATGGCCCCACCCCGTATCACGCTTACTTGTGTGGAGTTATTCTCTATTTATAGGGAACCCGTTACATCCCCACAGCACTATAAACTTAAGTTATGGTGCCATAAGCAGATGACAGGGGGAGGGGCTCTTTCTGTCACTAATCAACACCCTGTAATGCGATCACAAGGTACTAATGGGTTACTCTGGCAGCCGAAAGCCTCCATGTTTAACATGTAACTCAGTCTATTAAATCCCGCCTCCTGCAGAGTCTAATAAACTGCTGTCTTAGGCTTAGTAGAATCCACTACATAAGTATTGCAGTGTACTATCCTAGCGATCGAACGATCACATCTTCAAGTACCCTTGAGGGACTAAAATTAGTGTCAAAAAAGTTCAAGAAAGTTTGTTTAAAGAACAAAAATCCAGTTTAAAAAATATATATTTTCCCCACTAAAAAAACCCAACATTTTAAATGGATAATATACCCCAAAATCTTTTTAGAAAGCAACACATAATAGGTGTTACCACAATTATAACAACCCAATTAAATTATTTTGTTATTTATTGCACATGGTGACAGCTATAAAAATGATTTTTTAAAAAGTTACGCCAAAATTACTATTTTCCTTTAGTTCGCCTCCTAAAAAACCATAATAAAAATCAATCCAAAAGTCATCTGTATCTCTAAATGGTACCAATAAAAAACGTGACTCTTCCTTTGATAAACAAGTCATCACATAATTCCATTGCCGGAAAAATGTTCTGGGGCCTAGAATTTAGATTTAACGCTTTGCAATCCAATTTGGGACTCAGGGTTTCCTAGGGGGCTTTTTCTTTCTGCCATTATACAATAGCACCATCTGCTGCCTAGAGCCAGTACTGCGGTATGGGACATGTTGGAGAGGCCCCCGACAACAGAGCGGCCAGTAATATACAGTAAGAATACCCTGCCGGACGTCTTCTAACATCGAAGCTGTACAGCCTTTAATCAGAATGTCTTCAGACGTCAGACAGTGGATTGGAAAGGGTTAATTGTTTTTCTTTAAAAATGTGTTTTTATTGTGCAAAAGTAGTAAAAAATTAGAGGCTAGATGAAGGAACAAGACATCTCTTTCATCATTATCAGGTGCATAATTACTGTTCTCTGTTTTCCTTTCCAAAGCCGCTGCCTACGAGCATTGTCCCATGAGTCAGCAGCCATCTTCCATCAATAATGCTGCACAATATGAATTAGGTGTGATGGTTCATTGTTATATGTGACAGTGCATCAAGTGATCTATAGCACTACATCCTTCAGCTTGTGTTGTGAAGCTGGCTTAATCACAGTCATTTTCTTTTAAGTCATGTCATTTTAATTGTATGTACTTTTTTTCCACGCTGCTCTCTCCATTATAGTCTATAAGAGTTAAAGGGGTTCTGTCATTAGAAAAAAACTCAATACCTATCTATTCCTCCCCGTCAGTCTTCTTACCGCATCTTCTCCTGGCTCCTCCAGTCCCACGGGTCACATCACCTCCAGCCGGCCGGATCCGCTTCTTGTTATGTAGCGTCCAGTCTCGGCATTCTCCTTCCTGCAGGTCAATGTATTTCTACATCACTAATGACATAGCGTTCACTGCCTAGTAGGGAATGCCGAATCCTATGCCGGGCTATTCTCGCCGCGGGTGTTCATATACTATTGCCGTGGCCGGCATAGGATTCGGCATTCCCTACTAGGCAGTGAACGCTATGTCACTAGTGACGTAGCGTACATTGACCTGCAGGAAGGAGAATGCAGAGAATGCACGTAATGTTATAGGAAAAAGAGGATCCGGCCAGCTGCAGGTGAGCTGACCTGGGGACTGGACGAGCCAGGAGAAGATCGGCAAGGAGAAGATGTGGTAGGAAGGCTGCCAGGGGAGGAATAGCTAAGCATTGATTTTTTTTCTAATGACAGAACCCCTTTAAGGAAAGAGCCAAGCACTGCTCCCTATAGGTAATAGTCCCAGTGGTGACACTTGCATCTATCAGGCACTGATCATTTAGAGATGCCATAAGTGTGTATGATGCGAATACCCCTTTAAATCTAAGTTGGTTTTATTTATGTATTTACCCTGATACCCTCTTCTTTATATGTTTCATATTTAACTGCGACCTCTCCCACTTCTCTAGGGCAACTGCCAATGAACTTTCCATGTTGATCTCTCGCATGCAGACCAATGCAGACCTAGTGGAAAAATATATCTTGGAGACTCACCAAAAACTGAAGCAGGTAGGAATATGATCTAAATGAATAGTCTGGTAATGCGCATGCTTGACCATCCCATTATCTTGTGATTGTTGGAGGTCTCATTGGTCAGAACCACTAATCAGAAAGTTATTTCTTATCCTGTGGATGGAGAATAACTTTCCATCTTGCCAAAACATTGGTCATGGATTACTCCAATGACGTCTTCCAACATTTCTTCTCTTCTTTCTTGATAGGATGCTAGTAATTACACTCTGAAGAAGTCATTTGAACATCAGCATGAGAACGCAAAGAACCTGAAGGACTCCGAGCTCCTGCTTAAAGATCTTTTCCTTGATGTGGACAAAGCAAAAAGATATGGACATCCACAAGCCCATGAGATAGACAAGGAGTAAGACAAAAGTGACGTCATCTGATTGTTGAGGTTCAGATAGAGAACTATATTGGTGATGCATGCTAGAAATATAGATAGAAAAGCATGAGAACAATTTGGGAAAGGGTGGAAAGTGTCCATAATTTATAAGAAAACATTGGTTTATGAAGCTTGTGCTGTTTGTAGATATTTTTGGTTATTTTTATTCCTTACACCTTATCTCCAGCATCCGCCAACTCCATGAGCGACTTACAGCTGAGTGTGCAGAATACAGAGAGGTGTACGAGCAATTTAATCTTGTACCCGCTGAACCAAAAGTCAACTGGCCACAGATCCTAAGTAGTAAAAAGGTACAACTGGAAATGATTATATATTGTATATTTTAGACAGATTCACGTGAGCTGCGCATGAAATACAGAGGAGTTTAAATACATATATAACAAGCAAAAACAAGCAAGAACAATAAATATGAGCTTCACATCTGCATTGGTCGGAGGTCCTGTCGCAGATCCGGGCAGCTGAGCAGAAAGTGAACAGACCCCATTATAGTCAACGCGGTCCATCCGGCTCTGTTCTAATATGGAGCCGTTTGGCCATGGGGAGTCCCCTTCTATGCTCCCCAAGCGCAGTAGGCAAGCGGAACCACGGGCGTAGGTGTGAAATCACCTTTACCGAGTGACAGAAGGAGAATATGAGGGTATGAGCTGCTTGTACAGTTGTGTCATGGAGACAGAGTTATTGCAGGTTGTAGGTTTTTCTGAAGAGTTGGGTTGCTTTTGGGGTTTGGAAGGTGAGAAAGAGTTTGGTCATTTGGGGAAGTAAGTTCCAGTGTATGGGGGATGCTTGGGAGAAATCTTGGGGTCAGTTGTGTGAAGAGCAGACAAGAGGAGAGCAGAGAAGGAGGCCTTGTGAGAACCTGAGATGTGCGGAGGTATCAGGCAATAAGAGCAGAGATATATGGAGGGGAAGGCTGTGGAAAGCTTTATACTGTATGTATGTCATTGTCAGTATTCTGAAATTAATTTACTGTGCAATGGGTA
Organism: Eleutherodactylus coqui; assembly: GCF_035609145.1. Classification (NCBI taxonomy): domain Eukaryota; kingdom Metazoa; phylum Chordata; class Amphibia; order Anura; family Eleutherodactylidae; genus Eleutherodactylus; species Eleutherodactylus coqui. The sequence continues at coordinate 68,289,394 of NC_089849.1, forward strand.
GCCAGTCAAGGGAATGTCAGACAGGAGAGGCAGAAGAACCAGGGAAGAGGAGGATTAACCAGGCAGCAAAGTTGAGGATGGATTGAAGGCCATGGAAAAAGATGTTGTAGTAGTTTAGGTGGGATGTGATTAGGGCATGGAGGAATATTTAAGTTGATTCGACATTGACGAAAGAAGAATGGTGAGAGTCAAGGCAGTAAGGGCTTGGGTTTGTGGCCTGAAGGACAGGGTAAAATTGAAGGTTATCCTTAGACAACTAACTTGTGAGTCTAGGAAATATATGGAGAAGTATTGCTGTATCATCACTGCATGTTGACACTGACCAGGAGCCTGACAAGCAAATAATGCAAAATATCTCACAGAATTTTAACTAATATCTAAAAAGCTTTCTGCGGATTTATCTATGATTTTCATGTATTTATCAGAGAACCATTTACCTATTGCAGAATTACCAGAATGCTTTGTTCTTGTACATGTTAGGTACCAGATATGGCATAGTAAATGCAATATGGGGAAAGGTGTGTAAATTATACATAACCATACTCTATTACGGCTTTCTTCATGTCCATTTTATCCTTTTTCCAGTCAGCAATAGACAGCGCTGCATACGGACCCAGCCTAGCAGATGTGGAATGTCAAATTGCAGAACACAATGTTCTGCAGAGAGAAATTGACGAGTATGGGACAGAAATACGCAACCTGCCTCAGGTAGTTATTTCTAGTTATTGCAGACTATGGAATATTACTTCAGTTTTAAGCTCACAGTAACAGAAGTTCTGAAGTTGGTGCAGGGTTACAGCTTAAAGCATACCTTTGCAGAACAAGCTGTAATATACATACATGAGGAACAACACTCTTTTTGCCTATTGTATAACTAGCATCCTGGATTATTCACTAGTTTTTCCCTCTGTAGGGTATACATCTGATTCTCAATCCTCTCGGGACTGGTGGGAGGAGCTGCTGTAATATGTGTGTTGTGTTCTATAGACTGTACACAGAGAACTGCAGATCCTGCTCTGTAACTGTCTGTAACACACACAGACATATCCCGATTATGTAGGAGTGTACAACAAAATGTAATAGTATACATGTATATAAACAGCAGCAGATATCTCAGCATTAGCTCCAGCATCCATGCCCAATGTGATTGTCTCTCTTTCCAACTCCTCTCTTTAGACAGTTCAATAAGCATTATGACTCATCCCCTGCTTTAGGTGCTAGTGTACCCTGTCAATCATGTGACAGACAAAGGACAACAGCATAGGGGGAGGGGAGGTACCACTTTAGAGGGACTCTTCGGGACAAAAACATTGTTTTAGGTAAATAAAGTGAATAGCAGTTTTTCTAATTATTATCATATAAGCGCAGGGTGTTTGAAAAGTTACTGTCTAATTAAATCTAAAGTCGTAATAGCGCTGAAGTGTTATCAGGCTGGATCTCCATTGATAATGCACTGATAGCAGATATGAGCTTATCACCTATATAACATAAAAGACTGAAGACCCACCATGCACAGTGTATGTACTTTTTTTGATGCTATGCATTGATGTGCACTTTATGTTAATTGATTTTTCAGGATCAAAATACCGTTAAGAACCAGTACCGCAGCCTACAGGTAAGGAAGGGATTGCTGTATCATCACTACACGTTGACACTGACAAGGAACCCGACAAGCAAATAATGCTAAATATCTCACATAATTTTAACTAATATCTAAAAAAGTTTCTACAGATTTATCTACAATTTTTCATGTATTTATCCATACACGTAAAAAGAGAACCATCTGCCTACGGCAGAGATTACCTGCATAGGCTACAAATATCCTTATAGCAACTAACTGTCCTATATGTTGGCGCACATTTCCCAGACAGTCCAAAAATCCCAACATTTGTAATGTGAGCAGAATAAAAACATATATACAGTTACCATAATGCTGAAATTATGAATAATTTGACAATGAGACACACTTATTAATCACTCTCAAGTCTTAGCCACACCCTTAATCTACTTCATGGTCTTGGAGCACAAAAGAGAAACTTATTTTAGGTTTCAAGTAATTATCCATTTTTTTAAAATACAGTTTTGTTTTTAGGTCTAAATTTCTGTGCAGATACATTTTTATTATAACTTTATAGCAAGTGGAGGTCAGTTTTCCAGCAACACAGTTTGAAATCTCAAATAGATAATATACTGGCTACCTGCAGTCACCACTAGAGGGAGTATGGGAGCTTACTGTATACTGCGCTATAACACCATGCTGTAAGCTCCATCTAGTGGTGGCTGAAGGTAGTGATTATGCCTATGTCCAAATCTATGTCTATTCAGGGGATATGGGGCTCTATAGGAAAAAGTGTAATCAGAGTTCCACTGTTACAAAGATATATAAGGAAATTAATCAGCACAGAATGTTGTACTTATTTACGGTATAGAAGGTCGAACATTCACTGTTATTAGATTTGAAGTATCTGGAATGACCTTTAGCTTTATTACCGATTACAGGAAGAATCAGCATGGCGGGGCAGGCACCTGGGCAGCTTGTACAACCACCTACACGGATGCACCAAGGAGCTGCTCTACCTGAGTGATGAACAGAACAAGATTATTAAACAGGACTGGAGTGATCAAATCCCTGATGTGTCCGGCACCCGCCGACAATATGAGGTGAGCATCTCTCAGTCTACATGCTTAGCACTCAGGATATATCATGAAATGCTTATTAAATCTGTTAAGGAAATGTACGGCCTCGTTCACATGCTGGAATTTCACTGCAGTAAAGGATTTTCCTGCACCCAATTCTGCACTATTTTAGGATTTTATTAAATGTTATAAAAATCAGTATATTCAGACGTCGTGGATTTTTGCACATGGAGATTTTGGATAAAAAAGAACTGACATGTCAATTCTTGGTGTGTAAACCATGTTGGGTGGCCATATGTGGATTTGCCTACATCTCTATGCAGATCTGCATAAAAATCCCCACTTCTGCTGTGGATAAAACCCTCAGATCCACATTGGAAAAACCCAACGAGGATCTGACAGTATTGCACCTGCCCTCAAAAAATGAAAAATGATGGTTTGCAAGTTCAAGTTGACCCTCCATGATAGGCATATATGTCCCCAAGAAGGACCGAAGCACAAGGCGGCTGAGACTTCACACATAGTTTTGGTAGTGCGAATGTCCGATTTTACATATCAAACTACAGGAACACCTACAACTTAGTGCAAGTCTATGACACATGGCATAGTGGATGCTACATGCACACAGTAAGTCCCACTTATATCAGTCCAGCTTCTACTGAAAACTATAATATTTAAATATGGGGCTTTTTAAGTTAAAGAATTCTAGAAGTGCGGGCAATTTTTTGCAATAGGACAATAAATAAAGTGGAATTTATCTAATCTTTGCAGCGCTTTAAGGGAGAAGACCTGCTGCCCCAGGAGGAGACGGTGAACAACCTGCTAGATGATGGAGACAGAATGATAGAGCTCAAGCACCCAGCTGCCAGCTGCATCCAGGTAAGCCACTAAACAATCACCGCCCAGATCAATGGCAGCTCTGCAAGTCCTAAAGTGCAAGAGCACAAAAGTTTTTTCTTGTTTCCAAACTCTCAGGTACGGGGTAATCATAATTAAACTGGAGGTGTTCAGAGGTCTCTAGTGAGAAAACAATGGGGCAGAACCAAATAAAAGTTGGTGTGTATATAGTCAGTGGGTTAGGGGGTTTAGATTTCTCGAAGAAAAAAAATAATACCAATTGTTGCCACCAGGAGAATATTTGGCACCGTTGAAGTCTTAGATATAGGAGTACATTACAATTAATGGCTAAAAACCCTCCAATGTGGTTTGGGTCAGGATTATATTCATTGTACAGTAGCTCAGTGATTTGTCATGCTGGATAAACTTCTGGATATGGTACAATGTGACTCCTTGTACATGTTCAACAAATTTGTTACCACCTTGCAGAACCAGCAAGGCACATTCAGGCAATGTGAGGGTCACAGCACTGCAGTCATACTGTACTGATCTGTATTGCGAGATTGACAGAACCCTTCCAACCAGGTGCATTGTATAGTATATGCCATATCATTCGCATACAGCAATAGTTCCATAGTCTTACTGCTCTTACAGTAAAGAATCCCCTTCTTTATTTATGAAGGAGCCTTCTTCCCTCTGGGCATAGTGGATGTTCCCTTGCCATGGTTACAGGTATAATCCCATCTGGCCTTTTAGCAAACATTTGATACAATATTGTAAGCAAAATTGTCATTAGAACAATTTAAAGGGGTTGTACCAGAATTATGTTTTATCACCTAACCATAGAATAGGTGATGAAAGTCTCATCAGTGGGGGTCTCAACGCTGAGAACCCCACTTACACTGAGAACCAAAGTCTTGTGTACCGCTCTTCATATCCCTGCGGGTTCTTTTCACCTAGCTCAGTGATGTAGAGATTGAATGGAGTGACAGTCGCACATGCACGGTGCCAATCTGTTGATCTTCAATGGCATTGCCGGAGAAAGTAGATACTTGTACCAAGCTATTTCCATCACTCCCCTGAAATGAATAGAGTGTCACCATGCATGCTCAACCATTGCTCATTCAATTTCTACTTTACCGTGGATGGGTGAAGAGAGCTTGCAGTGAAATGAAGAGGGGGACATGGTTCTCGGGATCGATGTGGGTTTCAGTAGTGAGACCCCGACTGATCAGACTTTTATCGCCTATCCAACGGATAGGCAACAAAAGTATATTCTGTGAAAAACCCTTTAATTTAAGAGGAGAAAGGTTCTCTATATGGTATTGCAGTTTACTATAGATATTGTACAAAGTGCATTCTTTGGACTAGAAGACACATCCAAGTTTAGATAAAATGAGTCCCTGGTGGTCTAAGGCAGTAAAGGGGCTAATGTCACTGACTCTAGAAGTCTAGGATAGTGCAGGACTTAAAGGACCTGTTTAGGAAAAATAAAAAAAAATACCCAATAGCAGGGAATAGAATAAAAACTAAATTCCTCTCCGGTCTTTGTTTGCTGCAGCCATGACCTGTCATACATCCACATGACCACAGTAGCTAATTGCTGGCCTCAATGGTCCAGTGTTGTATATGCAGGCTTCACCTTCACATTTCACTGTGGAAAAATCTAGTCATTAACTATATATCATTAATATTTGTGTCTCAGGCCCATGATGAAGCGCTGAAAGGAGAGTGGCAGAACTTTTTGAACTTGTGTATCTGTCAAGAGAACCATCTAAAGAATGCCGAAGACTACAAGAAGGTAAAAAGTGTCAATGCTACTGAGATTTGTACTGCACTTTAGCCAAAAAAGTTTGTTTTGAAACAATCTAAAAGTTTTATGCTTCGTTCACATAGTCGTTGTGATCTGCTCTCTGTTTGGCCATAGACTTACCTGTATTTGGAAAGATGTAAGCACCTGACACAACCAAGTAAAAATGTTGTATTTGACTTGACTTGAATTTGCGGAATAAATATACTCTATGTATAGGAAAAATGTGAAGGGCCAATAAAATGAATGAAACAAAGTGTAAAGCTGAACATATACAACAGATACAGTAGATGTACTATCAATGCAGTAGTATCCTGTATATAAAGAAAACTAACAAATTGTCTCCACCTTCTTTGTAAAGTTTCACGATGATGCAGACGCGGTGGCTGAAACCCTGGGTACTGTGAGGGAAACCCTGGACACCAAATACTCCCAGCCAAACACACAGGTCCCGGGGGCAGTAAGTGACCTCCTCCTACAGCTGGAGAAGGAGGACAAGCAGCTGGTCCAGACTGAGAAGGCCTTGTCTGATCTCAAGCAAAGAGCACCGGAAATCATTCCCATCAAACAGAGGAGGATGAAAGTAAAGGAGACAATTACTTTGGAGACTATCTGTGACTGGGACTCAGGAGATGTAGGTTTCCTATCTTATTCTTTAGTTTTGTGAGAATTGAAAAATACTTACATGTCAGTTATGTTGTGCCAGAACAGAAGTCACTAACTATTTGTAGGTTAATATGACTCTTACCCTACTGTTAAAGAGGTTATCCAGTTCTTTAACCCTTTCCAATCCAATTTGTATCCTGGTTTTCCTAGGGGGCTTATTCTTTTTCTGCCGTTATACAACGGCGCTATCTGCTGGCTAAAGCCAGTACTGCATGAGGTGACACGTTGGATAGGCTCCGACAGCAGAGAGGCTGGCAATATACAGTAAGAGAACCCCGACGGATGTCTTCCAACATCGGAGCTGTACAGCCTTAAATCATCATGTCTTCAGAGGTCAGGCAGTGGATTGGAAAGGGTTAAAACTGATGTCCTATCCTTGGCCGTCAAGATTAGATCATGGGGGTCAGACACATGGCACACCCACAGTCAACTGTTTAAAGAAGCCGATGAGTTCGCCTATGAGCTGCATATTTTTAGTAGAGGCTTTGCCTGGTATTACAGTTTCCCACAGCTTTGTCCCATTCGAGTGAATGGGATTAAGCTGTAGTGGGGTGCATTATCAGGCACAGTCACTGCTAAAAGTAGGGACTTGTGTCTTGTAAGCAACGAAGGAGACCTTCAAACAACTGATCAGTTGGGGTACCAAGAGCTGGATTGCCAACCTATCTAAGAGTCACGGCCTATCTCAACGACAGGCCATCAATTTTAAAGACTATGGACACATTTAGGCGACAATTTTTTTCCACTTGAATGCATACATTTTCTGCTGATAATCATTATTGCAGTAGGGTTTAGTTACAGTTTTGCACTGTCTTCTGCAGTTTTTATATATCACTGAATATAGAAACTGCAGTATAAGTCTGACTCATACAGTGAATAAAGGTAGATGAAGCCAAGATATTAATAACATAATACTAATATATGTGAAATCAAGCAGATATAGGTCCAGATTGGAATGAATGAAGATAGTCTACAGAACAATTTCTCAACTACCTCAAGTCCCCCAAATAGGTCAAGTTTTCAGGATTTCCATAGTATTGCACATATGACATAATTATCAGTCACGACCTATGGGGGACTTGAGGACTGGAGTTGAGAAACACTATAATAAGCCACCTCTCTCTCCTTTAGGTCCAGATAAACAAAGGAGATATATTCACACTGATGGACAACAGTAAGAAAGAGAATTGGGTTGTGCAGGGTTCTGGTGATGGAGGAACCAAGGATGCTCCAGCCGCTTGTTTTGTCATCTCTTGCCCAGACTCGGACTCTGCTGAAAGGGTTAAGAGGTGAGTATTACAAGATGAATGGGAGCAAAATGACCAATTTAAAGGATATTTTGTCCTGGAAACCAAGAGGTTCATTGCTGGGCAGGATGGAAAATGTGAACGGAAGTTGACCACTTAGGGGCTAATGTCCACAAATGTCCTCAGGCTACTATGAAACCTGTTTTAATTCAATTTGGTCATCACTTTACAAGATAAATCAGCTGTAAAGACGTCATTTGTAATCTCTTGCTTTTTACAATACATTCCTTGCATAGAAAAAAAATTCCCATAGCAATTGCACACATTTGTTCAATGTCTCATTAATAACCCCAAAAATACACATTTTGGGTTCAAAACATACCCTACCCTTGATCGTAATCAATAATTAATACCCAGAGTTTTCTAAGAACTGGGCATGTCCACAGGGAATGAAAATCATTAGCCTATAGTGGTACAACAACTTCCTAAGCTCACCTATTATTTCTCCTATGATGTCTTTTACAGACCTATTGTCTGACCCTGGCCCAAATGTTTTTCAGGTTGGAAGGTGAATTAAATGATTTGAAGAAGAAAAAGGTAGCGGTGCAAAATGCTTTGAAGTCAAGTACCCGGGAGTCTCAAAAACCCAATCAGTCAGGTAATATGCTATGCAAGCTAATACATGCCCAATGTAAAAAGTCAAATCATGTCGGTAGATTGAGCCTGGGATTTTGATGATACAATTTATGGGAAAGGGCATACTGCTGCTGATTTCTAATGTGTCAGTGGTCATATTTCACAACAGCTCCATTGGGTGGACCTCCGGTACCGCCAGCTCGGACATCAAGTATCCCCAGTGAGGACCCTCAGGGAACACAGCTTCTTAACAAGCTAAACAAACTCTATGGAGACTTGCAAGACACTGAGCAGGAGGTACTGACAAGGGTACGCACCCCAACGAACAAAACTTCACCAAGCCAGGATCTAACTGGAAGGTTAAAGATGCAGGAGGTGAGTGATTGGAAAGCTTCAGTGCTGACAGATAGTTTAGTGCAATTTGCATCTTGTTTATATTGATGTTTTTTTTGTTTCTATAGTGTTCTATTAAGTTTTTCATTTTCATAACAAAATCGAACACAATTTGTATTAACCCTTTCCAATACAATTTTGGATTCAGGGTTTCCTAAAAGGCTTTCACTTTTCACTGTTATACAACAGTGCCACCTGCTGGCTAAAGCCAGTGTGTGTGCACCAGAGAGGCTCCGACAGCAGAGTGGCTGGCAATAGATGGTAAGAATACCCCGTCGGACGTCTTCTGACATTGGAGCTGTACAAGCTTCAATCAAAATGTAGGAAAACATCAGACAGGGGATTGGAAAGGGTTAACCCTTTACAATCCAATTTCCTTGCCACCCACCCAACTGGAATTGTACACATAATCCAGTGACATGACAAGAATGTAGGATTAAGCTGTTGTAACATAACTTGCCTGTATATAAGTAGAAAATAAAGCAAATAGACTAAAAATATATAACCCACTAGAGCAGTCACAATTACAGCAATTTACCTGTTGTCTCAGGCAACTTCCCAGCACCTCGAACTGATAGCATCCGACAAGGATGCGGCTAAAAGAGAATGTGAAAACTTCCTGACCAAGAAAGTATCAGGACCATCAGCCACACAGCTCCCTACAACACTGGCCAACGTGAGCAACAAATACAACGATGTCAAGACCCTGTCATCACTCTACGGAGAAGAGTAAGTGGGGGTTTACGGTGTCAGGGTGCTTGTAGTAGTCACAGCATATCAGTCCCGGTCTCCAATTTCCTTATGTTAAATAACTTAACATAGATTTTAAATCTGCAGCATGTCAACTAACATTGTGGATCCTCAGCATGGATTTTACCCTTTGCAATGCATAGGAAGAAATCTGCAGCATGTTTGCACTAAAATCTGCAAAAACTGCACAGTGGGTTCACTACTAGAGATGAACGAGCATACTCGCTAAGGGCAATTACTCGATCGAGCATTGTCCTTAGCGAGTACCTGCCCGCTCGGAAGAAAAGGTTCGGGTGCCGGCGCGGGTGAGAGGTGAGTTGCGGCAGTGAGCAGGGGGGAGCGGGGGGAGAGAGGGAGAGAGAGATCTCCCCGCTCTCCCCCGCCGCTCCCTGCCCGCTGCGGGCAGCCGAACCTTTTCTTCCAAGCGGGCAGGTACTCGCTAAGAGCAATGCTCGATCGAGTAATTGCCCTTAGCGAGTATGCTCGCTCATCTCTATTCACTACATATGGCAATACGCTCGGTATGTTTTTAGAATGTGGAAGGTAATCAGATCACCTGGGGGAAACCCATAAAAATACAGAAAATGATGTCCTTTGTCAGATTGCAACTCAAGACCCCAGTGTTGCCAGGCAACCATGCTAACCACTGAGCTGCCCATATAATATACAGCCAGGGAAATATTCAGAATTTTCATTTAACACTCATGGAATATTCTGGAGACATACCTATGGATAAGCATAGAATATATAATAAAAGCTTCATAGATGCAATTACAATAGTACTGCTAGGTTGGGGGGTGAAAAAAGTTTCTTCTTGTGGACACTGCCTAGTAGGCATGAGGAGACTTAAAGGGCCTTGTAATGCCCCTCTGGGAAATTTGGTATGCAAATTGCAGATGTTACAATGCGTTGGCAGCACAATCTATAAGAGGCTAGCTTTCTTACAATTCCACGTCCAAACTTTTGACAGGCCTTGTAACATAACTGGGGATACAAACCAAAGATAACCATGTACAAATAGACTATTTCAAAGTTCTTGCCCCTTGTCAGTGTGTAGTAGGTTAATGGCTGGCTTATCCTTCCGGAGAAGACTCTGGTTTTGGCTTATATTCCCAGTCATGTTACAAAGCCTGTTAAAAAGTTGGCCATTGATGTGTAGGAAAGCTGCCTTGTAATAGGTGGCACTGCTGAGGCAATGTACCACCTCTCATTTGCATATTAATATTCATGATATGTTCAATGCTCCCCTTTCCAGAGCTAAAGCTTCACTGAACTTAGAACATCAGATTACCAAGACTGATGATATGATCAGAGATTTTGAGAATTCCTTGGCAGAGGATGGGGTTATAACGTATTCACCTAGTGGCATCCAAGAACATGCAAGCCAGATTCAGGTAAGACATCATCACCGTGTCTTCAGACACCTCACAATGAAATGAACATTTTCAGAAAATGGAGATAACTCCACTTTTTTGTTCAACGGACTTGAATTTATTTTTGAATAATTATTTTGTTTCCTTCAGAAAATGAAGAGAGACCTTGTGGACAAACAGGACAATCTTCTGAAACTGAACCGGAGCTTGAAGGACACAGAATTGGCATGTAACTCTCTTCAGAGTAATACTCAAGAGCACAGTCCAGACCTCCCACGTCAACGCATCCAGGTCCAAAAACTTAATGATAGATACCATGCCGTAGCTGACCAGCTGGACCAAAGGTACCATAGATGACAAACCAGCCTCTGTCCTTCCTTCTCTTACTAGCATAAGGCCTTATGTCCACGGGCGGATCCATGGGAGTCCACAGCGGAAACCGACCCTGCCCATGGCTGAGGACACTGCGGGTCTTCTGCTTCCCCGTCCGGGTCTTCATTGCGGATGTATACGAAAGAGTGTTTTGAGTTTTTTGTTTTTTTTAAACTCCTGCTTTCCCACTCAATCTGTGCCCGTCTGCAATTCAATTGGGGACGGGCTGTTGATTAGACGGCTTCAGTTGACTTCAATGGAAGCCGTCCGTGCAGGATCCGCACTGAAATGGAGCCTGCTGTGACTTTTTTTCCAGACCGATACGTCTGCAAATCAAATCTGCATTCTTTATTTCATTTGTGGATGCCCCTGTATCCCCATGGGTAGCTTGATTTGTGGATCTTTTGCGCGGGTGACCCGCACGGATTCTGCAAATCAGATCCGCCTGCGGACATTAGGCCTTAGATTTGTAAATGTCATTAATAATGGTCTCATAATGGAAATGAAATGAAAAGGGTTCCGTCCCTTTAAAGGCTATAGATACCTTTTGGGGGTCAATTGTTTTTCACTTAAATGCATGTATTTTGAGCTGACAATCACTTTTGTTATAGGATTAATTAAAAATGTTGCACTGCTTGTCTTCCGCACCTTCTACATATCACTTTATATAGACACTGCAGTCTTAGGCTGCATTCAGACGACCATATATCGGCTGGGTTTTCACGCCGAGCCGATATACGGCATCCCTCTCTGCAGGGGGGGTGGAAGATGGAAGAGCCAGGAGCAGAAACTGAGCTCCCGCCCCCTCTCTGCCTGCTCTCCACCCACCTGCACTATTTTCAATGAGGAGAGGCGGGATGGGGTGGGGCTAATTCTCGACACTTAGCCCCACCCCGTCCTGCCTTCTTTCATTGCAAACAGTGCAGAGGGGCGGAGAGGGGGTAGAGAGGGGGTGGAGAGGGGGCGGTAGCTCAGTTCCTGCTCCTGGCTCTTCCATCCTCCCCCCCTGCAGATAAGGACACCGTATATCGGCTCGGTGTGAAAACCGAGCCGATATACGATCGTCTGAATGCACGCTTGGGCTCATTCACACGGGCGTAAGCAATTTCGGTCCAAGAAATATGTCTGCGTTTTTACTGAATGTATATATGCGTATTTGGTGCATATGCATTTCTTTTTGCGTATATTCAGTGTGTTTTTTTCACAAATGCAAAAAAACCCGGAAGAAAGTCAATCATTTTTAACCACTGTATCCCGCCAACATGCATAAAAAACACAGTGAATACGCACGCAACTGCATATTTGCTGCATTTTACGTAATAGACTTTTAGTCTGTGATGTGGACCAGAATAGGACATATGTAAAAAACCTAAATTCTGAAGAACCCAATGTAAATCAATGGGGTTTATGATGTCCATATTACGTGCATAATACGGACTGAAAATATTTTATGCCTGTTTGAATATCCCCTTAGTCTCTGTAGGAGACTGTAATTTAAACTGGACTGACGCTTTAGTTTCCCTCTGCTCTCTCCTCTCCTGCATGTTCTAATCAGCTAATTTATGACCTTAACAAAGTTTATCTCTGCTGTGTCCATAGGTTAGCTGAGAAAATATGCAGGAGAGTTGAGACATTAGTCTATCAGTCCAGCTTCAATGACTGATCCCCTGCGGAGATTTACACTGCAGTGTCTATATATAGTGATAGCAGAAGCTGCAGAATACAAACTGTGTGCAAAACTTTTAATCAAGCCCTACGGCAAAAATGATTGTAAGCCCAAAAATAGCTCTCCATAGGTGTGCATAGCCTTTACGTTTCAATGGAATATGCCTAATATTTGGCATCATTTTGGATTGGAAAGGGTCCAACTGCTGGGATCCCCACTGATCTTGAGATTAAGCACCATGGCTCTGTCTTGTCCTTGCCCTATGTCTGGTATTGAAGTTCAGCCCCTTTAGGGTGAAGTCACACGAACGTATATCGGCTCGGTTTTCACGCCAAGCCGATATACGTTGTCCTCGTGTGCAGGGGGGGAGGATGGAAGAGCCAAGTGCAGGAACTGAGCTCCCGCCCCCCTCTCTGCCTCCTCTCCGCCCCTCTGCACTATTTACAATGGGGAAAGGTGGGACGGGGGCGGGGCTAATTCTCAAAACTTAGCCTTGCCCCGCCTCTTCCCATTACAAATAGTGCAGAGGGGCGGAGAGGAGGTGGTGAGGGTGCGGGAGCTCAGTTCCTGCTGCTGGCTCTTCCATCCTCCCCCCCTGCACACGAGGACAACGTATATCGGCTCGGCGTAAAAACCGAGCCGATATACGTTCGTGGGACTTCACCCTTAGGGTGCAGTCACATTTTGGTCCATGAATATGCAGCGAATTCATCAACGTTGTTGCCTTGCGTTTAAATATGTTATCGTATGGAAAGCGAATGTCACACTTGACAGCCACTTTAAGCTCAAAACAGCTTGGACAACTTATTTTTAAAGGAGTTACTGAGACTTATATATTGATGACTTATCCTTAGGATAGGGCTATCAATATACAATAACATCCATTTACAGAATTAGGTCTTGAATTCTGTTACCTTGGAGATCCTATTCTGTATCTGACTACTCTTCCATGTTTACCGACTAAGCAAACACATCCTAATACTCTTTCCTGCAGAGAGAGGCTGCTCAGAGATACCAATTTGCCCTACCAGCAGTTTAAATCCTCCAGCGATGGCCTGGATTCCTGGCTGAAAGGTCTCCCACGTAACCAGATCACATCAACAGATTCTCCAAGTCAGGTCAACTACAAACTCCAAAGCCAGAAGGTAAGGGTGTCTGGAGAGGTCATAAATAAGTACAGTGTGAAACTCTTCATACAAGTATCCCTACACAGTAGTAGTCCATATGTCACATCTATTGTATGTCTGTGTAGTTTTATTAATAATCTCTAAACCAAAAAAGCAGACCACCCAAGTATTGCTGTTGCCTTGATGTACTGCGGTGCCCACTGCTGAAGTCCACACGCCTGCCAAAAAGTGCGCACACTTTCCTATACAAGTCTACAAGTGTGTACACGGGACTCTGACAAGAGTTCGATTTTTAGCTGGTGCACAGACTGAGCGCAGCACTGCTGGTCAGGTGAAGCGGAAGCGAACAGCAGTGCTATGCTTACTAGAGGCTGCCGGGTGTCCGGTGAAGAAGGCTCCGAGAACACAAAGACTTCGGAGGTGAGAGAGAGCGCGGTATCTTCTGCAATCAGCGGCTGATTTTGAATCACAATCCACACGGATGGTATGGATTTTGACTCTCTCTCTTGCAAAAATGCTGCGGAATTTTCCGCTGCGGCAAATCCGCAGGCTTTTCGCTACATGTAAACATATCCTAAGTTAGTTTATGGTGCATTAGGCAGAACCTTATAAAATGTGAGGCGCTCATATATATCACACATCTACATTTTCTGTTGAGTATGTTAAAAAAAACACCAAAACTACAGGAATGCGCCAACAATTTTTTACATGCAATTTAAATTGGGGATTATATATATGTAATTTGCCATCCCCATATGCAAATTGACAATTCCTAAACCTAAACTAATGTGCCAAATTATATTTTTTTGTGCAACTAGTTGCATTCCAATGCATCAGATCACACAGCCGTATTCCCGTGGCGTAAAAGCGCTCGGCCAAGCGCTTTTACGCCGGGCCGAAAAGGTAGTCCTGGAACTATCCGTCCAGCCAGAATACGTCGGTCACTGAATGGGCTCCTATGGGAGTCAATGACAGTGGCTGGAAAAGGGAGGTGGGAGGGAATTTAGCAGCGTGACTGCTAAACTCCCTCCCTCTTCTTTCCTCCCCTCCGGCTGTTTGCAATGGGAGGGGGTGGAGCTAAGCTCTGCCCTCCCCAATTGCTGGCTGTGGACAAGTGGCTCCACCCCTTTCCCACCCACTCTCATTGCAAATAGTCGAAGGGAAGGAGAGAAAAGGTGAGCTGGCGAGGGGGAGGGAAGGAGACGCAATGGCATTGCGGCCTTGGCGTATATGCGCCGGGGCCTGTGCTATCTGAACGGGCGCACAAATGTTAGATTTGTGCACCCGTTTACGTGTTCTTATGGCGCCGGTGGGTGCACGTAAAGACGCCCACGGCAATGTGAAAGAGGCCTCCGTTAGTGGATGAAAATATAATTTCTGATCAAGATCAGATATTGAGAGGACAGGGGCAAAATATCTGAACCTTATTGATGCTTAGTATAGGAGAACATAAAACGAGTATTTGGTACAACCTATTTGATGCTGAAAGCTGGATGCTGGTAAACGCTTGGGTTGTGGAGTTAATAGGTAGTTTAATTAGGCTGAGGGGAGTAATTAAATAAGTGATTTTCCCTCTTTTTACTCCTTTTTTAGAGAAAAAAAAAACACCTGTTATATGTAACGAAGAGCAAATATGCCCTCTGATGGATAAATGGTGGTGGGGTCATAAAACATACAAAAGTTCATGTTAGCCTCCCCTCTTGGGTCATCTATAGTTATACAGGGACAGACGGAGGAACACAAATCCACCGTCTATTCCTTCACCCCTCTACTTCTTTTCACAGGCCATAATGAGAGCTGCTCCAGCTCCGTCTTCATTCTGCTCCAGCTCAGGCTAGAGCCATTAGTATCAAGAGCGCATCACATGCATCAAAAGCTACTGAAGTGCTTCCCTGTCAGGACAAATGAGACATGTCCTTTCAGGAAAAAGGTTCCATGCTTCAGAAGGAACTAATGCACTCAGTTTGCAGCTGGTTGAAATTGCCTAGCAACCCATAAATACAACCCAGTTCCAAAAAAGTTTGGATGCTGTGTTACATGTAAATATATACTATATAAATGGGGGAAAAAAAGAGTGCAATAATTT
Organism: Eleutherodactylus coqui; assembly: GCF_035609145.1. Lineage (NCBI taxonomy): Eukaryota > Metazoa > Chordata > Amphibia > Anura > Eleutherodactylidae > Eleutherodactylus > Eleutherodactylus coqui. The sequence goes on from NC_089849.1 coordinate 68,304,994, forward strand.
GGAAATCTCACATAAACATATTCATATCTGACCCGTGCCCCTGCAATGACCACTGCGGCTCACCTGCTCCCGCGTCTCCCAGCTCTTCTATGTGCCAGCTGCCGCCCAGCCGGCGCATGCGCAGAGCGGAGCTGGCACGACACTAGTGACTTTTCTGTGCAGGCCTCTGCAAGACCCGCACAGAAATAGAACATGCTGCGATTTGTTTTCCGCGTGTTTTCACGCAGACAAATCGCGGCCGTGTGCATAGGATTGCATTATGTAATGCAATGCTATGGCAGCGGGCACGGGCGGAAATTCTGCGGGAAATCCCGCTGCGGAATTTCCGCTCGTCTGCAGGAGGCCATAGGCACTAATGCAACTCCGTATCATCAGAGATGTAGGCTTTTAAACTGTGTGCTAATGACAAGTTGGAAGGTCCCTTCAAAAATCATTTACACATATGTATGTTTTTCTCAAGGATCTGTGGATTAGACATATGAAAAGGACAACAGATAGCACTTAACTGCACAGCAGAGATCAGTCACTCTGAATTAGAACCTAGCAACATTGTATTACATGTGACCTGATAAATGTTGTGTTATTGTATCATTGCAGAGGCTAATAGATGAGATCCAAAGGAAGGAATCAGAAAAGAACAACATAGCGAAGCTTTCCAAAGACTTGACAAATTATCTCAGTGTGAGTTCCTTCTTGCATATTGTTCGATGGCTTCTATAACGTAGACATCAGCCTATAACCACAAAGCACTCAACTTCTGATCACTCGACATTGACTTGCAATACCGCTAACCTTTTAGGTTATGCTAAATTAGATACAATGTCACTGAATCAGCGTACTAGAGGGATCCAATACAGGGGCGTAACTATAGAGGGTGCAGGAGATGCAGTTGCACCCGGGCCCAGGAGCCTTAGGGGGCCCATAAGGCCTCTCTTCTCCATATGGGGAGTACTATGCCCAGTACTATGAATAAAGCATTATAGTTGGGGGCCCCGTTCAGGCATTCAAGTTATGCCTCTGATCCAATATATTAACAAATGTATAGTCTCTTATGATGCGGCTAACTTGATGAACACAGTAAATGTTTGCGGTGTACATCTACTGAATGGCCACTTTATTCCAGACACCAGTCCTTTCATGATTGGAGCTTCCCTGGTAAGAAATTTTACACGGGACCCCGAAGTGAGGCATAAAATCAAATGAGCAAGTTTTCCACATATCAGTTTCAATATGAATCCACATTAAAGTGGGAAAATTGAGCAATTGGAGTGACTTCAAATGAGCCCTCTTCATCGGTGCTAGACTAAGCCAAGCCGAGTAGTTCTAAAACTCCAACCTTGTTGGGTTTCCTTGTGCAATGTTGAGAGTATACAGAGAATGGTGTGATTGAGAAAAGACATCCAGCAAAAGGGGATCTTATGGATGTAAACGAATCATTGACAAAAGGGATCGAAGCAGTATGTCGAAAATCACACTTATGAACAGGCGGTGCACAGTCAAGCAAATTACAGCCAAGTATAACGCCGGTAATCCGACTAATCTGTCTCGATGCACAACTCATCGATGTTGAGCACATATTGGCTATAATAGCAGATGACCAGTTTGAGTGCTATTGGGTGAAAGAGAAACAGAGAGGCAATACTCCAGTGGTTAAAAGAGTTCACAAACTGGATCCTTGAGCAGTGGAAAAACATCATCTCCTGGTCAGCTGTTTCCAGATTGCTGTTGCACCATGCTGATGGGAAAGTCAGAATTTGGCACAAGCAGCAGCAATCGATGAACCCTTCCTGTCAGGTGTCACCAGTTCGGCACATCCTGGATCCTCCAATACCTGTGGATGGATGCCATAATGAATTTCTGCGGATCTGAAGGCCACAGGAGGTGTAATGCACTACTAGACGGGTGTCTCTAACAAAGTGTGCCAAATAAGAAACTGCGCTATGTGCAATTTTAGTTTTGTTTAGATCAGTTTTCTCTTTGAAGCCAATGCCATCTAAAAGCAAGAAAAAACAGGAAATGTGTTGAAATAAACACCTTCTCCTTCCTGGATCTCATGCCATATGTGTCCTCTTGGAAAAACGAAATGAGTAATAATGGAGTATTATATATCTTCAGGGCCGGTGTAGTTGTACTTGGTAATGCTGCTCAGCACATTCAGGTAAGTGCGGGCAAAGCAGGACTGAGCCATTGTGGATATTCTTACAGCAAAAATAAAGCAAAAAAGGCAAAAATTATGGAAAAAGGGTATATGGCGAAAAGAAAATTCAGTTTCGCTTTATAATTTTCACAACTCAACCTTTATAAATATATGGTTATATAACTGACAAGGTCTAATACTGTATAATTTCTCATAGGACTACGAGACTCAGGCTGATCGATATCGCTCTACCTTAGAACCCTCTATTGCCGAATCTGCTGCTGGTATACCCAGGATTAACACCCTTCAGGAAAACATTGATAGCCGGGTGAGAATTTTTTGCTTTTTTTATAAACTTACATCAAGAAGGGATATTTAGTATGAACACTAACTTAAATGTTAACATTTGTATTTCCTGTATAGGAAAAGGATTTGGTAAAGCGCTATACAAAGGCAGCAGTGGAGAGTAAGCAACAGTTCAATCAAATGGAATTTGCCAAGAAGGTTCTAGATAAGGTATTGTTATACTCACTGCTTCACGTTTCTCATTTTTCTTTGTGTAACCCTCTCTTTTACAGTTGAGCTAGCGGGATAGTATTAATTTCCATAGTTAACAAGGTTTTCCAGGGAAATACTCTCGATGACCTATTATCAGGATAGGTCATCAATAGTTGATCGGCCAGGCTCCTTTGCTCGGGACTCCGACCAATCAGATGCACCAAATACACAGAGGTCGGAGAGAAAGCCTCAGCAAGAGCTGCGCCTGCAGTTACAAGCGCCGGCCACCACATAGATATCGGCGAGGAGGCTTTTGCTCCTACCTCTGTGTATTTTCGGCGCTGACAGTATGCATCCGCTCAGCTGATCAGTCGGGGTCCCGAGCGAAAAAGGATGCTAAAGTTGGCAATCTTGGAATTTCATCTAACAATACTAATGCGAATGAATATAACATTTTTCTGTTAATTATAAAATATATAATCTTTGTTGTGCTTTTTGTTTCTTTAGTCAGATACGCAAGATGGAGTCCAGTTGTCAAGGCAGAACAACCTGCGCTCAGAGAACACGTTGCAATCAGCTAAGGAATCCGAAAACTTGTCAAAGGAACTAGAGGAAGAAAAAAGGAAGGTATCTCAGGTACAACAGACACTGGAGGAAAACAGAAAGAAGATACTTCTACTGAAGACTCAAAAACCAGTGGAAAGACTGGAAGAGAAGGAAATGGTGCAATACTACAGAGAACCTAGGCTGGAGAGTGAACTAGTATCTCTAAAGAGCCAAGCAGACAATGCCTACAGGAATAGGGAAAACACACAGTCTGAGATAGAGGGGCTTAACAAGAAGCTCGTTACTCTCGAAAACCAAAGGAAAAGCATCAAACCACAGCTATTGACCAAAGAGGTGACAGAGATAGAGAGAGATCCCAATCTAGACGCTCAGGGTCAAACCCTCAGAAAACAGATAAAACAACAAAAGGATGAGAATAATTCAATCACACAAGAGTTAGAGCGGCTGAGAATGGAAGTAAAGGTACTAGAGCAGAAACAACCTAATGTAAAAGAAAAAGTGGTTCTGAAAGAAGTAGTTAAACTTGAGAGGAATCCTGAGATGTTGAAGGCTACACGGGCATTACAAATGCACATTGATGATGAAAACTTCCGTAGAAAGTCTCTTCAAGAAAACATTGTGAAGCTTAGAAATAAGACGGAAGAACTGGAGAGACTCATTGAGTCTGTAGAACCCAAGGTTATTGTGAAGGAAGTAAAGAAAGTAGAGCAAGATCCAGAAATCCTGAAGGAGGCAGCTAGACTCAAAACATTAATACAAGAAGAACGTGACAAAAGTGTGACAGTAACCCGGGAGTTAACAGAACTGAAATCGAAACATGCGAAGATGGAGAAGCAGAAACCCAGGGTAGAGATAAAGGAAAGGGTCAATGAAGTGTTTGTTGTACAGCCAGAGACGGAAAAGGAGATTGCTAGGCTGAGAAGTGCTTTGCAAGATACCCATTCCAAAAAATCCACATATGAAAAAGAACTTGATACAACTCAAAAAGAAGTGTTTGTGCTGAAGTCACAAAAGCCTGTGGTGGAGTATAAAGAGATTGTCCAAGAAATTATTAAGTTAGAGAAAACCCCAGAAGTGATGAAAGAAATTGAAAGGGTGAAGTCACAAATAAAAGAGCTGGAGTCGACACACAATAGGTATCAAGATCAAAAATCTAAGTTAACTAGGGAAAGAGATGACTGGAAACAAGAAAGGTCAAAGGTAGAAACAAAAACAGTGAACAAAGAGGTTGTTAAGTATGAAGATGACCCTGTCCTAATAAAAGAAGCAGAGCAACTGCGCCAGGAAGTGCGCAACGAATCCCAGAGAAGAAGGGAAGTGGAAGACTTTGTTTATGACTTACAAAACAAGTACATGTTGCTAGAAAGGCGGAAACCAGAAGAGAGGGTGGTAGTTCAAGAGGTAGTTCATGTACAGAAAGATCCTAAGGTAGCAGAAGACCACCACAGGTTAAGTAGAACACTAGATGAAGAGGTTGGTAACAGGCGTCGCTTGGAACGTGAGGTACAACAATTACGTTCTCAAGTGGAAGAGAAGGAGAAGCTCCTGAACTTCCAGGAAGAAAGAGATAAGAAGTTGGCTGCAGAGAAGGAGTTGCGGCAGATCACTCTCAAAATTAAGGAGATTGAAGAGAGTCCTCCACCAGTACAGGAGAAGATTGTAATGGAAGAAGTAGTTAAAGTAGAAAAAGACCCTATATTAGAACAATCAGCCAATGCCCTTCGCAGTGAGCTGGATAAGGAAAGGACACAGATGCTCAACATTGAAAGGGAATGCAAAAATCTGCAGGTGAGGGTTGATATCTTACAGAGGGAGAAGTCTTTGGAAAAAACTATTTACAAAGAAGTGATTCGAGTGGAGAAGGATAAAGTGATGGAGAATGAGAAGGCGAGATTAAGAGAGTTGTGTAATAAGGAGCGGAATGCAAAGCAAGACTTAGAAGATGAGTGCAGAAGACTGAAAGAAAAGATCGAAAGGGTGGATGCAACGAAAAAGACATGGTCAAAAGAAGAAGCTGATCTCCAAAGGGCCAGAGCTCAGGCACAGCAAGAAAAGTCAGCTATAGAAAAGGAGTTATTGGAACTGAGGAGGCAACAACAACAAAAAAGTGTGTTCTTGAACAAAGAATCAGAGTTGCTCACACAAAAGGCAGAGAATGAGCGTCAGAAGAAGATGCAGATGGGACAAGAGCTCTCGCTTCTAGAGTCCAAAATTCTAACCGAAAAAGACTGCATTTATGAAAAGGAAAGAAACATTAGAGAGTGGCAGTCCCGTGTAAACCGCGAGGAGCGTAATCAAGAGACTCAAATGAGGGAAACCAACGTCTCCACAAAAATATCCATCTTAGATCCTGACACTGGGAAGGAAATGTCACCCTATGAAGCATACAAGAGAGGCATAATAGACCGCCATCAGTATATCCAGTTGCAAGAGCTAGAGTGTGACTGGGAGGAAATTTCCACTATGGGTACTAGTGGTGAAATATCTGTTCTTCTAGATAAAAAAAGTGGTAAACAATATTCAATTGAAGATGCTCTAAGATCCAAAAAAATCACCAAAGACGAGCTTGAAATGTACCGGGATGGAAAAATACCAATTTCAGAATTTGCCTTGCTTGTGGCTGGAGAGAACAAGGCCCAGACGTTGTCAATTGGATCTATAATTGGGTCAAAGTCTCCATTGACCTCCCCGTCAAGCCACAGCCAAACTCGGAGCTTTTTCAGTCAAAGTGCACCAAAAGTTTTCCATGATGATAGCTTTCCCATTGCTGGTGTCTATGATACCAACACAGACAGCAAGTGTTCAGTTAAGAGTGCAATGACCAGAAAATTGTTAGATCCCGTGACTGCTCAAAAGCTTCTGGAAGCGCAGGCAGCTACTGGTGGTATAATCGACATCATTAGCAAGGAGAGGTATTCAGTTAATAAAGCAGTAGACAGAGGGTTGTTAGATGGCAGCAACACACAGTGCTTATTTACGGCCCAGAAAGCTTTCACAGGTGTTGAGGACCCAAGCACTAAGAAGCGCCTGTCAGTAGGAGAGGCGATACAGAAGGGACTAATGTCCCTGGAGACAGGCTTGCCATATCTGGAGGTTCAGCATCTTACAGGCGGCTTGATTGATCCCAAAAAGACAGGAAGAATTCCACTATCAGAAGCAATAGAGCAAGGTTTGGTCACCAAAGAACTGGCTGCTCAGATCGAAGATGAATCAGCATATGAAAAGAACCTCACAGATCCTTCCACTAAAGCGAAGATAAACTACAAGGAGGCCATAGCACGTTGCAGGAAAGACCCAGTAAGTGGCTTGCTTCTACTTCAAGGAGCCTCAGAGAGCTTTCAACATGCCGTATACCGCCCTGTGAATGTCATACCCTCCTTGACTACCTACAAGTACTAGTGGTGATGGTTGCTGTTATATCCAACTTTGTTTTTTTTCCTACTATGTAAGTGTACCCTGTTTAATATGAGCTTGTTCCTCTGGGGGAAAGATTATGCCTGTGGTTTACATTGCATGTCCTGTGTCTCTCAATAAACTGGAACTTATCTTTATTATTAGTGTGTGTATTTTACAATTACTGGTTGGTTACTGCTGCAACTTTATACTTAGACCAATTATAATTAGGCATACAATTACGTTGAGGTGAGGAGAACTAAACAGGACCAAAAATTCCTCCGATTTTGGTATCCAGCAGGGCTTCTTAATCACTTCAGTACCGAGCCTACTTGGCATTTTCGGGCTGCTATATTCACAGAGCCATAAGTTTATTTTTCCATTGACATAGCTGTATGAGGTAAGGCCGATTTCGGATCTGTGTCGGAACCTTCGGCCGGAGGTTCCTTTGCAGATCTGGCTGAAAATACCAGAAGAAAAAGCACCCCATGCAACACTTTTTCTTCTGTCCGAAAGCTGGGCAGCTGGGTGGAAAGTGTGTAGATCCCATTATAATCAATGGGGTCCAGCCGACATTGTTCAGTTCCATCCAGAGACGGAGACGTTTAGCCATGGGGGTTCCCCTTTCTTGCTCCCCGACTGGAGCAGGAAAGCGGAATCCCTACCGCAGATGTGAAATCACCCTTACTTACATTAGACATTATTTGCCTTTGAGAAGTAAATAAATCAACATGTTGTTAAACCAAATATCTTTATTAGAAAACATTCTGGCAGTGAGAATGCAAGTCCATTAAATCCATTGCCAATACCCCTTAGGGAGTGCCCTTTTCTCGCTTCTCAAAAAATGAAACAAATTGCCTAGAAAATCCATACGGCAGCTTCGGAATGGCGATGTCCTAAGGTGGCACCCATCAATATACTTGGCCAGTCCTCTGCTACCAGCCTGAGTAGTGTGCGGGTGTCATTGACCACCTGTAGCGACTGCTGCTAAGCAATGGTTCAAGTATATAAACCCTTTCCAATCCAATTTGTATTCTGGTTTTCCTAGGGGGCTTACTCTTTTTCTGCTGTTATACAACAGCGCTATCTGCTGGCTAAAGCCAGTACTGCATAAGGTGACACATTGGATAATCTCCGACAGCAGAGAGGCTGGCAATTTACAGTAAGAGAACCCCGACGGACGTCTACCAACATCGGAGCTCTACAGCCTTAAAAATCATAATGTCTTCAGACGTCAGATAGTGGATTGGAGAGGGTTAAACTAATTAGGGAATTTAATGGAATGTAAAATTGAATATTGGAGCTGTAACACTGATTTGCTACGGGGAAGACTCCCCCCTCCTTCCCTTTGATGTTACATGGGGCATGTCTCTTTGCTTCCAGACAAGTCTAGTTACATAAGTTGGCTTCAGGATTTCACACATTTATTCATCTACTCATTAGTTCTTGTAATAAAATAATTTGGAAGGAATCCGTTCCCTAAAGCCAAATAGCTGCTGAAATATGCGGCACACCTTGTACAAGTATATACAGAAACCTTCAGAAACAGACGTGACACGTGATCTACCTAGGTCACTACTTTCCAGACTTCTACACAACATTTCCTCTGTCTCCATCTGGCTCTTTTGTGGTGATGATATTCAACACCAGCGAGTATTAGATCACGGTCTACACACTGATGGAAAGCAACAACGACTGAAGGTCCTAGCAAAAAATTGAGTTTAGCGGTTTGCCTGGGCTGCTTCTCTCTCGTGAAAGTATCTTCTCTGTTCTTCTACTGCATTCTGTAAAAGGGAAAGGTCTACACCCTCAATGCAGCTCAGTAAGCGGGCACACAGCACAAGACTGGCCTCTGGAAGACAAAAGTGACAAGACGAAGATTAGGTATAAAATGGGGTAAAAGTGAATTTATGGTCATATCATGCAAACTCACCATTCACGGAGTCCAGCTCTCCCAGAGCTAGGTAGTATGATCCAAGTTGAGCATGAAAAGGCTCTACAAACCGAGTGTTCAAGCGAAGCTTATGCTGAGCCGCAGAGTGATGTGCCGTGAGTAATGCCTCTGACCGAGCCGAGTCATAGCTGCTAAGTCTGTGTAGAGAAAGACACAGTAAGGCCTCATGTCCATGGGGAAAATCAGGCCCGCCGCGGATTCTTCATGTAGAATCCGCAGCGGGTCCCTCCTGCCCCGCGGACATGAGGCCTAAAAATCAGAATAAACTCACCTGCTCTGGACGATGCGGATCTTTCTTTGCGGACAGATCTTCTTTCTTCGGCCCGGCGGATGTGCTCGGTACGCCGGAAGCGTGTCGCGCACATCCGCCGGGCCGAAGAAAGAAGATCCGGCTGCGAAGAAGGGAAGAACCGCATCGTCTGGAGCAGGTGAGTTTAATTCTGGTATGGGTCTCCCGCGGATCCGGACATCTTCCATAGGCTCCAATAGAAGCCTGCGGGAGCCGTCCCCGCGGGAGACCCGCGCGAAAATGGAGCATGTCCATTTATTTTCCCGGACGCGGATCCACGCCTGACAGGAAAAATGACATCTGCAGGTATTTAACTACCTGCGGGTGTCCAATGCATTCCCATGGGGCGCGGATCCGTGTGTGGACATGAGGCCTAAAACCCTGAGGTTACCCTAAAACCTGTAACAACTCGGTCACTTTAGCTAGCAGCAAGTACTGCAAACCATATGGAGCTCTATGGATACAGTCTCCATATCTCTATGGGTTCTGAACCGGTCATCCAAATGTGTGCACAAGCCCCTTTGCAACGTTACAGATATCCCTATTGACATTAGTAGGATCTATCAACCTTATACTCCGATAAGTTGAATGAAAAGCCTCAGTATGCGTTTTGGAAGCCTGGATTGCACATCAAAGGGGTTGCGCAATGTACTCACCTGCTTCCATAAATCGCGACCACCAGTCGGAGTCTAGATGTGGATGTGATGAGGCAGGACGGGGTTGGGTGCACTCATTAAAGAGACAGATATGGATCCTAACTCTGGGACCAGCACCTATCAGATATTTATGGCATTTCCTGTTGATTTGCCATAAATATCTAACTGCCTTTCAGGACTTCTGGTATGTAAATGACTCATGGAATAACCCCTTTAAACATCCAAAGCCTTGAGTTAACCTGTTTCAACTTAACTCATGACAGGTCCAACCGGTCCTTCAGAAACTCATTGCCTAGTATTTCATCAGAGCAGCCCTCTATCCAAGTATTTAAAAGGAGATCCATCAATCAGACAACCACAAGAATCTACCCTAGCAATCAGCTGATCGTCATGTGCCAGGTGAAATCTTGGCAATCAGACTATACCAGGGGAATCTGCACCCATCACACTAGCTACAAATGCAGTATTAAGCCCCGTTTAGACACAACAATTATCGCTCAAAAGCCATCTTTTGAGCAATAATCTTTGTGTCTGTATGTGCCCATCTTTCAGTTTTTTACCGAACAATGGTTTTCAGTTCTTCTTGAAACCCCTCATTTAGCAGAACAGCTAATAAGCAGGACCGCAGGCTGTGTTCTGTCAGCAGAAATTTGATAACAGCTGATAAAATTGTTACAGCTATTCTCAGTTCTCATCCTCACCAGCAGAACAGCTGATTAGCAGGACAGCAGGCAGGCACAGACTGTGTCTGCTGTCCATGGTGCTGAATTCTCCAAGGGAAGCCTGTGGTTGAACAATACAGCTAATTACAGAGCTCAGACCTCCTGCTGAGTTCTGTAGTGTCTGCCAGAAGCTCATTTGCATGCAAATAAAGCTGATAAGTACTAATAGCAATCAGTGCCTATTAGTACATTGATGCAATACGATCGCTGATCTTTCAATCTTTTGAAAGATATCTGTGTGTGTAAATTGACTTCTGAGCAATCGATTGCTGGAGGTGGGATATTCAAGCCCCGCCATCACCAAGAGATGCTCCGTCAGCGTTGAGGACTACGCAGAAGCCTGCCGGAGTGCCAGAGGCCAGCAGGAGGGGCCCAGATGGTGCCTGCTAGGTGAGTATAAGACACCCCCAAAAAACAAGACCCTGTACCCCTTTTGCTGCAAAAATTAATATAAGACAGGGTCTTATTTTCAGGAAAACACTGTATATATTTTTGTATATGATTAGATCAGATAGTTTACTTTGTGTAAGATTTCACCCTCATATATATGTCTCACACACACTATATATATATACATACATATATAAATAATACTATTTTGACCATAGTGAGGGTGAAACTGTGTGCAGAGTAAACCATCTGATGTAATCTTATGCAGAACACAGCTTATATAACAAAAGTAAGATGAAATGCAACCTTCCAAAAGTCCTCACAGTGGATCCAGCTGGCACGTCTCCTGAGCTGATTTCCCACAGATATTGATACTGCGCTGGAGCTGGGAGCATCCTCGTCATGTACACAGTGATCATTAAACCTACAAATCAACAAGACTTCCATTACATCCAGCAAATCAGGAGTTTATATATCAGCTACCATTATTTGCAGTAAGGTAGGAATCTACCAGGTCTCATTAACACTGCTTCATAATACCATATAAGGAAAGAAAATAGTTAAGCGTACCTATAATTTCAGGTGACTTTTCAGAAAAAGGGCTTCTGTATGTACATGAGGAATAACACAATTTCCAGGCATTATATGACCTATATCATGCATTTCTCTTTTTGTAATTCTCAGTCTTCCATGAGCTGGTGGGTGAAGACTTCTGCTATGATGGCTCTCATACACTACATACAGAGTACAAGATATTCTGCTCTCCAACCTCTTTGTAACACACACTCAAATAAAAAAATCATGAAGAAAATTATACATATTGTCTGCTTCCCACTGAATTGCCTTTTAGAAAATGCTATAAAAGCTACATTTTTTTTATGTCTCAAAAGGAATTTATTGAATTGTAAACCATAAAAAATGAGCACTAATCTGCTGCAGATGATCTGCGAAGGGGTGTATAGAATTGTAGAACAGAAGTCCATGTAACAAACTAACAATGAATACAACAACCTAAACAGGAATTGGTGATCTAATTCAGAATATTATGAGGTAGAGGTCAAAAGAAAAAACAAAGATTATCGTTACATTAACGTAATACATTTTATTTATAAAGGCCCATTCACACCAGTCGATTATCGTTAATCGGCGATCGTTTTAGCGATAATCGGTGCGTGTAAATGTGCGCCCATCGTCTGCTTTTCGGCTGATCGTTAAATTCAGTCAAACATAAAAATCTTTGCTCACTTTTATCTTAGTTCTCCACGGGGAGTGCTGATAGCATTGTTTCCCCGTGGAGAACAAAGGATCTGAGCTCAGGTAATAGCCTTGGGCTATTAGCTGTGTTCAGGGAAGGCTTCATTTACATAACTAATTGGTATTTAAGTAGCTGGGTAGCTACTTAAATACCAATTAATTTTTATGCAAAATAATTGCTCAAAGCTGTCACTTAAACTGTCCTTTGAGTGATCTTTGAGGGATTATCTGCTCGTGTAAATGGGCCTTAGGAGTGTTGAAAGTCCCGCTTTTCCTGCAGTTTGCATGAGTCTCTCTGCTTCTGTCTCCCCTTGCAGCAGACTCCACCTTCCCATAGGCTTCTAAGCATGAGACAACACCAACCTCAACTTACTGTAATCTATCCTGTGTCTTTGTTATTAGAGACATACTTCACTTGACAACAGGCAGTGGACAGCAAGTTAGAAGGAAGAAAAACCTCTAGTGGCCAATACCTTAGAGGGATTTTTCAGCATAAAAAGATCATTTTAGGTCAATTAAATCATTTGCATTTTTGCTAGTTTTCACATTGACTATCACGTAAGCTCATGATTGTTGAAAGGTCAGTAACCACCTAAAGGAAACCGGCCACTTCTCCCTCCCTGGATATGTAAGATTGACAAATGTCTCCCTATACATGATCAGGAATTACAAAGATATAGAAATGAAAAGCAGGAGTCAGACAAGATAATGCAGGCGTTACGGGGCTTTATTAGCCTGTGACAACAAAAGGGCAATTCTGGCATTGCTGATTCATCATGCAGGAGTAATAATGCAATATTTTAATAAACATGACTTTTTCAGGTGCTGCGATAACAATTTTTAGATTTTGATGGGACGACTGAGAAAAGGGTTTTTATAAACGCTTAATATTTTCCATTTCTAATAATTAAAAAATATAATCTTCATTTTATTTATTTTCACTTTTTTTAGTGCCCATATGGGACTTGAACTTGCGATTGTTTGTCCACTAGTACAGTATAATGCAAGATTAAAGTTCTTTTTTATGTCGCTGTCAGAATTGACAGCAGCGTTTAAAAAGGTTACAGCCGCAATCAGAGTTATCTCCGATCTCCATAGTTAAAGATGGTCGACACCCGATGTGGAAGGAGTAGGCTTGGTTCCCCAAAAACGTTCTATATGATGACACCCGATGTGCACTATACATGTATGGCACATGTCAGGAAGGGGTTAAAAAGGGCTAAATCTATGTACGTATCTACGGCAAACTGAAGTGTGAAATCTAAGTCTCAGCCACTAATTTTGAGGTGAAATTAATGCTGAATAACTCTCCGTGTTTCCACGAAAATAAGACCCTGTCTTATAATATTTTTTACCCTAAAAGAGGCACAAGGTCTTATTTTTGGGGATGTATATTTACCTAGCAGGCTTGGTCCAGGTCCCTCCGGCTGCTCTCTGGAGCTCCGACGCTCTTCTTGCAGTCCTCGGCCGCCCACAGAAGATCACTTCCTGGTTACAGGATTCATAAATCCTGTCTTCAGGAAACAATGGCTACGATTGGTTTTTGAGCGCTGCTAAGCAGCGGTCATAGAACCAATCACAGCCATCGTGTTGTGGAGGCGGGATTTATAAATTGTCTGAGCCGCGGCATTGATTGGTCAATTCAGAAATCCCGTTGCTCAGCTAATCAATGCAGCACTCAATGAACCAATCACAGCCATCGTATTGGTTCATTGAGCGCCTCATTGATTGGCTGAGCAGTGTTCGAGAACCAATCAGAGCCACCACTTCCTGGAGGCGGAATTTATGAATTCCGTAACGAGGAAGTGATCTTCTGTGGGCAACCGAGGACTGCAAGAAGTGCGTCGGGAGCTCTGGAGAGCAGGGGGAGGACACGGATTGAGTCTGCTAGGTAATGTATTCCTTTTTTTAATGTAATGCAGCTAGGGCTTATTTTGGGGGTAGGGCTTATATTTCAAGTCTCCCTGAAAATCCTGAAAAATGAGGGTAGGGCTTATTATGGGGGAAACAGGGTATGTTGGTTCTGTCGTGTGAACATAGCCTTACTGTTGCGGTAATACCAATTTTATGTGCTTTTCCATTGATATAATACACTGTGATTCTTCTGTACTGCAGTGCATTATGACTGTCAGTGTAGAGAAGCCCAGCCTAGCTCGACTTACACTCCATTTTTATACGAGGGTTCCCCTGTTCTCAGGGTTTATGTGGTGCTCAACGGTCAGACCCCCACCGATCAGACAATTATCCCCTTTCCTGTGAATAGGGGAGAAGTTTATATTTTGGGACATACAACCGCTATGGGGCTTAGGGCCAAATGGCCCTGCCCCCTGTCCCACCGCTGACTGCCCTCCCGATTATCATGAACATCTGGCCATCAGGACAGGAGTTTCATTAATGGCCCTTTTACACAGGCCGACAATTGTTTAAATGGCTCCACGAGCGCTGATGTCACCGCTCAGGTCGTCAGCGCAGCTGCAGGGCGTTTAGACTAAAGGACATGCAGCGCTTCACCCCCTATGTGAAGCGCTGAGTGTTGACACACAATAAGAAGCCAGCGACCAGCGATCGTTTTTTCTCTGACTGAAGGTCAGCGATAAACAACCAAATACGTATGTACACATGTATCTGCTGCGTACGTCAGGTACGCCCCAAAATATGACATGCTGCCTGTTTTTTTTTCACGAAAAAACCCCAGGTGTGAGCCGCCCAATAGAAACCAATGGGATTTTAGCACCGCGTATTAAGTGCGAGAAAAATATGTGCGACATACGCCAATGCGAGTGAGCCCTTAGTTACTGAAACTCTTGTGCCGCCGGCCGGACATTCAGGGTAAGGGGGTCAATGCTACTCCTTGGGCCACGGAGGGGACCCTATTATCTTTAGCGACCACAGAGAGGGGTGAATATCACCGTATGGAGCCCGGGTCTATTGCATGGGTTCCGCATTATTTAGGGTTGAGGGACGTTCATATGTAGCAGAAATGGCGCAGATTTTCTGCAGAGGAAAATCTACATCATAAATCGCAACATTGGGGCGGATTTTTACACAGATTTTGGTGCGGATCTGCAGCTTTCAATAAAAGTCTGATGCGGATCCGCACCAAAATCTGCGCCAATGATACAGATTTTCGGCAGCTGAAATTTCGCAGTATTTACGCAAAAAAATATATATATATCACACCGCCGCTGCAGATTTTGAGTTGCATTTCCACATGTGATTTTAGCAGCTACAGCCCCCCCTCCCCTCCCGTCACAATTCATGGCACCCTGTCCCACATCACCTGGCAGCTTCTAGTGAGCGCCAAGGTCAGGTGATTTAGAAGCGGCGTCACCCGACGGCACAGATTTTGGCGCAGTTTTTTATACATGAACGTATCCTTAGGGAGCGTTCAAACAGCATTTAAAGGGGTTGTCCCGAGGCAGCAAGTGGGTCTATACACTTCTGTATGGCCATAATAATGCACTTTGTAATGTACATTGTGCATTAATTATGAGCCATACAGAAGTTATAAAAAGTTTTTTACTTACCTGCTCCGTTGCTAGCGTCCTCGTTCCCATGGAGCCGACTAATTTTTGGCCTCCGATGGCCAAATTAGCCGCGCTTGCGCAGTCCGGGTCTTCAGCAGTCTTCTATGGAGCCGCTCGTGCCAGAGAGCGGCTCCGTGTAGCTCCGCCCCGTCACGTGCCGATTCCAGCCAATCAGGAGGCTGGAATCGGCAGTGGACCGCACAGAAGAGCTGCGGTCCACGAAGGTAGAAGATCCCGGCGGCCATCTTCAGCGGTAAGTATTGAAGTCACCGGACCGCCGGGATTCAGGTAAGCGCTGTGCGGGTGGTTTTTTTAACCCCTGCATCGGGGTTGTCTCGCGCCGAACGGGGGGGGGGTTTAAAAAAAAAAAAACCCGCTTCGGCGCGGGACATCTCCTTTAACACACTGTGTGATTCTGATTGCGTTTCCATAACAACCGCTGAAAACAGCACTGTGATAGCTCCCCTGAATGGAAACAACCTGAGCTATTCACTTGCATTAGTAGCACAGCCAGCACTGTGTAACCCTCCTGGTATAGGGAAGCAGCTCTGGATTTGGGAATGTAATGGACCGACCTACTACACTTACTGTAGGTAAGAGAACCAGCACTGACTCTGCATTCCTCTACCCGTCATGCACTGGTCGTGCCTGCCATTTTCTTGAAGACCACGGACACGTCCTGCACCAATTTCCTCCGCCACCTTGTGCAACCACCTGAACCTCCACTACTACTACTACTACCACTACGTCATGACGTCATGCCTGGTGCACTTCGGGAGTTGTAGTTTTTCTGCTCTTATCCGCCCACTCTAGTCATGTGACCCAGGAGGCGCCGCGGAACTGTCACATGTAAATCCAGGGCAGAGGCCGGTGCGGTTAGTTATACAGGCGACAGCGGAGAGATGAATCCCGACCTGAGCAGGGAGAGGGCCACCGCCTCCTTCAACCCGGAGACCATCACACATATCCTGGATGGGAGCCCCGAGAGGACCCGCCGGAGGAGAGAGATCGGTGAGGACTTCTGGCTCTTAGGACTTCTGTCATTTAAAGGGCTGCATGATCAATGCCATTCTTCTCATTGCTGCATAGACATTGTTTAATAATTAAAGGGGAAGTCCAAAACCCAAATATTGCATTCTGCATAGATGTATTATTATGGAATGCACTCCCTTCTGATCATTGCAATGTGTTACTGTTGCAGAAAGCCTAGTGATCAATGACCCCGACTTCCAGCATGAAGACCCCAACTTCTTGTCCCGCAGTGAACGCTATGAAGTGGCCATCAAGAAAAGTGCTATGATGGTCCAGAAGATGCGGGAACACGGAATATCCGACCCCGAGGAAATCTACTGGTTTAAGAGGTAAGACTCCTGGGATGTGCTGTACCCAGTGGGGGCATGCAGGAAGCTTTAAAGTCCACTATCAGATCTGTACTGCTCTTTAATAGTACTTTTCCAATAGCTGTATGATATTAGTGAGCTGTGGTGCAGAGCCTGTTCCTAATCTACAGTTCCCAGCATGCCAATAAAGGCTGTATTGGGCAATTGCTATGTATGCAATTGCAGCTATTTCCTGATATATGCATTTGTGTATAGTCTACCTTAGGGGGGCAATACATGGGGCGTGCATATATCAGCAAACATAGCCTCCTATCGTCATTAGCAACCATTGGAGCTGCATCCAAGGGCCAAATGTTAACATTCAGTATGATGTATCGGGGGGTGGGGGTACTAGACATCATCTTTTATTTCAGTGATCATGTTAGCCTAGAGAACATCTTTAAATGTTCAGTATGTCTGTCATGTTCTAATTGCTGAGTTTACAGGGTGTCCCACCCTAGTGCTCTATCACCTGTCCACAAGATAGGTGATGAGTATCTTATTGTGGGGGTCCAGAGCCGACCAGGAGTGCGGGGTCCCTATTGGAATGAAGCGCAGTCACATATGGACGCTGTCAATAGGACCGCCAGAAATGGCTGACTGCTGTACTTGGTTGTCTCCGAAAGTCCCATAGAGATGAGTGAGAGTAATAGTGCTCACATCTGACCGCTGCTTCATTCAAATGGGGGGCCTGAGACCCCCTGTGCTTTTGGGTCTGCTGGCTGATCAGTGATCCTGTGGACGGGTCATAAGACACTATGTTGGTACAACCACTTTAAAACCACTTTTGGAAACGGAACGATTATCATTCCAAAAATCATTCAAACAAGCAAAAAAGATAATCATTCTGTCTAAACGCAGAACGATAAACTTTTCGTTTGTCGTTTATTTCATGCAGGCATAAAAAAAAAATCATCATTGACTCGGTCGCTTTAAACCGCGCTCATTCAGTCCTTCTCATTCACTCATACGGTGAATGTGAACGATTCACTCATACGGTGAATGTGAACGATTCACTCATACGGTGAATGTGAACGATTCACTCATACGGTGAATGTGAACGATTCACTCATACGGTGAATGTGAACGATTCACTCATACGGTGAATGTGAACGATTCACTCATACGGTGAATGTGAACGATTCACTCATACGGTGAATGTGAACGATTCACTCATACGGTGAATGTGAACGAGTCACTCATACGGTGAATGTGAACGAGTCACTCATACGGTGAATGTGAACGAGTCACTCATACGGTGAATGTGAACGAGTCACTCATACGGTGAATGTGAACGAGTCACTCATACGGTGAATGTGAACGAGTCACTCATACGGTGAATGTGAACGAGTCACTCATACGGTGAATGTGAACGAGTCACTCATACGGTGAATGTGAACGAGTCACTCATACGGTGAATGTGAACGAGTCACTCATACGGTGAATGTGAACGAGTCACTCATACGGTGAATGTGAACGAGTCACTCATACGGTGAATGTGAACGAGTCACTCATACGGTGAATGTGAACGATTCTCATTTGAACCAGTGGTATATCTGCCTGTATAAACTGGCTGCCCGAGAGCGAAGAATGATGTAATTCGCTCATTCATGTGATAAATCACCTCGTCTAAAAGGGCCCTTGCCCACAGCCGTGACCTGTCCTACGCGACACATGAGCCTAGCAGCCAGTCACTGACCACAGAGGTTATGTCCGTATGCACCGCACGTTACCTCCGTGGCTATTAATCAGCTGCGGCCGTCCCTTGTCCAGTATGAAGTGACATTGCTGCTGCCTGCGAAACGTTGCAGATCAGGGAGTTTGAATGGTAGTTATTACAGGGGTGTCCAAAAGATTTAAAAAACCCTTTAAGAAAAAAAAACAGGAAATATTGCAGGGCTAATTTCCCTAATTATTCCTAGTTTGTAGACAGATAGAGGATAGTAGCATCCTGTGTGGGGATGATCTGTCCTCCCAATCGCAGATGTACAATGTCAGGGAGCTTTTAGATGGAACAATCATCATTCAAAAAATCACTTAAAGTGAATGATAATTTGTTTGGTCAACGGGGAATGAGGATCGTTCGTATTCCCCCCCCCCCCCCTGTCATTCATTTTATGCAAGCATGAAAATTATCGGGTAAAGCGATCATTCAGCCCTTCTCATTCACTTATACGGGGACTGAACAATTCTTATTTGAATGGGCAACGATATACGGTATCTGCCTGATAACGGGCTGCAGTAGAGCGAGGAGTTAGCGGTGACGTCCCTCGCTCGTTCAAGCGATAATTGGCTCGTCTAAAAGGACCCTTAGAATATTTGAAGACTGTCCATATCTTTATACGAGTTTTATCGACCCCGTGTGATGCTAAATCATTGGAGTTTGGAGTTTGTGCGGACTGTAAAGTCTAATCTAGACAGATAAGTCCTATAAACAGTATTTATGAATCCGGTCACGTAGCACCAGATTGTACTTTACTCCCATTACACGAATCCAAAATAAAATTCCCCTCTGTACACTGTACCCGGTTCCCAGTGACTCCGCAAGAAAAACATGCGGCTCTATCCGTGATCTGAGGAAGCTTATAGACTCTCCTCCTTCCTAACATATCACCGCTCATTCATCAAAACTCTAGCAGTAAGACTGTTCCCCGTAGCAGCCAATCACAGCGCAGCTTTCAGTTTCCCACAGCGGTTTAAGAATTGAAAGCCGCGCTGTGATTGGCTGCTCTGGGGAACTGGGACGGTCGTACTGCTAGACAGTTTTGATAAATGAGGCCTAACTGTCCTTTGGGAGCTGATATTTAATAGTGCAGGCTTCAGTAGGGTTAATATATTGATATCTCACATACCCTTTTATGTAGGGGTCCGTTCATGCCAGCTGTAGAGAGAAATGACCTTACGATAGATTTGGCACGGTGCTGAGGACGGAGGTCACTTGGCAGTACCAAACCGTACTTTATATATCTCTAGCTACTACAGTAATCGGACTTTGAACCAAATATGAGAGTTTTGTTTTACAATTTAGCGTAACTCTAGGTAAAAAAAAAGTCTATAAAGAAGTCCTAATTGTATAAAGCGCCAAAGTTGGCTTTACACGGGATAGTCACTCAAAAGAGCGAATGCAAGTGAGAGTTGTTTGCGTGTAAACATGACCACCAACTGGGGGACCAGCGAGAATTCATTCGCCAGTCTCTTGCGCTCATCTAAAAGTAATCGCTAGTTGATTAATTATCATCTGGTGTAAACAGGTAATCGTCATCTGTCAACAACTTGCCAGCAACTTTGCAGCGAGGGGTGCGCGTGTTCATACACCCCCCCCCCCCCCCCCGCTTTTTTGGGGGTTTTTTAGCGTTTTGCTTCCCAACTTAAGGCCTCTCTCATGCTAGTATACAAGTCAAGAAAAAGTACGGTATACAAGTCAAGAAAAAGTACGGTATACAAGTCAAGAAAAAGTACAGGGGGGTTATTGACACACAGCAAGTGCGCGTTATTGCATACTTGCTGCGTACTCGCACAAGAAAGATACACTTATACCCATCTGAAAGAAGCCTAAAGGCCGGGTTCACACGGGACGTAAACCCCACGTAAATCTTGTGGAATGTCCGCAGGAGGACTGCTTAGAAATTCTGCAAGAGTTCCGCTGCTGAAGTCCTGAGACCTTTGACGGGGGGTTTTAAAACGGCTTGCTCCGCTGCGGCCATCTGTCCCCACGGAGAGAGAGAAGAGTCAGCAGTGGAAATAGCGATACAATTGACATGCTGCGGCTTTGAATCCCATGCGGCATGTCAGTTTCAGCGCAGCTTGGCCACAACAAACTGTTTGCAGTGTGTGGACGAGATTTTTGCAGAGTCACTTCATTCAGTGGACTCTGCGACCTATGTGTGCGCTGGGAAGGTGGTCGAAATGTCAAATACGCGCCTGCCGAAGAACTTCAAGTCCCCAAACTAGTCGCCGACCGATACTTTGGCTTGTGTAAATGCTCCTAATAATTGGTTCAGTGATCGCAAAATTGAAGAACAATCGCTGAATGTAAAAGCGCGCAGTCATTCGCACACTTCAGCGCCTTTCTGGAGTGACTATTAAGGAGATAGTTGTGCACCCTAACACTTCGCTGAACTCCATGAGTTTAATTGTTGTGTTTTTCCTTTTATTGGTTTCTAACCCTATATTATACCATGTTACCAATTCTCTTGTCACTTATTAGCTTCCCTGTTCCCTGGTGTCACGTAGGCTGATGAGAGGGATGTGCGCCGCGCCGGTCACCTCTGTACACACTCCCCTTCTAGGTCAGGCAGATACCTTGAACCTCTACCTGTGTCCTAGTACTGTAGAAGGCGTGCTGCCATCTGCCCGCCCCGTAACTACTTCACATTGACCAAAGTGCTGCGTTATTAATTGTCCCTCCCGGTATCAAAGTACAAATATGTAGAGATTACACGGAGTGGAATGGTTGTACGGTTTATACACTCTCCAAATAGAAGGTTTAGTCATATCTATGTAATGGGAAATATCCAGAATCTTTGCTATGTATTTACCTATTGGGGTAATAAGTGGGGAGAATTTAAAAGTTGGTGCCACAGTGGGCATCTATCACTTGTCCACGGGGTATGTGAAAAATATCTGGTTGCTGGGATCGTTAGGACGGCGTTCCAAGACCCCATTTCTCCTCACTGCACAACCGCAGCAAGAAGGAATTTTAATGAAGCAGTCCCCCCCCCCCCCCCACCCCCACCCACCCACCCAAAGATTCATACCATTCCCCAACACACTGCAGAACTATAAGATCCCTGGGAAATTCACATGTTCCACGTCAGATGTTGTGTACCTGATCCTGTGCAGTGAATATCTGGTTGGGGCCCTTTAGGTTGGGGGAACAGGACAAAAACTGAAAGCTAGGATGAGATTGCATCACCACACGATTAAAGAGAGGAAGACAGAATTACCTGTGGCAAAGCATTTTTCTAGTCACAGACACAACATATGAGAGTTATTATACTTAAGGGGAATTTTAAGTCCCAACGTCCTAATCTCCACTGGTGTAAAAACCCCTCTCCGAGATTCATACCATTTATTATAGTATCAAAGATCGTTATAAACTTATATTCTAAAATTCTTCTGTGACGTTGAGACTTATAATTGCCTTTAAGAATGATAACTCTCATATGTTGTGTCAGTGACTAGAAAAATGCTTTGCCACAGGTAATTCTGTCTTTCGCTCTTTAATTGTGTGGCGATACGATCTCATCTTCTGTTTCGGTTTTTGTCCTGTTCCTCCAACCTAAGCTGCCCCAACTGGATGTTCACTGCACAGGACCAGGTACACAACATCTGCCGTGGAACATGTGAATGGCTCTGGGATCTTATAGTCCTGCTGTGTGGTGGGGAATGGTATGAATCTCAGAGGGGGGAAAGTTTACACCAGTGGAGATTATGAGAAACCCAGAGTAGAGTTAACGGGTTGGCCTGGTGTTGACCCCCTAACAGCAAGAGACTATAAACGTTCACATTCCTTGTCACTGGGCTATTTACTGTTATGCTCATCCCTCCCTGATATTTATTTAAATGCTATTAATCCCAGCATGTCTGTGCCCTCTTATCCTGGTTTTGGTATATATCTAGTGCAAGTTAAGTTCACCGTGTCTTTACCCTCCCATGTGATCATGTATATATGTTTTAATATAAAGACTTCTTTAGATTTGTTCCATTATGCCTGAGGAAAGATCCTGAGAGGTTCAAAAGCTCACTATAACATAATGTATTTTTGTTAGCCATTAAAAGGTATCATATCTACAAGATTACTTGGTTTTTCTTAATGAGAACCATCCGACTTTCCCCAAATACTTTGAATTCCATGGTTCACTCCATTCAAACTGTTTTTCACTACATTCATCATGTAGGAACTTGGAGCCTGTGACCCCCCCCCCATGTTCTAGTAATCAGTGATGGTCCCAGCTACCAGACATTTATCACCTAGTTTGTGAATTGGTTCTGAATTACTATAGTGACATAACACCTTTATTGGGTTGCGGGACAACAATACATAACTGTGGAGGGTATCATGGACCTAATGGGTGCAGGGAGAATTCTCCCTGCATCTAGCAGTTGTATTGCACATTAGGCATGAATTCATTGATTTTGAAGTGTCTTGCATTTTTAGCCCTTTTTTTTCCCCCCCAAACTTGAGTTATTTATGTAATTAGGGTGGATACAGCCGTGATGCATTTGCTACAGATTTGCGGTGTTGATTCTGCATTACAAATCTGCAGCAATTTACAATACAGTTCAAATTGATGGGGGTCTTAAAACATCATCCACAGGAGCTGGACCATTTTCTAATCCGCAGTATGCTTCACAATAGCATCTTGTTTCCATTCCTTTCCCGATGAGTTTCATCTTCTGACCTTTTGTTTCTCTCTCCTATAGAGAATATCGGGCTTCTCTGACGGATCCCATGAGCTTACATTTCAGTATGTTCTCCAACATGCTGACAACTCAGTGCAATGAATCACAGCGCAAGACGTGGCTGCCTCTTGCCAGCAGGCTACAAGTCATTGGCACCTATGCACAGACCGAGCTGGGGCATGGTTAGTCTTAAACAGGGCAGAGTGGCAAGTGGTAGGCATACGGGCAGGGCAAGGAGAGACCTGCAGTCGTGGCAGAGAGGGTCCTAGGATTTTGTAATGCAGTGTAGTACATAGTGATTGGGTTAGTTAGGGGGATGTTGGTGCACACTGGCAATGTAAAATCACGAGTTAGTAACCCCAACTATCAGATTGCTGCCCGTTCATCATACCGTGAGCTGTAGTATGTCCATCATGGATTTACCCCTTTCCAATCCAATTTTGGATTCAGGGTTTCCTAAAGGGCTTTTTCTTTTTGCTGTTATACAACGGTGCCATCTGCTGGCTAAAGCCAGTGTGTGTGCGTGCCAGAGAGGCTCTGACAGTGGAGTGGTTGTCAGTAGACGGTAAAAATACCCTGTCGGACGTCTTCTGACATTGGAGCTGTACAAGCTTCAATCAGAATGTAGGAAGATGTCAGCCAGTGGATTGGAAAGGGTTAAAGGATATGTGTTTGTTTAAAAAAAAAAAAAATTTTTTTTAAATTGAACAGTGTATCTAAATGGGTATAAACCAGCTCCGTGTATAGTCTTTGCAGAAAGATGTACCTGTCGTTCATTTTGGTAATCTATAGACAGTAAATTAAAAAATATGTAAAATCACAACTGTTGGATAAGACCACACATTTCTGTTTGTCAGTATCCATGGAAACACTTAGTCTTGCATAGGAGCTGTATACACAGCAGTTTTTTTTCCTGCTTTTGCAGCTAGGTGAAAATGGTTCTAATAAATCTGTCTTCAGAAGAGGGAGCTCCAACTTATCCTGCACTGCTCTCTAGTTTCCCGCCGGACCTGATGCACTGTCAGGGTCTCCGTACATCGGGTATATAGTACTGTATTTCACAACCCAATGCACTGAGACCCTGACAGTGCATCAGTTCTATTAAAGTAATCCCTTACTTTAGGCGATAGTCAGGAGGTATCGTAGCCTTAGAAATCAGGTATGTCTAATTCTATATAGACAGTGCATTGGAGAAGAGTAGAATGAGAAACACTCAAGTGATGTTTCAAAGCTCTTCTGTTATATTGTTGCAATGCAAGGGGTTATATAGTTTGACATTCCCCCCCACAAAATCAATGAATCCTAGTGTACCTGTACTTCTTGCTATGTGCACGACACCTTTCTATTTTCTACATCATCTTCATTTGCTAAAACGCTGAGTTTTTTTAGCATGTTTTTCAACCACATTGTAGATTCTCAGGCAAACCCAAGAACAAAGTTGAGTGAAATAGAAAATTTTCTTTGTGAACGGACAATTATTCTTTTACGGAGACCTATTCCTTACATATATCTATACATGGCTCTGTTTTTAGCCTTTTTTTTTTTTTTCTGTACGCGGTCAGCGCCACTCTTCTTTGATGACCACCAGGTCACACCAGAGCCTTAGTCCCCATTTACAAGGCTTTCATCTTTACGTTTGTCTTACTTTAGCATGGCATCCGTCTGACCTAACTGTACAATGATTACTTTCTTACTAGTCACCGTTTCAATTAATGTGAATGAAGAAAAACCTCAATCTAATATTTCAGCTGTGTTCATTCTCCTATTGCTTCTGAGCCCGGACAGCATTGCCTTCATTGGACGACTTAATAAAAAGTCGTTTATCATTTACATGGACGATGGCCACAATATAAGTATACAGTATCTATTGTGCTGGATATGTGTGCCTTATATGAGATGCACAACCCTCTTCAACATAATAATGGGAAGATCTTAAAGGTCTTGTCCAGATTGGAACCATTGATGACCTATCTGGAGCCCAAGACCTCTGCCAATCAGCGGTTCACTGTGTACGGAGGTGGGAGCAGACAGTTGTGCGGTGAACAGCTGATCGGCGGGGGTCCTAAGCAGTGGATTCAATCAATTATTGAGGTGTCATCAATAATTCAAAGTTGGACAAGCCTTTTTAAAGCTGGCCATCCCATTTTAGTATTGGCTTATCGCTCCTCTGGTTGCAGTGGCTTACCTCCCCGAGGAGAACAAAAGGATTGGCATGGTGCAAACCAACTGCCTGAATTCTGTCTTCTTGACATCTGTTATCAAGGGAGAGTCGGTCATATTAAATGGTTGGACAATTGCGCCAAAATCGCAAGGTTTGGCTGACGTTAATGTCAAGGCCGTCTTAGTACCATGAAGACTGTAGCACAGACAGGAGGCGATATTTGCTTCGGAGAATGCCATTAGGAAGAATGTGAAATTATAGCCGATGAGCCCAGACACAGCAGCGCATTCATTGTGCCTGGCACAATCTTGACCTACTTGAAGTGAAAAGAAATTCAATCTAGTTTTTGTCTGCAAATGCTGGATTCAAAAAAAAGGTTGAGTGCATGTCGCTGCCGAAAAGCCAAATGTCCGTTCTCCTTAACTTAGAACGACTTGAAAATCTAATTTAAAAACCTTTTTTAGTGTGTTTTTGAAAAATGTGAATTTTTTTGAGAAAAAAAATATTATTTTATTTATTTTCCGGGAAGAATGTTCCCATGACAAATCTTCCTACTTACATCGGTTATATCACTGTGTAACTGGCACAATGGTAGCCAATCGGATCTCTTCTTTACTGGCACGAATAGGAAAATAAGGAGTCAGAATTTTTTTATTTTTTATTAAGCCATTAGGAAGTGTTGTCATACGGAAACAACTAGAAATTCTGATCTTATTTTCTTACGTGTGAAAGAAAAATAAGTTCTGTTTACACCCTTCTTTTCCCCCTTTACATGTATTTGCACATCCACTCCCAACATACATGCCATGTCATGGACAAGCGGAGGCTGAAAGGTTTCACCTTTTGGCTTTCGCCTGGCATGTATACATAAGGTACAGTGTAATAAAAATAGAATAGCGTAGTAGACTGTTATTTCATACCAGGATAAGCAGTAAAAAAAGCATAGTTTAATGGATGCTATAATGGCCTAGGAGTGATAGATGCCACAATATGGCATCTGTTACAGGGCACTATTAGAAGTATGTGTCCTAGGCAGGAAACCACCTGTCATAATTGGCAATGTATGGACAGTTGCTCTATACAGTAAGTTAGGTTAGGACGGTGATTGGTTTGCTTCTCTGCTTCGTGCATCAAGAGGACAGGGATCGGAGTTATGTAGGAGTCTTTAGTTGGAGGTATATATCGACCGTTCTTCTGGTGGACCTCGAAAGGATGAAAGGCTGAGTCAACCTTGAGCCGGCTACCTGAACCACGTGGGGATTGAACTCACAACCTTCAGGTCATGAGCGAGAGCTTAGGACTGCATTTCTGCTGCCTTAACACTCTGCGCCACACGAGTAAGAATTCTCTTTACCAGAATAGAGAGCAGGAGCTCCCAATTCATGGAGGAGAGAACTTCATTTTTGGATGAATTTTCCTGTTGTGCGTGTCCGTCTTTTAACACCATTTCATTTTCTTTTTTGGTCTGGCATTCTATGCGGTTTGATAGCTTAAAGGGGTTGTCCGGGACTCTTTGGATTTTTTTTTCTATTGATGGCCTATCCTCATGAGTTCAGTGAACTCATTGGGAGCTGTGCCTGCTATACCAATGCAAGACTCTGCGCTTATGGTCAGCGCAATATGCTTCCTGCAGGGTCTGTGCTAATAGTGGCACTGGAAATCGGCTGATCACCAGGGATCCCAAGTGGCAGACCTCTGCCGATTATCAATGAAAAAATACAAAAAGTTATGGCCATCCCTTTAAAATATTTTTTCAAACAATGCTTTTTCCAATACAGAACTCTATGGACAGTTAAATGATAAAATTCTGCCACCAGTAGGGGGAGTTTCAGAGCTTACTGCATACAGTCATCACTGAGTTCAATGTATACATAGTATACAGGCAGCTCTTGGCCACATCTTTCTGTACAGGGGATTCTCCTGGGTGGACACTCAAAGATGTGGCTACAAAGTAGGTAAGGTGCAGATTTGCTAATCCCATGTGAAGGCAGTTTTGCTGAACCAATAGCTTGGAGCCTAGAGAATCGACACATTATATAACTGTGATTGAGTCTAATATCTTTAAATTCATGAAATATCCTAGATAAATGTTGGATTCCTGAAGGACAAAAGTTTATCTCATAGATGGTAGATCAATATTGAATTATATCTCACGTTGCATATAGTGTTTTTCTGAGATAATCCTTTATCTTTCTATCCTGGTAATGTTTCACTAATGTAGCTTAAAGGGGTTGTCCCGAGGCAGCAAGTGGGTCTGTACACTTCTGCATGGCCATAATAATGCACTTTGTAATGTACATTGTGCATTAATTATGAGCCATGCAGAAGTTATAAAAAGTTTTATACTTACCTGTTCCGTTGCTGGCGTCCTCGTCTCCATGGTGCCGACTAATTTTCGCCCTCCGATGGCCAAATTAGCCGCGCTTGCGCAGTCCGGGTCTTCTGCAGTCTTCTATGGGGCTCCGTGTAGCTCCGTGTAGCTCCGCCCCGTCACGTGCCGATTCCAGCCAATCAGGAGGCTGGAATCGGCAGTGGACCGCACAGAAGCCCTGCGGTCCACGGAGGAAGAGGCCATCTTCAGCGGTGAGTAGAGAAGTCACCGGAGCGCGGGGATTCAGGTAAGCGCTCCGGTGAGCTTTCTTTACCTCCCTGCATCGGGGTTGTCTCGCGCCGAACGGGGGGGGGGGTTGAAAAAAAAAAAAACCCGTTTCGGCGCGGGACAACCCCTTTAACCCTTTCCAATCCAATTTGTATCCTGGTTTTCCTAGGGGCGTACTCTTTTTCTGCCTTTATACAACAGCGCTATCTGCTGGCTAAAGCCAATACTGCATGAGGTGACACGTTGGATAGGCTCTGACAGCAGAGAGGCTGGCAATATACAGTAAGAGAACCCCCGATGGATGTCTTCCAACATCAGCTGTACAGCCTTAAATCATAATGTCTTCACAGGTCAGACAGTGGATTGGAGAGGGTTAACATTGCAAGAAGTTGGAATTACCTGGATTTCTGCACTGATTACTAATAGAATGTGGTCTGATTATTATCAAAATCACAATTCTAGACAAACACAACTTACCTCCACTTAAAGGGGTTGTCTCGCGGCAAACCTCAAAATTTTACATTACCCCATTCCCCCTGTCACCCCCCTGGCCTAAAATAGCAATTTAAAGCGGTTTTTAAACCGCTTGCTACTCGCCGATCCGACGAAATAAGGACTTTAAAAAATCTTCTCCCTAAGATGGCCGCCGGTTCTTTCCCGGGGATGCACTGCGGTTTTCTCCCATGGTGCACTGCGGGTCTTCTCCCATGGTGCACCATGGGCTCTGTGCGTTCCATTGCCAATTCCAGCCTCCTGATTGGCTGGAATCGGCAAACGTGACGGGGTGGAGCTACACCATGACGCGTAGAGGGGGGCGGAGCCAGAACGCCGCTCGTGCCCGGGCCAAACGAAGCAGAAGACCGCACAGCGCAAGCGCGTCTAAAAACGCCAGAAGACATCAGATTAGACGCTGAAGATTAGACGGCACCATGGCGACGGGGACGCTAGCAACGGAGCAGGTAAGTGAATAACTTCTGTATGGCTCATAGTTAATGCACGATGTACATTACAAAGTGCATTAATATGGCCATACAGAAGTGTATAACCCCACTTGCTGCCGCGAGACAACCCCTTTAAGGCCTCATGCCCACGGCCAGGTCCGACTGCAAGATTCACGCAGTGGGATGCGACCTATGCCCCAGCATTGACCTCCTGCTTACCTGTCCAGTGTCTTCTCTCAGTGATGTGCTGGCTGGCGCACAGCGGCGCATGCGCAGAGCCGGCACGTCGACCGTGATGTTTCTGTGTGAGCTTCTGCGAGGCCCGCACAGAAATGGAACATGCTGCGATTTTTAATACCGCACCAGTTTTCACGCAGTCAAATCCTGGCAGTCAGCATAGGATTGCATAAACTAATGGCGTGCAATGGTGGAATCTCTCCGTGGACATTGGGCCTACAACATACAAACTGTTTTATCGATCATGTCTTTTACTGGGTGCATTGAAGTAAACCTCCACAGTGAAGTGAGTCCTGCAAATTATTAGACTGTAGATTGTCCCTTTAGCAGCAGTCTCCTCCACCAAATATTTCCTGTAGCTGCAAATAGCATGGACTCAATTTTGAGGGGGGATTTTAGACCATGCCTCCATGCAAATGTGTTTCAGTTCATCAATATTTCTGGGATGCCTTGTATGCACAGCATTGCAGTAGGGTTAACATTAGGACTTTGACTTTTTCCACCATTTGTTAGTTGAATTACTTGTGTGCTTTGGGTCATTCTCTTGTCTTGTCATCCATTGTCTCTTCAGCTACAGGTCAAGGGCTGCTACCCTTATTTTTCCTTGTAAAATCTTTTGGTCCACCTTTTAGATTTCATTGTTCCCAAGGCAGCAAAGCAGCTCCAAATAGTGGTGCTCCCTCCACCATGCTTCACAGTTGGGATGAGGTTTTGGTGCTATTGTGCACTATTCTATTTCCTCCAAACATAGTGTTGTGCATTTGTGATAAAAAGTTATATTTTTGTCTCATCCCATAAAACATTTCCCCAGAAGCATTGTGGAACTTCCAGGTGATCTTGGGCAAAATTCAGTGTAATATTCTTTAGATGGCAATAGCTTCCTTTTGTGGTGTCCTTCCATTAAAACCATTTTTGCTCAGTGTTTTTTTTGTTTTTTTGTTTAATAATGGTGGACATCTAAACAGATAAATGTTTTTTTCCAATTTTTATTAAGTCCTCTGTAGGTTTCTTGCTATTACCCGTGGGTACTTTCTTACCTCTTCCAGGACACCCAGTCCTATGGCGAGTTATAACCATTTTGAATTTTCTCTACTTTGTAGATAATTTGTCTATGAATTACTGTTTTCAGCAATGCTTTTGTAGCATTTTTTAAGCCTCTTGTGTCTCTCTAACAAGTCTTGTCAGCCTTCTAAAAAATGTTTGCATCAAGGCATGATCCACACTGACTAATGTTGCTGCAAAAGAAACACATCGGTCAGTAACCAGGATTTGTGTGCTTTCATTTAATGGGCAAAGCACATTGGAAAGCCATGCTTCCAACCTCATCTGCTTAATTTGAACACCTTTATTGATTAGCTTTTGGAGATGTTAATGCAAAGGTTAACTTTTTTTCTGCTATGTGGAGATTTTCTCAATGTTTTTAGTAAAAGACCTGGCCGGTACAATAACATTAATTTAGTTAGATTTGTTTTCTAAGCCACGATTTATAGACCAACTCAATCTGAGCACATTTTATTAGTAATCAATGCAAACCTCTAGGGAATTCCAAAGGATTCCCTTATTTTCTTGCAAATGTGTATATTTCTTGTTGGTAATAAGCGTCCATCCTCCTCCTATCATTGATATTGGGTAAGTGGCCCATCTTGTCTTTTATGGATGACATCTGGCCACGGGGTAAATGATTGGGGTTGCACACCAATTTTAGTCTTCAGTTTCTCCACAGAAATCAATTCACTTACCATATTATTCTCTCTCTCCCTCTCTTCTTTCTGCACTTTCTTGTAAAATCAATTCACTATTCCATTTTCACATTTCTACACGCATCTTATTTGTTCCTTCTATCTGTTGATTGCCCAACTTTCCCAACCCTTCCTACTCCATCCTCGTTCCTCTGCAGCTTTGTACACCGGGGCCGTCCTGAGCCCCTTGACCTGCACTTAGGCATGTTCTTGCCCACTCTGCTGAACCAGGCTACTCCCGAGCAGCAGGATCGCTTCTTCATGGCTGCCTGGAACCTGGAGATCATTGGAACATACGCTCAGACTGAAATGGGACATGGTAACGAAAACTTTTGCCACTATTGGCCTCATCATGGGTTTATCGTAACAATTAGGTTTCCCATTAGATTTTAAGTATGTAATTTAGATATTCTGCAGGTTTCTCGGGGAGGGTTAACACTGCCACCATGCCCTTTTATCATTTATTTGGGAGGTACTATAGGATGTTTCATCTGAATTTGGTTTAATACCCCCTATCATTTCTTCATTGCAGGAACTCATCTGAGAGGGTTGGAGACAACAGCCACCTATGACCCATCTACGCAGGAGTTTATTCTGAACAGCCCCACTGTGTCTTCCATCAAGTGGTGGCCTGGAGGGTGTAAGACCTTATTGGGTTGGAGATTGTGGGTTTGTCTGTTGTAACTGAAGCATTGAAGGCCATTAGAGGTTTTCTAGGACTTAAAAATTAATGGTCTGTTAGCGATAAGCTATCCATGTTTAATCGGTGAGGGTCTGACCTCTGGGAGATTCTGCAGATTAGGACAATGAAGGGGCTGTGAAGTCACTGCCTCTTCGTTCGGCTAATCCGCTAGGCCTTGGAGGACAAAACTCCAGTGATCAATTTTGATCACCTTTCCTAAGAATATAAGTCCCCGTAGTCCTGGAGAACACCGTTGATGAGTGAGTATTATGTGGAAATAATAACTGTGTATCTCTTATACGCAGTGGGAAAGACCTCAAACCATGCTGTAGTACTGGCACAACTCTACACTCAAGGGGAATGCAAGGGTCTACATGCGTTCATTGTTCCTATTCGTCGAATGGGTACGCATGAGCCTTTGCCAGGTAGGTTTCACTAAAAGTATTTTGCAAGACACTTAAAGAAATGTTACTGGTCTTATGTGTTTTCTCATGACTTTTTCTCTTATCACTACAGGTGTTATAGTTGGAGATATCGGGCCCAAGTTTGGATTTGATGAAACAGACAATGGATTCTTGAAACTCGACAAAGTCCGCATCCCACGGGAGAACATGCTGATGAAATATGCACAAGTAAGAAACTCTTCCTTTTCTTTCTTCTTCTCCAACATGGAGTGTTTGTGCGCAGTGTCATTTGTTCGGCATGCCACACATACCATGGACACTGAAGACAACCTGGTTCCACCCTGTAAGGCCTCATGTCAACGGGGACAGATCCACAGCGGGTGTCCCGCACGCGTGTTCCGTGCCTCATAGGAATGCATTGGACACCCGCAGGTACTGCGAATGTCATTTTCCCCTGAGGCGTGGACTGCGTGTGCGGGAAAACACCCGCAGCATGCTGCATTTTAAGTGCAGGTCTCCCGCGCGGACTACTACCGCAGGCTTCTATGGAAGCCGTCCAGATCCGCGGCACACCCGCACCTGAATTTCTGCTCTCCAGCGCGGGAGAGCAGAAGTTTAAAAAAAAAAAAAAATGGAGTGCCCGGCGCATGCGCGCTGCCGGAGTGCCGAGCACATCCGCCGGGCCGAAGAAAGAAGATCCGGCCGCGACGGAGGGAAGATCTGCAGCATCTGGATAGGTAAGTAAAATCTTCTTTTTAGGCCTCATGTCCGTGGGAAAGGAGGGACCCGCTGCGGGATTCTGCATGGAGAATCTGCGACGGGCCTGATTTTCCCCGTGGACAGGAGGCCTAAGGGTCCAGTTTTATTGTTCATGACACCACTGCAAATGGAGTTAACTGTGGGTGTCTGTCAAAGGCCGTACATGTAATGGGCGCTATGAGACCCAAAGTCCTTGAACCAATCGAAGCAAAAATGGTTCCAGCAGACACAGTGTAACGATGGTGCCACGTCGTAGAGGCGTCTAGTGGTCAACCAGCTCTGGAGTGGCTTAATTCCCAAAAAAATTTGGAAATTTGTGTTCCAATTTACTTTCATATGTTATAAATCTACATATTATTATGAAGAAAATGCCAACTGGCCCATCATTCTAGACCCAATAGTATCTGAGATAAGAATTATGAAAAAGTATGATTCTAAGTGACCTTTAGAAAATTGATCCCACTGTTTTCCTTGACCTCCATGACCCGATGGGTCTGAAACTTCAAGATTTTTATATACCTTTTAGTGATGAATAAATGTGCAAAGATTCATAAAAGTCCAAAATGGTCATGTGTTACTCCTTGGGTGATTTGTCCTGGAATGATCCAGTGGGCTTACAGAGGGAGCCCCCACCCTCTGTAAAACCATTCAGGTACTGTTGTCACATTGTACCATGGTATCTAAGGGGTTAAATGACCAGGATCAGGCCTCCCTCACACAGGGCATTTTCAGAAACGCAACGTTTTTCAACGCTGCGTTACTGCAGATTCCGCCCCGTTTCAGCAGCGCTGGCATTCTTTATGCCAGCGTTTTGGCTGCGTTTTCAGCTCGGCTGAAAACGCAGCCAAGAATGCTGAAAAGAAAAAAAAAAAAAGTAATACTCACCTAGCTGCTGCAGTCCGGGTTGCTGCCGCTGGTCCCTGCCGCTGATCCGGGCTTCCTCGGCACTCCTAAGTCTATTGCCGGAGGCCAGGTTTGAGAACCCCGGCTCCGGCAATAGAGTGCTGTGATTGGTTGTCGGTGCTTGCTCGATGCCCAATCACAGCCCTTCATTGACTGTTTCAGCCAATCAGTGCTTTCCGGCGTTAATTGGCTGAGACAGTCAATGAAGGGCTGTGATTGGGCATCGAGCGTGCCGATAACCAATCACAGCACTCTATTGCCGGAGGCGGGGATCCCAAACCTGGCCTCCGGCAATAGACTTGGGAGTGCCGAGGAAGCCCGGATCAGTGGCAGAGATCAGCGGCCGCGACCCGGACTGCAGTGGCTAGGTGAGTATTACTTTCTTTTTTTCTACCTAGCCCGCTGGGACTGTTTTTCAGGGTAGGGCTTCTATTGCAAGCCCTCACCCCGAAAATCGGCGAGCGGTTAACGCCAAGTGTTGCCGTGTTTTTAGCAGTGCTAAAACCGCTGCCCATTCATTTCGATGGGCGACGCAGGGCTGAAAACGGCCAAAAATAGAGCATGCATTGCTGTCAAAGCGCAGCGTTGGGAGGCGCTGCGTTTTCAGCCCTGTGTGAGCAGCCCCATTGAAATGAATGGGAATGTTGTACAGCGTTTAGCGCTGGGCTGAAAAGGCAGCGCTAAACGCTGTATAAAACACCCTGTGTGAGGGAGGCCTAAGAGTTGGCACATGGTGTCTATTTATTACAGCTTTACACTAATCCTGTGCCTGCGCCACCACTAGGCTGTAGTAGGATGGCAGTTCGGGGTAAGCAGGCTGCTCGCTGTGATGTACAGCGCATGGTGGGAAGGTGTTACGCCATGTTATACGGTGTAAACAATAATGTAGCTCGCAAAATGACACTAAAGTGTTTGTGTTTACAGTGTAAGATAAGTTCTATGATTAACTTCTCCTAACTTTTGCATAACTAATCGTTAACGCACAGCCTGCCTGTGATCACTAGGAATGTACATGCTTATGAAATTCTCCTTCCCTCGCTGGTTGGATGCTGGCTTTAATGTTTCAGCGAATCTTCATTTTTAAATATCGCCTTCCGTTTTTTTGTGTTTTTTATTTTATTTTTTTTTTTTACATACATCCATATTTCTCTTCAGGTGGAACCAGATGGAACATACGTAAAGCCACTTAGTGATAAGCTGACCTATGGCACCATGGTATTTATCCGCTCCATGATTGTGGGGGAAGCTGCACACAGTCTTTCTAGGGCTTGCACTATCGCCGTTCGCTACAGCGCTGTCCGACATCAATCCGAGATCAGACCCGGGTGAGTGTTAACCGGCTATGACTAGGATAGCACAAATTCTTGCTTATTGTTATGCGTAATTAGCTGCGCTGAGCTGCGCCCTATATTCTATCAAACATTGTGTATCCCTCATCGTTGGGTAGGTAAACGGATTTGTACAAAATCTACTGAAATACCTTCAAAAAGTATCTGTCTAGGTAATGGTGCACAAATAAGAGATGACATATCTAGCATTGTAAGGTGTGCGTTGGATTCCGCTGGCCTGCTCCGTTCGGGGAGCGTGAAAGAGGGAATTCTCGTGGCGGGATGGTTCCATCTTAGGATGGAATCAAACCGCGCCGGACGGACCCCATTGACTATAATGTCCATTTGGTTTCTGCTCAGCTGCCTGGCTTTTAGATGGAAGGGAAAAGCTGCCTTGCAGGAAGCCAGAAAAGTGAAGATGATAATGATAATTGAGCATTTGTCGGCTGATTGGGGTCATATTCACACGGGCCTCTGATTGGGTATATGAACATTCATGTCTGATCATTGACCTGTGTAAGAGAGACATTAAAATGTTTTCCAAAAGCCTTTAAAAGGGTTTTCTGCTCTCCTTCCTTTTTTTTTTTTCTTCAACTGATGGCCTATCAGTCGTCAGTAGTTGGACAGAGTCCGCTGCACGGGATCCCCATCGATCAAATGATCTTCCGGCCTGTAGTTGCTGTAGCAGGCTAGACATCGTAGTTAGCGGACAGAGGAGGAAGTGGGAGCACCAGCGGCACTCCCATTGAAATCACCGGGAGTGCCGCACTGCTATTACACTTCCTGCTCCTGTCACTTACAGCCTTTCCTGGGCAGGAAGTGGAATAGCAGCGCTCCCACTGATTTCAATGGGAGTGAAGCCGGCGCTCCCACTTCCATCTCTGTTTGCTGCTAACATCGTCCAGCCCCACTATACTGGACAGCGGGCTGGACAATCAGCTGATGCATAGGGAATCCTGAGCGGCAGACCCCTGTCTATCAGCTACCGATTACCTATCTAGAGAAGGGCTCATTAGTTGAATAAAGGGCAAAAACCCATTTTTTTTTACATTGGTCAGGAACATTCGTATCAACATTTGTTTGTCCGATCACCAACCCGTGTGAATATGCCAGCGAGCATTTAGTCGCTTGTCACCTGATCAAATCATTTATGCGGAGAAAGAAAATGCTCATTCTTTGGTACCAAAGGGGAGACCTATTAAAAAATGATTACACTAGAGGGAAGCACTAGTACTATGGGGGTGGTGGGGAGGGGGTTACTGAGAAGTTAATTAGGGGTAGTGGCAGGATGGAGTCGTAGCTGGAAGAAGTCTTCATAGACCCAGATAGAGAAGACAAGTGAAAACTAATGTTGCAGACATGAGATATGTGATCATTAGAGGTAACTGCAGAGTAATCACTATGTAGAACTGGAATCTGACTATTACAGGGTTTCTCTTAAAAAAAATAAAAAATAAAAGATACTGTCTTATATTAATTTTTGCCCCAAAAGATGTACTAGGACTTATTTATGTCCCCTCCCGCTGCTCTTCAGAGATCCACCGCGATTCCTGCAATCCTCTGACACTCCTAAAGAATCACTTTCTGGTTACAGGATTCATAAATCCCACCTCCACGAAGCAATGGCTGTGATTGGTTCTTCGGGTGCTGCTCAGCCAAACAAAGCAGCGCTTGATGAACCCATGTGATGGCCGCATTTGTTCTTTAGGCACTGCTCAGCCAATCACAGCTATTGTGGTGGGTTGTTTGTTTTTTGGTTTTTTTTTTTAATGCAATGCAGCTAGAGCTTATTTTTGGGGCTGGGTCTTATATTTCAAGTATCCCTGAAAATCCAGAAAAATCGGGCTAGGGCTTATTTTCAGGGAAACCTAGTAGATAGTGACTGTATTCTTTTCAGGTATACTAAGGTTGAGCTGCTGCATCTAAGCCACCGTGTTATACAAGCTGTGTAACAGATATATACACACTAATATATTATAGTGTGTGTGTTATCCATTTTTGGCTGGCCCAATTCCCCATTTTGCTACAGGGCTCCTGAGTTTCATGAAAGCCCCTGACTATAGTGGGTCATGAGTAGTCCCAGATCATCCCCTGTATTTTTTTTTCTGAAGGCATCAGCAGGTAGACTTCCAATAAAACCGGTCAACATTTTGAGGGTTAAATTCTATATTCTTCATTGATCAAGATTTATTTTCTGTACTAAATTCTATGAATACACTGATCACACAACTGACCTAGTTTCCGCCATATACGCCCTTTCTTCCTGCAGGGAGCCTGAGCCTCAGATCCTGGAGTTCCAGACCCAGCAATACAAGCTGTTCCCGCTGTTGGCCACAGCATATGCATTCCAGTTTGTGGGGTCCTACATGAACCAAACCTACCATAGAATAACAGGAGACATCCACCAAGGCAACCTGAGTGAACTTCCGGAGGTGATTTATGGCTGCTGCACAAGTGTCGCATTCTGTCCTGCACATGACATGTATAATGTAGAACCAATATCCCATTACTTGTAATATCTTTTCACAGCTCCATGCCCTCTCTGCCGGCTTGAAAGCCTTTACTACATGGGTTGCAAGCAGTGGCATAGAAGAGTGCAGGATGGCATGTGGCGGGCATGGATACTCTTGCAGCAGTGGAATCCCTGACATCTATGTGACGTTTACTCCAGCTTGTACCTATGAAGGGGAGAACACTGTGATGATGCTGCAGACCGCAAGGTAGATGATAGGCACTTGTCTTCGGGTTCCGAATGTTGCAACGGCAATTCCAAATTTTGTTCATATAGGAGTTGTCAAACTTGCTTCCCCATCTTATGTCTCTGTTTCCTATGCAGGTTCCTGTTCAAAAGTTATACTGCCGTTATGTCTGGAGAGCGCCTTGAAGGAATGGTCTCCTACCTCAACGATGTAGCCTTGCAGCGTGTGCAGGCTCGGCCCCTGGCTGGCCGGTCTGTGGTGACCGACATCAATGACCTGGGAAGTCTAGTGGAAGCCTATAAACAACGGGCAGCTTGGTATGTAAGATGGGAGATGACCTGTATTGCTTTACTACGGAGAAGGTCCACGCATTTACTAGCTAACATGATGTCTTTTGAGTGATAATCATTGGGTGCCTTTACAGGGCAAGGTGATCGCTCAAACGTTGAGCGATCACTTTGCCCTCCAAGCAGGGGATGCAGAAGACAAGCGGAGCTGCTTGTCTTCTGCATCCAGCTGTTCCCCGCTCGGAGCGCCTCCCTCCCCGTCGTCCTAGTACTTCGGACTTTAGCTCTCATCAAGGATGAGAAGTGCCGTGTATTCTTAGCTGTTTTCGGACAATGCATTTAGGGTTAAAAGTCTCTTCTATCAGACTGTTACCTGTTATGAGTGGTCAGTCATTTCTTTGCCTGTATTCTAGGCTAGTCGTGGCTGCATCCAGAAATGTCCAAGCTGATCTGAAGCGTGGAAAACGAAAAGAGGATGCTTGGAACAAAAACTCAATTGATTTGGTCCGGGCCAGCGATGTAAGACCAGGACTAGAATAGTTAACTATTCTAAAGCCGTGATTGGTTTTCTCCATATAGTAATCTACTTTCTTCCGATTTGTAGGCACATTGTCACTATGTGGTAGTCAGGCTTTTTGTGGACAAGCTATCGGAGCTCCTGGATATGGCCGCTCACCGTATTTTAAGCTCGCTTTGTCTCCTTTACGCTCTGCATGGAATCAGCAGAAATACTGGAGACTTTCTTCAGGTATGTGTATAAGAAAATACTCTGGCAGATCAGTCGGGGATGTGGGTTGTGGGAGAACTTCCAGTTCAGGGCTGGCATTCATTCTATATGTGCACTATGCATTTAACCCTTTCCAATCCACTGTCTGACGTCTAAAGACATTCTGATTGAAGACTGTATAGCTCTGATGTCGGAAGACATCCGGCAGGGTATTCTTACTGTAGATTACAGGCCGCTCTGTTGTCAGGGGCCTCTCCAGCGTGTCCGATACCACAGTACTGGCTCTAGCCAGCAGATGGCGCCATTGTATAATGGCAGAAAGGGAAAGCCCCCTAGGAAACCCTGAATCCAAAATTGGATAGCAAAGTGTTAAAGGGGTTGTCTGGTTTAGAAAACTCCAATTTCAGATGCCCTAATAGTGAAAAAGTGTAAATCTTTCATGATCCCCCCCCCCCCTGCAGAGAGACAACGTATATCGGCTTGGCGTGAAAACCAAGCCGATATACATTCGTGTGAATGCACCCTTAGGCATATTACTCAAGCGAGTAGTGCCTTAGCCGAGCATCTCCCCGCTCGTCTCTAAAGATTTGGGGGCCGGCGCTAGTGACAGGCGAGTTGCGGGGGGGAGCGGGAGAGGGAGATCTCCCCTCCGTTCCTCTCTGCTCTCCCCCGCCGCTCCCTGAATCTTTAGAGACGAGCGGGGAGATACTCGGCTAAGGCGGTACTCGCTCATCTGTAGTGCTGAACACACAATTGTAGGATTTAAAAAAATCAAGACTATTTGCAAAGTTGCTTACTTTTTTTCTTTTTCTTTTTTTGATTGTCTTGGAGAAATATGTTTGCAGAAGTGTACATGGCTTCTAAGACCCTTCTTTCTTTCTAAGTATCATGCGTGCCTATGAAATGGCATACCAGATAATAGGTGTTTAATAGCATTTTTCTTCCTCTAAGGCCGGCCTCCTGGCCACTTCTCAGTTGGAGCAGGTAGACCAGCGGATTAAAGATCTGTTGGGGGTAATCCGGCCTAATGCAGTAGCCCTGGTGGACGCATTTGATTATACAGACACTCATCTGGGCTCGGTTCTCGGCAGATTTGATGGGAACGTGTATGAAAATATGTTTGAATGGGCAAAGAAATCGCCTCTGAATAAGACGCAGGTAAGTAACTGTCTTCCAGCTAGACCTTAACTGAACCTCTGGTCACTTGTTCCAGCACAGATGTGAAATCTGCCTTACAAAGAGTTTGTTACGGAACAATAGTTATTTATTAATAAGCTTAATAATAGGAGTAATTAATTTTTTTTTGCCTTTTTTTGAAGGTTCATGAATCCTTCTACAAATATCTGAAACCTCTTCAGTCCAAGTTGTAATTCGTCTTCTACTTAAAGAGTGGAAACGGGACCAGCACGACTCATTGCAATGAAAGTTTGTAAAGAAAAACAATGCAAAGTTCTCTTCTCCCATTGATTTCCAGATAGTGTTCGGTATGAGGGGTTCATCTATAGGAACAGCAGTTTTCTGTAATTTCTTGCTTGCATTCCTAGCACCATTTTCCGTTTTCAGCTGTCCTTCATTGGCCAGTACTGAGTCCTCCGCCGGTTGTCACTATTAACTTCTGAATCACAATGACCTACCTATATCTTGTCTAAAATGTACCTGATTTTAACATTCCCCATCACATTCCATGATGCCAGCCAGAGCTTATGAAGCCTCCATCATCTGGACATAATGTATATTTTAATACAGTTTCCCTTTCCGTGAACTGTAAAATATTGTCGAATGTTCTAGACCAATACTAATTCCTGTAATATTAACAGGCAGTACAGATAAGCAGCAGGGCTAATAAAGGAGAAGCTTGTCAGCTCACCGGATTGGAAACAAGTGATATAAGAAACATGTAATTAATATAATGTACCTACTGTAACAAGAGATTTAATTTCTTATTTGTCTGGTCTCTTTATTGCATTGGATGGGTGGCTGAGCGCTCGACTGTATCTTATGAGGAAATCATTATTAAGAGGTAAGAATTCCAAAGACATTTGCTGACTCTTACTAAGGCTGGTGAATTTTATACCAGTCAAAGTGGAGAGGTTAAATTAAAAGATATGCCTCTTAATAAACTTTAGTGCATTTTGATCTTTCTAACAGGGAAAAAAAATTACTTCTACGCGTGTTGAAATGCGGAGAAAAGTTTAAAAAAAAAAAAAGTGCACAAATTTGCACTAGGAATAGTGGCAGCCTCTTAAGGCCCGTTTAGACACATCTTTTGAGTGATTATCATTTACATCGCAAGATGATCGCTCAAATGTTGAGCGATCACCTTGCGCTGGGGAGGATGCAGAGAACAAGCGGAGGGCCGTTTGTTCTCTGTATCCAGCTGTTCCCCACTGGGAGTGCCTGGCTGTCATACAGCCGAGCGCTCCCAGTGGAGGATGCAGAGGACAAGAGGGGTCACTTCTGCATCCAGCTGTTCCCCACTGGGAGCGCCCAGCTATCATACAGCTGAGCGCTCCAAGCGGATGATGTAGAGGAGCCGCGTGGTCTCTGCATTCAGCTATGCCCGGCTCTTGTACAGCTGAGTGCTCGAAGCCAGTGTTCCCCCAACTCCAGTCCTCAGGGACTGCCAGCAGGTCATGTTTTCAGGATTTTCTCAGTGTTGCACAGGAGATGTAATTATTGTTGGTGCCTCAGACATTGCCACAGGTGTTCTTACCATAGGATATCCTGAAAACATGACCTGTTGGTGGTCCCTGAGGACTGGAGTTAGGGACCCCTGCTCTAAGTGGAGGATGCAGAAGATAAGCAGGGTGGCCCTGCTTGTTTTCTGCAGCCAGCTGTTTTCTGCACGGGGCACCCCTGGCTGTTAAATAGCCGAGCCCTCCGGAGAACAGCTGGACAGCTGCGTTCTTCATACGCCACCTGTCATCAGCGAGCAGGATACAGCTGAAACAATAGTATCAGCTGTATCCCACTGTGAATCCCTGATAAGGCTCATCGTTGTCTTTCAGCATGCTGAAAGACAACGAGCAACGGCTTAACTAAAACTGCATGGTCAGTGTAGTTAGACACAACGATTATCGCTCAAAAGACTGCTTTGAGTGATTTTTGAGCGATAGTAGTTGTGTCTAAATGGTCCTTTAGTTAGGTTACCCACAAGTACTCTGTATAGACTGGCTGATATGTATTGTAGGGGGACAGAATTAGCATAAACTACAAGCAACTAAACTGCCAGAGGAAAATAATTGAAAAGTTCTGTGATCTAACAGAGAAATGTCATTTTATATTCAAAAAGATTCTATTAGTCATCTGAAGAACAAATATATTGCATATGTAATATGAGAATAGAGCAATTGCATGGATCTCTAAAGATTCACGGCTACTGTGTGGCATGGAAGACCTACCTTTTAAAAAGAGGTTTTTTTTCTCTGTGGCAAAGCATATTACATTTTTTAAGTGCTTCAACCCACATTAATCTAGAAGGGTGCAACGTTTGATTTCCATAACCTAAGGATGGTCTGTCTCACTGTTAATACAAAGAAGGGCATAACACCTTTTTATTTAAAAAAAAAAAAAAAAAGACAAGAGGACAATTCCACCAAATGTGTGTTATAGGGCCTGGTTAGCTGAGAAAGAGTTCCTCAAATGGTGTAAGCTGAAGGGAGGAGTCCATCGAAGCTGTCAAGAATTTAGCAAAACGTTTTAATTGCATATAATTGTACCCAGGACCCTGCAGGAGTACTCTTGTCTCCAACTATAACGTTGAAGGGCTTTAGTTTCAACTGCCATAACATCCCTGAGGAGGTAACCACATTGTCTTATTTTGACTCTTTTTACATACAGAAAATGTAAGTGTGTTGTAACCTGCCCACAGGTATCCTGACCCTACCTCAAACTGTCATACACTGCTATGATACTTGGAGTTCAGGTCAGCAGACCTGTGGGCAGGCCGGGACACACTTTCATAATCTGTATGTAAAATAGAGACAAAATACGACAGTAGGGGTAGCGCCGCAGACAGGGAATGAGATCGCCCAGAAGAGAAAACTGTGGTTATCCACTAACAGGGTAAATGGTCTACGGGAAGATACCAAATCTGCTCATGTAGCAAAGCCATCCAAGACTTCTTTGATGAGAGAGAAAGGGCGAGAAACCCAACCCCACCCTCTGAAGCCAAGCCAAAGCCTGCTCCACTCGCCGTGCCCAGACATGTTCCATCTCCACCCACAGTGTTGTGGAGCAGTAATGCATCAGGTCCAAGATACAATTGTAAATGGTAATCTTGTAGTACAAGGCAAAATTGGGAAGTCCCACTTCTCAAGACAACTTAGAATGAGTGAGAAGGCAATATTTCATTCAGTGCTGGTTACTCCCCCAAATAAACTTAGTCACAAGTTTTTGGAGCTGTGGTAAGTAAGATTCATGTAGTACCAGGGGAGGAACTTGGGAAGCATGTCCATTTTTATCATGTTAATTCTGCCTTTTTTCTAGAGAGATTAA
This sequence comes from Eleutherodactylus coqui, assembly GCF_035609145.1. Lineage (NCBI taxonomy): Eukaryota > Metazoa > Chordata > Amphibia > Anura > Eleutherodactylidae > Eleutherodactylus > Eleutherodactylus coqui. The sequence goes on from NC_089849.1 coordinate 68,348,128, forward strand.
AGGGATTCCAGTTGCCTCTTCAGACTAGCTTCCAAGGGGTTTATAGTTAAGAGGGAAGGCTTTGGCAGCATAAAACGGAATATGTATTTCCAGATACTTAAGTGCGCAATCTCACCAACAACAAGGCAAAATGCTTGTCATATGGCAGATCTCAGCCTGTGAAAAAGTAACATGTAGGATCTCTGCTTTCTGGGTAGTAACAATAAAGTTACTGACCTTGCCAAAGTGGTCAAATGCAGAGTATCATCGTCAGACTGACCTGGGGCATAGGATAAATAATAGTAAATCGTCTTCAAAGAGAAACATCCTGTGCTCATATAAGTCAACCGCAACTATTCTGTCTAATGCTATTGGCTAAGGGCTTTGATAACCAAGACATACAAGAATGGAGACGGAGGGAACCCCTGTCTTGTCCTGTTATGGATGCTGAATGGTTCAGAAGGAGAACCATTAATTCTCAGTTGCGCTGTAGGGACTGTATACAGGGCCATTATTCATTTCGGCACACGTAGGCCTAGGCCTAGACCAATTTTCTGGAAGTCGCCTCCAGGAACTCTAAGCGCATGCTGTCGAAAGCTTTTTCAGATTCGGGTGACAGGGTTCCTAGAATGGTGAGCCCCTGCTATTGGGGGGACATGGTTGTAATAATACTGTCAATGACCTTCCATGGACAGACAACCCTGCTCTTTATGGAACAGACCTGGAATAGAGTGCTGTATGTGGATTGCACACATTTTAAAGAAGAGGTTTACGTCTATGTAAAAGGGGTCTTCTAAGAACCTTAAAAAAGAGGTTATACAGCCTTTAAAATTAAAGAAAAATTGAATACTTATCCCGACGGCCCCTCATCCAGAGCTGCAGCACTGGTGCCCACCACACGGAACCCGGAAGAAGCAGGGAAGAGATTACACTAGCAGTTAAGGATATGTTGCACCCCACTTCAGACATTTATCACGTCTGCCTCCACTGGGTCCGGTGTACAATGCTTACTGCAGTGACTCTCCAGTGCAGTCAGTACCAACCATTCCATATCAATCTGCTGCTTGGAAACTGACAGCTTTATCTGCATTGTAGCAGCCCACTTTGGAAATTGTAGGCACTGTACTAAATTGAATGGGAGCTGTGCCTGCAATTACTAAACCGGGTCACTGCAGTGCAGATGGAGCTGTCTGTTTCCTGCTCTATCTGCATGACCGCAGACGCAGCTGCTTACCAGGGATCCCAATTGAGGTCATCAATAGATAAGTCCCACATTTTGACATTTCAAGTAACCTATGTTTATTGTAGCTTCTGGACAGTAGTTCAGTTAATCGCTCTGTTGGTGCAGATTTCCATCGGAAGCTGAGAATGGAAGCTCCTGAGATATTCTTGGCAGTGCTGGGATAAAAGAAGATGTTGGGATGTTTAGTAAAGTGAAGAACAAGTGGATTTTATACTGTAATGAGAGTCAAACACTTTGCTGAAAAAAAAAGTATATAAAATTAACTTTTCACATTTGTTTTATCACATGCAACTAATCTATTTGCCTGGAGAAGCATGACTGTAATGCAGTCAGCTACAGGAAACCTATTACTTGCCATCTCTGCAGCCCTTCTCGGGCTAGTCCCGCCAACCCTGTACTCATTCATTACATATAGCAGATAAGCCCACAGACTACAACAATATGCCACGTCGCCAGTCCTTACATCTGTAAAATGGGCATGTAGACATCTACAATGTTTATCAAATAAGACGGGTGAATACAAATTGTTAACGGGTTTCCCACTTGGCATGTTGGACACCCACAGAGTAGTATGCTGTGAAGAACTAGTTCAAGTCAAATAAACTAATTGCCAAATCACGTAAACCCATTGGACTGCATGAGAGTACTGCTCCCAGTACAACCTGAACAATAGCAATGGTGTGCTGGGAACTGTCGTTGCACAACAAGAATGGTGCCATCCACCATCGTGCTGCAGTTCATACAAGAGCATCCACAACTCAATTAGAGGTGGAATAACCATTTACATTCAGTAACTCGCAAGTGACATCTCTGATTTTTGTTATTCTCTTTCCTTGTTTTCTCCACTCGGCCCTAGACCGCCATGACAACTTCGCCCAGTTCCATCTTACTTCTGCAGTTTGCCACCTAGATGTCTTTGGCTGCCCACTCCTGCAGCAGCTTTTAATCCTCTCTCCTAAGACAAAGTCTTCATCATCCTGCACACAGTGCTCCCTGATTCGAGTATTGCCACACACTGTGCCCCCTGAAAACAAGGTTGCCACAACCTGTGCCTCCAACAATAAAAGTGCTGCACACTGTCCCTTCTGCGTAGGGTACTGCCGCAAAATGTGGCCTCTGAATGGTGAGACACTATGCCACCTGAATACAATGCCACTAGAAATTGTCCCACACACTGTGCCCCTGAAATAAATATTTATCCACTGCTCCCCCTGAAATAAATATTTGTATCCGCTGTGCCCTTGAAGTAAATAATTCTTTGCATTGTGCCTCCCTGAATAATCATCTACTCCAAATTCAAGGCCTTAGAGTCAATTGCGGCCCTCCACATCATTTTATGTGGCCTGCAACGAGGTCGAGACGTAGAAGGAGTGGCTCTCCACTTTCTTCCGGGGCATACAGCCAGCGCTTGGCAGAGGGAGCGGTGCCAAGCACAGGGAGAACGTGCCGTCTTGGATTCTGAGCTCCGCCACGCACCTCTACATTGCTCTGTTCAGCAACTCACAGGTGTTGGCACAGCTCTGATAGCCCTACCCGGGCACAATAGCCACTCTCCAAGATAGAAAGCTTGGTGCTAAAGAGGTAGAAGAGAGAAACATCATCAAAGTGCATATGGTATTTTTATACACTGTGCCCCCTAAAATGAATAATTTTACAGACTGTCCTCCCTGAAATAAAAAATACCAGACATTGCGCCCATTAAAATAAATAATTCTATAAACTGAGCACCCTGAAATAATTAATTCTATACAGTGGAGCTCATTTACTAATAATGTTTAAAAGTTAGACAGTACAAACTTAGTCAAATAGTCTTAACCCCTTACAGAAAAAAGTCTATACACTACTTGAAAATGAGAATACCCCTTCCCAAGTAAACGATATCCACCTGTCCCAATTCCCATACTGTCACCTAGAGATGTCTGGCCTCTTCCAGCCATGCATGGCTACTGAGGAAGGACATAGCGGGCATGATGATGTAATCACGCCACTAGCATTACCAGAAAAGCGATAAATGGCAAGACAGAGAGCGAAGACTCCTTTGCACTTGCAAGTAGGTGCCTGGTCATTCCATTGTATCCATGTCCTAAGAGCACTGGGTCAGGGTCCCTGTTCTCCATGGTTCCCAGAACTCTCTGGATCCCAACCATCTCTACAACTTCATTCTGGCAGCACTGTGAGTGATGCCAGCGATACTCGCTTTTGTGTAACAGCTCAGGAGGGAGCATCACTGGGACGAGTGTCGGGCATCGTTTGCCCAACGGCTCCTCCCGTCTAAAAGGACCATAAATCATAACCCAGTCCTGAGCCTAAAGAAGAGCGTTGTTTCCCCACAGGATTACTGATATGTTCAGGCAATCTGCATCTAATGGAAAATCTTTCGTCACTGGCTTTATATCGGTGGTATCAAATTAGGCTTCAGATCAATAAGATTTCTGTTAATACTTTAACCTCAACTTATTAAACAATCATCTATATACAACATTTGAGTATGGATACCACAAGATACCTGGTGCTCTTTGTGCAGAATTCTCAATGGTAGAGTAAGTGGGTGTGGTAGAACCTTTAATGGAAGGCAAAGGCTGTTCCGGTCCATTAGTAGATTTTACATGGGAGCCGGAAACTCCTTTAAGAAAACAGATTTTACTATAAATGAAAAAACACATTGTATATATATGTATACAAAGATTCGGGGGGCGGTGCCGGTGACAGGCAAGTTGCGGCGGGGAGCGGGGGAAGAGAGGGAGAGAGAGAGATCTCTCCTCCGGTCCTCCCCGCTCTCCCCCTCTGTTCCTCCCCGCTCGTTGTCGGCCCCCGAATCTTTAGAGACGAGCGGGGAGATACTCGGCTAAGGTACTACTCGCTCGAGTAATGTGCCTTAGCGAGTATACTCGCTCATCTCTAGTTGTAACTAACGGTTCTCCTTCCGATACAAGAGCCTTTTTACAGAGCGGTACTGGAAGCCCAGCATGGGTGTCCCGTTCTAGGAGGAGCTCAGTTATCTGACTGCGACCATGGCATGCAAGCAGATGAAAAAGGGAAAGGACTCCTTCTGTGACCCACTGACCACACGCGACATGATTGTGAGGTGCCAATGGGTGGCTATGGTACACGGAGGCCTAACAATGCCATCTTCAGTGTTTCTAATGAAGTTCTAGTCTCCTAGTGGGACTAAAGTAAAAAGTGAAAAAGTGTAATAAAAATTGCAAAAAATCCTCCCAACTTTAGCCTTACCATGTTAAAAGAAAAAAAGCCATAAAAACCTGTATAATATGCATGGAGTTTGTTTGTTCTCCCTGTGATTGTGTGAGTTTCCTCTGTGTACGCCGGTTTCCACCAACACTCCAAAAACATGCTAATAGATGAAATTAGAAACTGTGAGCTGCAGTGGGGTTAGAATCCATAATATCAAGTGATGTAAAGTGCTACGTCATATGTATGCGCCATTAAATAAAGGTGATTATTATTATTGCTTTTGTGGCGACCCAAATAAAAAAGTTTGCTTATTATTTACCCTGTAATTTGTTAATACACTGAAGCTGCAGCGGAATCCAACCGTGTGTCCGTCCGGCGTCCGCACATACCTATCATTACTTCTTCTCTTCTGTACTGTGTATGGTCCGCACAGCTTGCCATTAGACATGCGCTATACAATTATTTTTTTTAAAACCCCTGCTTTTCCCGCGTCATCGCTAGCCGATTGCGGAAGGGCCGTGGGTCGAACGCCTTCCATTGACTTCAATGGAAGCAGTCCGTGCGGAATCTGCGCAAAAGTAGAGCATGCTGCGATTTCTCCTCTGCCAATGGAAAATCGTGATTAAATTGCAAATTCCCTGTGGCGGAGCACTTCTCTAGTCATGGACATAACTTGGAAGACATGAAAGTTATTATATTGAAAGGCAATTTCAAATCACATAGCCATAGAAGAATTTGGAAATACAAATTTATAATAAATTTTGACACAGATGGTTAAATCCTTCAAAAGGATTCATGTGTGACTGGGAACTATGAGAAACCTATAGCACAGAGAACACTGCTGACCTGATGACCTCTTAACACTAATTCAGGGACCATAAAAGCTTCACATCTATGTTTGTATTTCGGTTGTGGTATTCTTTTAAGTGCAAATTAATCCCACCAGGTCTGTGCCTTGTCATTAGTATGTGTGTATATATATATATATATATATATATGTATATATATATATATATATATATATATATATATATATATATATGCATGCCTCTTCGGATCCATTTTATTATGCTTTGATGAAGGACCCTGTGAGGTCTGAAAGCTCGCATTAACATGATGTATTTTTGTTAGCCATTAAAAGGTATCATATCTACAACATTACTTGGTTTCTCTTACTGAGAACAATCACACAATACATGTCTATGCGCTGAGTTCATGTGAATCGGACAACACATGGACCGGTGTCTATGTGCTGTCCGATGCAAGTCGCGCCCATACCTCTTGTCATGCACTCAAAGCCTAAGAGCCAATGTCAGCTCTACCACCCAGCCCAATTCCTTTAAGAACAACTTAGCTGTTTTCTTACCGGAATAATTATCTGAAGATGCTGCAGAAGACAAGACGGAAGTGTTTTCCTTCTCCTTCAGATTATATTCACTTGCTCTCTGATTAGAAGGTACTCTCTTGCTTTCTTCAAGCTTAAATGTTGGTAAATGATTGTCCCTCTTGCCACGATATAGATGGCTATCCTTGCCTGATATGAATACTTCTTCCTTCTGATTGGAAGGCAGAGTAGAGAAAATGTAAGTGTATGTATGCATTTGGCGGATTTGCTGCTTACTATGGGGCAATGCAATGTTTTAAAAACGAAATTCCTCCAGTGTGGGTAAAAAAGACGTACCGTCAGGTCTATTTTTTCGGGATCCTCCTGTCTGCTGTCAGTGTAACGGGGCTGGTCATCCGCATTGGTGGTCAGGGCTCAAAATGTAATAGATGGCTTTGACTCCCATAAAATGATTCTTAGCAGCCCCTTAGCGTAATCAGCAGGCATGAGACATTATGAGTTAAGTGGCGGGTAAGAATCATTTTTTGGGGATGTGTGTGTGTGTATATATATATATATATATATATATATATATATATATATTTGTTTGTAATTCTCTTATGCTTGAGAAAGGTTAGTTAATAGCTGAAACGCGTTGCACATTGTACATCTAATAAATTAACTTTAAGGACACCATCAGGACTGGTCCTCCATTCTTCCATCATCCACCCATTTCTCTATCTACAACCTTAACTTGGATTATGGGTGCGCTCATCAGAGGCACCCCTGTGAAGTAAGCTTTTCACTATTTTTCTGGGGAAATCTGTGTTCACTGGAGCGCTGGGGTTTTTCAGCTCATGCTTTTGTATCCTTTCCCCATCCGATATATATGTATACTCGGAGTCTTCAATGATGCTCTCCCTCATGTGGATGTCCTAAGAACTGGTGATCCCTGAATTGTCCATCACACCAGACCTTATTTTGGATGCATCCACGCTCCCTGTCCCCAAGGGATACTCCAACACCCCAGAGATTGTATCTACATACAGAATTATTCACTGCCTACCTGGATCTTCGACGTACCGGTATTCCCTAGGGAAACCCGGGTATGTCAGGGTGAGTTAATATTAATTTATTCTCTCTACCACATATAATGGTTTATCCTGAATATCTCTCCTTACCCTGGAGTGCTGCCTCTGAATATTTCTCTAATTAATGTCAATGTAATTTGTAATTAAATATCTAGTCCTTTCCTAAATGTTGTCCTAGTATCTGCCATTACCATCTCTTGGCATTCCATAGTTTAGGAGAGACTGGAATGATTCTTGAGGCATCTAAGAAAGGACTACAGTTACAGTAGTTCAGGTCTCCCTTGATTTATGTAACATTCCTCTTTGTCTTACCTTTCTGCCAGCACCAGTAGTATCTTTCTTCTGCACAGAACATGGGCTGTTGGCCGGTAACTTTGCATAATTACCCTGTGAAAAGGTCAATGTGTGTCTTCCTCCACAGCTGCAAGAGATGGACAAATATTCAACATTACTAAGCTTTGGCAAGTGATTGCTAATGAAAAGAGACATATGTAGGATCTGTCGGGTCCATTCACTTTATACAATCTTATACTAACAGCCAGTGACTACCTCCTTTATAACATAAGTTGTCATAAAGTGACTCAATTGCACTCAGATGCTTTCACCTCCAAGGATGAAAATCTTGGTGCTTATCCCAGAAAATGACAACTCAATATTTTCTACACTAGCACTAACTTTCTCCCATGGAGTTATCCAATTGGCACTAACCGACTAACCAACATCCATAGGATAGGTCATCAATATCAAATACTGAGGGTCTACCGCTTGGGACTCCTAACGATCAGCTGTTTGAAGAGGCTGTAGCCTCTTCTCAGGTATGTGATGTAATGTTCACTGGTCTCATGGCTTTAACACAGCTCAGTCCCATTTAAGTGAATGGGATTGATACAAGGTTCTACACAGTTGATTGGCAGGGATTTTAAGCAGCAAGACCCAACCGATCCTGAAGATAGATCATTGATATCTTAATCTTGCAAAACCCCTTTAAACCTATGGCTCTCCAGGTGTTGCAAAACTACAAATCCTAACATGTCCTGGCAGCCACATGCTAGGAATTGTAGTTGCCAAACAGTTGAGAGAGCCAGTTTGTGGGTCACTGCTCTCTTAGATCATTTTATGTCAAGTCGTTCATTTGGAAAAGCAGTTGGAAAAAACATCTCCCATGCCATGTAATGCTTAAAGGGGTTTCCCATGACATAAAATTGCTGCCCAGACACTCTGTCCTTCTTGATTGTTCCTGACCAGGTCATGTGACTGTTGCAGCCAATCACTGGTTATAGAAGGTCACTGCTGTGGTTATTGATTGGCTGCAGCAGTCACATGTCCTGGTCAGCAGCAACCAGGAAGGACAGAATGGCTGTGAAGTCCTGCGGTGCCAAAGATGAAACTGAGTTTAAAGCCAGACCATGTCATAGTCTGCCTCACCCACCTGCGGCTCTGCTCACGGACTTGATTGAGTTCAAACACAGAGTATGGCTGGTTGGAATAATGTGCTGGAAGCCCAGGAAACTTTGGGATGGTTAATATTTCCCTGACAAAGAAAAACAATGGATGAAATTCAATAAAATAAATAATAAAATCGCCTTTTAGTGTAATTTATGTGAATTATGAAAAATAAATACATAAAAACACAAAAAGACTTACGAGCCGGGCACCGCCATATCCACGGGACGGTCACAGGAGAGACACCGAAATCTCGTCAGCTTTCTGGATGTCAAAGATAATTATAGATAATCATGATTCTGCCTCCCTGTAATAGGAGCATCTATTGTACAAGGAAACATCTACAGTACTTAGTTTAATTTTGCAACCCTACAGTGTTTGAGCTTTGACCCTTTCCAATCCACTGTCTGACATCTGAAGACACTCTGATTGAAGGCTGTACAGCTCCAATGTAGGAAGACGTCCGGCAGGGTATTCTTACTGTATATTACTGGCCGCTCTGTTGTTAGGGGGCCTCTTCAGCATGTTCCATACCGCAGTACTGGCTCTAGCAAGCAGATGGCGCCATTGTATAATCGCAGAAAGAGAAAGCCCCCTAGGAAACCCTGAATCCAAAATTGGATTGCAAATTGTTAACTCAGGGGCGTAACTATAGAGGATGCAAGGGATGCGGTTGCACCCGGGCCCAGGAGCCTTCTCTTCTCCATATAGGGAACCCAGTACTATGAGTAAAGCATTATAGTTGGTGGCCCTGTTGCAAGTTTTGCATCGGGGCCCGGGAGCTTCAAGTTACGCCTCTGGGTTAACTCTATAAAAGTTTGTTCTAGTTCAAAAAGATTAACATGTACCCATACCCTCCGATGACTTTTCAAAAAAAAGTTGCCAACTATATACATGAGGAGCAGCCCTATTTCTGGCAATTCTAAGAGTTGTTTCCTGAAATTTTCCTCAATATTCCTCTCTGCAGGCTGTATATCTAATTTGAAGTTCTCTCTGGTAGCATGTCCATGTGAGCCACTACCCCCTCCTCCCCCCTGCTCTCTATATACTTCAAAAGCAGGTTCAGCCATCACTTTCCTACACATTCTGTGTTCCGTCTTGTTAACTCAGTTGCTAGAAACAGATTTAACTTGACAACAAAAGTGGATAGCCAATTAGAAGGAAATAAGACCCCTAGTGGCCAGCGCTTTAGAATGATTTTTCAGCACAAAGTAAAAAGCTAATGGATGAGGCTTAACAAATATCATCCAATTACTGAGGACATTTTCTTGCATAAAAAAGAAGCTTTTGGGCGATTTTAAGATCCCCAGCATGCTCATTGTGTTGTGGATTTTGCCTTTTTTAAGGTAGTAGGGGGAAAACAGTGGTCAGTTCACAGCATAATCTGCATAGAACATGCGGGTTTTGCTGCTGATTTGCAGAACTACCCTTCCACCTATGGCTATCACTTACTTGCGAATACCAGCAGCTTCATGCTGCGATGGATGCTCTTGTAGCTTTTGGCGAAGGTCTTGCCAGAGCTTCTCCATGATGTTCTTCAGTGAATCAACTTCCATTCGGTCTGACTGTAGAGTGGAAACATATCAGAAACTCCAGTATTACAGACCTGAGCTCCAATCCTTGTGCTTTCATATGAAGGAAAGACCCAATCAGGATAAAGAATGTATTTCACCATTTTGGCCTATTCCACATAGCAAACGCGTCACAGACAAGAGTCACAGCTATTAAAGTGACTTGGTCTTAATCTTCATTTAGAGGCTACATAGCAATATTTGGAATACCCCTCCTCATCTCCATATTGCAATGCTAAACAGTAATAGTGAATCGGGATGATGAGGACCGCGTTGGAACGAATCTAATGTTTATATAAACGTACTCACTTTGTTCTGCATCTCCACATTGATTTTCTCCAGTAGTCTTTGCCAGTCTTGCTCCTGGGCATTCACTTTGCCAAGCAGCTCTTGTACCATTCTACTTAGGTGTTCTGTGGTGGCATCAAAATGTGTTCGGCTTACTTTACTTTCCAATATACGCTTGTTCTGTCAACATAAAAGTAAAAAGTTAGAGACCAAAAGACGTAAGTAGAAGAGGAGAAAAGTTGCATCTTTTACATGTACGGGTACAGGAGAAGTGGATACATATTTATAGATGTCCTGTTAGTTGACAGTTTTGGGCAGCATCAGTTTTTCAATGTAAGGGAAAGGGGACTTGTTATTTGTATAGCGCCAACTTATTCCGCAGTGCTTTCAGGTAATTACCCCCCACCAAGCTGGGTCCTCATTTTACCGACCTCCGAAGGATGGAAGGCTGGGTCAACCTTGAGCCGGCTACCTGAACCATGCGGGTATTGAACTCACAACCTTCAGGTCGTGAGCGAGAGCTATAATTTTAAATACTCTGAACCCAACAGGCCACTTATCCCAACTTCTTAGTGATGTGTGATGTCTAATAGCACCCAGAATAATGTCCCCCATTACTTTTCCCAGTTGGCCTTTTACATGGACAAAAAAATCTGCCCGGGTACATATAAAGGGGACGATCACTGACAGTCATGCTCATTGTCAGTCAGTGGTTGTTGGCACGGGCAGATTTTTTTGCCTATGTCAACAGCACAGGTAGATTATTTGTCCATGTAAAAGGGCCATACATGAGCCGAAAAGCTGGCAAACGTGCATTTGTTGCTCATCGGCTGATCATTGGTCCCTTTACACAAGAAATCTTGGGTCCATTTCTCGGACTATGGAAAAAGACTATTACTTTCAGCTATTATCTTGGGCAAGGTTTATTAAAATTCAAGTCTGAAAAACTGTCAGGAGATAATGGAGTATAAAAAAGTAAATATCTGGAGTTACAGCAACTTCCAACTCACTACATCAATATCCAGCCCAATCAGCTCTTTGTCGGTCTTCTCCTCTAGTTGGCCAACTGCCTGGTAAAGGATCTGCCAGAAGAACCACAACAGCATGGTAAGAAAATGGCAAGCATAAAGAATGGTTGTACATGGGAGAAAAATTAGAATAAACCAGTAGGGGAGAGAAAGGAAGGTGGAAAGATGACCGTGAGATAAAAAGATGAGGATAAATGAAAAGTGCAAGAAAATCTAGAGGAATCATAAGAGCCGTCAAGACTTTCTCACATCAATGTGTTGCTGTTTTTCATCAAGGTTCTGAATTAGAGATGTGCAGGTCTTGTTCACGTGCTCACATTCCTCCTGGACCATGGGGTTCTTGATATAGTCAGTTACTTCTGAGTCCTATAAGTAGAAAGTGAAATGGTAAAAGTATTATGAGAATATAAGAAAGACATGTGCCTTAAAACGGCAAGGTCTAACCAGATGTATGGAGATGATATAATACCACTTTATGTGAGTAAAAATATCCTTTGTGCATATCAGCCAAGGACCCTCTCTCTATTGATATTTATATGCCCCACCGGAACATATGGACAGGAATTGTCCTAATGGGACAACCACTTAGTTACCTGAACGTAAGTGCCAGTTGTCTTCTTGCCTTCCTGTAGATCTTTACCGGCGGCCTCTCCATCTGTCACCACTTTCTGCAGATCTTCATACTGATTGACTACGTCACTCACTTTCTTCCCTTCATCAGTGGTGTAAGATGGACTAGTAAGATGGTCCTTAGATGTTGTGGTAAGAGGAGACTTAGTCTGCATAGTATCCTGAGCTAGTAGTTCAGTCTCTGTTGCCCCAGTTAATACTGGGCTGTAGCTGTCAGATGGTTTGGGGATTATCATGGCTGGAAGGGTGGCTGAGGAAGATGCCGCAGTTGTCAGTATCCCATGAAGCGTGTTGAACTGTGTAAAAAGAAACAGATAAACACAGTTTAAGAATATGACAAAATGGTCATCCTGCCCTGCTATTTACCTATTAGTAAAAATACAATTTTTGACAAGTTGCATTATTAAAAATCCAGTTATCCTCGTTTGCAGAATTCCATAAATGTTTTATGATTCTGTGCCAAGTGTATAATACATCTTGAAGTATCACCCACAGTTAGTAGAGTCTGCCAATAAAATTGGGTAGATGCATCTTATGGTACCCACGTAAGATGGGCAGTTAAAAGCTATCGAAACCTTTGACATGTAAAAAATTATTTTTACATATGTTAGTGGTTTCTAAAAACTCCTGTCTCGTCCACCCAGGACATGCTGGGTTTGTTACCTGCAGATCTCACACAAATCCACGCCCTCTGTATCAAAACAATACAGAACCAAAACATTGGAAACACTATCCCTAAATAAACTAACATTGAAAAAGGACCTGCCTAAATGCAGGCAACCTGTCCTGACAAGGACGAACCTGTACCTCAGACACTAGTTTACCCTACATGGGACAGGGAAAATTCACACATTTCTCATGTTCGTCAGGTCCTCCAAGAATTAGTTTTCAAAAAAATGAAAAGCATGTTTTTTCCATACAAGAGATCACATTTCTGGGACACATTATTACCCCAAAAGGTTTTAAGATGGATCCGGAGAAGGTGTGGGTCTGGGTGCTACCAGAAAATGTGAAGGGGCTTCAAAGGTTTTTGGGGTTCACCAATTACTATCGGAAATTTATTAGGGGATTTTTTGTGGTGGTCAAACCTTTGACAGATATGACAAAGAAAGGCTTCCCTTTTAAATGGTCCCCAAAGGCATTACAATCTTTTCATGCCTTGAAGAGATGTTTTGCGACGGCTTTGGTTCTACTGCAACCAGACTCCTCCAGACCTTTCGTAGAGGAGGTTGAGGCCTCAGAAGTTGGGATTGGGGCAGTGCTTTCTCAAGGAACTACTACATAGCAAAATCTTCATCCTTGTGCATTTATTTCATATAATTTTCTACTGCTGAGCAAAATTTTGATATTGGTGACAGAGAGCAGTTGGTAATTAAATGGGTGCTTGAGGAGTGGCATCTCCTCAAAGGGGCTCGGTATAAGGTGATGGTTTTTATGGACCACAAAAACCTGATTTACTTAAAGTCAGTCAAAAGACATAACCCAAGACAGGCGTGGTGGTCACTATTTTTTTCAAATTTCGACTTTATGGTTACATATCCTACTGGCAGTAAAAATGTTAAGGCCGATGCTCTTTGCAGGAGTTTTGTCCCAGTGATTTCGGACAAACCCGCTGCACCCATTCTTTCTGAGGGGGTTATGGTGTCAGAAATTTCACTGGATTTAGAAGAAGAGCAGGTCCTTAAGGCAACGGATTTAGCCCCATCAAGCCTTCTGGCAGGAAAGTTCTTAGTCCCTGTTCATTTGAGGCTGCAGGTGCTTTCTGAAGTATATAGTTCTGTGTTAGCTGGTCATCCAGGAATTAAAAATACCCAAAAATTACTCACAAGAGTTTTTCGGTGGCCGTCATTACAATGAGATGTATTCAGTTTCTTTTTTGCTTGTGAGATTTGTGCCAGAACAAAATCGCCTCATAAAGCCACTGCCGGGAGGTTGATGCCTTTGCCAATACCCATAAAACCTTGGACTCATTTGTCTATGGACTTTATTTCGGATTTGCTGCTTTCTGAGGGTAATACTCTCATTTGGGTTGTGGTTGATCGTTTTAGCAAGATGTGTAATTTTGGGTCTCTTCCCGGTCTTCCCAATGCTAAAGTCTTGTCTAAATCATTCATTACTCATATTGTGAGATTAAATGAGTTACCAGCAAATAGGGATGAGTGAGCACGCTCGGATAAGCCAGTTACTGGAGTGAGCCTCGCTCTTCTCAAGTAACTGCATTCTTGTCCGAGCGTGCTCGGGGGGGGGGGGGGGTGAGCAGCGGGCGGCAGGGAGTAGCCGGGGGCAGAGAGAGAGATCTCTTTCACTCTCTCCCCCGCTAACCCCCCTGCCACCCCCTTCTCCGAGCATGCTGGGACAAGAATGCAGTTACTCGAGAAGAGCGAGGCTCGCTCAAGTAACTGGCTTATCCGAACATGCTCGCTCCTCTCTGCCAGCGAATATAGTCTCTGATTGTGGGGTCCAGTTTGCTTCCAGATTCTGACGTTTTGTTTGCTCTTGGTTGTTTATTCAGCCCTCTTTTTCCTCGGCATATCATCTGGAGACTAATGGACAAATTGAGAGAAGTAACCAGAGTCTGGAACAATACTTGCGGTATTATGTCTCAAAGAATCAGGAGGATTGGTTGGGATTTTTGCCTTTAGCTAAATTTGCGCTTAAAGGGGTTGTCCCGCGCCGAAACGGGTTGTTTTTTTTTTCAATAGCCCCCCCGTTCGGCGCGAGACAAACCCGATGCAGGGGTTTAAAAAAAACAAACGGATAGTACTTACCCGAATCCCCGCACTCCGGTGACTTCTTACTTACCTTGCGAAGATGGCCGCCGGGATCTTCACCCACGGTGGACCGCAGGTCTTCTCCCATGGTGCACCGTGGGCTCTGTGCGTTCCATTGTCGATTCCAGCCTCCTGATTGGCTGGAACGGCACACGTGACGGGGCGGAGCTACGAAGAGCAGCTCTCCGGCACGAGCGGCCCCATTCAGAAGGGAGAAGACCGGACTGCGCAAGCGCGTCTAATCGGGCGATTAGATGCTGAAATTAGACGGCTCCATGGAGACGAGGACGCTAGCAACGGAACAGGTAAGTGAATAACTTCTGTATGGCTCATAATTAATGCACAATGTACATTACAAAGTGCATTAATATGGCCATACAGAAGTGTATACCCCCACTTGCTTTCGCGGGACAACCCCTTTAACAATAGCTTGTTGGAATCTACAAGGACATTGCCTTTTTTTTGGAATTATGGGTCCCAACCATGCTTTGGTCCCTTTTCCAAAAAGGTGTCGGAGGTACCAGAGGAGAATGAGTTCTCCTCTAATATCAACACGGTGTGGGAGGTTATTTAGAAGAACCTTCAGAGGACGGTTTAAAATTTCACGTGGGTGGCGGAATAGGCGTTCTGAGGGGACTGATTTCTTGGTGGGAGACTTGGTGTGATTGTCAACTAAGAACATAAAACTCAAGCAAATGTCCTTCAAGTTAGGTCCATGGTTTATCGGCCCTTTCAAAATCTTTGAAAAAATTAATCCTGTATCATTTCGTTTGGAGATTCCTACTTCTATAAGATTAACTAATGTGTTTCATAAATTTTTTTTTAAAGAAGTTTGTTGATTCAAGAAATGGTTCATCTCTGCCAGCCCTGGTTCTGATTGATGGAGATATTCAATTTGAGATAAGTTGCTTAGTGGACTCTTGTTAAGTTAGGAGATCCCTACAGTATTTCATACATTGACATAGTTATGGTCTTGAGGAGAGGACATGGGTACCAGCTGCAGATTTCCATGCAGATCGATTTGTGAAAAATTTTTACAGACTGAATCTGAATCAACCTGGTCCTAAGGGTCCTGGGGCCCCTTCTAAAAGGGAAGGTACTGTTGCGGCGGTTCTGGGATTGCTGCCTTGCTGACAGCTATCAGGTTTTGTAGGTGTTTCTCTATCTTCTTGCTCTGTAGTTTCAGTTGCCCAATTACAGACAGTCAATCTCTGGAAAGAAGATGATTGACTTTTTCATCCAACCGTTGGATTTAGGGTCCCCATACACATTAGACTTTTGTTGGCTCAACTTTCCCACAGCAGATGATGTTGGGGTTGGAAGGGTGGGGAATGTTGACTTTTAAAGTACGATCCTTTTGTTCCCCATGAGATAAACCAGCACAAGAACTGACTGCTTTAGTTTACCTCCCTAAACACAAAAACATTTGACCGATCCGAACATTCATGTGTATGGAGCAGCAGGGGAAAACAGTCATTCATCTGACAATTGTTGAATGTGTATGGGCTTAAAAAGATTATCTTTCCATCTCCCGATGTCATAAAAGTCCAGTTTGACCAACTTCTGTTCACCAGACATTTGTTCACTCAACATTTTTTCAACCATCAATCTACCTCTATTCATTTACACGGGACGAGTGTCGGGCAAACGATACCTGACACTTGTCCCGGTGATGCTCGCTCATAGAACAAAAATCTACAAAACAGCTATGTTTCAAAACACCTAAATTACCCACTCTCTCACCTTATCTCTATCTTCTCTAAGATCTTGCATTTCTTTATTCATGGAGATAAGTTTCTCCTGTAGGTCATCTAAAAGGAAGGATGTCAGATGTATACATGAGTAGGGTATACTTAAAGTGCTACAACTGTGATTCGGAAAAAAATCTACTTAACTGGTGAAGTTCTGCCAGAGCTCCCAAAACCATTTTTTGTGCAAAAACTCAGCAAACACTTCACTTTTTATTTTAAGATGTCACAAAGCATTACCTGTATTTTTCAGCAAAAGTCCAAGTTCTGAGCGGTCCGCCTTGTCTCTCTCCAGTACATCCACTCTTGTATAAAGCATTGAATGATCCTTAGCTGTGACTCCAGTTGGAAGAGAAAAGGTCACTCCAGGCAACCCAGGAGCAGCCGTAGTACCCATGCCAGTCATAGTCAATCTACTTGCTGTTAAACCATCCTCAGTAACATGTGGGGTCTCCACAGGGTGAGCAGAGTCTTCAGCCTTACTGGATCCTGGTGTCTGAGGCAGTAAAGTGTGAGAAGTGTCCAATATGGGTCCATCAGAAACTAAGATCTCAGCAACGTGGGTAGGTCCAGACATACGACTGGTGTCACTGTCACTAGGTTCTGAAGAATGTGTAGTCTGGGCTTCCTGTGGACATAAGGAAAGTTCAAAGCAATGAGATCAGGCTGTGGTGGGCAGCAAGGGGGATTGATTTTAACTTAAAAAAAAAATGTAAAGGTCAAATTAGACAATATGAAGACAACTAATTCTTGACTGACTACTCTAACGTTAAAGGGGTTGTCCCGCGCCGAAACGTTTTTTTTTGTTTTTTTTTAACCCCCCCCCCCCCCCCCCCCCCGTTCGGCGCGAGACAACCCCGATGCAGGGGTTAAAAAAACAAACCAGAGAGTGCTTACCTGAATCCCGGCGGTCCGGCGTCTTCATACTCACCTGCTGAAGATGGCCGCCGGGGTCTGCTCCCTCCGTGGACCGCAGCTCTTCTGTGCAGTCCATTGCCGATTCCAGCCTCCTGATTGGCTGGAATCGGCACGTGACGGGGCGGAGCTACACGGAGCCGGCATTCTGCACGAGCGGCCCCATTGAAGACAGCAGAAGACCCGGACTGCGCAAGCGTGGCTAATTTGGCCATCGGAGGCCGAAAATTAGTCGGCACCATGGAGACGAGGACGCTAGCAACGGAGCAGGTAAGTATAAAACTTTTGATAACTTCTGTATGGCTCATAATTAATGCACAATGTACATTACAAAGTGCATTAATATGGCCATACAGAAGTGTATAGACCCACTTGCTGCCGCGGGACAACCCCTTTAATGACTCCACTTTTCAAACTCTGTTATATAATCCAGTGTCAAATCATAGATGAGGATCTGAGTAAATGCTCAAGTAAATCCACTGGGACATATTTACTATTGAACATTCAACAGTTTTCGGGTGAAAATTGTGCCAGAAAACTGTCTTACGTTCTTTGCACCACATTTATGACGAGTTTTAGATATTTTCATTCTCGTTCTTTTTTCACCACAGGTTAAAATAATGGGATGAAAAGGGGACAAGCCTAAATGCAGCATTATGCATCTAAAATTGCCCTAAAATTTTGGTGCAAAATTTACAGTAAACTAAGCCAACTATTTTACAATACACCCTGTCACAGAGAACAGCGCGTTCATTTTCCTATCTAGATTGGTTACCTGAGTTTCTGGACGACTTGTCTCACACAATACTTCCATCTTGTCTTCTAGAGTTTTCTACAGTGAAATGCAAAGAAAAAAGAAACGTTTTACCTATAAAACTCATTTCCTCTGTAAGGGTGACTACCCACTACAGTTTTTTTTCACTGTGAAATTCGCAGCGTTTTTTTTTTTTTTCCTGCAGGGGTCTATGGGACTTGTAATGTTAAAATCGCGATTGCACAAAATCGCAATTTACCGCAAAATTGCGATTTTGCGTGATCGCGATTTTAACATTACAAGTCCCATAGACCCCTGCAGAAAAAAACCCGCTGCGAATTTCGCAGTGAAAAAAACTGTAGTGGGTAGTCACCCTTACAAACCAAAAGCGGTGAGAAACAAAAGGGAAGTGATCAAACTAGTGGTACAAAGGATAAAGTTGCATAAGGGGAAAAATGCATCCATCAATGAGCCCTATTAAGGTTAGTCATTTGCCAGAAGAGAAGATTAAATATTCTTTGTGGGAGGGGTGAAATATTGTGAAAAGGTTGTAAAAAAGCAAATAAAAGAAGTCACTGTCCAAGCAAAGTCAAGTAAAAGCCAGGGTTCCAATATTTGGTTGTTGTGTAGGAGAAAGTCCCAAAGGAGTCAATCTTAATTGAGAATAATTAAGATAATGCTACTCCATTGATCAGAAAGGCCTGGATCCTTAAATTAAGTAGAAGGTTGGAGAAAAATGGGCTTAGATATTTAAACAGAGCAGTGAGAAGGTTGTGATAAAGTAGAATTCGGTTAAAGAGAGTAAACGATTCATCTGTTTAGCAAGGAAGGGTGGGTGCACTGCTGATGGAGGAGAAGCCCATGGCTCGGGGTAAGTGCCTCATGAGGCCTGAAGAATGGTGTACAACAGTGCTTCTCAAACTCTGAGTTTGGTCCCACTAGTAGCTTAAACGATTGACGATGCGCTGAGTGTAAATAGCAGCCGTGCTGAACGGCCGCTAGGTTATGTCAATGAAGAGGGGCGCGGGACAGCGAGGAGAGAAATCTCCTGCAGCCTCCCTGCTGTGAGCCAGCAATACGAGCTCCCCTGCATGTGCACAGGAGCTAGCATGAGCGGAGAGGAGTGTCGGCCATCGTTTGTCCAACACTTGTCCAGTCTAAATGGGCCTTAAGGCGCTCCTTAATTATTGCATTTTTTTACAATAGTGATTATATGCAGCACAGGCTTTTCTCTGGATGTTCCAATCTGTGGCTCAGCAGCATAACTGACTAATCCTGCTTATTTTTATGCACTACTGGGTTCATACCATAATTGCAATGGTGTAGCAATATGGGTCACATCTACAACCAGGCCCCCATAGTGACTGACATTGCTGGGCTTGTCCCACTTACCGCACCCATCTGAACCCTATGCACATTAACACTTTCTTCCTGCTCCATCACACAGGAGCGCTGCGCTCACCTTGCCTGTTATGCTGCCAGAGTGGAGAACAACTCCTTCCCCTCCTTCTGTTCAGTATGTGCTGCTATTACTGCAAAGGCGCACGGGGGAATCAATTGCAAAGCAGGGCTCTTTTACTACAAGAGGGCATGGGGGGCTCTAAAACTACTCAAGGGGTCTCTATTATTGCACAGGGGACCCCTTTCATGATGTAGGGGCACAGGAAAAGCTCTATTACTACCATGGTTCAAATCAAGTAGCTGCAGAAAGGGCGATGTTGGGGTGGCCCAAGCTAAATTTTTGCACCTGGGCCCATGACTCTGTAGCTACATAACGGGTACAAGGCTTTCCAAGAAGATAAGTGTCTCAGGTAGGTTGGGAGTATTTGCCCATCACATTAATTACAGTATACAATGTGTAAATGAGTTTAATGAGTAATCAGTACAGACGTTACTGTATGTAGGTAGGTATGTTATATGAGTGTCAATCGCCTACTTACCACACGAGTCTTCAACAATTCCAACTCTTTTGGCTCCTCCTGAGTCGGCTGCTGCAGGTTCTCCTATGAACAGACATCAGAATAAAGTCAAACTGAACATTTACTCATAGACAAGCAGATAATTTAGACGTGCGCCCTACATTCTACCAGTCATGGATTCTAGGGAGGACAAAAGAGGAAAATGTCCCTTAGCTTTTATGATTCACGGGCCAGTATCCCTTAATTTGTCAATTTACAGCAAGGACTGAAAACAAGTTTAAATTGGTATGTTGGATTATGTTATGGAACACCATATTACAGAATTTCAGGCTGTGTGTAAAAGGGGTTGGGTGGCAAGCTCGGAGTTCCCCCAGTTGTCCAGGTAGGTATTGGCTTGGCGGGTGACAAGTGACTTTAGCTCTGGAGCAGGGAGCGTCACGCAGATCTCCATAAGCAAAGTCATGGTCCCCTTGTCCTCCCACGTAGGCAGTTGGGACAGCAGAGACCCATGACTTGGTTCTGGCCATACTGGTTTGGGAGAGGGCTGAGACTTGAAGTAGGCCCTTTCGGCTGCTGTAGCATGGAGGCTTTGCGGGAAACTAACTCAGGCCTCAGGAGCCGTCATTAGTACTTCAACCAAAAAACTTTAATAAAACTGCAAACAAGTGAATGAACGGAGTCCCAGATTTTGGGTTAGCTTTGGTTTTTATACAGAATAACGTAAGATGCGATCAATAGAGGCAGTTATGGTTTTCCACATTAGCGGTGAGATAATTAAAGTTCGTACACGCTTGCTGGGGTCAGCAACAGTCATACCCGGTTGCTGAGGGTGGTCATTGTTTTCAAACGAGCTGATGCTTTTTGGAAGGGAGGCGAAGGGGGACAGAGGAGACCTTGTCCATAGGACAATTACTGCTGCTCCTCAACTTGACTTCTAGCCAAAATCCCACTCAAAGTCCCGTTCCTGCTCCCTATTATAGAGACAGAACACTTAAACAAAACAACATAACGTAACATTAAATACTGACTATCTATACCAGGGGTCCCCAACCACCGGGCCGCGGACCAGGGCCGGGCCGTTAGGTGCTTAGCGACGGTCCGCGGCACCGCCGGGAACTTTTGCTCTAAACACAAGGCCCGCGGGCCGAATCCGGCCCGCTGCCTTGTGCTATGTGGCCCGCGGCGTGCCGACGCCGCTGACCACTGAAGCGATTACCAGCGGGGGCGCCGCAGCTCCCCGCTGGTAATCGCGCTGATCCCGGCGCACACTGACTTCAGTGTGCAGCCAGGATCCCCCTCCCCGAGTCCCCTGCTAATTAGTTGCGCAGGAGAGGACTCGGGGAGAAAGCGTTCTGGGCTACACACTGACGTCAGGGCAAGCAGACAGAGAGCGACAGCAGGGAGGAGGAAAGTATATGGGTTGGGGGACTGCCTATTACTGGGGGGGCTGCATATTATGGGGGGGCTGGTTATTACAGGGGAAGGGGCTGCCTATTACTGGGGGGGTGGGGGCTACTTATTACAGGGGAAGGGGCTGCCTATTACTGGGGGGGGGCTGCCTATTACTGGGGGGAGGGGCTGGTTATTACTGGGGGGGGCTGCTTATTACTGAGGGGGGGACCTGCTTATTACTGGGGGGATGGGGGCTACTTATTACTGGGGGGAGCTGGTTATTACTGGGGGGTGGGGGCTACTTATTACAGGGAAAGGGGCTACTTACTACTGGGGGGGGGCTACTTATTACAGGGGAAGGAGCTGCCTATTACTGGGGGGACCTGCTTATTACTGGGGGGGTACTTATTACAGGGGAAGGGGCTGTTTATTACTGGGGGGGCTGCCTATTACTTGGGGGGGCGCTGCCTATTACTTGGGGGGGGGGCTGCCTATTACTGGGGGGGGCTGCTTATTACAGGGGGAGGGGCTTCTAATTACTGAGAGGTGGGGGCTGTCTATTACTTGCCATGTTGTACTGGTTATGGGAGAGTTAAGTGCGATGTAAAATGTATGTACCGGCGTGGCAAGGCACTTGACAGAGGCTTGACATGCTAAGGAGAAGTCATGGTAGAAGGAATTGGTGTACTGCATTCAATGCGGTTGTATTTGATTACTCTGGCACCTACGGTGAATGATTGTGTAATCTTGCGAATCTCTGGAAATAAAGTTTGCAGTATTTTGATGAAGACGGACAGTTACTAGAGGAATGGAAGTGCCCTGCCGTACCCAAATTGTAACATATTGTTATTGTGGAAGTCCAGTTGGACCTGATTAACATTAAAGTACACAGTGCATGGAGTGAAAATATTGTTTTACAGTTCAGTAAAGTTCATTTTTATTAATGAATCTGTCCTTGTTCTCCATCTGTCACCTGCTGCGCCATCCTGAACCACCACCAGCGACATAGTTAAAATATGGGAATATAAGCAGCTTTGCCAATATTCCTTGAACCAATGGATCAGTCACCATTTTCAACTGCCAGTCTGCTGAATGTCCCAGGCTACAGTAACTGTCAGGGAACTGGGGTCCGGGTACTGGAAGTCCCCAAAAGCTACCCGCAACCCCTGTCCCCACCCACTTGCCCCCCTGGGCTAGGCCCCAGGGCGACAACTGGACGACGGTCCCTATACTCACTAGGGAAGCGGGGCAGGGGGTCAGACTTACAAACAAATACAGAGACAAACAGACAGAGAGGCAAGTCAGGAAGTCCGGGTCAGCAACAGGAGAATACGCGGACCAGGGATCAGGTGAGGTCAAAGTCAGGTTCCAAAGCAGAGGGTCACAACGGGAACTCAGATGAGAACAATGCAGGTGTAGCCTGGAGACAAACATACATTGGCAATGCTGGAGAGAAACAGGCACGTTTAAATGCTGTCAGAACTCCCGCCCCAGCAGCTGATTGGGGCGGGGAGCCTGCCAGCAGCCAGACCCAGGCAAAAGGCAGCGAGTGCAGATCCCAGACATCCAGCAGCAAGTGCAGATGCTGCTAGTCAGGATGTCATGGCAACGTGGACTGCATCGCCATATCTCCAGCAACTGACCACCCAGGCGCCGCTCCCTGAACCCAGGAGCACGCGCCCGGAGCCAGTGTCCGGGACCCTGACGGCCCGGGGAGGTCACCAAGACCGGAGCTCCCCTGCGCCGCACCCGATCAGCGCGGGTGATAGGACCGGTGGTGCGGAGACCCCGAGAGCTGACGGTCCTAACAGTAGCAGGCTGACCTAGATGGACATTGTCTTCATTCAGCCTAACATACTATGTTCAGCCGGGGGAAACACAGCACTCAAGTGAGCACTGTAGCCCCCCATTTTGGAGTTTAGCGGGGGTCTCAGCAGTGAGATCCCCAGTGATGAAAACTTTTGACATGTCTTTATGACGTCAAAAGTTGGCAGAAAGTAAAGTTACTCTTTAGGTAACATGGACTTTCGACCATATTATCACCCCCAATCAATCCAGAAGTATATTTGCTTTCTGATAATCACATATGGGGGTTTAATTTTTTCCAGAAAATTAGTGATTAGATGAGCCCTTTTACACTAAACAATTAACATTCAGATTTTTGTTGGATCACAGGAATCTTAACAATAACTGTTCAGTGTAAACACTGCCTGTGAATGAACGATAAACGTTAATTCCTTCACGTATCATTTGTCATTCAGCTTTAGCAAGCATAAAAATCAAATGACAATCTGCCCATGTAAACAGGCTGTTGTTCATCTATGAATGACTGTTTACTGTGAATAGAGGCGGACAGTCGCAGCTATCTCCATCCTGCACCGCCTCCATTCGCTGAGCAATTATCGCTGGGATGACTGTCTGGCCCTTTAGCACCTGATAGTCGCCTTGTGTAAATGGGCCCTTACTAGAGATGAGTGAATATACTCGTTTCAAGTAATTACTCGATCGAGCACCGCGATTTTCGAGTACTTCAGTACTCGGGTGAAAAGATTCGGGGGGCGCCGGGGGGTGGGGGGAGGCGTGGCGGCGCGGGGGGTAGCAGCGGGGAACAGGGGGGAGCCCTCTCTCTCTCCCTCCCCCCCCCACTCCCCGCTGCAACCCCCCACTCACCCACGGCGCCCCCCGAATCTTTTCGCCCGAGTACGGAAGTACTCGAAAATCGCGGTACTCGAGTGAAAAAGGGGCGTGGCCGAGTACGCTCGCTCATCTCTAGCCCTTACCTCATCACTCCATCTCTATAAAGCTCTTTATTGACTCTACAACCCAGCTGTTTAACCACTCAGACGCTGCAGTCAATGCTGACCGTGACACAGAAGTGGTTTTATGGAAAAAACAAACAAACTTTTTTTTCTTTTATACAAGGTTTTATTAATGAAAAAAGGAGCAAAACAAAAAAGACTATGCATAGTTGTAGTTGGTCTTTGTGAAAACTAATTGTGGCATGTCCCATTCTCATCGGTTTTGTTATAGATTGTAGCATTTTTCAGCATTACACAAACAGACCTGCCTGACTAAACTCTGAGATGAGTGACATGTGGTCTATTATAGTGATGGAGGCACTGGTGACTCCATGGAGATGTACTGTATTGTCACTTGTCATCTCCCCATAGAATCCCCAGGCCCTGATCGGTAGGGTGACAGTGACTGATCATTACCTTACAGACTCCTTCCTCAGTCACCTCCAGTTTCTCCGATAGCTGCATCATCTCCTGCATGTCTTCCATAGCACTGCTGCTGTCTGCCTGCTCTCCAACTTTGGCCTTTTCAAGGATATCTAATCTAGAGGGAATGTTGTTGAGCACCTCCAGCTGCTTCTCTATGTGCAGGATCCTGGGCTCCATCCTGTCCTCCTGACCATCTACCTCTTCCTTCATCACGATACTTCTTGATGGTGGGCATGATTGGGTATCTCCCAGCAGCACTACGCTGACATCCTGGATGTTTAAGTGTTGGATGATGGCATGAAGAAGAGTGTGCAGAGCAGAGAAGTTCACTGTTCCGACCACTGGGGTCCCGAGGGCCAAATCGGCCAGGTCAGACAGACGGATTGCCTCCATGCTCCTTCCTCCATTTACCGAACAGTTGGAGCTGAACATCAGCCTATAAGCAGAACACTACAGCCAGCTGTGATGTCACAGTGCTCCACTAGTGACGTCATGAACAGCTGAGCCTTCTTCAGACTTCTTACTATCACATTTCCAAATATAATATTGTATGAATGAAAAGAAGGGTCTGCATTCTGTCAAATACTTACATGTATGAATATTCACGTCTCTGTTTAACAATAAAGGACATGGATTTTGAAAAGCTGTTTATGTCAATGAGTTTTTCTTCCAGGCAAAAACCTAAAAAAACCTAGACATAGACAAGCCTTCCAAAAAAGCACCGATTTCCGGTAAAACAGCACAATGGCGCTGATTTTGGTTTTTGCTGAGTTCCTCTGGTTTATGATCTCCAAGATTCACCAACTGAAAAAAGTAACATTAGGGTACTTTGACATGGAATGATTATCGTTCACCCGAGCGAACTATATTACATTTTGCTCATTCACTCAGGCAGTCAGTTTAGACACAAAGATAAAAAGGTTTTTTTTGTTTTTTTTTAACAGGATCGTTCAAGTGACTGTACAAGTGAATGAGAACGACTGAATGATCGGCGTTTAAACAGAACAATTAGCGAATGAGCTAACGAAGGTTTTTAAGCTTGCATGAAATGAACGATAAGGAAAACAAATTATTGCTCATCGTTGGCTGCATTCACACTGAACGGTTATCGTTCTTTTCCGCTCGTTTAAAAACATATTTTTGAACTACAATCGTTCCATGTAAAAGGGCCTTAGGCCTTAGTCAGACGGGCGTTTTTTGCCGCGATTTGCGGATCGCATGACGGATGCGCATCCGCAAATCGCGTGACCGGTGCGCGCAAGTCGCCCGCAAATCGCCCAAAAATCTGCTCCTAGCCGCGTTTCATTAGAAACGGGCCGGAGCTGTCCAGCGCATTGCATTCAATGGAGACGGCAATACAGCCGTCTCCATTGAAAGCAATGCGCTGCGGGCGAGTGTGGGATGAATTGTCGGTAAGGGCTTAAATATATAAGCCCTTCCCTGCAATTCATCCTAAAATGTGTTAAAATAAAAAAAAATTGCATTCTCACCTTCTGCCTGCAGCTCCGGGCAGCCGTCCTGCAGTGGGTGTGAAGGGGGTGTGAGTCAGACCTGCCCCCTGATTGGCTCAGCGCTGAGCCAATCAGAGGCATGCCTCACTCACACCCATTCATGAATTCATGAATGGATGTGAGTCAGACCTGCCCCTGATTGGCTCAGCGCTGAGAGGCAGCAGTCACTCACCCATTCATGAATTCATGAATGGGTGTGTGAGTGAGCAGAAGAGAAGAATTTGTGGCAGCAAGCAGCGATGCAGTAAAAAACTTCTTCCTTTATTACTCCATACACATACGACGTTTCGATCAACACAGTGATCTTTGTCAAAGATCACTGTGTTGATCGAAACGTCGTATGTGTATGGAGTAATAAAGGAAGAAGTTTTTTACTGCATCGCTGCTTGCTGCCACAAATTCTTCTCTTCTGCTTGCACTACTTTGGGGTCTCAGGATCCGGATCCCTTTTGTGGCGTGCACAAGGTTGGTCCCACCCTGTGGGTTGAGTGGAGTAGTGCTGCCCTGAATTGTATTATATGTTCTGGGTGTGTGAGTGAAACCGGCCTCTGATTGGTCAGGCTGTGACCAATCAGAGCAGATCATTCAGCAGGCGGGGATTTTAAAGCCCCGCCGGCTGAATAGTGCCGAGAAGCAGTTCAGGAGAACTGACAGCAGCCGCGGCTGGACTCCGGCTGCAGCGGAAAGGTGAGTATACAATTTTATTTTATTTTAACACATTTTAGCATGAATTGCAGGGAAGGGTTTATATATTTAACCCCTTCCCGACAATTAACCCCGCGCACGCCGGCAGCCCATTGCTTTCAATGGAGCGGCTGTATTGCCGCTCCATTGAATTCAATGGGCAAACATCGTTCTTCTCTGCCACAGCTGTTACAGCTGTGGCAGAGAAGAATGATTTGTCTTCTATATGTTCTCAATGGGGTCGGCGCTGCTGCCGCTGGCCCCATTGAGCGCATATACAGAAGCAAACAGGAATCGCAGATCGCAGATAGGTGCGATCTGCGATTTTTTGTTCTATAATTTTTCGGACGAGCGCATAAAAAGCGCTCATGTGTCCGATACCATTGCGAAGCAATGGTTTTAAAAAAATCGCCGGACGCATGCGCATGCGCAAATCGCGGCAAAAAACGCCCGTCTGACTAAGCCCTTAGATAGAGGGAGTTCAAGTGAAGCCTAGATAGCACAGAAGAGAGAAGATCACTGCTAACTATGGAATGAAATTACAGGACATATATAGACTACCAAGCTTTCCTTCCATGCATGTGCTGCTACCAATTCCCCTAAAAAATAAGAACTATCCCTATTTTTGGTGGAGTGGGG
Source organism: Eleutherodactylus coqui (assembly GCF_035609145.1). Taxonomy (NCBI): domain Eukaryota; kingdom Metazoa; phylum Chordata; class Amphibia; order Anura; family Eleutherodactylidae; genus Eleutherodactylus; species Eleutherodactylus coqui. The sequence continues at coordinate 68,375,474 of NC_089849.1, forward strand.
AGTTGAAATATAAGTCCTCCCCCAAAAATAAGCCCTAGCAAATTGAAAAAAACCCCCAAAAGATCAATACTCACCTAGCCGGTGGCGTCTGAGTCTCTCACACTGGTCCCCGGTGCTGCAGCAGGCTGCCGTGTCCTCTGCACTGACACAGAACTCTCCTCCTGGTGACGGGGCTTTGAATACCCCGCGTCCAGCAAGAGAATGCAGCGATTGAATCGAGTGCCAGCCAATCAGAGCCAGCGCTCAATCATTCACAGCCATTCAGTGAATGACATCACTGAATGGCTGTGATTGGCTCATCGAGCGCCAGCTCTGATTGGCTGAGCCACGGCGCTCATGAGCCAATCACAGCACTTGCTTGCTGGAGGCGGGCTATTCAAAGCCCCATTACCAGAAGGAGAGTTCTGTGTGAACGCCGAGGACACTGCAGCCTGCTGCATCACTCCTGCAACTCAGCAGTGTCTTATTTTCAGGGAACTTCTCATGCAAATAAGGAAGATGGAACAATACCTCTGCAGCGCCACCTATTGGATGGCAGCATTCCTGCAAATCAATGTACGACTTTTTAACAAGTCTGTAAAACAATGATTGGGAATAGGAATTGTTTTACAGACTTGTAAAAGAGTTGTACATTGATTTGAAGGAATGCTGCCATCCAATAGGTGGTGCTGCAGAGGTATTGTTCCATCCTCCTTATTTGCATAAATAACCCAGAGGAGCATGCATGGACTTATAAGTCTCCTCACTCTCTTTTCAGATGTCTTCTCATACCCCTTCTGGGTGATCTCCTTGGGGAGAGACAATGCCATCGCCCGAACCCTGCACCCCCTAGGTGTCTCCACACACTTTTTGAGTGTTCTCCTTAAGTAGAGACGACACCCCTCTTGACCGGCTTCTTCTCATGGTGGTGGAATAAGGAAGCAGTGGTTTTGCTCAGCTGATCACACACTGCCTACAGCTACAATGCTGCTTTCTGAATGCAAACAAACAGTATTCCATGCTAAAAGAGGAAATTAAGTGGTTACGAAATGATTGTGGAGAACTGAAACATAGCCGATCAGAAGAAAAGAAACTCAATGAGACTAAATCATGTGCCGCGAATGTCACTTGCAGATTCCGGGAAGCTCGCCGCCATCAATTGTTTTTACGCTCTTTTCTAAACTAAAATCAACACTAAACAAACAATGAACAAAAGGTGCAATAGTAGCACAAAATAGAATATAAATAGAGATGAGCGAACGTGCTCGTTTAGGACAATTACTCGATCGAGCATCGCTTTTTTTCGAGTAACTGCCTAATCGGGGGAAAAGATTCGGGGGGCGCCGGGGGTGGGCGGGGGGTTGCTGTGGGGAGTGGGGGGAGATGGAGGGAGAGAGAGAGCTCCCCCTGCTACCCCCCCGCTCCACCCCGGCGCCCCCCGAATCTTTTCGCCCGAGTAGGAAGTTACTTGAAAAAAGCGATGCTTGATCGAGTAATTGTCCTAAACGAGTACGTTCGTTCATCTCTAAATATAAACCATGTCATGTGTTACGAGACAAGAGGCCAAAACCAAATCTTAAGCAGCAAGGAAGAAAACAGTCATGTTTTTCTAAGGGCTCATTCACATGGACGTATTTTGCATCTGTACTGCAATGGTATTTTTTATGAGCATAATATGGGCAGCACAGAACTCCATTGGTTTCCACTGGTGTATTGGGTTTTACACGGGTGAGAAAAATTGGAGCATGCCAGGTTTTGGTCCGTATTATGGACCAAAAACACCCATTGAAGTCTATGGGAGTGAATATGTATGTTAAATGTGCATTCACTATGTTTTTATACATGAAGCCAGGAGACAATGTAAAAAAAAGTGACATCACTTGGTCCTTATCGTGGCTGTTGTTTTTTTTGCGCTTGAAAAACGGTGGATAAGCAAAAAAAATGCATAGGCAACAACTATGCATTAAACACGCACATATACATGCAAAACTACATATGGATGAGCGAAAGGACCCTTGTACTGCACATTCTGGCTATAAATATGGTCATGTAACTGCTTCCATGTATGCTTTAAACTTTGGTTGCCTATTACAATTTATACATAGTGATGCGTGCACCAACTATGCTGCCATGCTTTCCTTGGTACAACCTTCCATCGAGTTGGTAAATATTTCCAATATGCCAAAAGTCAGAGGCAGCAGTTGTATTAAAATATTAGCATTTATTAACTTCTGAAAATACCGTGATGTGACATTTCGGCCGTGCGTGGCCTTTTTCTAGACAAAAAAGTGAATATAAACAGACAAGCTATTTTTGAAGTTGTTGGTATACCATATATTAGCTTTACATATATACAAAAAGGTCTTGCACTAGCTAAATGTGTCCTGAAAGAGTTTTTGCCATCTTCTTCAGTAACTTTTTTTATGCTGTTTACTGGGGAATTTCAGGCCACACCTTTGCTATCAGCTAGTCATCAGCTGGGCAAGAAAAATGAAAAAAGCACATACAGAATGGGAGGAATTGGGCTAAGCAGCACATGTGAGAAAGACTTGGGTATACTAATAGATCACAGACTGAACATGAGTCTACAGTGTGATGCAGCACCAAAAAAGGCAAACACAATATTAGGGTTTATTAAGAGAAGGATAGAGTCTGTTTTCTAGATCAGGTGAGTAATTATCCCATCTCTACTCTTCCTTAGTCAGACCTCATCTGGAATACTGTGTCCAGTTCTGGGCACCCCAATTTGAAAAAAAGACAAACTGGAGCAAGTTCAGAGAAGAGTTACCAAGATTGTGAGCGGTCTGCAAATCATGTCCTATGAGGAACGGTTAAAGGATCTGGGGATGTTAAGCTTGTGGCCTATTTGCAGTTACACTAAGGAAATAGAAAGAAGTGATCCTACATCGCGAGATTGGGTGGGGGGAGGGAACAGGTCCCCCTGTGTCTAAATCAGTGGGGTCCTTGCTGTTCTCACCCCCACTTCACTTGATGGGTGAGAACTTGTAATTTCATCCAATAGCTGGAATACTCCTTTAACATGTAATTTCTGCTGCACTGTGGACACTAAAAACAAAACCCAAAAAACAATGGAGCAATTGTGATTTTTTTCCTATTTGCACTCACTTAAAAATGTTTAACATTTTTTCAATACATTATATGGTATATTAAATAGTACTATTAAAAATACAGAACATCCTGCAAAAAAACAAGCCATCCTACGGTCATGTCGACGGAAAAATAAAGTTGTAGCTCTTGAAAACCTAGGATAACAAAAAAAACCAAAAAGGAGTTTTTGAGAAAATGTGATATACAATCTTTATCAAAAAAATGTTTCCCTAAGGCTTTATTCCCACGAGCATATATAGGCTGCCGTTTTACGCTACCATCTGTGGCGTAAAAGCTCGTGGACGGGCGCACAAATCTAATGTTTGTGTGCCCGTTCAGATGGCATGGGGCACGGTGCATATACGCCGAGGCTGTCATGCCATTGCCCCCCCCCTCCTCCAGCTGATTGCAATGGGAGGGTTGGGACGGTGGCAGAGCTAAGCGCCGCCCTGTCTCTTCCTATTGTTGGCTGCGGATAAGAGGCAGGAGCTTAGCTCCGCCCCCATCCCTTACCTACAGCCAGCAATGGGAGAGGGCGGGACGGATGCCACTTAGCTCCGCCCCCTCCCATTGCAATCAGATGGAGGGGAGGAGAGAAGAGGGAGGGAGTTTAGCAGTCACGCTGCTAAACTCCCTCCCACCTCCGGCCGCTGTCAATGGCTCCCATAGGAGCCCATGCAGCGGCCGACGTATTACAGACCAAAAGATAGTTCCAGGACTATTTTTTTGGGCCCGACATAAAAACGCCTGGCGCTATATTGGCCGGCTGGGCGCTTTTACGTCACGGGAATACGGCTATGTGATCTCATGCATTTGAATTCAATGCCTCAGAACACAGCGTATATCAGCCGACCGTGAAAACGGCGGGCCGATATACACTCGTGGGAAAGAGGCCTTAGAAAGATTTTTTGTTTTGCTGCAAAACTCAGCATGCAGTTCCATCTCAAGCTGATACATGATATACAAATGATAAGAGTTGTGGGGTGATTAGATGAACAGTCTTGCCACCTGAGGCCCTGAAAAGTGGTTCCCCCCTTGGCCTACAATAAGGCTCTCAGAGGCTCCTTGTGTGTAGTGACCTCTTCTTCCGCTTGTGTAGAGCTTGTTGACCACTAGACGCCTCTACGACGCAGAGAAGAGATTTTGCCCCGTTACCAGAGTCTGAGAGGGGAGCATTATTGGAATGCGAGAAGCCGCATGATCGTATCGACAAATTGCTCATCACCTGGCTGTTCTGAGCAGACTATTAGGGCGGGTTAATATGGCCATCGCTGAGGAGCTTCCACAGCGTTTTACAGCTGTGAAATCGGCCGTGACACTGCGTATGGCGGCAAAATTGTACTACGCATGACCGCGTACACATGCAGGCGGTCATGCGCAGTACATCTTTTTTGTTTTGTTTAGATTTTCATATGATGCATATACCCGCAAACCATATGCAATGTAATATGCTGCATTCTGCTGCCCCCTGCTGGGGTGATGGTCTGGGTGGGTGATGCATGAGCTTCCTGTGTGTGGCATTCTCCTCAATATGATTGTTCTCAGCAAGAGAAACCAAGTAAACTTGTAGATGGTCAACAAAATACATGATGTTATAGCAAGCATTCGAACCTACTCAGGGTTCTTCCTCAGGCTTAAATGAAATAGATCCGAAGAGACATACAAATATATATGAAAAGGCACAGACATGATGTGATTAATTTGCACTTAAAAAATACCAGAACAGGATGAGTAGAGGAGTAAATACCTAATTAGTCCACTGATAAAGACACACCTTGAGGCCAATGGGATTGCCTCTGAATCGGTGTTACAACTCACAAGATTCATCCTCACACACAATTACTTCTCCTTTGGCAAAAAGATATTCCTGCAACTCACCATGGGCAGTAAAATGGCACCGCAATATGCCAACCTTTTCATGGTAAAACCGGAGAGTGACTTTCTAGCCTCCTGCCCCAACAAACCATTGGCCTACTTCCGCTACATTGATGACATCATAATCATCTGGACCAACACCGAACGAGCACTGATAAGATTCCATGAGAGATTCAATGCATTCGACAGACATTCCTGTAGCAAAATCCTATTGATCGGCCCACATACCTCAGAAGAAAGGAAAACCGCAAAGAAACTCCATCATACACAAGGATGACCATCTGAAAACCATATTCACAGACCCTCCCCTTCTGTGTTACAGGCAACCTCCAAATTTGAGGAACCTTATAATCAGGAGTGCATTGCCCTCTGACACACAAAAAGGAACTTATCCCTGTAAGGTAAGGAGCTGTAAGACCTGCTGACATATACGGACCGCAGACAGGATACAAATCCCCAACACACAGCAGGACTATAAGATCTCGGGGACATTCATGTGTTCCACGTCCGATGCTGTAGTAAATGTCCTGTTGGGGGCCTTTATGTTGGTGAAACAGGACAAAAACTGAAAGCGAGAATGAGGTCTCATCGCCACACAATTAAGGAGAGAAAGACGGAATTACATGTGGTCGAGCATTTCTCTAGTCACGGACACAACATACAAGATATGAAAGTTACCATGCTAAAAGGCAATTTTAAGTCTCAACGTCATAGAAGAATTTTGGAGCACAAGTTTATAACCATTTTGATACTCTCAAAAATGGAATGAACCTCGGAGGGGGCTTTGTGCATCAGTGGAGAATAACACACATGCCTGGTGACCCTTACACCATTTTAGAGACCATAGAACTTTAACATCTCTTATCAGTGTACAAATTAAGTATTTACTCCTCCACTCATCCTGTTCTCGTCTTGTTTTAAGTGCAAATTAATCACATCATGTCTGTGCCTTTTCATATATATATATATACACACACATTTTTTCGGATGGGTTCATTTAAGCCTGAGGAAGAACCCTGCGTAGGTTTAAAAGCTTGCTATAACATCATGAATTTTTGTTAGCCATTAACCCCTTAACGCCATGGGACATCCAGTTATGTCCTGCAGCGTCAAGCTATGTATGAAGAGAGATCGCGGGGCGATCTCTTTTCATACAAACACATGCGCCGGCTGTTCTTTACAGCCAGCTCCCGCCCGCAACGGCTTCGATAAGCCGCGTGGCTCATCGGAGCTGTTAACCTTTTAAATCCCCTGGCCGATGTTTCGGGATCCCATATGGCCCCCCACGTTGAGATCACGGGTTTGCCTTGTGGCTGTCATGGCAGCCAGGGGCCTTCTGAAAGACCCCAGAGCTGTCATAACAGAATGCCTATCAAGCCATGGCTTGATAGAATGCCTTTGAGGTCACGATATAATGTAATGCTATGGTATTACATTATACTGTAGGAGCGATCAAAGCATTAGACCAAAAAGAAGAGTAAAAAAGATTTACTAATTATTAAAAAAATAAAAAGATAATAAAAATTTAAAAAAACACACTTGACCTATTTATAATAAAATCATAAAACAAAAATACATATTTGGTATCGCTGCGTCCGTTAAAGTCTGATCTATCAAAGTAGCGCATTATTTACCCCGCACGATGAACATCGTCAGAAAAATAAATAAAGAACACCAAAACTGCGCTTTTTTTTTGGTCACCCCGTCTCCAAGAAAAAAAGTAATAAAAAGCTATCAAAAAGTCGTACGTATTTCAGAATGGTACCAACAGAAACTACAGGACGTCCCGCACAAAATAAGATTTGGCACAACCATGTCGACGGAAAAATAAAAAGAGTTATAGTTGTCAGAAGATGGCGGCGGAAAGTAATTTTGAAAAATGAAATATCTGAAAAAAAATAAAAGTAGTACAGCAAAAAAAAAACAAAAACTTATAAAGTTTGCTATCGTAGTAATCGTACTGACCCATACAATAAACTTATCATGTCGGTTTTGTTGCAGTTTACGTGCCGTAGGAACAAGACGCACCGAAAGATGGCGGAATTCTTTTTTTTTTCCATTTCGCTCCACTTAGAATTTTTTTAAAGTTTTTCAGTACATTATACGGTACATGACATAGTACCATTGAAAAATACACATCGTCCTGAAAAAACAAGCCCGCAGACAGCGATGGCGATGGATAAATTAAGGAGTTACCATTTTTTAAAGGGGGGGAGGAAAAAACGAAAGTGGAAGATAAAAAAGAGCTGCGCTCCCAGTGTCCTCCTCCTCCCCAGCTGCAGGCAGGGCACTTCTCTTCCGCAGCCGGCTCGTCCAGCACCCGCAGGCCGCAGCATGGAATGCAGCATCTGCCTGGAGGTGTTCAAGAACCCCCTGACGTTGGAGTGCGGCCACAGCTTCTGCCAGGACTGCATCCGTCGGCACTGGGACCAGGAGGAAGCCGCGACCTCCTTCTCCTGCCCCGATTGCCGGGCTCGCTTCGACAAGCGGCCGGAGCCCAAGAAGAACGTGAGCCTGGAAAAGATGGTGCAGGAGATGAAGAAGAGCCGAGCTCCGCTGCCCCCTGTGCAGGCAGACGCCGGTGCCCACAGTACTGCGCCCACTCTGTGCCAGCGCCATCACCGAGCACTGTCCTTCTACTGCTGCACCGACAGCCGCTGCATCTGCTACAAGTGCCTGCAGAACGGCTGCCGGGACCATGACTGGCAGGACATGGAGGAGCTGAGCCAGCAGGAGAAGGTGAGAGCGGATCCTAGCTCTAGGACCCTCTGGTAAACATGCCTGGCCACAATACCTTACCTGCCCTGAGCTTACTCACCTGTTAGATGCCAGTGTAGCCCATCTATATAGGCTGGTCCGCTAGAGATCAAGTGGGGTCTCAGCAACCAGGACCCTCCATAACTCAAAACTTTTGACATATCAAAAGTTTGTAGAAAGCACAACTACTTTTACTCCCCCCCCTCCTTTTTTTTTTCTTTCTTCTCCTCACTTTCAAAACATGACAATTGACAACTCTCTTATTTATCCAGCAGCCTGACAGCTTGTTTTTTGTATTTTTCAATTAACATATAATGTTTTGCAAAACTTTGAAAACTTTTACAATTTCGAAGTGGAGTGAAATGGGGGAAAAAACCCACAAAATTCTGGGAAAGGGGGAGGAATCCTTTTTTTATGGGATATACTCTGCAGCAGATATGTAACGATAACTTAATTCCATGGGCCGGTACGATTACGACAATACGAAATGTTTATAGATTTTTTTTGTTTGTTTCTGTACTATTTTTAAAAAAATATACATCTTCGGAAAAACAAAATTATTTTCTGCCCCCATCTTCCAACAGCCATATCTTTATTTTTTATCGTCCTCGTTGTGCGAGGGCTCGTTCTTTTTGCGGGACGTCCTGTAGTACTATTTCAGAGCGCATACAATTATTTGGCCGCTTTTTATTAATTTTTGTTTTGGAGTAACCAAAAAAGCGCAGTTCTGGCGTAATGTTTTTTTTTCCCAGGCAACGGTCAACATGCGGGATAAATGATGTGGTACTTCGATAGATCTGACTTTTATGGACGCAACAATACTGAATGATTTTTTATTTTTAATATGAGAAACGGTTTGTTTTTTTTACTTTTATTATCATCTATTTTTTCTAATAATTAATAAAAACTTTTTTTTCCCCATGCTTTCTTTTTTAGTCTCCATAGGGGACTTGAACTTGCGATTGTTTGATGGCTCCTGCAGTATAATGTAATGCCATAGTATAACATTATACCTTGATCTGACAGGCATGGCGTGATAGACAGTGGGCTATGGCAGCGGTGGAGGGCATTTTAGAAACAGCCGACACCCGCATTGTATGGTACGGGATTCGCTCCCGATCCTCCTCCATACAAACCACGAACACACAGGTCTTAACCCTTTCCAGTCCAATGTCGGGCCTGCCCCGACATCATAATTTCCCTCCACAGCTTCGATGTCGGGGCAGGCCCAACACTGCAGTGCAGGAGTGCATCTGCACCCAATCATCAGACACATCGGGTGCAGATGCACTCCTGCACTGGTCCTCATTGAGGAGCCCTGAGGAGAAGGCAGAAAGGGTTTTTAACCCTTTCTGCCTTCTCCTTTACACATAACATAGCGCTCAATTAGCGCTATGTAATGCAGGAGATTCCGGCCGGCGATCATGTGACCGCCGGTGTCACCTGACCCCCAGCGGTCACATGAACGCCGAGTCGGGAGCCTGCACCGTGGGGGGGGGGGGGGGCTGCTTACCTTTCCGGCGTTTTCTGCATTCTCCCTTCTGTCTCCCGACTCAGCGATCATGTGACCGCTGGGTGCCACCTGACCCCAGCGGTCACATGATCGCCGAGCCGGGAGGCAGAAGGGAGAATGCGGAAGACGCCGGACAGGTAAGCAGCCCCCCCCCCCCCCCCCCCGGGGAGAATGGCTGAGAAAAAATAATTGGATTGGAAAGGCTTAACTGTATGTCCTGTGTGACAAGCTGTAGTTTTTTATTGGTACAATTTTGGAGTACCTGTGGCTTTTTTATCACTTTTATTGCATCTTTTGGGAGGCAAAATGAACATGCTATGGCAACCCATCGGCCTTTATTGAATACATGGCGGAGGGCCAATGACGTCAGAGAACAACAGCTGCACTTCTGAAGACAGCACTCAGTTGTATGCAACTCAGATTATTCCTTGGGACTGCAGCTGTTGCTTGATAGTTAAAGCGACCCTCCGGGCCTAGAGAATCAAAGATGGCCACACCGGCTTCTCTGACTACCGGATGTACACTGTGTATCAGTATGCAGCCTAACTCTCATACACTACACCTGTTTGACCAGTGCGGTCAACGTGAGCAGTGCTGACCAGTCAGAGCCACGTGTATGTCTAAGACTACTAACACATACTAGTACACAGTGTGCATTGGGGAGTCAGAGAGGCGTTTCGGCCATCTCTGTTCCTCCAGGCCCAGAGGATCCCTTTAAAATTGGAAAGTCACACTATAACAAGTCTCTGTATAGCTGCAGCCTGTGTAGATTCATTAGTCACTCGTAGACTTTACTGATACATTTTTTCCAGGAGTCAGAGGGATGGAATAATGTAGCCTACTACTACTGGGGAGTACCAGACAGACTGAGGCCTTACTCAGACGAGTGTATTTAGCCTGCCTATTCCACTCGTATTTTTTTACATGCGTACGCAGCAAATACACATGTAACTAGCCCTCCATGATTACATTTCAGAAGACCAGTGATGTTAAGTTAAGTTAAGGCTCTTTTATGGTGGATACGAAAAACAAAAATCTGGTCCTGAAGGGGTTAAAGAGGTTGTATGGTTTGTTTTTTAGGGGATCTCCAATCTGATAAAGAATATTGCAGACTACTGCTAGACGTATTACAAATAATGGATTCTCCGATCTCTCGCTGTCCATAATAATGTGCACTTCCTTTATAAACCTTATTCTTTACTTCTTCTTCTTTCCATACAACAGAAGAAACTCTCGGCTGACTTGTTAGCCAGCGAATGTCAACAGAAGCAAGCGGAAGAAAAGATCGAAGAGTGGAAGAGTAAAATCAAGAACATTAAGGTAATGTATGCATAAAGTTGTCTGAGTAGGGGGTCAGGGCTTTGTAGACTCAGCAGCTTTTGCTTTGGGAATCTGTGGGGGTCTGTGCTCACAAACAGTTATCCCATTGTCTCCTGTATGACCTATTAGAAAACATTTGTTCATAGTGGCTATCTGTTTGAAGTTGGCCATGCACATGAGCGGGGATGTTGGCTGAACCTGCCAACTTCAGTAGGATGCGCTGTCCATCTAATGTGTCTGGGATGTTCCAGCTCTCCCCTGATGGCAGATCTTCTCACACAAGTTTAGCCACCACCCGATGGGACTAGCTATAGCTTATTCTCCATTCCCTATCCAGAACATGCATGTGTTAGGGAAGGGGATGACAATAATAAGTCTCCTCACATCTTCTAGGTGCTCTCCTTAAGGAGAAAAGATACCTTTCCTGACCCTCAACTATAGGCCTCTCACCAGCCAAGCCAGAAACTAGCTGCACACTGATGAGGGGCAAACACCCGGAAACAGCTGTCTGTGTATAGTTATATTCTTCTGAAGAATATTCTAGTTTTGGCTCACAATTCCAAGTCATTGTTACAAGGCTTGTTTAAAGGCCTGGCATTGACTTGCAGGAATGCTGCCTTCCAATAGGTGGCGCTGCAGACGTATTGTTCCATCTTCTCATTTGCATATTACCCAGAGGAGCATGGATGGCCTCATAAGTCTTCTCACATCTTCTAGGTGCTCTCCTTAAGGAGAAATGATACCCTTCCTGACCCTCAACTATAGGCCTCTCACCAGCCAAGCCAGAAACTAGCTGCACACTGATGAAGGGCAAACACCCCGAAACAGCTGTCTGTGTATAGTTATCTTCTTCTGAAGAATATTCTGGTTTTGGCTCACAATTCCAAGTCATTGTTACAAGGCTTGTTTAAAGGCCTGGCATTGACTTGCAGGAATGCTGCCTTCCAATAGGTGGCGCTGCAGACGTATTGTTCCATCTTCTCATTTGCATATTACCCAGAGGAGCATGGATGGCCTCATAAGTCTTCTCACATCTTCTAGGTGCTCTCCTTAAGGAGAAATGATACCCTTCCTGACCCTCAACTATAGGCCTCTCACCAGCCAAGCCAGAAACCAGCTGCACACTGATGAGGGGCAAACACCCCGAAACAGCTGTCTGTGTATGGTTATCTTCTTCTGAAGAAGATTCTGGCTTTGGCTCACAATTCCAAGTCATTGTTACAAGGTTTGTTTAAAGGCCTGGCATTGGCTTGCAGGAATGCTGCCTTCCAATAGGTGGTGCTGCAGAGGTATTGTTCCATCTTCTCATTTGCATATTTCCCAGAGGAGCATGGATGGCCTCATAAGTCTTCTCACACCTTCTAGGTGCTCTCCTTAAGGAGCAGTGATACCCTTCCTGACCCAGGGAGAACATGAGTATTCCCTAGTACAGTGAATGACTGAACCATCTAGCGAACAGATTTCAGCCATTTATCTGCGGAAAGTGTCTGCCGACGGAAGAGTCTTTGTTTGCTCATTCGCTCACGTGAACGATTTCTTGCTCCGTGTAAAAGGAACCTAAGGTGTATGTGAAACCCTTTCCCAGCCAGGACATAAACTTATCCTGGGACATGAAGGGGCTCAAACTTGCTGTAGGGTACAGCAATGAAAGAAAACCTCGCACTCCGCCTGTGTAGACTGTATACTCAAGCGCAGCAGTCCTTCAAAGCTAGAGCGGCTGACATGTAGCTGGTGTCTACTCTGGCTCATCGAGGGCGAATCCCTATTATGATATTGATAGATCACTTTACATATCATCTTAGTGCATTAGTGAGAATCAAAGAAGATTACACATCAGAATTCTGGTGCATAAGCAAACTTAGGTTATGTTCCCATCTCGGCTGCTGGCGCAGATCCATCAGAAAACTGCCAGACACAGTAGCACAGCATGGTGTACCATTTTGTCGGGTCAGGAACGCTATCTTTTCTCCATAGGGAGAGCACCTAGAAGGTGAGTGAAAAGACTTGTAAGGTCATTCATGCTTCTCTGGGAAATATGCAAATAAGGGAGATGGAATAATACCTCTGCAGCGCCACCTGTTGGAAGGCAGCTTTCCTGCAAGTCAATGTTAGACTCTTTATGCAAGCCTTGTACCAATGACTGGGAATTTTGTCTGGTAAAGTGCCGGAGATATGCTGGAATGGTTGTTACGTCTATAAAACGATAGTGGTAAAGCTCTAATAGCCTGTTAATGTCTCTACACATTCTCACAAGATATATATATATATATATTTTAATCCAATGACTCTAGGATTTTCATGAAAAGATGGTGTCTGGAATAATCGCTAAATTTGAGCAAGTGCAAAAGTCACTGGAAGAATGTCAGATCCTCGTCGTAGAGTCTGTGAACTGTGAAAAGAATGCAGCGCTGACGCAAGTAGAAGAACATGTTTTGCAGCTACAGCGCCATCATCAGGACCTAAAGGAGCATCAGAAGGAGGTAGAAATGCTGCTAAACAATAATGGGGTTGCATTTCTCGAGGTGAGTGATTTGTTGAGGCCACGGGCCTTGAAATTTGGGGTTGAAAAATGGTCATTTATGTTGTGTTTCACACTAATTTATTTAAAGGGAACCCGTCATGTTGACGTAGTTTTGTGGGAAAGGATTAGGTGGGACTCGTATTTTATTCTTGGCTTCGGAGTCCATCGGGGGTGTTATCAGTGGTTGGGAGTCCATCGGGGGTGTTATCAGTGGTTGGGAGTCCATCGGGGGTGTTATCAGTGGTTGGGAGTCCATCGGGGGTGTTATTAGTGGTTGGGAGTCCATCGGGGGTGTTATCAGTGGTTGACAGCTTCCCTACGTTAGTGTGTGTATATAGAGATAGCTGTCAATCACTGATAGGACCACCCACTGGACTCCGAAGCCCAGACAGAATAACATACACATCCTAGTGAATCTTTCCCCATGAAACTATAGGGTGGTCTAAAAAATGTGTACAAACTTCAATAGTGGCTATCTATGTCCTTTTTTAAAATCCAATTAAATTATGGAAAATATGTACGATTATGTGTCTCTAAAGATACATACGATTGCTAAAGTCACCATGTGGCCATCAAGAGAATCAAATAAAAGGGCGGTGGCATGCTTGACTTTCTAGCAACGCAAGGCCATTTTTAAGGGTTATTTGAAATTTGAGAAAGTGTGAAGTTCGACAATGTGAATTTTAAACAGAACCACCAACGCTCCTTACAATTACACACATATGTGATAAGTTCGAAACCTGATGTGCGCAAGCAAAGTTCTCGGAGGTGTTGACCTGCTTCCATTCTCATCTACAAGGTGCCCTTCACATAATCGTCTCCAACTCTGGAACTTGTTACCCCAACCCATTAGACTCTCCACCACCTGGGAAACCTTCAGAAGGAACCTCCTCTACAGACAACCCTACAACCTACAGTAACCCTGCTGCCACTTCAAGATGAGCACTTTCAACCCTCACCTGTTGTCTCCTTCCCCTGTACACAGGAAATGCAGAAAACAAGACTTGTTGGGCTCCCTTTAGTTGTGCACCCCTGCCGTAGAGGTTTGTGTGACCTTCCAAGGATACGCCTTCCCAGACCATCACTGACCCACCATCAAACTGGCCATGCTGGATGATGTTGCAGGCAACATAATGTCCACCACGACTTCTCTTGTACATCTGTAACATGTGATCAGCATGAACCTGCTCTCAACTGTGATGACAACGGCTCACAAAAATAAAGAGAAATCTTAGGTCGCACATTGGACCTCAATGACTGAAAGACGTGCTCAATGTGAGCCTGCTGTCATCTGAAGGTTACAGGACACCAATGGTGGACCTGCGAATCCTGGTGTTTTTGGTCGAATGCCAATCAAGCTGCATTGTGCCTGGCTGTGAACACGGGTAAGAAACATGCAGATACTAGTCCTGTGGGCTCTGGCAATGGCGGCATATACCGGTCGTGATGCTCTTCTACGATCCTGTCCAGCTCTCCTCTAATGGCCTTATCCTGGTATCTACTTCATGCTTTTGAGATTTTGTTTGGACCATGCAGAATGCCTGGCTGCACTCTGTGGAGCGAGAAAAACATAACTTTGTCAATGATTGTTTTATCATCGCCACTGGGAAAATGAACTTTTTTTTTTTTTGTTGAGAAAACGAACTTTTATTTGACCGCTTACTGATGCCGCAAGTGTCCTGGAGGTGGGCCCTCTACCCAATGTTCTCACTCCTCTCTCCGCTGCTCTGATTGACAGCTGTAGTGGGCCCCTGGTTAGACGCTACAGCTGTCCATTAGAGCTCCGTGGAGAAAGCGGAGAGCACCTAAGGAGTATAATGGTATCCAACACTACATTTGTGCACTGCGAACGATCATTGTATGCGAAGCATTATGTATTGAACTCGCCATTTAACTTTTTCAGAGTCTCCCTCAAGTTATGCCAGTTTTGGTCGCTCCCGAATCCCCAAATGTTCAGCAGTGTGGAAATTTGCAAACGGAAGCAGTGACTAAGATCCTACCTGAAGTCACCAGACTACTCCAGCTGGAACTTCCTAATTTGTTACACCCCGAGAACCCAAGAGGTTAGTGTCAGGGTCAGGATACTGGAAACTATGTGCATAGTTTGGTATCACATAACACATGATTCTTGCTCTCTTCTACAGAGTCCTCGGGAATTGTGTCTGATATTAGTGTAAATGACACCCCAAGAATAACTTTGATTGAACAGAACCCATGCCTACATGCGGCACCTGCAAGAATCTGCACCCTCAGAGCACAACTCTATAAAGGTAATGTAACATTATCTAGATCTGCTTGGAAAAATAGTGTGCTTCTATTACCAGATAAGGGAGATGGTACAATACCTCTGCAGCGCCACCTATTGGATGGTAGCATTCCTTCAAATTAATGCTTGACAATTTATACAGGTCTTTAGAGCAGAACCCATACACAGACAGCTGTTTCGGGGTTCAGCAGAGAAAAACAACTGCTGGTAATAAACCACCCAAATGTCCCGGGACAGAATTTTGTCCCACAACCAGAGAATTGCTTTAATTAATCTGTAATTCAAGCAGCCACTTTTTACTAGTTAAAAGTGATCTACAAAACTTGGATTTATAAAACATGACACATATTTGACTTGATCCCCAGATTATCGTAACCTGAAATTCGACCCTGAGACTGCCAACCAATATATAGAGATATCAGAGGAGAACTGTAAAGCCACACACAAATACCGGAAGAATGATGTGCCTGACTCTCCAAAGCGATTTAAGAGCACGCAGGTGATGTGTACTGAAGGGTTTTCTGAAGGAAGTCACTACTGGGAGGTCGGTGTGTCTAAGAATTTTGTGGAATTAGGAGTAGCCTATGAATCCTTGAACCGTAGTAAGGAGCAAGCAAATATTATTGGACGGAACACTTCTTCATGGAGCCTCCAGTTGCGTAGCATGCGCCATTCAGTTTGGCATAATGACAAAGAAACTAAACTTCAGTTTCCAATGTTCACGGAGATTGGCATTCATCTTGACTTGACAGCTGGCAGTCTGACTTTCTATGGGGTGCAGGATGGCTACCTGCAGCGGCTGCACTCTTTCTCCTGCATTCTCGTTGAGAAGGTATTCCCAGTGTTCTGGATTGGAGAAGATGTAAATGTTACTATCCGCACTGTCCGAAATGTTGTAATGGAAACCGATACATGAAACAGATACATTATGTTCTACAGACCGAAGAGGTAAAATGCATGTAAGCCAATATGTTTATTTCAATATATGTTAACAAATAGAGATAAGCGAGCACGCTCGGATAAGTCAGTTACTCGAGTGAGCCTCGCACTTCTCAAGTAACTGCATTCTTGTCCGAGTGTGCTCGGGGGGCGGCTGGGGATAGCGGGGAGTAGCGGGTGAGAGAGATCTTCTCTCTCTACCCCTCGCTCACCCCCGCCGCCCTTCCGAGCCTGCTCGGACAAGAATGCAGTTACTCGAGAAGAGCGAGGCTCACTCGAGTAACTGACTTATCCGAGCGTGCTCGCTCATCTCTATTAAGAAACTTTGTTTAACTCTTGTTTACAGAAAGGGGGGAGAAAATCCTTTTTTCACTTCTCTGGTTTTCTTTGAAATTGTTCTTCTTTTACATAAGAAAAAGAAATTTCTGTACAAACTATGCATAATTATGCTTCTTGTACCAATTTTTCCAATATTTTTGAGTAAAACGAAGTGAAAAAAAAATGCTAGAATGGATGCTGAAAAATGAAGGATAATACCATTTTTTGTCATAGATACATTTGGAAGGCTTATAAAGAATAACACACTCCACCTATTAATTGCTGCGCAGTCTTTTTAATCAGTGCGCTTTTGTAATTGCTTAATGTAACTGCTTTTCATTAAAAACTTCCTATTGTTTGATTTCTCTGCTTGTATTGTTTTCCAAGGCACTGCGGACTGTAGGACTGAAATCGAAGCCAATTCTGTCAGTCAGTGTAAACTGACAGCTCCTCCCGTAGCCTGCTTCCCTGTTGTGAACATGCATTCACTGCCTTTCCCCTAGGCTATTAGGCCTCATGTCCACGGGGAAAATCAGGCGTAGCGGGTCCCTCCTGCCCCGCAGACATGAGGGCTGAAAATAAGAATTACTCACCTCTCCGCACGCTCCGGATCTTCCCTTCTTCGCGGCCTGATCTTCTCTCCGTCGTGGCCGGATCTTCTTTCTTCGGCACGTCGGCTGCGTGTCGCGCGCATGCACCGGGCACATCCGCCGGGCCGAAGAAAGAAGTTTCCGGCCGCGAAGGAAGGAAGACCTGCATCGCCCGGAGCAGGTGAGTTTAATTCAGGCGCGGGTCTCCTGCGGATCTCGACGGCTTCCATAGGCTTTAATAGAAGCATGCGGGAGCCGTCCCTGCGGGAGACCCGCACCTAAATGGAGCATGTCCGGATTTTTTCCTGCACGCGGGACCCGCGCCTGCTGGGAAAAATGACATCCGCAGGTATTTAAAGGGGTTGTCCCGCGCCGAAACGGGTTTTTTTTTTTTTAAACCCCCCCCCCGTTCGGCGCGAGACAACCCCGATGCAGGGGTTAAAAAAACCACCCGCACAGCGCTTACCTGAATCCCGGCGGTCCGGCGTCTTCATACTCACCTGCTGAAGATGGCCGCCGGGATCCTCTGTCTTCATGGACCGCAGGGCTTCTGTGCGGTCCATTGCCGATTCCAGCCTCCTGATTGGCTGGAATCGGCACGTGACGGGGCGGAGCTACACGGAGCTACACGGAGCCCCATTCAGAAAAGAAGGACGCCAGCAACGGAGCAGGTAAGTATTAAATTTTTTATAACTTCTGCATGGCTCATAATTAATGCACAATGTACATTACAAAGTGCATTATTATGGCCATGCAGAAGTGTATAGACCCACTTGCTGCCTCGGGACAACCCCTTTAACTACCTGCGAGTGTCTAATGCATCCCTATGGGGCGCGGATCCGCGTGCAGGAAAAACGCTGCGGATTTAAATTGTTAATTTTCCCGTGGACATGAGGCCTTAGAGAGGGATTTATGACAGTGTCAGGGAATAGTGGAGGAGATCAGGAGGACAGAGAGAGGCAAAAGCTACTACTACAGAGGGCTGTGGTTCACTCTGGATGAATTTTCTGCTCTTGTCAGCAGTGAGAAGGAACAGACCAGCAGCTACTTAGGATGAGATAGCTGTGTAGAATTGAGTGGGCGTGGTTATGCTACACAACCTCTGAAAGGTGCATTGTCTGCATTCATGAGAGAGACCAGATGAACAGTGCCAGAAACTTGAATGTAGGAGAGCCTGCAAATCAAGTATGAGCCTTTTTTAAATGCATGGGAAGGAAAGCTCAATGCAAAAAAAAAATAACAACTAAATGCATGATTTTCTTTTTCTACAGGGGCTTAGTAAGATGTCTGCATTTTTCATGCATAAAAGTTTTCATAGCGTTTAGGGAAGGGACCTCATCCAGGGCATTCCTTTACCCCATGTGCTGGAGCAAACAGATGCTAGCAAAGCTGCTTTTATGGACCCAACTTGTCCTTTGTATTATAGAAGTGTGGCAGTTTCCTACTTGGAACTTCCCACTTAAGAGCTAAATAAGACAGCTGCTGCGGCAAGTAATTGCTGGTCTGGCAGACTCAACGTTAATGTAGTAGAGCAAATGAATGGGCACATTACACCTACAGAAGCCACACATATCACATGGGGGAAATGGAACAGCTGGTCGCTAGGGATTAGAAAAGCTGCCTCATTCATTCTAAAACTGCAATCACACGACCATATTACTGGCGTACTTTAGTGCCAGTATTCCAGACGAGTGCCCCAACCCGGCCACGGGTCTACTGACTCAAACTCCCTGTCAGGGAAATTTCAAGTACAGCACCAATCAGGCCCACCCCAATGCCCCGCTGCCGGCGGTAAAGAAGAGACACCACACACGGAGGTCTGGTATAGTTCCTCACACGGGGACATAACTGCGCACTTTATTACAGATTACATGGGATCTTATACCCTTTGGTCTCATCACTAGGAATGGGTGATGGTCTCATTGGCTCAAATTCACCGCATAACCATATATGTTAAGTCCGGATTTTCGGCTGAGGCACTGATAGTCATATACGTAGTTAAACAGTCGTTATCTTGATACGGCGCCTCTGGAAAGACAGCCAAGCACGCGGCCTTCGTGTTCGGTTCTGTATCATCTCTGAATTTCTGGACACATCTCTCTCAGCCTTGCAAACTTTTGGAATATCTGATGTAAGGCGACATATAAGTTTTTCTCATTTTAACTTTGAATAGAACTTGCATACAGGTATAAAAGCATAAAAACATATGGCAATATATACATATACCCTCACAAACCCCCCTAAAAACTTATATGGAGATCAAGCACCAGACCTTGCACTCTCCCTCGGTCGCCTCTCCCTTGCGTCAGGGTTTCCCCACTGCCCGTAAGGCCCTACTCCTAGGAGGGGGGATCCCTACCTCACCTCAGAAGGAGGCCATGGATTCCCTGGGCTCATTTCCGGGCATCCATACCCTCTATCTGTACAAGTTAACACCCCACAGGGTGTGCCCTCTCTGGAACCTATGGTCTTCTGCGCTGTCCCTAGGCAAATGGGAATTCCACTGACAGTCCATCTTAGGAGATCAGGACAGGCGCAGTACTAGTCCATCTCTCAATTCTTCTGGTACCGTATCTGGTTGGCATTATCGGAACTGGCTCTTCATCTTTTTCAAACAAGGGAAACGTTGGTGTCACATTATCCAGTCCCTTACTCATACTCTTTTTGATCAAAGGGATAATACACATACAGGAAGTTACATACCCCACCTCTTTCTGCTAAAATCATATCCAGGGCCACTCTATTTTGGAACGCCATGGATGCAGTGGGCCCTAACTGGTCAGCTAACCCTTGCAAAGCATCTCTGGTGTAGTTTACAAACCTCTGCTGATTGTAATAGATATAATTCATCCAATCTACATTATTATTATTAACAGTGACAATAGCAAATAAGGACTCAAAACCTGCTTTAACCTGATCTCTAGAATTAAATTAGTCTGGCACCCCCCTTGGCACTCCTATTGCATCTATGTGTACATGTGGATCAAAATTACCACCTGGAGCGTCAACTTCTCTCTTAGCATGATGTGGTGTTGGATTCTCACCCTCAGTGTAGTCTTCATATTGCACATTTGATTGTATTAATTTGTTCTGTAACAGGGGGCTAGTGTACAGTAGTCAAAGGTGTGTGTTAGAGGAATTGTACCACATTATAGCCTGTAAAGGATATGCAGGATCATTAGTTTTTTCAGTGCGAAGTGTGGATCCAAGTGGACTTTCCTTCGAGCTTGACTGCAGTTGGGGTGGTAAGCAACATCTGGTAAGGACCTTTAAACCGGGTCTCTCTCTCAAACTTTTTTACATAGACCCTGTCACCTGGTTTCAGATTGTGACACCCATCTGTAGGACCTGGGAGAAAAGCAGAGACTACAGAATGGATTACTAACAATTCCTTGGAGAGGCCTATGACAAAATTAACAAGAAAATCATTCCCCAAACTCGGCCACTGTGGCATGTACCCTCCGGAGAAAAGAAAAACTAATGGGAGACACTCAATTCAAGATTTGCCCATTTTCCTCCATTGTCTTTTGTATCTACTTTCCCCCTACTCCGCGGGCGGTAGTGTGTGTGAAAAGCCTGGAATATACCCAAAGCAGACATGATGTGTTGCATTATTTCACCTGTGAAGTGTGTACCTTTGTTTGACTCAATCACTTCCGGTACCCCATATCTGCAGATTACCTCATTCATGAGCTTCTATGCGGTTACCTGCTTATTTACTTTGGTAACAGGGTAGGTCTTTCCAACCTGAAAAGACATCAACAACAACAAGCACATATTCATACTTCCCAACAAGTGGGAGCTGAGTGTAGCCAATTTGCAATCCCTGAAATGGGTAGAGTGGTCCCGGCAAGTGTTATGTGGCAAATTTACTTCTGCCCTGTTGCTTTACGGCAAAGATCATGCAAAATTGGACAAATGATGCTGCAGCTACAGAAAACCCAGGAGCCACCCGTCCTCGTTCAAGCGTTGACATCATTGCTGCTTTGAGAGGTGCGTCTTTCCGTGCATCAGCTGGGCCATCATGGGGCACAAGGACCGTGGTGGGCAAGTGCTGTTGACTGTTCGCCATACGCTGTCCCTTTTTAGTCCATTTTTCCTTTTCTTCCTTGCTGGCTTGTAACTGTAAAGTCTTTAGCATATCAAAGTCCAAAGTTATTATCAAAGTCCAAAGTTATTATCAAAGTCCAAAGTTATTATCAAAGTCCAAGTTTTTGTGAAAGTCCAAAGTTATTGTTAAATTCTTCTTTTCTTCTTTCTTCCACGGCTTGAGGGCCGCTGCTTTTGCTGTGTGGTCTGTGATGGCGTTGCCTCTTGCTTCTCCGGTGTAGGAATTGGTGTGAGCTTTCCACTTTGTTAGGTAGAAGTAGAACCTCCATGAGGCTCTGCACCGCTGCATCATTCTTAATTGGCTGTCCTGCTGAGGTAAAAAAAACTGTCTGGCCTTCCATGTTGGGCCGTAATCATGAGCTATGCCAAATGCATACCGGGAGTCAGTGTAAATGTTTGCCGTCTTACCTGTGGCCACTCTACACGCCTCCGTGAGTGCTTTCAGTTCCGCTTCTTGTGCTGCGACATGCGGAGGCATTCTGCTTTTAGGACATCTTGTTGTGTGACCACTGCATATCCAGTGTGGAGTCGTCAATCACCCTGGTACCATCTATAAAAAACAACTCAAAATATGCATTATTAACAAGGGCTTCAGTAACTTTTTTTTTTTTAAAAACTTAAATTTCCTTGTTGCATCAATGCTTGACAATCAGGCTGATATTCTATTTCAAATAGATCAGAACCTTGTTGCAAAAATTTTAAAAATGGCTCATTTGCAATACCTAGATCACCTATGCCTTCTCCTCCCCCCCCTTTGAACCAGGGTACTCAATTGGAACAAGAGTACCCGGTTTCAAGGTAGTATAACATTGTAAAAAGATTTGATGGATGCAGATAAGGCCTGTAAAATGTTAGCACCAATAACAGAGACATGAGTTACATCAGGGCAGAATAATCTACAAACACCTATTCGTATTTGAAATGTGAGATCCTTTAAGCAAATTCATTATTAATCTGTTCCTGCCTGCAATGTCTTATCAAATTTGAGAGAGAAAAAAAAACTTTTACTAGCTGCTCAAGATCCTCACCCCCTCCTTTGTGGACAAGAGGGATGAAACATTACGTCCTTTTACATCATCTAGCTCCACCCCTTCGATCTTGGCTGCGTGCGTCTTTTTTCACAACTTCATTTCAGCTTAACAGTCTAAGCATCCACATCTCAAACTAGTAAAGTCTTATGCATGGGGGGGGGGGGACTTTTATCCCCAGTCATTATCCACATCACACATGTTACATACATCACAGCCTGAACACTGGGCACTAACTCTCATCCATCCATTCGCTCAAGTCTGCCCCGTCACCCCCTATTGAAGGTGTACCAGTACATACAGATACACAGACAAAAAGTGTGACAAACAAACATACATCAGTTGAAAAACATTGAGGTGAGTGCTATAATGTTACAAAGTACATGATTCTATTGAGATGAGATTGTGAATGAGCGCTATTTTTGACAAATTATGTGAAAAAAATTTGCTGAGTGACTGAGACATTCTATCTTTCTTATGTACTGAAGCTATTATATGCTATATTAAATGCTGAAGTATTTTAGAATGCGTGGGTATCTTTCAGCCCCCCTTGTCTTTCTTTCTCTGTATTTGACCCTGAACAAAAAGTGAAGTCTGAAAGCCCCCACCTTTGTAAAATAACGAATATGAAACACAGACTGAATAGAGTTTTTTAGTTTAACTATTCCCTGCATTTGAACTCATAATTAACACATATGCTGGAACCTTCTGACAAATTTAACATGTTTTGCATTTTCAACCCCTGTATTCTTAAAAGCCCCCAGAGAATGTGAGTGGGGTAAACTTCCTTACACCTGTCCAAGACGTGTCCATTTGTGACCTCAGAACCCAGTAAGAATATACCTTAGAAATTGCTATATTTCCTGAAATCTAAGACAGTATAATTAATTAAATTCATTTCAATTCATTTTAAGCAAGCAAAGATATTTTCCAGGGTCAGTATTGCATTCTCTCTGCTTTGTTATCGCTTGACCTTGAAAACTAGACAGACTGCAGCTACATGTAAACAAACCTTCTCTTCTAAAAGCAAGCTCAGTTAACTATTTGCACATACAGTATATACATATATACACACATATATATCTATATCTATTATCTATCTTGTATTATACACCTTTTCCTCTCTCTCTCTGCCAACAAATCACATGCATTGTAACTTTCTTCTCGACTTTGCTTGTTACTTCAGCACTTTCTCCCTACCTAACTGCCAATATAACCTTCAATAGACACACTCCCGACACCCTCTTGATCACTTACTGTACTTTCCAACATTTCACTTACGGATACTTTCTTAAATAAATAATGTGTACATACTTAACTTTCTCTGTCTCTCTGCTTCTCACTCCAGCACTTTCTAGCAAACCTTGGTCTTTCAAGGCGCCCTTGTTGGTCCTAAAGACGTCCTCCCAGTCACCATACTGTAATCTACCGTGCGGGTCGATGTCACACATTCTCATAAGGGTTTTCTTACAGTTTTACAGATTGGAACTCGTCTCTCCTACTGTCTCTCCTCCATCAATTGATCCGCACGGCGGCAGCCCTTGAGGGGCTCTGTCTTCTTTAATAAGGTCTTACGCATATTAGAACAACAATAATAATAATAACACGCTCCATAGAATGCATCCCTCTTAATTTCCAAATTGTCAGCCCCTTATATACCGGCAAAACAACCGAGGGTCCCTTCTCCTATGGAAACAGCCTCATAGAATGCATCTCTCTGAAATCAAATCGTTAGCCCCATATATAAGGCAAAACAACCGAGAGTCCCTTCTCCTATGAAACCTGTCTCACAAAATGCATCCCTCTTAATTTTCAAATTGTTAGCCCCTTATATACTGGAAAAACAACCGATGGTCCCTTCTCTTGTGAGACTAAATGAAAAGAAAGAGAAAAAAAATTCTGCAGATACAACAAACAACCTTCACTTTTGCTAGAACGCTACGGACTTCAACAACAAGTAGACTACAGACTAGTTTCTGGGTGAGCGATTGGTGCGCATATCACGGTCAGTGGTCCATGACGGCAAACCCGAAGCCCACACGAGTTACCGTGTAGAACTCTTAACCCAACCTGTCCGGTCACAAAACACAGATAGTCCCTCCTGCTGCAAGACTCGCAGTGTAAAACACAACATAAATATATGCTGGTCTTACCTGGAGTTCTGTGAGTTGATCAGGCTCGGTTTGCAGCAGGATGGCTTCCCCGTGGCGTGGTTCCGGGTGGACAGAGCTGCACGGCTCCGGTTTTACCGCCCCACTTTGTTGGGCGCCATTTGTCAGGGAAATTTCTGCGTACAGCACCAATCAGGCCCACCCCAATGCCCCGCTGCCGGCGGTAAAGAAGAGACACCACACACGGAGGTCTGGTATAGTTCCTCACACGGGGACATGACTGCGCGCTTTATTACAGATTAAATGGGATCTTATACCCTTTGGTCTCATCACTAGGAATGGGTGATGGTCTCATTGGCTCAAATTCACCGCATAACCATATATGTTAAGTCCAGATTTCCGGCTGAGGCACTGATAGTCATATACGTAGTTAACAGTCGTTATCTTGATATGGCGCCTCTGGGAAGACAGCCAAGCACGCGGCCTTCGTGTTCGGTTCTGTATCATCTCTGAATTTCTGGACACATCTCTCTCAGCCTTGTAAACTTTTGGAATATCTGATGTAAGGCGACATATAAGTTTTTCTCATTTTAACTTTGAATAGAACTTGCATACAGGTATAAAAGCATAAAAAAACATATGGCAATATATACATATACCCTCACATCCCAACATCATAGGGGATCTGTAGAGTCAGTAGACTCACGGTTAGACCATAAGACTCATCTATAATACAGCCACTAAAATACAGTTATGTGAATGTGGCCTGAGGGCTCACTCACACGAGCGTATTTTGGTTGCGTATTATATACATAAAACGCAGTACGCAGCAAATGCGCATGTAACATGCGTGTTCACTATGTATTTTATGCACTCATAGACTTTAATGGTGCGTATTACGCACCAAAATAGGACATGCTGTGTTTTGGGTTTTTCTCATGTGCGTAATACTTAGGTCTGAAAGACCCAATGTAAATCAATGGAGTTTTAGCACTGTATAGTAGGTTCCTGGTCATAAGATGATAACCTTTTGACTTTAATGGGGAAGGGTGGATTCACACAAGCGTGTATATGTGCGTACAGGTGTGCGCACAAAAACACACTCCTATTAGAAACATTGGTTCCCTATGGTGTGTTCACATATCCGTGTTTTCAAGGCGTGCAAATGCACGTACCTGCAGAACATAGGACAATCGTGCATCGTAGGTCTGTGGTGCGCGTCTATATTCCCCAGCGGGGAGTCCCCTTGTCACTGAACCCTGTGCCAGAACTGTCACAGTGATCAGTGCCAAGAGGACTCCCCGAGGGGAGTAAAGAATCCCCTGCCACAGCTGTCACAGCTGTGGCAGAGGGTCTCGATGTTCTCCCATTGCGTTCAATTGGACCGGCACTTCTGCAGTCCCATTGAAAGCAATGGGATGCTGGCAAGCCCTGCAGGGATTTTCACGAAAGGGCTTTAAATATAAGCCCTTCCCTGAAAATCATCGATAGAATGTGTTTAAAAAAAAAATTATACTCACCTCTCCTCAGCTATCGGGGCTCCGGTGCGCACTGCTCTGAAGCTCTTTCAGCAAACAGTGATTTAAAATCCCCGCCTGCTGAAAGGGCTGTATGTGATTGGCCAAGCGCTCAGCCAATCACAGGCAGCTCTCAGCCATTCAGTGAATGACAGCTGAGTGCTGCCTGTAATTGGTCACAGCACTCAGCCAATCACTGGCAGCACTTGGCCATTCATATAATTTAATGAATGACCAAGTATGTGGCAGCTGTGGCAGAAGATTCTTAACTGTCGCAGTGTTTTCTTTTTTTTACACAAACAGGGATGATTTTCAGGGAAGGGCTTATATTTAAAGCCCTTCCCCAAAAATCACTGCAGGAGTTGCCGACAGCCCAGTGCTTGCAATGGGGCCGTCGGCAGCAGCTGTGACCCCACTGAAGGCAATGGGCACGGACCTGCATTCATGCGTGTTTGTGCACTTTTGTGCGCACCTATGTAGGGCACACACACAAGCTCATATGAATGCAGCCAAAGTGTTATGACAATACAGTGTGACATTGACATGTGCAGAGAAGAGGAGGGAAAACTGAGCTGTGTGACAGATTTTCTTCAAACCTTGATGACTAGGCCATTTTTGGCTTTGAAGCAGTTTCATAGAGCAGAAAGAATGTCGCCAAAGCGAGGAAATGCCATAAAGTAGCAAAATAACCTTTATTCACTCTGTGGCCTTCTGCCTATGATGTACTATTGAACAGGTAGTGTGGGTTGTCAAGGAGTTAAATAGGTTTTCTGAGACTAAAAAATAATTCTGTGGACAAGCAGAAAAAAAAAAGTCAACCGCTGTCTTCAATTGTCTTGTGCCAGTACCTTTTTTTTTTTTTTAAAGGGCAATAATCACCTCTGAAGCCTGTGATTGGTTGAGCAGTCATATGTACAACTAGCTGATATGCCCGGCTTCGCCCGAGTCAATTTGGTACTGGTGTTTATCTAGTGTTCACACGGAAAACTACACAGAATGTGCCACCTGACACATGCTGCTCATAACACACAGTTCAGATAGATTCCTCTCAGTGTATAGGCAGATAGGAGAGAGATTTAGCTCAGACTGTATGTGATAATGTCACCCCACAGAATTTTTACCCTGAAAGGTAACGCCCCTTTTTATTCAAATTTCCTACCCAGACTGAAGGTTGCAGCCCCTTGTTATACTTAAAGGCATACTCCATCGCAGCAGTCAATGTCCACTTCCTTTTTTACTTTACAGCCTTTCAATACATACGACAGTCAGTTTTATTCCTGTCAGTATATACTCATATTTCTAAATGCGTTTTGTTTTGCTGAGAAGATAACTGTCTCATATATTACGGGGTGCAAATATGTTATTAGTTACATAACATAGGAATGGTCATGCCAAATTTCAAGTTTGTGCAGTACAGATGTGTGTTATTAGTTGCATTACATAGGGAGTCACTTACTTTTATGCATAGGATTGAATAATCAAGTTGCAATCCTTTAAATTTTCAATATTTACAACGCAAAGAATGGTCATGGCAAAGTACACATTTGTGCTGTGAAAATTTGTGTAATTATTTGTTGCATCGGGAAGTGAGAGAATTAGATTCCGTACGTAAAATTTGGACGCTAAGTCTTTTGCGCTTAGAATTGAATAATCGAGTTGGGACCCATTAGCTTTTCCTATTTTTGACATAATCAATGCTTGTGCCAAATTTCAAGTTTCTATGACATTGGGAAGTGAGAGAATTAGATTCCGTACGTAAAATTTGGGCGCTAATTCTTTTGCGCTTAGAATTGAATAATCGAGTTGGAACCCATTAGCTTTTCCTATTTATGACATAATCAATGCTCGTGCCAAATTTAATGTTTCTACGACATTGGGAAGTTGGAGAATTAGTGGCGTGTCAGTCAGTGAGGGCTTTCGTCTTTATGTATATAGATGAATGGCACATGACTGCAACTGCTTCTTCCAAGACCAAGCACATAAGAGAGGAGTACTGCGTTTTTTCCTCCACCATTCCCTATCCGTAGATTTTTTTTTTTTTTAACTAGTCCAAGAAAATCCCTTTAACCTTTTTAAGGACCAGGGTGCTTCAGTCCAATACGGCCAGACACCTTTTAGAGATTTAACCCATTTGGTGGTTTTACTGCCCAATTTTTTTTTCCAGTTACCAATATTATTTTTGCAGCATTTCCATGAAGTATAGGGCTATTTTTTAATATATTTTTTCACAGAATTTTTTTTTCAGTTTTTTTTTATTTTTATTAGCAGTAAAAAAAAGCTAAAAAAGTGTTTTCTTTTTTTACTATATACCTGTTAGTCTTTAAAATTGGAATATTTATGCAAAAATAAAGTACAAGAATGGGTTCCTCATTATAGTCTCGGATTACAGGGTGCATATGGCAACGGTCTTTTTATAATATATATTTTATTTTTTTATTCTATTCTGTAAATTTTTTTTTCTTTACTTATTTTTGGAACTTTTTGTTTTACCAGACCTCATACAGTATACTGTAAGACCTTTGGAGTCATTCATATTTTCTCACATTTTTCCACTGTAGCGACTTACCCCGCCTGGTTGTGACAGTAGTCCCTAACAGAGCTGATCTGGGCCTGCTAGGACCCTGCAACTCCGCTGTGCAGGGGGCACCTGGCAGTCACATGATTCCGGGGTCGAATAGCCGAAGTAACATTTCTGCTTTCTCTCTTCAGTATATAGCACTCATTGAGCACTATGTAGCCTCTAAAGGAGACTGCAGACTAACCTGCTTCTGCTAGATTGCAGAAGTTTTACTGAGGACAGGTCATCATTAGTATTCTCCATGGAGAACCCCTTTAAATACATGATGGGGTGGGGCTGCTGCCCAGCCGAAGATGCTGGCAGTTGACGATTACTTTTCACCAGCCATTAACCCTTTCCAATCCACTGTCTGACCTCTGAAGACATTATGATTTAAGGATGTATAGCTCCAATGTCGGGGTTCTCTTTTGTATATTGCCAGCCTCTCTGCTGTCAGAGCCTATCCAACGTGTCACCTCATGCAGTACTGGCTTTAGCCAGCAGATAGCGACGTTATATAACAGCAGAAAAAGAGTAAGCCCCCTAGCAAAACCAAGATACAAATTGGATTGGAAAGGGTTAATAGGGCAGGTAAAAAATAAATATTGGCACCGGCCTTTGGACTTATTTACCAGCTGGGTGGCAACCCTAGCCAGACACTAACAGTGCCAGGCGAACCCATTCGCTATAACGGGTTTCGTCAGGCTTCTAACATGTAGTCCGCCATTTTTCTGGATGAAGCTGCACTATTTTGTCTTGGATTTTACGCCATATTTGCGCCCAGAACAGATGTGAACACAGCCTGAGGCCGGGCTCACGCAGGCTGCCCATCGCCATGTGATGGGCAGCCCATGTGACCCATCTTGGTATGTGCCATCGCCATCTATGCTCTTGTAACAGGCGCCAAGATGGAACATGCTGCGATCTTTCTTACGCATGTAATATATGCAATCCGTTACCTAGGCAATACGGGCACAGCGCAAAAACTGTGCGCATAATAGGCAATTACCAAAAGCTCATGTTAGGCAGTCCTTAGAAGGAGCAATTAATGGCAACATGCAAATGGAGGTGTGGTAATTCACAGTGACCCTGGACTATGTGCCCCATGCCCTGACACGTGGGCGCCTCTACTTCCTGTTATTGATTCTCTGCCGCAGCCACGAGCCGGTCACATGACCAGCTGCGTCTTCAGTCCTGCTGTCTGCACCGCTCTATAGAGCAGAAGGGCGGGGCGGTGGTTGCTACGTAACCACATCGCCGTGAGCGCGGATTGGCTGCAGCCGGGGTGCGGGACTGTCAGGTACTGCAAGACAGCAACATGGCGCTCAACAGAAACCATACGGATGGCGGAGGGGTCATGGTCAACAACAGCGAGAGGTGGGTGAGCGCTTCTAGTGCGGACACGTCCGCCTTCTATGACCTTCCACAGTATGAGCACTGCGGCGGAGGTGCGGAGCATCCTGTGTAGCAGAGTGTCGGAGAGGGCGGGGCTTGGCATGATTGACGGAGCTGCAAGCCAATCAGGGCGCGTGTAGCGTATGTCATTACTATGCAGTGCAGAGATGCATGTAGGTGTCATGTCCTATGTGGGCAGCAGGGTTATGTGTGGGGCTCCTCCACACCAGCCTATTAGTGGGCAGCTCAGCGCTGCGTTTGTACAGCACACACCAGGCTTGTCTGCTCATGTATTGGCGTGTTTTCATGTACTTTTTCCGCCTTCACTTCTGTGCGCAAACAAGACGCACCGATTGAAATGGCTAATTAGTGCGCAGCCCCCATTGACTTCTCTGGGGGCCTTCAGCGCAGAAAAGTACAGCATGCTGCGCATATTTTTTTTGTATGTGCATCTGAAATATGTGCGCAAAATACGGAAATGTGAATGAACCTGTTGAAAGCAGTAATTATTGCGCATTAATACGTATGAAGGAGCCCCTGAGGCCCTTTTACACGGAATGATTGGCGTTCCAAAAATAGTTTAAATGCGCTAAAATGAATGATAAACGTTCAGTGTAACACGGACTACCATAATTCGCTCATTCATCACTCGTTTCATGCAGGCATAAAGATCATGGCTCATTCACTATCCGTTCTGCCGCTCTCATCCGCTGCTGCGGCTACTGAGCGACCTCAATGAAAAAAATGTGTCTAAACTGACCGTCGAAGAGAGCGAGCAAACGGTGACGTCGGATCCTCGGGCGAGGAAACCCACCTACAGTCCTGAGTACACGTTACATGTGATATAAACCTTCCAGGCATCTGTCTCCCCGGTTGTGCTGTGGTGTGCTGTGGCGGGGCAGTGCTGCGGTGTGCTGTGGCGGGGCAGTGCTGCGGTGTGCTGTGGCGGGGCAGTGCTGCGGTGTGCTGTGGCGGGGCAGTGCTGCGGTGTGCTGTGGCGGGGCAGTGCTGCGGTGTGCTGTGGCGGGGCAGTGCTGCGGTGTGTTGTGGCGGGGCAGTGCTGCGGTGTGGCGGGGCAGTGCTGCGGTGTGTTGTGGCGGGGCAGTGCTGCGGTGTGCTGTGGCGGGGCAGTGCTGCGGTGTGCTGTGGCGGGGCAGTGCTGCGGTGTGCTGTGGCGGGGCAGTGCTGCGGTGTGTTGTGGCGGGGCAGTGCTGCGGTGTGTTGTGGCGGGGCAGTGCTGCGGTGTGTTGTGGCGGGGCAGTGCTGCGGTGTGTTGTGGCGGGGCAGTGCTGCGGTGTGTTGTGGCGGGGCAGTGCTGCGGTGTGTTGTGGCGGGGCAGTGCTGCGGTGTGTTGTGGCGGGGCAGTGCTGCGGTGTGCTGTGGCGGGGCAGTGCTGCGGTGTGCTGTGGCGGGGCAGTGCTGCGGTGTGCTGTGGCGGGGCAGTGCTGCGGTGTGCTGTGGCGGGGCAGTGCTGCGGTGTGCTGTGGCGGGGCAGTGCTGCGGTGTGCTGTGGCGGGGCAGTACTACATTTCTTTGGTCCTTTTTCTTTTTTCTATAACTTGTGGCCCTCGCTGAACTATAAGGCCAGGTACAAAGAAAAAATTTGAAGCAAGCGATAAACACGGATTGAGGATTTATGGATTAGTCTGCAGCAAGCAATATGCTGATGGCATCGCCGCGGGCACTTGAGGGGACCCGTCTGTTCTCCAGACTTGTCTGCTTTAGTAAATACTTGTACTCTCTGTGAAACCTCCTGTATTATGGAGCGTCTTTTCTTATAACTCTACATTGTGCCGTTCCTCTGTTATTCCTCCTGGGAATGTATGAGTACAATGACAACTTGGGCTTACTGCTCCCCTTGTCAGTATGGTGTGTCCCTGTACAGACTGTAAGGACACCCCCTTGTGACAAGAGGAATGGTAGCACCCACTTCTCAATGTAGTATATTTCCAAGAGGAATAACAGAGGAATGGCTGTACAAAGTTCTAAGAAAAGATTCTCCAGAATTGCTATTTTTATGGTGAGTACATGTATTTGCTAAAAATGATAGGTACTGTTAACCCCTTCTCATCCCATTTATGGCTATATACAGCCTTACTGGATATGCTATATATGAAGTGGGCTATGGGCCAAACTAACTCCATGCACAGCGGGTGGGTGGGTGTGTGTATTGTGTTTGACTGCTGACACCTAGCCAGAATCGGAGATAATCGCGTGTGTTAACCCTTTAAATGCCACTGTTACTTCTGAGAGCGGCCTTTGTGTGTCCAGAACAGCCCCACCACCGTAAGATCACAGGGCCGTCATGATAGTTTGCCTATAAAGATGTGCCTGTGGCATGTCTTCAATAGATGGCCTGTTGAAATACAGTGTAACGCAGTAGCATAGTATTGCATTATACTGTATAAGTGATTGCAAGTTCAAGTCCCCTATAGGAATTAATATAAAAAATGTAATTACTATAAAAATAAAAAATACAGGTTAAAAATATAACACCTTTTGTTAGTAGTTGCATCTAAAAACAAATAAAACTGTAAAAGTTGGTATTGCTGCATCCATAAAGGTCCAGTTTATTAAAATATCACATTACGGTACTAATACCGCATAATTAACTCATAATGGCAGATTTACGCTTTTTTGGTCACGTCGTCTCCGAGGAACAATTGACGAAAAGATCCAAAAAGGCTTATGTCCCCCAAAATGGTACCAATACAAAAGACAGGTCGCTAATCAAAAATCAAGCCCTCACATAGTCCCATCGATGGAAAATTAATGTTATGGGGGTCAAAATATGGAAGCAGCAATTTTTTTTTCTAAAGGGAGACTGTCAGCTCGAACTTGCTGTCCAAACTGCAGGCGTCATGTTATGGATCAGGAGGAGCCGAGCAGGTTGTGTGTGTGTATATATGGGGAAAGATCCAGTAGAACTTGTGTTTTATTCATTTCTATCTCTGCACATCCTGAGCTGAACAGTCCAATGGGCGGAGCTATGAGTGACTGACAGCTGTCTGTGTATGACTGAGGGTCACAATTTCACAGAAGCGATGCAAGGCGACTTTCAATGAAATACGATGTGAAACCCATGTTGGCCCGATCTTCACACAGGCGCACAGTGGGCCAGCGTACCTTAAAAGTTGGACAAAAGAGAAATTTACAAATTTAATGGTCAAAATCTGTAGTTTTGCTAATTCGGGGATGCCGAATAAGAATCCGATTAGTGTGTAACGATAATCGGTGATATGGCGCTATGCTGGGCAGCTGGCCGGCCACAATTCCTATATAAACGCCGTCAAAAGAATAAATTTGTTATTCTATATAATCTGTTAGTGAAAAAACAAATCTTGTCAAAATGACCTTAATAAGCCTTTTATTTCCAGTACTAATTAATCTCTGTATTGCTCACAGCTGTAATAATGTGATATATACCGTTATGAATGTCGCCTCATCATCATCTGAGCTCTGTCTATTTCGGATTCACTGGCAGGTCTGACTGACTGGAGTAGAAGCCGAGGGGAGATTGTCAGCCCATTTTTTGGGCTGAAAATCTCGACTTCTACTCAAGTGTATACGGTATTTAAAATTTTTTATGGTTTTTAACCCCTTAATGACATGGCCTATTTTGGCGTTGAGGACCAAACCATTTTTGATATTTTTTCATCTCCATTTTTAAAAGGCATAACTTTTTTATTTTTCCGTTGTCGCGGCCGTATAAGGGCTTGTTTTTTGCGTGGCGAACTGTAGTTTTTATTGGTGCCATTTTTGGTTACATAGACTATATTGTAAAACTTTTATTTTTTTTTTTATGATCGTAGGAAGAGAAAACGCATCAATTCTGCCATAGATGTCCTTTTTTTTTTTTTTAAGGCGTTAATTATGCAGCATAAATGACGCAATCCATTTTTTTCTGCGGGTCGGTACGGTTACAGCGATACCAAAATTCTTATTTTTTTTTTTTTAGGTTTTTCCACCTTTCCACAATAAAACCCCTTTTTTTTGTAAATTATTTTTTTCTAAAATCGCTGCATTCAAAGTCCTGTAACTTTTTTTTATTTTTCAATGGACGGAGCTCTCTGAGGGCTTATTTTTTGCGAGATGAGCTGTAGGTTTTATTGGTACTGTTTTGGGGTACATACGGTTTTTTAAAATCACTTTTATTGCATTTTTTTGGGAGATAAAATGCTAAAAATTATCATTTTGCATCAGTTTTTTAGCTATTTATTTTACCGCTTTTTGCCGTGCAGGATAAAAAGCGTGTTTGATTTATTGTACGTGTCGTTACCGACACAGCGATACCAAAAATGTGGGATTTTTATTTTTTTCATGCTAAAATGAGAAAAAGCATAAAAAAGGTTGTTTTTTTTTTAAACATTTTTTTTTAACATTTTTATTTTTTGTACATTATTTAGATTTTTTTTTTTTTACACCATTTGTGTCCCTTCCAGGACTTCTCTCCTGCCATGCCTTATCGCTTATTACAGCAGATCATAGGCAATGGCAATACAGGACGCCAGTATCTGGCATCCTGTTGCCAAAGCAACCAGCCGGGCTTTCTGCGATAACATCGTGAGAGCCGGCTGAAATCACAGAGGGAGCGCGCTCCCTCTGTGAACCGTTTCCCTGCCGCGATCTACTTAGATCGTGGCAGGGAAGGGGTCAACAGCGGGGGGGGGGGGGGGGGGGGGGGGCGCATCTCCGATGCCCCCCGCTGTCGCAGCAGGAGGCCGGCTACTAGTGACAGCCGGCTCCCCCCTGCGGAATAGCGCGAGATCTGCTATGATCTCGCCCTACCCCTATGACATAAGGGTACGTCATTTTGCGGAAAGTACCCCGTTCCCATGACATACCCTTGCGTCATGGGGAGGGAAGGGGTTAATGGATTTGGAGCGTTAATGCCTTATTAACTAAATAATCTTACAGATCTCGTTATGTTATAATCTTGCGGAAATATATTACGAAAGATTATCCAATGCCTAATGTTCAGTCCTGCGCGGCGCAGACAAATACGCATTTGGTACATTATTTGGTACATCTGAACACTCGTCATTATCGGAGAAAGTATATTATGAGTCGGTATTATGCAAGCATCAGCAAAAATAAATTACAGAATCATTTTCTATACATATGAATGGTGATTATAATAAAAAATATAACGCCGGACCCGTCCAGACTAATCCTGTAGGTCCAGTGGAAGAACAAGTATCCATATTTAAAGAGCTCCTATTTTTAGGTCCACTTACCTCCTATTTTTAAAAACGGATCATTTTAATAGCAAACTAACAGAATGCTGAAATCCATCCCTTAATTAACTATTTCCAGTAATCCCTTCTTATATAAAACATAAATAACCGTATTACACAGAGATCGGGCAAAACGAAGAATAAAAACAGCAAATTCACAATCCGAAATCTAAGAACAAGATGCGACTTGAAACGATTTCATCAGACGAGTGGCAATCGGGAAAGAACCTGACTCTACCCATCGGAACGGACTGTTCCCTCATCTTCATTAACACACAGTCATGAGCGCCATTTATCAAACTTGATTTCTTGGACTTTTGACCACTGTTCTAGGAATTCTGGCCCACGGTGGGGCGGTGTGAATGTAGCCTGAGGATGAAATCACACCTTCTGGAATTGCTGTGGATTTCACTCCAAAATATCGCTGTAATGTCTGGCACAGTGTGAGTGAATGAGGTTTTCGCAAACACCATAAATGTACAGCAGAAGAGAATCCCCTCTCTCTACTTGTTGCAGAAATGGCGCAGATTTTCACTCCGGAATTCAGTCATTGCAATGCAGTGAGTGAGTTCCACGGACAAAATCCGTACCAAAATCCCCATGCTTGTCTTGTGGATTTTCTGCACAATTTGTGGACCTACGCCAAGGCCCAATGTCCACGGCTGGGTCTGATTTCCGGACGATCCGCAAATCAAGACACCCAGAGGGAAACATGGGCATCCGCAAATGAAATAAAGCCTGCAAATTTGATTGGCGGACCTTTTGGTGCGGATCCCGCAGGGGTGGCTTCCATTGAACAAACCCTTAGACAAGGTATACAAAGAACTCTGAAGGGTGCTGGAGGGTCAGGCAGTAGTATTTCAGCGACTGAATAGATGAATTCGGTCTTCCTACTAACTTTTTTTCTCTTTTTGCAGTAAGAATCTATTTCAAGTGTGTGAACTGTTCACTCTTGTTTTTCAGCCTTCTGATGTCCTATGAACATGTGGAGCTGGCATTCAGTGACATGGAGAACACCCCTGACATTTTCCGAGGGACCAAGAAAGGCCGAGTAATGCTAACACCCTACAGGGTAAGAGATGCAATTAACGCTTATTCTCAGCCGGTGATAGGGGACAGTGTTTTGCCATGCAGTATCACAGGCGCACAGAGTTCCCCACCTCTTCCCTGCGTTGTATCTAAGGGTACTATTACACAGGCCAACAGTTGCCTAAATAATCACCCAAATGAGCGATCACGGGCGACTGTCGGCCCGTGTAAACATGAGACCCGACAGGATGAGTAGGCGAGAATCACTCACTTGTTGGAGTCACTTGGTCTTTAGCTCACCTAAAAACCAAGTGACTGTCAGCCTGTAAACAGTCAGTCGTTTATCTATGAATGGCTGCCCATTTTCTCTGAATGGAGGCAGACGGCCAGAAGAGATCTCCTGCGTACTCCATCGCTATCATCACTCCTGTGGAAAAGCACAAGAACAGTAATCGCTGAGACCTTTGGAGGATTCTCTGGTTTGGCCGACATAGACTAATTAACTAATTAGGTAATTTAATACCTGCGGATGTCATTTTTACCCAGCGTGTGGATCGCACACGCAGGAAAACACCCACAGCATGCTCCATTTTGTACGTTTTTTTTTCTCACACGGATGGCTTCCACGGATTCTATTGAAGTCATTGGGAGCCATCCGCGACAGACGCAGCTGGCATTGTGTCCGTGCTGCGGGAAAGCAGGAGTTTAAAAAAAGAAAAAAACGCTGCCGGCGTCCCGAGCGCGTCCGCTGGGCAGAAGAAAGAAGATTCAGCCGCGACGGGGGGGAGAGCTCCCCCAGCGTCCAGACAGGTGCGTATAATGTATTTTCTGGCCTCATATCTGCGGGCCGGGTGGAATCCACTGCAGGATTCTGTACGGAGAAACCGTGCGGGCCCGTGGGCATGAGGCCTCACTCTCTTGGATAAAGAGCCAGAATCTCAGTCGAGCAGTAGCATTAGGATCCAGAAATAACTGAAGACAGACGTGAATGCTTGAGATTGGGGAGCTCAAGGCACTTGACCTTTTTACATCAGTCTTCTGTCCTCCAACTTTAGAGGACTAATGCCTATGGGCCCTTATGTGGCGCAAAGTGTTAAGGCAGGAGAATGCAGTCCTAAGCTCTCGCTCACAACCTGAAGGTTGCGGGTTCAACGGCTCAAGGTTGACTCAGCCTTCAATCCTTCTTAGGTCGGTAAAATAAGTAACCAGCTTGCTGGGTGGGTAATAGATTACCTGAAAGCGCTGTGGAAAAAGTTGGCGCTAGACAAATAACAAGTCCCTTCCCTTCCCCTATCACAGAAGCCTACAAAATTAGCAAAAAGCCAGTTCCACAAGAGCAATGGAGACTTCATGGGTGGAAAAATCTTACGCCTCAATTGACTAGATATGTTGAGCGACATCATGGTCCACTCCTCATACCTTTTGCAAGCACTGCAGCCTTAATTTAGCTGCTTTAGAAGGAAAATCCTTCAAGCTGTCACCCCCCCTCCCACCCCCCCACACACCCCGCAATGAATTTTGTATGTCTCTGTGTGCTTATGAAGACGCTGTGTAAGGTGGGAATTATCCTTACCGTTAATTCGGTTTTCACGAGTCTTCATGGTGGCGTCCTTCTAGAGACCTCCCACTTTTTTATATAGTAAGTTTTTTTCTTATTATTATCATGTCCTCAGTGTAATTTGAAGGTCACTGGGGCTGCTGAGCGGAGGGGTCCTTGTAACCTCTTGGTGCTTCCTGTTCCTGAAGGTCAAAGGACAATCTCTCTGAGTGTGCCATCATGAAGTCTCCTGAAAACCAAATTTAATGATGAGGATAATTCCCTCTTTCTATTATGTCCTATTATAAGTCGTACAGCCGGTTAATATAAAGTTACTATTAAACCCGCAGGTGATATTTTCATCCAAAGGAAGGGACCCGATGCAGTCATTCATGATGCCGTTCTATCTGATGAAAGATTGTGAAATCAAGCAGCCTGTTTTTGGAGCCAACTTTATCAAGGGCACAGTGAGAGCAGAGCCTGGAGGTAAGTTGCACATTGTAACCCACTCCGTTGCTCCAGTCCGGTAGGTTTGAGTATGTTCACGCCGTGCGATCAAAATGTTTTTGTTTTTTTTCAAAATTGCTGCAAATATGTGATTTGACCATGCAGGGTGAATGCACCCTTATCTTACTACACAGTCGCTGCCTTTACACACAAATCTCATTTTAGATGTTATATTAGAGCAGGTAAGCTGGGTCCCCCTTTTTGGACCCCATTTATTAACTTGGTTTTTGGATATAGCAGATCTATTGGGCTGCCGCTCTCCATTCCATAAATGGATGCCTGTCATTTTCAGCGTTGCGGTGTAATATCAGTGCTGCAGGAAAAACAAAGAATCGTAGAGCAAATTTCCCTGGTGATGGCTGACAATATCAGCAGCTGAACTTCCTGTAATCAGCTTGTTCTCATATATACCGAAAGACAACCCTTGTTAATCAAAGTGCTAACGACGACTTGTCTGTGTGTGAGTGCTTCTCGTGCTCTGCCCCTGATCACATGGTGGTGACGTCATTGCAGGCATATTAACTTATTCCACAAGACTCCTGCTCGATTTGCAGTCACTGTGAATCAGCCAACCCAAACAACCAATCAGGTTGCTGGAATTGTGATTCAGCCAACCCAAACAACCAATCAGGTTGTGAATCGAGCAGAAGTCTTGTGGAATAAGTTAATATGCTGACAAGCAGCCGTGTGCTCACAGGACCTTTGATGATGTCACCGTCGTGTGATCAGTCAGATGGTCTCTGAGCTCTGCCCCCCATGGTCACATGCCAATGACATCACAGGTCCTAAACAGCGGAGCCTGATCACATGACTGTGACATCATCACAGGTCCTTTTATCCTTGTACACTGAATGAGGGATTGTGGGTGGGCATATTAGCCTTTTACACCCCACCTCTACTCGAACCACACCAAACAACCAATCACCGTGAATCAGCCAAACCAAATAACCAATCACCGTGAATCAGCCAACCCAAAATAACCAATCACCGTGAATGACTAAATCCAAGCAACCAATCAGGTCCGAATGGTGCGGAGGTAGGGTGTAAAAGGCTAATATGCTATGGGTGGACTACATCTCCCACAAACCCCCATGGCCTCAGTTGCTATGGATAAAACAGTACTCAGTCTGGCAGTCTGTAGCTGGTTGTGAGACAGCTGGACACCTGTGTGGAGACTCCAATAAATGACACCTCACATACCAACTCGAATCCCTTCAGAAACTTAACAGATTTCAATGTTGCAGTATGAATATTAATGTTTTCTTCTTCATAGGTGTTCGCAATGTTCTGGAAAATTGTAAATATTGCCAACAGCTTACTATTTGCATGGAAATCTTTGTACCAACCCCAATCTCTTTCACTATATATTAGATTAGCAAGTGGCACATTGCGCCACCAAAAATGCTGATACTATAAATAATACTAGTATTGTCCCTATAGTCTCCTGATCACTTATGGTGCATATAAGGGTCACCAGCTCTGGATAGATGATACCTTTTATCACTGTCCTGGCTTCCTAGAAAGCTGCTGATCTTGCAGGAAGGAGATTCGTCCAACTATACATTTCTCACTGCGGCAATGAAAGGGAAAATTCTACATTACATGGATGATTCATGTCTGCCAGTTTGAAAGTCGCTGCTTGTTAGTTTTTTTTTTGTTTTCTTTTTAACTCTGGGCATTTGCGTGGTGTCCTAAGTGTGGGACCTCTTTCTACGACCTCGATGGGGCTTTCCTTATGGTACAACCCCTGCAAGGCAAACAAGTGTGTAGAGCTAGTGCATAGTTATAGTAAAGGCATTTCTCATAGCAAGGAATTGCTTTTCTACTTTCTGTTTCCGACTTGTTTTAGAACACGTAGGCGTGAGTTACTAAGCTTGCATCATTGTGGACGATTTTGCAATTGTCAATTATCTTGGCCCAACACCAAACTGTCACTGACATCCCATTATGTAGGATTTCTAGATAAAGCACTTCTAGCTGGGTATAGATGACTCAGCCTACCGTAGTATAATGGCACCATCATGCCTCCAAGCTGCCTATTCACAGCCCGACTCCTCTGATAATGCAAGGAGGCAATTTTTTTGCTGTGTCTAAGCTCAGATAGAGTCTGACTTTCACAATGGATTATCTTTGGCCTTACCATTCAGTAGTAGTTGAATAACAACCTATTTGAAGTATGATTAGGTGGTAATACATATTTGCTTGCAGGTGTTACATTGCCGTCATGTTCAGCCTAAATGTACATTAAACTTGTGGCATCTTGCCGGTACTTAGCTCAGGTGTCATCATGAGTTCTTCCTGTGTTTCATCTATAGGTGGCTGGGAAGGCTCTGCCACATTCAAACTCATTTTTCCTGCTGGGGGAGCTATTGAGTTCGGACAACAAATGCTACAAATGGCCTCACAAGGTAAGTGAGACTTGTGGAAACAATTCGGCAGGACATGCACCCAGAAAATGTGTGCAATGGAAATAAATTGCATTATAAGTAATAAGATATTCCCGCTGTTCGGATGCTCACCGGTCATATCTGCATCAGGCTCCATCAAGATTATAGTTTTATATATAGCATTCTTTTCAAATATCATTTATTCCAGTAACAATATTGGAAATTAAAGGGGTTGTCCCGCGGCAGCAAGTGGGTCTATACACTTCTGTATGGCCATATTATTGCACTTTGTAATGTACATTGTGCATTAATTATGAGCCATACAGAAGTTATCAGAAATTTTTCACTTACCTGTTCCGTTGCTAGCGTTCTCGTTTCCATGGAGCCGTCTAATCGCCAGATTAGACGCGCTTGCGCAGTCCGGGTCTTCTTCTTTTCTGAATGGGGCCGCTCGTGCCGGAGAGCGACTCCTTGTAGCTCCGCCCCGTCACGTGCCGATTCCAGCCAATCAGGAGGCTGGAATCGGCAATGGACCGCACAGAAGCCCTGCGGTCCACCGAGGGAGAAGATCCCGGCGGCCATCTTCAGCAGGTAAGTAAGAAGTCACCGGAGCGCGGGGATTCAGGTAAGCGCTGTCCGGTGTTCTTGTTTAACCCCTGCATCGGGGTTGTCTCGCGCCGAACGGGGGGGCTGTTGAAAAAAAAAAACCCGTTTCGGCGCGGGACAACCCCTTTAACCCTTTCCAATCCACTGTCTGACGTCTGAAGACATTATGATTTAAGGCTGTACAGCTCCGATGTTGGAAGACGTCCGTCTGGGTTCTCTTACTGTATATTGCCAGCCTCTCTGCTGTTGGAGCCTATCCAACGTGTCACCTCATGCAGTACTGCCTTTAGCCAGCATATAGCGCCGTTGTGTAACGGCAGAAAAAAAGTAAGCCCCCTAGGAAAACCGGGATACAAATTGGATTGGAAAGGGTTAATAGGAGCAATAGTACCTAGATTTCAATTTATAAATCCAAGAGCCAGCATTTCAAGACAGAATGCCATATATATGAGATTTTTGATGGATCCATCAACTCTTCATGTTTGCAGCTAGGAGGACACAGGGATTGGACCGATTGGATTTGAGCCTGTTAAGCACATCCCAGTAATAATATATCATTGAATATACCACCCTAACGTATTTATCTTCTTAGCTTCAAGAGGCGGACCACCAGCTGATGGATTTCCATATATGCCCAATGGAGGGTATGCCTATCCACCACCTGCAGCTAATGGGATGTATCCTCCTCCCGCTGGCTATCCCTTTCCTCCTCCGCCGACAGGTAAGATTTATTCCTTGTAAATGTAT
Source organism: Eleutherodactylus coqui (assembly GCF_035609145.1). Taxonomy (NCBI): domain Eukaryota; kingdom Metazoa; phylum Chordata; class Amphibia; order Anura; family Eleutherodactylidae; genus Eleutherodactylus; species Eleutherodactylus coqui. The sequence goes on from NC_089849.1 coordinate 68,417,428, forward strand.
ACATTATATTTAGCACTTTAGATGAACGTAAAGGGGTTGTCGCACAACAGTCTATACTATGAAATCCATCCCAAGTCGCATCCCGAAGGACTAAAGTGTGCAACAGCAGAGGGTGGACATTCACTTTAATGGGATCGCTGGAGGTGGCTGACTCAGCTATGTCCAGCGGTCTTATTGTCCCATTCAGCCCGTTCAAGTTATAGTAGTTGTATCATTAACACTCTCTATATACCTTACTAGGATATATGGAAGTCATACAGAGAGGTCCATCGCTTGGCACCCTCTTCTATGAACCATGGCTAGTATTACACAGTAACGTTTCACCTGAATGACCATTATTCATTTCCATTGCAATAGCATTTATCTATGATAAGACAACCTATTAAACTGAGCTGCAGTAAAAATACCTCATCTGGAATACGGTGTCCAGTTCTAGGCACACAATTTAAAAAAAAAAAAAAAAGGCCGACAAAGTGGAGCAAATTCAGAGAAGAGTTACCAGGATGGTGAGCGGTCTGCAAATCATGTCCTATGAAGAACGGTTAAAGGATCTGGGAACGTTTAGCTTGCAAAAAAGAAGGCTGAGAGGAGACTTAATAGCTGTCTACAAATATCTGAAGGGCTATCACAGTGCAGAGGGATCAGCCTTATTCTCATCTGTACAAGGAAAGACTAGAAGCAATGGGATGGAACTGAAAGGGAGGAGACAGATTAGATATTAGGAAAAACTTTCTGACAGTGAGGTGATCAATGAGTGGAACAGGTTACCACAAGAGGTGGTGAGTAGAGATAAGCGAGCACCCAAATGCTCGGGTCCGCGTTATTTGAGTCGTAAAATTTGAGAGCTCTACTCGAGTAACGAACCCCATTGACTACAATGGGAGGCTCGAGCATTTTTGTGATGTGGGACGCCGGGTCCCGAGCTTTTTTTTCTTTTTCTACTTGGTCTCCCCTCTCGCCCTCCCTCTCTACCCCTCTCTCCAATTCTTTTCTGCTGCTATCTCCTTACAGCCATAACACTTCATTATTTTTTTTCCGTCAGTGTAGTTGTGTGAGGGCTCCTTTTTAGCAGGATGTCCTGTAGTTTCTATCAGGACCTATTTTAGAATATAAACTGCTTTTTAAAGAAAAGGGTTTTTTTGGAGACTAGGCGACCAAAAAAAGTGCTCTTCTGATGTTTTGTGTTTTTTTTTTTTTCCATGACGTTCATCATGCTGGATAAATAATGCATTACTTTGATAAGTCGACTTATGGATGCAACGATACAAAATGTATTTTTCGTTTTATTTTGATTTTTTTAATTTATAATTCTTGGAATCCCGCGATCCCCATCTATACAATCCTCGCACACCCAAAATGTAACTATATGTCCCGGACCTCTAAGGGGTTAAGGATGATCCAGAAATTAAAAGTCCTAGACAATGCTTTCAGACTGATGTAAGGGTAATTTGGAACATTCCATGGTTACTTCTGTCAATCAAATGACATTCAGTACAACATTGTAGTAACACACAGGAACAAGGAAGCGAGATTGTTTATAGTTTCTACACTTTTAGGTTTCTAGAAGTATACCATATATCATAAGAGAAATACATACGTTGCAATAAATGCTGTGTATTTAACCCTTTCCAATCCAATTTGTATCCTGGTTTTCCTAGGGGGCTTATTCTTTTTCTGCTGTTATACAACGGCGCTATATGCTGGCTAAAGCCAGTACTGCCTGAGGTGACACGTCGGATAGGCTCCGACAGCAGAGAGGCTGGCAATATACAGTAAGAGAACCCCGACGGACGTCTTCCAACAGCAGAGCTGTACAGCCTTAAATCATGTCTTCAGAGGTCAGACAGTGGATTGGAAAGGGTTAATATCTTTTTTATATGTAGTTCGCTGTCACATAAGACTTGGTTAAGAAGCAGAGCAGCTGATCTCATTACATACTGTTCGCTTCTAATCCTTCCACCCCACCCAGTTAAAGTCCCTGTTTACATCACTTTTAAGTAGAGCGATTCTAATTGGATTGACTATCAATGGGGGGGAAAGGAGAAATGTTTCCTTCACTGTAATACATACAACATACTAATGCCATGTGTTCTGATCTTATGTATGCCATATTATTTTACAGACTTTTATCCAGGACCTTCTATGCAGGACGGTTCTATGGCGTACATGCACCCTCCTCCCCCTTACCCGGGACCCATGGGACCCCAAGGAAACCCTGCAGCTTCTGCTCCTGATTTGCCTTGTACTTCAGCAGGTACCTTTTTTTCATTTTGGCCACTGGGATAAATGACCGAAGGAAAACCATTGCATTGAAAAAAGCATTGGTTTTTCATAAAAGCAGTTCTGGGAACGCTTTCCTAAATTGTAAAGCTGCAAAAAAAACCGCACATATATTTACAGCTGTTTTACTGGTTGTGTGTGCTTTTTTTTTTTTTTAAGGGATATTCCTATCTCAGCATTTCCTGGTGGTCTGAGAAACCCACAGCCGATTTCCCCACCACTTCACCAGGCGTTTCAGATGTGGCAGCCTTATGCGGTTTCCATAACTTTCATCATAGTGAATAAGAGTTATGGAAGGAGCATAAGGCTGCCGCCCCAACTTTTTCCATTACACTCGGCAAGGACAGGAGAACAACAAACACTGCGTCTCAATAGGCTGCCACGTAATAAGAGCCGGAGACTTCTGCACTTCCTATAACCACATTTCACACTCAACCATAACGCCATTTCTTTGTAATTATTCCTCTTTTTCTGTAACCAAGATTTCTCTTATCGCCTATGTTTTTGCTTTTGTTAGTGCTCAGCCTGCAGCCCCAATGCACTGACTTTAGCATAGCTCTCCTTCACAATGAGCAGCTACTATTTTATTTCACCCAGTTTTTCCCTAAACCTTCTTACATACATGACAAACCTTGTTCACATAACTACTATTACTTGGTTTGCCTTTTCATCTTCCATCTACCCAACTTTTCCAAGTGGGTAACACAACAAGCCTACTAACACGACTGCTCAGTAGCTCAGGCGGTTGTGGCGATGATTTTGTGACTACTTCTTTAGTCTTAAGCCAGTCCACCTTTGCAATCAATTGTTTTTAATTTTTGTAAAAAAAAAATATATTGTACCTCTGCAAACTGTCTTGTTTTAAACAATATCCTATCGTTTTATGTATACAGCCCTGTGTGTATCTATGGCAGTGTTTCCCCAACTCCAGTCCTCAGGAACCCCCAACAGGTCATGTTTTCAGGGTTCCTCAGTGTTGCACAGGTGATGTAACTCTCGTCGGTGCCTCAGACATTGAAAAAGGGGTTTTTACTGTAGGAGATCCTGAAGACATGACCTGTTGGGGGCGCTGAGGACTGGAGTTAGGAAACACTGAACTATGGAATCCGACAACAAACAACCTGTGTAATCTGATGCTGCAATCCTGCTCTCTTCCATCTATCCCCCACTTACCGAAGGTATATTTAACAGGAAGCTGCAGGATTAGACTACACAAATTGTTTGTAGTCTGTTACCATGGAAACACATAGGTGTTCACAGGCGCTTTAGACAAAAATGGTAGAAAATATTTTTAAGTAACTACGGTCCTAGAAAATAAAGTGGTTACGAAAGGTGGACATCGCCTCTAGAGGGTAAGTTCAGTGACAAAACCATCTCTGTACCAAATACAGCACAACATTTCACATGATTGCAGATCTTTTCCTGAGTGATGCCCCTTGTGCTCCATATTATACTGTCCTGATTGCATCTGTCAGTCAGACGACATCACTTCCTGTCTAGGCGACCAATGCTCTAGTTTCCCAATAGACAAAGTATTGACATGTATAATGGATACTCTATTTCTGATTCCTACTTGTGTTTTGCTTATTGTATAGCTGAGGCCAAGGCTGCAGAAGCGGCTGCCAGCGCTTACAACAGTCAGCCCAACCCACATGTTTACATGCCACCGGTAAGTCTTCTTTAGTTGCTGCTGCAAATAAAAGGTGAGCATAGATCTTAAAGGCGGATGTCCAGAATTAGAAAAAAAACATCTGCTGTTTTTCCTAAGATCGTGTCATGTCTGTCAATAGACTGTGTAGTATTGCACTTCAACTCTGTTTGGTTGAATGTGGATGAGATGCAATACCAGACACAACCCATAGACGGACATGGCAGTATTTCTGGAAAGCAGAAGACCTTTTTTTTTTTTGTTTTTTTTCTAGTACTGGACAACCCTTTAAGACTTGCCTCCTAAGCAACTGATCCAATATACAGCGTTGTATATTTCTCACATTGCCCGTATACATGAAAGATATTTTGCTGCCATTAAAGGGACCTTCCATTTTTGGAATAAAATTCTGTCCCAGGACCAAAGGATGGAGAGGTATCTTACCTGTACTTCTCTTCCTGGCCTTTTGCTCTGCTGGTTTCGTTTTTCAGGCAGCCAAGATGGCTTCCACCATCTTTCGACTACCAGTGCGTTGGTAGTGTTAGGACTACCAGTGCACTGTAGCTGCTGTGTAATTGGCTAGTACTGCTCACATGATCAGCACCGGCCAATCACAGATCACTTCACATGATCTATTAAATTCCTAGAAAATGTCAGTGGCCATTATAGCCGCCTGCAAACTAAGCACCAAACCAGTAGAACGGAGGGGCCAGGAAGAGAAGATAAAGTATAGGTAAGATACCAGTTCCAGGACAGAATATTGTCCTGAAACTGAACGGTTGCTTTAATCTGTTTTACCATGGTTCACATGACTACACCTTTTAGAAGTGCTGTTTTGAGCCGTATGGATGCCACAAAGTTGGGTTCCCAAGTTACCCAAAGTGAAGAGCCTTTGCAAAGTGCAACTGTAGAGGACGCCATGTGGCGCTTTACAGTGAGCATCATAAAAATGAACTTGGTGATCCGGCTCACAAGAGATGCTAATTCACCCCTTCCCCATAAAGAATGTACTTAAACATCCCCTGGGTGTGGGGTTTGTATAAAGCGGGAGCAGAAGATGATCCCACTCCATACATGGCGGAGGCTAGCTGTCTTTGACTACACAAAAAGGGTGAGCTGGATTGATTTTCTTTGGCGTTACCTGCTGGTCTGCATTTAGAACAAAAATGTTTTTTAAAGAGATCTTCCGCAAAAACACAATAATTGGCCATATTTTAGTAAATCAGAAGTGAGAGTAGCCGCCAACATTTACTAATTGTTTGACTTGTTAAGAATTAGTTACTCTGTTTTGATGCGGCAGACAATGGGAAGTGCCGCCATATAATTATCACTGATAGTAAACTGTCATTATGGCTTTTAATCAATAAAGTCACAGAGCGTCTTAGAAAGCGATGATAGAAAATTCTAAGGTGACAACCAACGTGGCGGCACTTCTTGTCATGTTATCAGTATAGATGTGAAGATGATCGGTTTCACCACTAAGTCATGACCAGTGTGATCTTGTTTTCCCACAGGACCTCCCTCCTCCACCTCCTTATTTTCCTCCAGATGACAAGAAGAACCAGTAAGGAGCCTTTTCTGAGAAACAGCTGCCTTCCAACATCTTGAGGACCAGATCTTCCCCAGACCTCGGGAACTAACTTCTTACATAAGACAAGAGTAATACATCACATGGGGTGGGAGGCAGTGGACTCTTAAGCCTAAGGGCTCCTTCATACGGGCGTGAGCGCATTTCAGCTGTGTAGTAAAGCAACTGAATGTTAGTTATGCCCACTATGTTTTTGTGTGCGCATATACAGTCTGTATTTGCTCACACAGAAAAGAACACGCAAAATCGCATTGATTCCGTGCATCAATGTGCAGGTTTCCTGCATATTTACGCGCGCACATTCATTTCAATGGGCTTCTACGTGCCGTAATCGGCACCAAGATCAGACGTGCCACGTATCTATCCACGTGATCTCGCATAGTGTGAAAAAAAAATATGCTCATGTGACCGAACCCAAAATCAATGCGTTCTGTTCACTGGCTATTACGCACGCAAAAACTGCATACATAATACGTGGTCCAAATACGCTCCTGTGAACGAGCCCTTCATCTCAAACCGCATTGGTGTGTTCAGGCGCAGATTATTTGCTGCAGATTTTGTTGCACATTTTCATTCAGATTTCACCACTTCAGTCATAATTCCTTTGAAGGGTGAAATCTGCTGCAGATCCGGAACACAATCCACAGCAGATCCGTGCCGCGTGAACGCACCCTAACACATTCTTGCAGGATGTCACTGGCATCCAACACTGCTGCACTTCTGCGTTATTCCATAGCTGACAAGGCTGAATGCGCCCTCCAGTACATAGCATGCCTAGTGCTAATCCCTGATGCTGCTGTGCGTATGCAGAGAATTTAAAAGAAATTAATTTATTTTGAAAGATATAATTATAACCTAAATTATACAATGCAGAATATATGAAAATAAAGTGAAGGTTTATGAATCGTCTGATGTGGGTTTTGAGTCCAGAAGAGCCGCATTTACATTGTCTCCATATAGAATAGCGCATACAATAGCAGAAACACGGCATTCCATAATGTTGCCCACATGTCAATAATAACACCCTTTCCGCACCGCGCTATATAAAGTAGCACGCAGATTTCTCTCTAGCCGTTGAGGGAAGTAAGGGGGGATGACAAGTTCCAGCGTAGCGATGAGCGAGCATACTCGCTAAGGGGAATTGCTCGAGCGAGCATTGCCCTTAGCGAGTACCTGCCCGCTCGAGAGAAAAGGTTCGGCTGCCGGCGGCGGGCAGGGAGCAACGGAGGAGAGCGGGGAGGAACGGAGGGGAGATCTCTCTCTCCCTCTCCCTCCTGCTCATGGCCGCAACTCAACTGTCACACACGCCGGCACCCGAACCTTCTCTGCCGAGCGGGGAGATACTCGCTAAGGACAATGCTCGATCGAGTAATTGTCCTTAGTGAGTATGCTCGCTCATCTCTATTCCAGCGCCATTACTGGCTAAGGCCGCTTTCACACGGCCGTGAATCTCATGCGAATATGAACCCCATTCATTTGAATGGAGTCTTATACATGAGCGATGTTTTCCTGCATCAATGGGGAAATCGATGGGAAACACTTTGCTCCTCTGTTGCGCAAGAGGATCAGAATGTTAGACTTTCACGGCTCGTGTGTAGATAGCCTAAAAGTAACCGAAAAGTAAGCCTTCAGTGGGTAAAAAAGAGCAAAAATTTAATTACTGAGCAGTGGAAAAACATCACCTGGTCAGATGAATCCAGAATTCTGTTGCCGATGGGAGGGTCGGCATTGATGAACCCTTCCGGTCAGGTGGTAACAGTTCAGGCTGGTGGAGGTGCGGTAATGGTGCAGCCAATGTGTTCTTGGCACATCCAGGGTCTTCTGATACTTGTGGATAGATGTCACAATGAATTGCTGCCATTTTGAGTGCCAGATGACATCTTAGGCTAGTTTCACACGGGTGATTAAGGGCAAAATTGCGTTTTGTTTTTTTTTCTCCACGATTTTCTCGTGTTCATCTTCTACGCAATTTTTTTTAGTGAAAGTCAGTAGGACTTTCTAATGTTAAAATCACATTGCAACGCAAGTTTGTTGCGTTTACAATGCGATTAAAAAGGAGGCTCCATAGGGAAACGTGGGAGTTAAAAAAGTTCACATCACAGGAAGATAGAGCATGCCACGACTTTTCACTCCCGAAAGATCACATGAGTGAAAAATAATTGCTATTGGGAAGGACACCATTGTAAATCATTGATTTCCTAATCTGCTTTTTTTACTGACTCTCTCATCACACGAAAATCGCGCCCGTTTGAAACCACTCTTAGGCCGGCTTCACATTGGTGTATTTGTACGTGGGCAATACGCAGAGAATAGAACCCATTGATCTGAAAGGGTTTGTTCACATCTCTGTATTTTGTGAGTGCATTTAGGTCATGCAAAAAAATAGGACGTGTTCTATTTTTCTGCATATTTGTGCACCAAAAGTTCCTATAGAAGTCAATGTGGGGTGCATAAATACACGCAGAGATGTGTGAAACGCTGCGGAATTGCGTTGGAAGCAGAACACATCCGAAACTAATTAGCCATTTTAGTTGTTTGTTTGCCGTGCGCAAATGAACATGCCTTGCGGGGTCGTGTCACCGAGGCAGCAATTCTTCAAAATAAGTCTAAGAGTAGTCACTGAAGAATCCCAGGTCCATATTTAGGAGGTGCATGGGTTGACACCCTTCCCTTATTAAGATGCGGTCATAGAATTGAGTAGGGTTTAACCTACCTCCTGCTTATGATCAAATTAAGGAATTCCCCTCATTGGGGGTTTCCAGATCAAGCAGAGATACCAGATAGAAGATTGGGTGTTGTGCGTATTGCAAAAACACAAACATGTACCCTATATGCTCAGATGAAATCCTCCGCCAAGGGTAAAGGAGGGGGGATTTAGTAAAGAGTGCAATGATTTTACTTCCTAGGTATTCCCTTAATAATATGTGGTTGTCACGATTAAACAATTGTATCTCTGACATTTTAACCCTTTGCAATCCAATTTTGGATTCAGGGTTTCCTTGGGGGCTTTCTCTTTCTGCCATTATACAATGGTGCCATCTGCTGGCTAGAGCCAGTACTGCGGTATTGGACATGCTGGAGAGGCCCCCGACAACAGAGCGGCCAGTAATATACAGTAAGAATACCCTGCCGGACGTCTTCCGACATCGGAAACTGTACAGCCTTCGATCAGAATGTCTTTAGACGTCAGACAGTGGATTGGAAAGGGTTAAGCAGTAGCTCTGATCTGGGTCGCCTGGATACTGAGTGGAAAGACTTCTTTTTTACCAGTTAACCCCATCCTCTCCTTCCTGGTCTAATTGACTAATAGATCGTTTTTGGAGTTTAATTAGGGAAGAAGGCATCTTAACTAGCAGAGAGAAACCAGTTCTCCTTCTCACTGGTTTCTTCTCATCCACTTGGCACCGTTTAACCCTTTACCAATCGGACCTTTTTTTGAACGTTAAATCAGGCTCTGCATGACATATATGCACTGGTATTTCAATTGGAATAATATCCAATCCAGCTTGATAATACTAGTTTTTGGCCCTTTTAAATGGTCCGTATTACTATTTAACCCTTTCCCATCTATTTGATAACCTCTTTGGGAACAGTGTTGTTTAATCGTGACAACCACATATTATTAAGGGAATACCTAGGAAGTAAAAACATTGTACTCTTTACTACACCCCCCCCCCCCCCCCCCCTTTATCCTTGGCGGAGGATTTCATCTGAGTATAGAGAGTACATTTTTGTGTTTTTGCAGTACGCACAACACCCAATCTTCTATCTGGTATCTCTGCTTGATCTGGAAACCCCCAACGAGGGGAATTCCTTAATTTGATCATAAGCAGGAGGTAGGTTAAACCCTACTCAATTCTATGACCGCATCTTAATAAGGGAAGGGTGTCAATCCATGCACCTCCTAAATATGGACCTGGGATTCTAACACCTATCATCCATTAGATAGCGGGGTCATTGACAAGAGACTCCTTTGGATTACAGAGTGAAGGGTTTTCCCTAACACCTCAATTAAGAATATATGTTTTGTTCTGTCCATTTTTAGATTTTAAATTTCAATAATAAAGTTAGTAAATTTTAAATAAATTCTTCTTCAGTGACTACTCTTGCCTTGCAGGGTCAAAACGACCAGTTAAATATGCTGATGCACGCGCAAAAATGCATTGTTCATTCTGCAAAAATGCAGCAGGCGCACACAAATGCTTAATGTGCTACTAGATGCTGTCTCTAATACAGTGGCCATTCACCGCATATCCAGTGTTACTGTAAGCATGCAAAATAAAGCACTGTATTGATAAAAGCTTCTCATAGAAGCTAGATCATAGACTGAACATGAGTCAACAGTGTGATGCAGCAGCCAAAAGGGAAAATACAATTCTGGGATGTATTAAGAGAAGCATAGAGTCTAGATCACGTGAGGTCATTATTCCCAATACTCTTCTTTAGGGCTTATTCAGATGACCGTATATCGGCCGGGTATTCACACCGGCCGATATACGGCGTCCCTCTCTGCAGGGGGAGAAGTCTGGAAGAGACAGGAGCAGTTCACTGAGCTCCTGCCCCCTCTCCATCCCCTCTCCGCCCTTCGGCACTATTTGCAATGGGAGGGGTCGTCTGAATAAGCCCTTAGTCAGATCTCACCTGGAATATGGTGTCCAGTTCTTGGCACCCCACTTTAAAAAAGACATAGGCAAACTGGAGCAAGTTCAGAGAAGAGTTACCAAGATGGTGAAGGGTCTGCAAATCATGTCTTATGAGGAACGGTTAAAGGATCTGGGAATGTTTAGCTTGCAAAAAGAAGGCTGAGAGGAGACATAATAGCTGTCTACAACTATCTGAAGGGCTGTCACAGTGCAGAGGGATCAGCCCTATTCTCATCTGTACAAGGAAAGACTAGAAGCAATGGGATTAAACTGAAAGAGAGGAGACACAGATTAGATATTAGAAAAAACTTTCTGACAGTGAGGGTGATCAATGAGTGGAACAGGTTACCACGGGAGGTGGTGAGTTCTCCTACAATGGAAGTCTTCAAACAGAGGCTGGACAAATATCTGTCTGGGATGATTTAGTGATCCTGCACTGAGCAGGGGGTTGGACCCGATGACCCTGGAGGCCCCCTCCAACTCTACCATTCTATGATTCACAAATAATCACTTGCATACAGATGAGATGGTGTGGAAACATTAGGATGCTCTCTGACTCTGGGTGCATTCACAGGCGCAACTCGCATCACACAGGATATGGACACTGTCAGTATGCCGCGTGAAAGACAGCACATCTGCATGTTCTATTGCCGTGCGAGACTTGCACGGAAATAGAGCATGCTGCGACTTTTCCATCTCCCAGCATAACGCTTTGCAACGCACAAAACTCGCCTGATTTTATTGGCTGTGTGAACGCACCCTTATAATAAATCTCTAGATTAAAAAAGGGTTATAAAAATATTGGTGGACTATGGGTAGGGCTATCGGTTACGTATCGTGTCGGAGGGCAGCATGGGTTAGGGTAGTTTCACACGGGCGATTGCGATACAGCATCGTTGTTCACGCTGCTTTTTCTTGTGAAACTGGCCTAAGTGACAGCAGCATATCCTACCGTATACACTGGGTTGTGGCTAGTATAATAAGCTGGCCCTGGGGGAGATTTGCCCAATGGGCAACCCCCCCCCCCCCATGCGTTTGTTGACTTTGCTCACTGTGATTGACAGATCTCTCCTTATACAAGAAAGACTGATGGGCGCCACATTTTCTTGCGACTTAAAGATTTCTGTGTCCACTACCCTCGCCGTTCGCACGGCACATGGATGTGGGTGCTGTTTGATGCTATTTTCACCTCAGAATATTGGGTGTAACTGCATACACCCATGGACCCTTACACTCTCTTCACATCTGTGTTGTGTTAGTTACAATGCACTTCTGGATTCGTGGCACAACAGAAACTGGTGGCACCCAATTGAGCCAGTTGACTTATAATGGGGTCTGCTGCGCTATCCGTATGCAGAGCTAATTTTCCTGTAAAAATAGTGGAATATGCAACTGAGGCTAACCGCGTCCGCCGCTGGTGTTATCAGAGCCATAATCCACCCAGCATGGTAAAATAATTCTTTAAGGCCTCTTTCACTTGGCTGACAGCGATATTGCCACTACAAAATTGCGGCGATATCGCAGCTGTGTTACTGCAATCTTGTAGCGCTAGTAATGCATTTTTATTATAAAAATTCGCTACTGCCAGAGATAAAATCGCATGATTTTATCGTGAGAAGGTTAAGCCCTACCCCTAAAATAAGCCCTAGCTGCATTACCTAGCAGGCTTGGTCCAGGTCCTCCTGGTGCTATCCGAAGCTCCGCTCGCCTACAGTAGATCACTTACTGGTTGCGGGATTCATAAATCCCGCCTCCAGGAAGTGATGGTTCTGATTGGCTGAGTAGCACTTGGCGAACCACTGGATGAACCAATCAGTGCACCACTTGATGAACCAATGAGAGGGCTGTGATTGGTTCATCCAGCTCTGCATTGATTGGTTCTTCAAACTCTGCTCAACCATCCGCATAGTGAATGTGGGATTTATGAATTGGCCAATCAATGCCGCGGCTCAGCCAATTCATGAATCCCGCCTCCACAACGCTCTGGCTGTTGATTGGTTCATTCATTAATTGGCTGAGTAGCACTAGAAGAACCAATCACAGCCATTGCATTGGTTCTTCAAATATAGAGCATACAGCGATTTTATATATATATTTTTTCCCCTGCAACATAGCATTAGAGAAAACATCGCAAATGTGAAGGAACCCATTAGAAAGCACTGTCGCGCCATGAGAAAATTGCGCGATTTTGTCGCCCATGTGTAAGCAGCCTAAATGTGGAAGAGTTAGGAGCTGTAGGCAAATCAAAGATGTGGCTGATCCCTACAGGTCATAAACGAGCTTAGCAATACAGTATAAGGCTGCACTCACACGGGGCTGATTTCCAGCAGAATGTTAACAGTGGCCATTCTGCCATTCTGCTGCCGATAAGCCGCGGAATGTCTGCCTCCAAACCCGCACCATTTGGTGCGGGTTTCATTACGAATTCTTGTGTGGAATTCACCCCTCGTTGAGAGGGGGTGAATTCCGCAATGGAGATGGCAACATAATTGTCATGTCGCGGATTTAAATTCTGCACAGCAAGTCCGTTTCTGCATGGGTTTTGTGCTGGTTACCTTCTGCGCCCATCTATTGATTTACTTGATTCCTCTTTAAAATATTGTGGACTATGTCTCCCTCTAGTGTGCACATGACAAAAAAAAAAACAGCTAAATTAGGTTTTCTTAAAGGGGTTTACAAGAAAGCAAGTTATCCCCTATCCTCATGATAAGGAATAACTTGATGATTGGTGGAGGTCTTACTAATCTGGAGAACGGGACTTGTGATGTTCCGTTCTCATGTCACTACGGGGGTCTCTTCTCCCTCCGCAGTGACGTCACGCTGAATGGAGCGCTGGCCAAGGATGCACGGTCAGCACTCCATTCATTTCAATGGGCTTATGAAAATGGCTGAGCAGAACGTCCCATTGAAAGTGACTAGCAGTCCTTTCAGTTTCCTGTAGATAGAGAATAACCTGCTATTCTGGTACAGCAAAAAAAAAAAAAACAAGGCTGAGCATGAGATAAGAGGAAAAATAAGAAAGCAAACTCGCCTGTCTTCGACCCTCCAGGACCCAGCTGAGCAGCCCCCACTGCCCTGTTCCCGACCGTCGGAAGTCAGTCGACTACTGTGGCCAATCTGAAGCCACAGGATCACCGTCCGAACTCCTGGCATCAGCACTCACATCCTGGGTGCCATGATGCCAGGAGTGCAGACAGGTGATGCTGTGACCTCTGATTGGCTGTTGCGGTCACTGAAGAACGGGACCGGTTGTGCCAAGATGACTATGATGTTCATATGCTCTAATAAGTGACTGGAATGGAAGAACAGCAGTCATCTGGCGGACCTTCTGCTACTCTGTTATTACAGGACAGCTGTTCGTGTGATGGGCTGTCCTGTAATACTACATGCCCTGCAGCAGTCACAACTTCCTCTAGCAAGGCCAGCTATTGGGGCGATCAGAGCCCTTGTGCATCTTGGCACAACTACATAAGTTCCTACTTTACAGAGACTGAATACCCCTGGTACAAAATATTATTTGCCACATCCACTCCAGTTTTACTTTAGACACAGCATTTCTTGCAGTGGATCCTGCAGCAGTGCGGGCCCTATTGAAAGCAATGGGAGAAACTCTGCAAACCTGTGACAGCCGGACGGTGGATTCCCTTCATCCCCGAAGTGATGCGAGGCTGTTTTCATATGAAGAAGCCTTGCGCGTGGCACTCCGCCACCGTCCCGAGCGCATCCGCCATGTAGAAGAAAGAAGATCCAGCCTGCACGGAGGAGAGCCCCGCAGTGTCCGGACAGGTAAGTGTAATGTATTTTCTGGCCTCATGTCTGCGGGCCGGGTGGAATCCGCTGCAGGATTCTGCACGGGGAAACAGTGCAGGCCCGTGGACATGAGGCCTAAGGGTGCAAGCCAATTCTGCTTCTATAGGCCTTGTTCGCACTGCATTTGGTGTATACATTCAGCCTATGCTCTGGCAAATACTCCTTACACATACAGTGACCTGTCTATAGACCTGACTGACAACAAAAGTTTGCCCTTTTGTGACCCTCTGGGCTGCAATACATTATTATACAGTACAAATCACGGGATAGCAGTATGTAAATTATGAAGTGGCGTTACCTCAGGGGACATCTTAGAAACGTCCACTCCTCTATAAAGTGTGAAGAGTTATCTTTAGAGTGAAGGTGAACACTGACCAGCATTTTCATGGCAAGGTGATGTGAATGACTAAAGTTCAAATGATAAGTGATAGTAGGTGCCAGATGGATGGGGCTCTCTGTTTCGAAAGTTGTATGGGACTATAACTTTTTTCGATACACAGTGTCACGTGTGTACGTGGAATACGTCATAGAAAGCATTACCACCCACAGTGGACAATGCAAGAGTGCCTATTGATCACGACTGATGGCATTGGGCTAGAATTGTCCACGCAAACATACAAGCAACTCCAGCAGAAATCACATCCACTTTCTGTGCAGGAGGCCCCTCATATATATCCCACAGGTCAGTGAGGTGGCCTTTAGCTTCCATGGATTATGGGAACAGAAGACCCACCAGACGCCTGTTATCACCACAACATCGGGCACAGTGCCTCACCTGGGCTTGTGTGATAGCTAACTGGACCCTAGAGGACTGGTAACATGTGGCATGGTATGACGAGTCATGGTGTGAATTGTTTCAGGCTGCTGGTAGGGTTCATGTGTGGTGCAGACCCCATGAAGCCATGGACCCCAGTTGTCAACCAGGCACTGTCCAGGCTGGTGGTTGTTCCATACTGGTGTGGAGTTCTCATGGCATGGGCTGGGTCCACTGGTCTGTCTAAACACGTCATTGACCAGTGCCCATTACATTTCACTGTTTGGTGACCATTTGCAGCCCTTCCTGGACTTCATGTGCCCCCACAATGATGGGGTATTCTAGCAAAATAATGCACAGTGCCTCTGGACCCAAGTTCCTATGAATGTTGTTGCCTGCACATTTGCCCGACATAAGTCTAGTTGAGTATTTATGGGATGTGGTGGAGAGGTCCATTCGCACCTGAGATCCTGCACCAATGAATGCCACGGAGCTATGGCTATCCAGACGGAATGGCTCAACATCTCTCCAGACATCTTCCATCCACTTGTGGAATCAGTACCACATTCAGTGGTACTTCACTGGGCTAGAGGGAGTCCTACATGATATTCATTCATATTCAATGACTTTTGCCATATCCATGCAAAAAGGTGCCAAACTAGTTTAAAGTGAATCTTTAAACCATATAATCTGATTTAGGTCCAAAATTCTGTAATGATTAATTTCTTGACCTGAACTCCATTTCTCTTCGCAGAAGAGTCACTCAAATCTGCCTTCGTCAGGGCTAAAGTACACTTTCCTTACTTCATAACAGCGGTCTCCCAGGACTTGGAGAGATGCGGAAAGCGGATCCCTGCTTCTCACGTGCTACTCTTCAACTTTGCTGTTGGGTTTTACTCTCTATCTCTTACAACGGTAACAACTAGAGATGAGGGAACGTACTCGCTAAGGGCAATTACTCGAGCGAGCATTGTCCTTAGCGAGTACCTGCCCGCTCGGAAGAAAAGATTCGGGGGCCAGCGTGGGTGAGCGGTGAGTTGCGGGAGTGAGCGGGGGGGGAGAGAGGGAGAGAGAGAGATCTCCCCTCCGTTCCCCACCGCCGGCACCCGAATCTTTTCTTCCGAGCGGGCAGGTACTCGCTAAGGACAATGCTCGCTCGAGTAATTGCCCTTAGCGAGTATGCTCGCTCATCTCTAGTAACAACACAAAATTGAAATCCATGTTCCAGGGTCTACCGGGGGCCAGTGCACCATACCATCATGTAGCGCATCCATGGCTTCTTATCCAAGTACACTGTTGCTATTTCAATACTGGACACCAGTACTGAGATATAGCGCTGGATTAGATTTTTTGACTACACCCTGTATAATATTTCCTGTGCTTTATGTGATGACCTCTCCTTTGGGCCATTGAGGCCATGAAGGATAAGGACCTGCACTATGATGAAGGAAACCTTGCAGAAAGGAGTGTTCATGTTATTATCCCATATAATTGCACGGCGGAGCGGTTTTGCAGCACCTTGTGTAATTAGATGCAATGCAGGTATTCTGGTTGGGAAGCCTCTGTGTATTTCCCACCATGCTGTGTTATACTATTTCATAACAGCGGTCCGTTTTATGCTGGGAGTTATGCAATATTGCCACTCCCTGCCAAAAAACCCTTCTTCCCTCTACATAGATCAAGGCGGCTATGTGTCTTCATCAGCAGTTCCTATTGCAGGGATCTTCTATCTGTGGCTTCACAGGAGACGGCCTGAGCGGGTTCACCAGCAATGCAGAGCTCTGGCAGCGTATCTCTTATGACACACAAGTCCCATAGCTGTATACAGTGTGACACCATCACTACAGCTTAGTAAATGTGGCCGTGTGCGAGTCGTCTCCTTTAAGGGCCAAAGTCCACATCAGTCCATAAACTGCAGCAAAGCCAAAATCCTCGTCAAATAGCAGGTACTGTACATTTACTTTCTTCTATCTTTTTACTGTATCTCATAACGTGTGTATTTTCCAGGAAGCGACAGGTACAGATACAGGTGTTATCGTCAATATGACTAGTATTACGTAAGGCAACACGCAGCTCAATACACCTTGCACACAAGTGAATCATTACTTGGCACTGTTGTCATTCCTAAATGACAAAGTTGACTCTGCTACATCTTTATATGGAATAAGTATATAGTATTATTGGGATTACAGCTGAAATGTAGAAGATGGTAAGATATAAGCATATCACGCAGACATCAAATGGTGGGAAATCTTTATTAATTGGGTCATACCATATCTTGCATCTCTTCTCAAATGGGGAGGTTCTTATAGTCTCACAAGCAAAATACAAACACAATGAGCAGCCAGTATTTCCGTAAAAAGCAAGTGTCAGTATCAATGACCCTCTGTATTAACTGTATCACAAATTATATCCATAGGATAAAGGGTAATAAATGAACAGACCATGCACATTTTAGGTATATAAGAAGGCAGAGGGTCTTTGGACCCTTTCAGGTTGGCTGCAAAAAGTTTTCCCCACTCATTTACGAGTTTTACAAAGTTTCATACTTGTATCTCTTTTCATTCAGAAGTTATTCAAGGTGGCTCTGACTTTTGTATATCATATCTTTTAATTTTTTTAATAGTTTTTCAGTATGTGTGTTAAAATGTTGGTTGCCCATGATTTTTGGATAAGTTGTCCCCCCAAAAAAATCTGATGCGTAACACTGGCTCTATTGGTATGCCACTGAAAATTGAGCATATCAGTGGAAAAGACAAAGACTGGGCAAGTTTGTTGTATTGTAAAGCAGTGTTTCTCAACTTTTTCAAGGTAGGTAACCCCTACATTTCATGAAGGTATCACCAAGACTATGATCATATACTGTGCATGAAAAGCATGAGGACAGTGTAGTTACCCACTGGCATGTGCCCTGTTTGGTACAAATATCAGTGGTTTAAAGCCCACAGTTGTGTCCTTCCTTACCTTCTTGCCCATTTCCATAAGTTTCAAGATAAGTGGGTTGAGATCACCAGTTTCAGAAAAGAAAGATCTTGCCTTACTCAACACCTAATAGAGTAATACATGTTTTTTCTTTCATAGTTCATCATCTCACTCCACTTTTTTTGGGATATCTCGAAGCAGGCAAAAAGTTAAGAAAGAACTTAGCTTTACTTTCCTACCACCGGCTTATGCATAGCCAGAGGCGCACATAGTATATGAGGGTTGCTTTAACTAGGATCCATGACAGGGGCATCATTTTCAGAAAGTGATAGGGGGTAAACCTTCCTACATTGAGTGTACCAATCTAGAGTCAGTGGTCAGCCCAGGTGTTGTGGCAGTACAGGTTAGTACAGCGGGCGTCAGTACTAGAACCAGAGGTCAGTCCACAGGATATCCAGCTGGACAAGGGGAAGTCATGAAACTTGCACTATGGACTAAAGTGTTAAAACAGCCTTGGGATCAGGGGCATTGCTAAAGGCTCATGGGCCCAGGTATAAAAGTTTATCCTGGGGCCCCTCAACTTCTCTTAACCCCTTAACGCAGAGGCGTAACTCGAAGCTCCTGGGCCCCATAGGAAAAGCTGTAACAGGGACCCAACTATAATGCTTTATTCGTAGTACTGGGCTTCCTATATGGAAAAAGAGAGTATCCTCCTGGGCCCAAGTGCAACCGTATCCCCTGCATCCCCTATAGTTACACCACCCATCACCTCTCAGTGATCCATGTTCTCTATCTATAAGAAGGGATTGGCAGTATCATAGCCCCTTGGAAAATTTAAAATAACCAAAAGGGATTCCTAACAAAAAGTAAAGTAAAAAATAAAATAGCAGCAAGGTCTATATAACGTGGGAGATTAGACACATATTTCAGAAGAGAATATAGAAGGTATAATAGTAAACAAAGCACAGGAGCGTGTCATGATGGGAATTTTTTAAATGGGTTTTTAAAAAATATTCTAGAGTATCTGGGTGGAAAAGTCCCAAACTGTACATACACTTCTTTATGTTGTTTAGAGGAAGTCGCTCTTGTCTTCTGTCTATTGTGTCACTCTGTTTTCCTAATGTGTGGGTTTCCTGCATGTTTTATGTTGTGTACTGACAATTACACTTTTTGTCAAACGCAATCCAGCCCCTAAAAGGAATTTTTGTTTTTCTGCAAAACTCGGCATGAAGGCAAATATGCAAATGATGAGAATTGTGGTGTGATTTAGATCAACTGACTTGTCACTGGAGGCTCTAAAAGTAGTTCCACCCTTGGCCTTTAAAAAGGCTCTCGGAGGCTCCTTGTGTGACCTCTTTTCCCGCTTATGTAGAGCTTGTTGACCACTAGACGTCTCAACGGTACAATAGGGATTTCACCCAGTTAACAGAGTTTGGGAGGGGGCGTATTATTGGTATCGGCTGGATGGCCATATTTACGAATTGTCCACCTCCATGGCTGTTCTGACCAGACTGTTACGAGGTGTTGGGACCATTAGATGCGTGAGGCACGTCTACAAGGGCACCAGGCTCAGGATGTCCTCAACAGACCACCAGTAAAGAGGATCGTCTGATCATCCGACAAACCCGAGCAGCTCCAATTGTTTCATTATCTGCCATCCAGGAAATAGGTGGCTCATCGTTACACCCCTGTGTCTGTCAGAACCATTTCCAGGCACTTGGCCGAATGACATTTGGTCTCATGGTGCCAATTATGTGTGCTGTTTTTGACACTCATCCAACGTTGCCTCTGTTTACAGTATTTTTGTGAACCACAAAACTGGACTGCTACTGAGTGGAACCAGGTTGCCCTCAGCAGCGAATCAAGGTTTAGTTTGGGCACTGACAATGGATGTGTTTTTTGTCTGGAGACCTGGGGGTGAGTGCCTCAATCCTGTCCCCATTGCTAGTGTGATGGTCTGGGAGAACCATCGCATACAACAGTCAGTCACCCCTAATAGTGGTATGAGGGACAATTACAGCTCAGCGATATGTTCTGGACATCCTGCAGCCACATGTGTTCCTCTCATGGCGTCTTCCAAAAGGCATTTCCAGCAGGATAATGCTCAGCCGTACACCCAGGAATGTCTCCACAACATTGCCACACTTCCACGGCCTGCCTGGTCACCAGATTTATAGCCAATGGAACATGTATGGGACCATCCACTTCTATTTTTATTAAACTCTGACTGCATGATAATTGGATGTGTCGCTCATAGTAGTGTGCTGAGGTAAGCCAAGGGTACTTTTACATGGGATGACTGTCACTCCTCTGCTTTTACCTTTTGCAATAGTCGTTCAATAAATGGAGGCGGAGCACACTGTAGATCTCTTCCAGCCACACACCTCTATTCACTGTGAACAGGTAGTCGTTCATAGATAAACGTCTGCCTGTTTTTGCTGAGTGATAAGTCGCTCACTAGTCGCTTCTTTTCAGGGGTTTCACCTTACAGCTATCATTAATGTTTTATTATCTTTGTGTAAACGTAGTGCTGTTGACCATCTAGCTCTTAAGCAGTTTAGCAGCAATAAAACCAGCACACAGCTGTCTGTGTGCTGGTAACATCCAGAGTTCAGCACAGAAGAGTTCATAACCCACCTCGCTGTCATAAACTCACGGATGCCGGCAAATCTCCCGGATGTCGTGTTCAGGGAGTAAGAACACGGGAACAGGGTGATGTGAGAATCCATATATCTGGTCTGAAGTCTGTTTTGAGGGAACTCTGATGTAAAGTCCTTACTAAGGGGGAGTCAGATCTGAGAGTCTGTATTTATGGGGTCTGGTATGAGTATTTGTTTAGGAGGTCTGTTCTACGGTAGCAAAGTATAGGGCATGCCAATTTATGCATATTTTTAGACTGTCCATGTTGTCCATTCTCAAAAGTATGAATAAGGGTTCATTCACAAAGTGTGATTCACTATGATATGAATTTCCATCCCGGGGTTCCATCTGATTCCCCAAAAATGGTATTCCGGCAGAACCCCCAACAGAACTGTAGACTTTAGTGAGTCAAATAGCACCACAGACTTTAGCTAGTTATTTTTGGAGGACCGAACATTGTATTTGACAATACTATCATGTCTTCAAGAAAAAAAATGGAAAATAATGGAAACCATGTCAAATGGAGACACCTTTGGACTCCATCCAGGGTTCTGAATGTCCTTTTCAAATCACAGGATGAAAAAGTTGGGGGCAGAGTATATCACAGTGAGAACCCAGCCTTATATGGGGCGCATTCAGACTCCATACCTGGGGCAGCACCACCTGTAAATACAGCCCTGATTATCGGACAAACATCGCATCTTTAAAGCCATTTTCTACAACCCGACTGCTAAACTCTATGATGTAACTCTATAAATCTTTAGCTTTTCTTATGAAGTTCGTTTCATGTTTTCCTCTACATTTTTATCTAAAGGTATCTTCTGAATTCTGCTGGTTTCCAGTAAGCGTAGTGCAGTGGAAACTTATATTACAGTTAGGCCACTTTCACACTGATTTGTCAGCCGAACTAGGGGGAAAACACATAGAGAAAAACTGAAATGGAAAGATTTGCACCTCCTCCGTGTTTTATACCCACTTCTGGTTTTAACATACAAATACCGTGTTTCCCTGAAAATAAGACAATGTCTTATATTAATTTTTGTTCAAAAAGGTTTAACTTTTTTTCATGTATAGCTGCCTGGACACTATTTAAATTGACTTTTTTAATTAACTGTTAGCAGGGCTTAATTTTGGAGTAGGGCTTCTATTTCAAGCATCCTCAAAAAGCCTGAAAAATCATTTTGCATCCTCAAAAATTCTGGAAAATCATGCTATGCCTTATTTTCAGGGTATGTCTTATTTTCAGGGAAAAAGGGTATTAATGCGAAACACTGACCCAATTATAGGGTACACAACTCAGATATGAACAGAGGCTTAAACTGAGTTCACACCATTTGGATTTGCTGTCAGAAATGTTGTCAGCATTCAATGCAAGAATAGCGCAGAATGCAGCGATATTGAAGCCATCTAAATAATGGAAAACAGCAGACTTCACTCTGGGGGCCATAAGGTGCACTGGGCATGTGTCTTAGCAAAGCGGTGCTTTACTTTACAAATGGGAGTCACAATGCAGATGTGAATAGAACCTTCTACAGATAGAACTCAGCTGTTAAGTCACATGCCTGGCAGTGGAGTAGAGATAAACTGTTCTGTCTTTAGAAGAGCAGCCAGCACACCATTATCTTGGCAGCTATCTACATAAATGCAGGAAAAACACAAAACAACTCCAAACAGTGCAAAAATAAAGTATTTGCAAAGTCACTGAACTTTGTGTTGAGACATAAACGGTGAAATGTTGCTAGGAGTAGAATTATCCTTTACCAAATCTTTACCATTTTTGGCATATACCCTGTTTCCCTGGATATAAGACCTACCCTGAA
Source organism: Eleutherodactylus coqui (assembly GCF_035609145.1). Classification (NCBI taxonomy): domain Eukaryota; kingdom Metazoa; phylum Chordata; class Amphibia; order Anura; family Eleutherodactylidae; genus Eleutherodactylus; species Eleutherodactylus coqui. Next base: position 68,439,533 of record NC_089849.1, read on the forward strand.
AATAAGCCTTAGCATGATTTTCCAGGATTTTTGAGAATGTTTGAAGAATAACCCCTACTCCAAAGTTAAGCCCTAGTTACAGTTAATAAAAAAGACAATATAAATAGTGTCCATAAAATAAATAAATAAATAAATAAAACTTTATTCCCAAAACAGTGAAATTTTGGTGAAGAAGAGAAAAAAGAAATGTCTTCACCTATTCTATCAAGGTATTTAGAGTTGAGGGGAGTCCTCCCTTTGGGACAATAATAATCATTACTTGCTGAGTGCCAACATATTGCGCAATGCTTTACTAGTTGGGGGAAGCATAACATACAGTATGAAACTGATGCGCAAAGGGGTGAAGAGCTTACAGACTAGGAAGTAGGGGGTGACCCGATGTATGAAAGCCTGTTCTGTACAGACCGAGACTTCTGAAACTCGCATGAAAATACTACCTGAAAAAATCACAGCATGTTCTATTGTCGTGCGAGTATCGAACAAGAATAGAACATGCAGATGTGCGGTCTCCTGCACAGCACATGGACGGAGTGTCTGCATGCTGCGTGTTGCGAGTCGCACCAATTCAATCGTGTGAATGCACCCCGAGAGGGACTTTAATAAGAATGATTGGTCTACCCACAGATACCCCCCCCCCCCCATTGGGAATAGTTATTTTATCCCAATAGAGCAAGTGGAACAAACAATTGGCCGCTACCTCCGGTACCGCATATCTCTCGGAAAAGCAAAACAACTGAAAATTCAACCTGTCCGATTTTGTTCCTTGTTGGGAGGGATCATGGGTCATCATTAGATAGCTGATGGATCCCACTGAATTTAGTAAGATCTACCAATAAATATCCAATCAGAGTCATAGCTAGGCTTATCTTCACCCGGGGCGTAAATTCAGTTTCCCAGTTAATGTAGCTTTTCTATAGTGTTTTTCCTTTATAATCTTTAAATAATACAAATCTAACTAAACTTTGAAAAAAAGACTTCTGATGTCACCGTGATCAAATATTGATGCGTGGGGGTCTGGGTGCTGAGACCCCACTGATCGCTGAATAGTCACAGTGCTCAGCTAAGTGCTTCTGTTCATTTGTTTTAGTGATCAGTAGGGGTCTCGGCACTTGAACTCTCACCCATCAGTACTTCTGACAAATCACTATGACGTCAAGTTTTTTTTTTTACAAGTTTAGCCATTCTTAACTTTTATCATTTTTTTCGTGTGGTGCAAAAAGCATTTTTTTACTGTTTTACATGATTTACTGCATTAATGCACAGGATGTGCAGAGAACTGTGACAAAGCTCTATTGAAGTAAGTAGGGCAGAATAGCAATTGACTGCACAGTTGGTAGTTGGGAACACTGCTGTACAGAAAAAAAATGGCTGGGGGACATTTGGACTCTCACCAATCAGAAATTCAGAAAGTAGTGCCGTATCCTAGCAACATGCCACCAAAGTACCCTCACTTTCTGCTGTGGGAAAACCCCTCAAAGTAAGTATATATGCATATATTTAAAATATTGAGTGGGTCTGGGAAGTCTTCAGACCCTTTCACTTTTTTCACATTTTGTTATGTTGTGGCCTTCTGCAAATTAAAAAGATTTCTAACATTCTGTTCTCACTTTGTTATTATGGGGTATCCAGTGCACAAGGCCACAACATAACAAAATGTAAAGGATCTGAAGACTTTCCAGACCCACTGTATGTAGGGGTGTGTATATATATAGCCTCTGTCACCGGGTGCCCTTTAATAGTTGAGTAGGAGGGACTGATACCTAGACAAGAATAGTTAAGTGTAAAACGAGAACATTGAGACAGGATATGCCAACATAAAACCTCATCACACTTCTGAACAACAATAATTAGGTGTTGAGACGGATTCCACAACCCAACCATTCTTATATAATCAGTATCAAGTTCCATCTCACCACATCTATGTAAGGTACCCACTAGAGATGAGCGAGTATACTCGCTAAGGCACATTACTTGAGCGAGTAGTGCCTTAGCCGAGTATCTCCCCTCCGTTCCTCCCCTCTCTCCCCCGCCGCTCCCCACCCCCCGCCGGCCCCCGAATCTTTAGAGACAAGCGGGGAGATACTCGGCTAAGGCACTACTCACTCGAGTAATGTGCCTTAGCGAGTATACTCGCTTATCTCTAGTACCCACCAAAATGACTGCTTGGTGGAACCTGCTATCCTCTCTCTTATATGGTGTCTGGAATGATCTGTTCTTTTGTTAGTAAAGAGATGGAATTAATCTAAGGTATCAAGACTATAAATAACACTTTTCAAAAAAGTATGTAGAATGGTTTTGAACCACCAACTATTGGCTAAAACTTTGAGTCCCATCCAGCTCAATTGTGGGTGCTGGATGACTGTAGGACTGACCATTGTAATAATCGACCATACGAATGATAATTGCTTACAGCTAAAGTCTTCAAACAGAGTTCTTAAAACTATTTAAGCTTGAGATGAAACTTCAGGCAAATTTTCCTAATCAGTAAAGTTGAGCAAATCTGTTCATGTAACATACTAGGGCTATTATTTCTAGCACTTTGATGCCTCACATACATGTTTTCTCTGTACACTATTAGTTCTTAACATCACAAGAAATAACACAATAGCTACTGGTTTCTATAGAGAAAGTTTTGAAATGGCACACTTTTCTCTGACATCACTTCCTGCTCTGCAGCAATTGGTTGAGGCTTCACTTCACAGGCTACCTGTTCTGCCTGCCTCCTGCATCCTGCATTCACTTCGCAGATGATACTGAGAGCTTCCAGATGATTACACGGGTTTCTGGTCCAAATGCAGAAGGAGGCAGCTTTAATTGGGAAGAGGGACTTCAATATTACCTGTATTCCAAGTACTTTAAATGTAGCGGGGGAGAAAGAGGAAGTCTATGAGATGAAACTTCAGCAAATAGCTGTAGAGCAAGAAGCGATGTCAGAGGGAAGAGGGTGTCTTCTGGAACCTTATCATATAGAGCCCAGTAACATGTAGCCATTCTGTTTTTTTATGTTGCTTTAAAAGACCACCCTGGTCAGGGGCGTAACTATAGAGGATGCAGGGAATGCAGTTGCACCCGAGCCCAGGAGCCTTAGGGGGCCTATAAGGCCTCTCTTCTCCATATAGGGAGCCCAGTACTATGAGTAAAGCATTATAGTTGGGGGCCCCATTACAGGTTTTGCATTGGGGCCCAGGAGCTTCAAGTTACGCTTCTGATCCTGGTTATTTATTTTCATTCATTATGTAACTATTAATCCCCACCCCCAGTATATATAAATCAACTAGTATTACTTTGCTTAGTTATTCCTTTCTCTCTGCAATTTCCTGGAGCCCTCCTCCTCAGGTGGTCATGTGATCCCAATTCTGGCCAGTTCAGATTTACTTGAGTTTATGTTCTCTCAAACTAGTACATTTATCAGTCAGCATAACCACCTTGTGATGATATTACATGGAGTGTACCACAAATACTCTTTACTGATGATGATCACACAGCTCTTGTCACACAGTTTTAATAGAGGTGATCACAGCTCATCCTCCTGACTGTCTACTTATGGTATGTAGCATATTTAGGTGAACATAGAATACAGATGGTAAGCACAGTGTTTTCCCTGTAGAGAAAAGGTACAGACTCTAGCCTCTCATGTAATTCTGTGCCAATAGATCATGCGATTGCTAGCACAGAATAGTGAAAGCAGAAATCTCAGTATCAAGATGGTGCCTGATAAGCATTTGACAGGAGACTTCATTGTATACATAGGAGACTTCCAAAGTGTGACAGACAATCAGATGTGGGGTGCAGAGATGGAAAAACTTATTTTCTCTGGAGTGGCGTTTTAAGGACCTATAGTCTACAGAGCACCTTGGAAACTTACATTTGAAGGGTCAGAGTGAAAGAATTAATAGTTCTTATATCTTACATGACTGTCACATTCATTTGATCAATTATGAAAACTTGCCTAGAGTTTAACCCCTTAAGGATCAGGCTGTTTTGGTCCTGAAGGACCAGACACCTTTTAGAGAGTTTCCATGTGGTGGTTCTACTCTCCTACTGCTAGATTGTAGGAGCAGAAGCTTTACTCCTGCGCAGTACTTCTGCTATTGGCTGGGATTAAAGCCCAGGACCAAGCTCATGTAATGAGCATATATTTACCGTGCTTGGTCCTTAAGGGACCCTAATACAGCCAAGGATTGAACAATGAATGATAATTTGTTTGCTTATCATTCATTTCATGCAAACATGAAAAGGATCATTGGCTCGTTCGCTGATTGTTTGGTTTAAACACCGATCGTTTAGTCGTTCTCATTCACTTACTGGAATGTAGCTTACAAGGTATAAAGTAGACCTCTGTATTAGATCAAAGATACTGTATGACCATAATCAAATTAGTGCTACATCATCAGTTTACAACCAATTACTAATAAGAACAGATAAAACAACCAAAGAAAAAAACAAATGTTATAAATGCGGTCCTATTATGCTGGTACAAGTGCTGACTGAAGTGCAAAGGGCCTGTTATGTAATCCTAACCCAGAGGTCATATATACTTAGCGTATTTCTGGCCTTAGCACAAAGTGTCCATACAGTTATGACATGTCTGCAGTCTATGATTCCTCCCAATCACAATGGAAGGGACTATACAGCCACATGTGCTAAGCCACCGATTGGGAAGCATTGATCTACACACAGATTGAATGTTTTTAAGTAATGCTATCTTGATGGGTTGCTATTAGAGATGAGCGAGTATACTCGCTAAGGCTAACTACTTAAGCGAGTAGTGCCTTAGTCGAGTATCCTCCCGCTCGTCTCTAAAGATTCGGCTGGCGGCGCGGGTGACAGGTGAGTTGCGGCGGTGAGCAGGGGGGAGCGGGGGGGAGAGAGGTATCTACCCTCCGTTCCTCCCCGCTCTCCCCCGCCGGTCCCCGCCCCCTGCCGGCACCCGAATCTTTAGAGACAAGCGGGCAGATACTCGACTAAGGCACTACTCGCTCGAGTAATGTGCCTTAGCGAGTATGCTCGCTCATCTCTAGTTGCTATCTTAATCGCTCTTAATAGGCTTCTTCTCTGGTTTCCTGTTGACATGTTATTCTTGTTTCTTCATCATCGAACATCGTGTGTGGGCTAAGTTTTGATGAATACATTTGGCTATGAGATATAATATTGCCATACTGGATGGGAAATTTTGCACTTGATTACTTACAATTGGCATCTGTGTTGAGGATGGTCAGATGGGCCAACAGAATCACTGTCCTATCTACAACAATTTTGGGACCATGATACTTTATGTCCGGGATCTTGATACATATCTTTCCTAAACTGGGTTGGTCTTCCACATAAACTAGTCACCCCTCCCAGGTACAAAATGTAGGAGGAAACCACTGGGCAAAACTGACATGAAAAAGGACTTGGGAGTCTTAACTTTAAACTTAATGGAGCCAGGCTTGAAAAAGACTACACTAGTCGAAACGTTGCCTGTATATATTTTTAATATGGAGCAATAAAAGTTGTTTTTACTATAAATCCACCATTGATGCTGCCACGTCATGTATTTTCCCGGATTTCATACTATGCGACGCTCCCCCTCACTTCCTCCGTAGGCTTCCCCTAGTCAGCGCTCCCCGGCTTCCAGTTCCCAGCGGCCTGGTCAGGTGCGTCGCCACTGGTCAGGTGAGACCACTACAGGAAGCTGGGGAGTGCTGACAGCGGGAAGCCTTCGGAGGATGTGAGGGGGAGTGTCACACAGTAGGAAATGCGCTGCGGGTAAGCTGATTCCCAGTCAAAATCTGCACCAATGGTACTCCACTGCTCCAGCTTGGGAAAAAAACCCACGGTGCTCCTCACTGTCTATTTTGAAGGGGAGGCAAAATCATACATTGTGATAAGCCCCAACGCCTTTACGATAAATAAGTGAGTTGCAGTTTGGGCACTCGGTCTCTAAAGGTTCGCCATCACTGTTATAAGGCTTGTTAATAGGTCTGACATTGACTTGTAGGAATGCTGCCTTCTAATAGGTGGCGCTGTAGGAGTATTGTTCCATCTTTCCATTAACATATTTCCCAGAGGAGCATGGATGGCCTTATAATTCCCCCACACGCCTTCTCCCTAAGGAGAAACAATACCCTTCCCGACCTCTGAAAACTTCGAGTGACATTCATTACCCTCAATTTATGTCTATTTTATCCAGACTGCTGTGTTTGCTTTATATAATAGACTAGGTCATGTGGACATGTAGATAAGACTCGAGTGACATTCTGTTTGCTATCATGGAAAGTCATGTGATCCAGTAATATAAAGTGTCTTGTGGGTAATTGTACTTCTTTTTTCCCCTCTTATCTCATTTGTACAGTAATGTGCAAAGGTTTTAGGCAGGTGTGGAAAAAATACTGCAAAGTACGAATGCTGCCAAAAATAGAAGCGTTAATAGTTTATTTTTGAATCAATTAACAAAATCCTAAGAGAACTAACAAAAGAAAATCTAAATCAAATCTAAATTTGGTGTGACCGCCCTTTCCCTTCAATACAGCATCAATTCTTCTAGTTACACTTGCACACAGTTTTTGAAGGAATTCAGCATGGAGGTTGTATCAAACATCTTGGAGAACTAAGCACAGATCTTCTCTGGATGTAGCTTGCTGAAAGCCTTCTGTCTCTTCATGTAATCCCAGACAGACTGGATGATGATGAGATCAGGGCTCTATTGGGGCCATAGCATGGTATTCTTTTCTAATGCTACTCGAACATGGGTGACTTAAAAGTTGCGCCTGAGATTCTAGGCGCAACTCACATCAGACCGCACTCGGACATCGCGTCCGTGTGCTATCCCTTGTGCTGAACACTGCCCATTGACATGTGCTATTCTTGTCCGTTTTTTCGAACGTAGCTTCAGCTAGTGTCGCAGTTGCGTGTACATTACACTCGTGTGCTTCACCACCCATACACATTCAATATCTGCAAACATGCATAATGACTTTTTGTACTAACCGCATAAAAATGCAAGGTTCTTAGTGCACGATTTGATCAAATCCATGTATGCCCATCGGCCACGTCAAAGTTTGCTTTTTGTTTGATTCCAATTGGTTGACCTTGTTTAAGGCAGTAGATATAGAGGCATTCCTCCTCCTCCACCCATCATGTCTATGTCAGTCTGATATCTCATGCACTTACTGCTTCACTTCCTCACAGCAGATAAACTTGTGGTTTCCTCTTTGAAACTGTAGAATGATGATCGGCACTAGAGGAGTGAGGACCAGAACTGACAGAAATAAGAGCACCAAGTATGTGGCCATCATGGTGGAGTGCGCGTCCTCTGAGTGCTCCAGAAGACTCTAGTCGTTGACGTCCTTGTACTCTATATTACTTAGATGTGTATCCTTGTGTGAGGGTGAATGAACAGCAATAGATATTAAAGCGGTGACCATACACAGTAAAGTTGTTCAAGTCACGTCTACACAGTGACAGACGGCTGATTACTTGGGCAGGACTGGGTTCAATGAAATAGCAGAGTCTGTACAACATTTTTGGATTACGTATGGATTCCCCAGACTTCGCCAGTGATGATTCATCACCTGAAAATACAGACTCACAGGTAAGTTACAATCACTTAAATGTTTCTGTCATATTATTTTCCATTATTGCTCATTTTCTATGGTGTTCGTACCATAGAGTCAGTTTCTTTGGCCATATGGCTTCCTGGAGAGGGTGGCTACCAGCTTAAGTGGACAGTTACCTTCTAGAGTTGGTTGAACCTACTGAGGTCCTCCGATTGTCTTCCAATGGTGGATGTTGGGAGGGAATTCTTAACATGAGAATTGTATTTCAACATTCCCCATCTTTTGCTTCTGTGGGAAATAGGAGATAAGTAGATTATTTCCATCAGCCATTGACAGCAACATGTATGGTCAGTCGATACAGGGGCGTAGCTAAAGGCTCATCGGCCTGGGGTGCAAAAGTTTATCTTAGGACCCCCAACTTCTCTTAACCCCTTAATGCAGAGGCGTAACTTGAAGCTCCTGGGCCCCAATGCAAAACTATAATGCTTTATTCATAGTACTGGGCTCCCTATATGGAGAAGAGAGGCCTTATGGGCCCCCTAAGGCTCCTGGGCCCGGGTGCCACTGCATTCCCTATAGTTCGCCAGTGCGTATATATATAATACTGAGCGGTCAAGGGAGATCGCTGAACAACAATGTGTAAAGCCACTTTTATTCTTTGATAGTATGAATCTTTAACCACTTAACCATCGCCGATACGCCTTTTGACGGCCTGTATCAGCAGCCTATGCATGAAGAGAGATCGCGGCATGACCTCTCTATTTACAGCGCAGGCGTCAGCTGTTTATTACAGTTGACACCCGCGGGCAATAGCTGCAATCGGCCGTGCGGCCGATCGCAGCTATTACCCCTTTAAATCCCACTGTCAATTCTGACAGCGGCATTTAAATGCCCCGAACAATGTTCGGGGATCCCGTGTGGTCCCCCCGGGATGAGATCTCAGGGAACTGTGCGGGTGTCATGGCAGCCAGGGTCCTCCTGAAAGACCCCTGGGCTGCCTTAGCAAACTGTTTATCAAACCATCCCCGTGGGGTGGCTTGAAAGGCTGCCTGTCAGATTGCAGTACATTACATCATACTGCAGAAGCGATTAAAGCATCGCATATTGTAGTCCTCCAGGGGGGCTAAAAAAAAAAGCAAAAATAACCTTAATAAAGTTTTATTGTAAAAAAAAAAAGTCATGAAAGTTTAAATCACCCCTTCCTTTTGCCCTATCTATAATAAAAAAAGATCAAAATCATAAAACAAAAATACATATTTGGTACCGCCTTGTCCGTAAAAGTCCGATCTATCAAAGCAGCACATTATTTACCCCGCACGGTAAACGTCGTCCGAAAAAAATAATAAAGAACGCCAGAAATGCACTTTTTCAGTCACCCTGTCTCTCATAAAAAATGCAATAAAAAGTGATCAAAAAGTCATATGCATTTTGAAATGGTACCAACATAAACTACAGGACATCTCGCAAAAAATGAGCCCTCGCACAACTACATCGATGGAAAAATAAAAAAAGTTATTGCGCGCAGAAGATGGCGACAAAAAATAATTTTTAAAAAATGAAATGTCTTTGAAAAAAAAATAAAAGTAGTACAGCGAAAAAAAATATGCAAGTTTGGTATATTAAATCGTACTGACCCACAGAATAAAGATATCATATAATTTTAGTTGCAGTTTGTGCGCCATAGAAACAATACGCAATGAAAGATGGCGGAATATCTTTTTTTTTTTTTTTTCATTTTACTCCACTTAGAATTTTTAAAAAGTTTTTCAGATTATTATATGGTACAGTAAATAGCACCAATAAAAAAGACTACAAGTCGACCCGCAAAAAACAAGCCCTCATGCAGCGACGTCGATGGATAAATAAAGGAATTACGATTTTTTTAAAAGGGGGGAGGAAAAACGAAAATGGGGGAAAAGAGCCGCGACATTAGGGGGTTAAAGGAATCCCCTTTCATGTGTAAAGCCACCTTTGCGTGCAAGAAAATTTGGGTCAAGATTACACTAAACTTAACACTTGCAAGGAATTGGAAGGATGAAGTTTAAAAAAGTTCTGAGGCCTCCATTTACAGGATGGTGAATCTGAAGCGGGAGGAGCTAATTTGTATGTTTTAAGGTTGTTGTTTTTTTTACTATGGACCTTCCTGTCCTTTCACCTGCGTCCCCTTGAAGGGGTTTCCTCACCAGATATTTTTGTTATTATTAGACAAATCAAATTTTTAAAAAAATTGTCTTAGCCATAAGCACTCTACTAATTACTTTCCCCGTGTATCTTCTATGTTCGCTCTTCTGTCACTTCATGTAAAATCTTTGCACTACTCTTTCTTGAGCAAATTTCACTAGAGATATTACAGAAAGGCAATTTTGACAGTTCTCAGAAGTGGAGATACAGGAGACAAGTGAGTGACCTTGGGGGCAGACCTGTTTCTACAGTTCTGCTCTTGTGTTGTTCCTCTTTCTCCCGTGCTAACCCTTTGCTCCACTCTTGTTCTCTTTATGTTTGATATCTTGTGTCTGAAAAATAGCAAAAAACTCACTTTTGTGAGACTATTCTGCATATCTAACAGCTTTGTATACAGAATGGTACATAATATATTAATTGTCCAAAAAAATATGAAACACCTAGAACAGGGGTGTCAAACTCATTTTCACCACTTACATCACTGAAGACAACTCGGTTCGAGTCCATAGCATTCAGTTTCATAGTTCACAACACCAATGCAAGCAGAGGCGTCAGTGGGTTAGTGTCAAAGTCAGTACATGTTATGGGCACCATGAGACCAAATGTCCTTCTGCTAAGCGCTTAAAAATGGTTCTAACAGAAACAGGTCTGTAATGATGGTTCCAACGAAACAGTTGGAGCTGATCAATGATTTACAAAGGTTTCCTTCCCATCTACGATGTTTTCACTGATGCGATGTTGAGGGGATAAAAAAATTGTGGCATGCTCTCTTTCTGCGATGTGCGATTTTTTTTAAATTTTTTTTTTAATTTTTTTTTTCTATCTCCCATGTACTTCTATAGAGGCTTTTTTATCACATCGCAACGGTACAAACTTGCTTTGCAATGAGGTTTTAACATTGCAAAGTCCCATTGACTTATGCAATAAAAAATCATGCAAATTTGCTGCATGATTTTATCACGGGCGGCAGTGATGCGATGTGAGATTATTCTCCGAAAGAAGCATCGCTGACGCTCACAAATTACAGTGAGAAAATGTATCGTTGTCTTGTGTGGCATAAAAGTGTAGTCACGTGAGAGCCCAGGGATTCTGGGAGTTCTAGGAGCTCCAGTCGAAGGAAAGGAGAGCTAGCGAGAGAAGGGAGACATGGAGGAGGCCGAGAGGTGGTCTGCTGCTCCTGCTTGGGCTTATCCTTCCCGAGCAATTCCCCACCGTAACTAGAAACTAGGAGTGTGTGTGTGCCCGTACCCAGAGAAGTGGCACAAGAGCCACGTGTGTCTGGAGAGAATAGAAGAGCCACCAGAGAGTGAGAGAGACAGTGAGTGACAGGAGAGAAAGAGAGTTACCTGGAGAGTAAATGCATAGAGATAACTAGGACTGTAGACATATAAATACTCACTGTAAGAATTGTTGGACAAGGTATTTCTCTACGCTGTCTCCTCGGCTGAGGGCTTGCTCCTCGGACTCTGCATAGTGGGTGCCAGATGGATGGGACATTCCATTTCTAAAGTTGTGCAGACATTTATCTTTCCTCAATCCACAGTGTCAAAGGTGTACCAGGAATACATCATGGAAGGCATTACCACCCAAAGTGGACCAGTAGTGCCTGGCTAGAATTGTCTGTGCGAACACATAGGCGATTCCAGCAGAATTCACAATCAATGCAGGAGCCCCCACATATATATGTGTGTGTGTGTGTATATATATATATATATATATAATATATGCTGTAGCTTAGGGCAGCGTTCTTTTGCTTCCATGTGATATGGGAGTAGAAGATCCACCAGAGCGCCTCTGTTAATACCATGACACCGGGCACAGCGCCTCACCTCAGCTCGTGAGGATGCTAACTAGGCCCTAGAGGACTGGCAATTTTTTGAGCAGATGGTAGGGCTTGTTTGTGGTGCCAAACGTCAAAAATCCATGAACCCCAGTTGTCTACAAGGCACTGTGTAGGCTGGTGGTTCTATACTGGTGTGAGGTGTGTTGTCATGGCATGAGTTGATCCATTGATCTGCCTAAATACGTCATTGACCAGTGCCCACTAGCTTTCACTGCTTGGTGACTATTTGCAGCCTTTCCTGGACTTCATGTACACCCACAATTATGGGATATTTTAGCATGATTATGCACTGCCTATCGGTTCCAAATTTTCCAGAATTGGTTTCAGTTGCATTCTGGAGAGTTCCTAGGAATGGTGTGGCCTGGTCACCCAACATGACCCAATCACGCATTTATTAGAGAGGTCCATTCACTCCTGAAATGCTACACCTACAAATACTATGGAGCTCTGATTGGCTTTCAGGATGCAATGACTCAACGTCTTCTGTCAACTTATGGAATTGATGCCACGTCGATTTGCTGTTCTTCAATAGGATAGAGGGGTCCTACATGATATTAATTCCTGTCCCATGACTTTTGGCATTTCAGTGTATAATCTGAATTGTGCATTTAGCTATTTCATATTTATTATAATTTTTATTATTGGTGTACATCATTTCTTATTGTTAACTTTTTCTGTTATAGATGGAGTCTTTGGAGTCTTCTTCCAGTCCTCGCCGTTTTACACGAAGGGAGGTAAGAAGAAATGATGCTGCATCTTTTAACAAGAATAAGGCTAAAGCCACATGGCCACTTTTCATTGCGTAGAATGCAGATTTAGCAAAGTTAAACTTGACTTTTAACATGTTAAGATAACTTTCTGTGCTACAGTTTGTTAACCCTTACTCTTCCGGCTAAATGCTGGGCAGCTGAGCAGAAAGTGAATGGACCCCATTATAGTCAATGGTGTCCATTCAGCACAGTTCGATTCTATCCTAAGATGGAACCATTCAGCCCAGCGATTCCCCTTTGCTGCGCCCCAAACGGAGCAAGAAAAAGCATCCCCAACGCAGATGGGGATGGGGATTATGCAATTTTTCCCTCCATAGAGAAACACTGAAATCAGGCCACTGCTATAACTTCACCATGGCTGTCCCGTGGCCAGAAGTTACTGTAGAGCCCAGCCTTTTATTTACACATGTTCTATTAATCACTCATTTTTCTTTTGCATTATTTTTTTCTCCTATGGTGACAGGCCAGGTATGGGAAAAAAGGCACAATCCGGCCTATAGAGAAAAAAACAATAAAGGAGACCAATGCAGAAAACAAACCAGTTTCTCCATCTGTGCAGGTAAGAGATGTAGGAAACAACGCCCAACTTTCTGAATACATTGCATTATCTATCTTGCACCGATCCTGAGGTAGGCTCGCTTCACACAAATTTTACATGCCCAATATGTAGAGAATAGAACCTATTGATTTCAATGGGTTTGTTCTCTTTACCCGTTTTTGCCCCCCAAAAAAAACAGACTTGCTCTATCTTTCTTTGCATTTGCACACCAAAGGTCCCCATAGAGGTCTATGGGGAGTGCACAAATGCACGACAGGATGCACAATTATGTGAAAAAATGAACTTATCTGGAACTCAATATACTAAAAAACTATTTAAATTAAATGAACATGCCCTGCGTGTGCAAAAAAGTACAGTAAAATACACCGATACGCATGCAAAAAAGCTTTGTGCATAGCGCAAATATGTTGTGCTGAGGCGTACACAAAAACAAATACATCATGTGAAGAGGGCCTTACAGTCTGTATAAGGCTAGTGTCACAATACGATGGGTTTGTTCATATGTGAGCATGTCCCTGCACATTTTGGTCGCGTAAGAAACCCAACACAAAGCATGCTTTATTTTCCTGTGCATTCGCGCACCAAAAGTGCCCATAGAATTTAATTGGGACGTGCAAATGCTTGCGAAATACGCTGGGAGATGCGTGAAACACTGCGTAATTGTGCAGGAAAAAAAAACACATCTGGAACTCATTAGAGTAATTAGCCAATTTAATGGCTGGGAGCATCGGTGCGTGCACAAAAAGTACAGCAAAACACACCAATGAGTGCGCAAAAAAGCAACATTCATTCCACAAATACGCATACGATCGTCTGAAGCCAGCCTTAGGTGCGCAGATGAGGCACAAATTTCCGGACAAAACAGTACGGTATTCTGCGTAATTTTGTGTGTTAAAATATCGGGCATTTCGGAAGCTGCACAGACACCATTACGATGAATGGACTCCATTCTGTTCCTCGGCTCCTAGGATGGAGCTGAACAATGGAAAGGAATATCACTTTAGCCTTAGCAGCTCATTGCAGAACAGCCGATTTGAGAAATATGCAATAATTTATACTCTGATTTTTATCTCCTGTTTAACGTTGTTCTAACATATTATTTATTGACTTTTCACTCAGCGCAATCTATTGTATGGAGAAGCTCTGTATACTGTCATTCATAGAATCGGCATTTCAGAGCCAGACCATATATCCGATAATGACCAGCTATATGAATACCTGCAAACGGTAAGGGGGAAAGTATTGTGTGGGGTAGATAGGGAGTCCTTATGTTCCTACTGCAATGGCAACTTAATAACTTGGGTCCGGCGCTCATTATAGTTCATCTTGTCTTCTATACAGCATTTCACTTGTCCCATAGATTAGAAGTTGGGCTCTTCTGTTGATAAGTAGGCAACAGGGGTGTAATGTTTCTTATTGTGGAGAGCAAGAAGTTTGCATCCGGTGTCTTATGCTGTTGGCCATGCAATGTTTCCTGGGAAATCGTTATGCAAATTAGCTCTTTTTCCAGGAAGGAGGAATACTGTCTTTTGGGTGCCACCTATTGGAAAGTAGCTACCCTATAAGTCAATATCTGACAACAGGCCTTGCATTATTACTAAGCCAAATCATAGTAGGAAGTTTTAACTAAAGTCAGCCATTTTGGAGGCTATAGAGCGCTGTCTTTAGCAACTCAATCACAGTCTGCATTTAGTCTATTCCCCTTGATGTCCATCAACCACTCCCATAATCCCACCTTATGGGCCCACTTGGAATAGCACCCAAAATGAATGCACTGCTACGCTACGGTGTGTGCCCACCCTAGGAGAAAGAATTGCAAATGTCTCCATACAGCTACCAAATTTCACTTATTTCAAAGGGCACATCTTAATAAAGACCTATAAAATGTGTAGGGACACGTCCTATTTGAATAAACGAATATATTTGCTATAAAGTGGTGTTCGCTTTGGAAATCCCCTTTTAGTAAGACAATTAGGCGGGTTTCACATCTGCATTGGAACATCCGGTCAGAGGATTTGTCACAGATACGGTTCAAAATTCCCAGAAGAAATAGCACTATAGTCAATGGGATCCATCCGGCACTGTTTGGTTACGTCACAAGATGAAACCATTTGGCCGCGGGGATTCCCCTTTCCTGCTCCCTGAACCCTTAAGCTGATCACCGCATATCCAGCTGCTGATATCCCCCACAATTAGCTGTAATCTGTTGCGGAACCTGGCAGCACGTATTCCGTTTTTCTGCAGCACCACCTTAGGGAAAATGAAGCATGACATGGCACCCATTGAGATCAGTGGTCAGCCAGTGTAGTGCAAGGGACATACTGGGCCCTCCAGTGCAACATATGCTCTTTGTTGTTGGTCACAGCTCTGTCTAATGGATCAGGATCTTGAATGAGAAATTCCCCCATCCTTCTATTGGCAAGTGTATTTGCGTCACAGCTAATCTGAAGAACCCCTTTAAATTGGTCAACAAATTATCCCCAGAGTGCCCAAAACTGACCGCAATAGCCATAACGATAGGAGTGGTGAATGGGGTAAATGGTAAATGGCTTCCCAAAGTGCAAGAATGTCACATATGATCATTTTTGGCACTGAACTTTGTTCATGGAGGGGAGAGCAGTGCCATACATGATCTTCAGTAGGGTGGCACACTTTATTCTTAATGGACACTTTTGCATAAGTGCCACTAGAGCATACTAATTTCAAAAGATCTCATCTGTCTCTCTTCCAGGCCTTCAATATGGATCCTGCAGAGCACAAGGCCATACTTGAAAGTGTAAAAAGTCTTGAGGTAACTATCAGATTATCCAGAATTTGTGTCATGTAGGATCTTGGTGACATCCCAAGAAGGTCGTAGCTAATGCTGGGGCACTAGGTCCACTAGATCCACCTAGCATTGCTGCCATTAAGTTGCCCATACACAATGATTCTCATTCTTCATTCAGCCGTTGGCTGCGTTTAAAGTGAATGATTATTGTTCAGAAATTGTTCAAACGAGTGAATCGTTCCCTTTAAACGCAGGCAAATGACTGAATGTTGAATGAGAATCGTGCACTTCTCATTCATTATTCAGTTGCAGCTGGAATAACAATCAGCGCCGGCTCATGGAGTTCTCGTGCCTTTTAAACACTAATCGTTCAGTGTTTCACATAGACTGTAGGTCAGGAGGGGTATCGTCTCTCCATCGAGAGAGCACCTAAATGGTAAGGGAGACTTATAAGGCCATGCACGCTCCTCTGGGAAATATATGCAAATAAGGAGGATGCAACAATACCTCTGCAGCGCCACCTATTGGATGGCAGTATTCCTGCAAATCAATGTCAGACCCTTTATGCATGGCCTTATAAGTCTTCTCACTCAGCTTCTAGGTGCTCTCCTTAAGGAGTGATGATACCCCTCCCGACCCACATCACAGGCCTCTCAGTAGCCGAGCCAGAATCCTACCGCACACTGATGAGGGGCGAAAACCCAGAAACATAGGAATGTGAAACATTGAACGACTAGTGAACGAGAACTGCATGATTCTCAACGAGAACGCAGTTTATACAGGCTGCCCGAGCGTGGATGAGCTGGTGATCACCAGATCAGGCAAACGAAAATCATGAGATTCTCGGTCTGTGTAAAAGGGCCCTTAGGATCGTTTTAGCATAGCAGTGCACATGGGAATGCATTTGTCTTTGTCTGAACTTTAGTCTACGAGGAATAAAGCTGCATTCTTGTTTCCAGTCCTTTGCTTTGTCCTGGACAAGAATGTACGCAAAGGCCATTAGAGAGAAGGGTCCCAGCCAAGTTGTTCAACATTCTAATGAGTGGACAGAATCTGTACAATGGAAATTTGGGGAATATTTGGAATAAACTACTGTATACAGGGGCGTAACTAAGGGCTCAGGAGCATGGGTGCAAAAGTTCTTCTCTCCCCCCTCCCCCCTCCATCTCTACCCATACCAAGAGATGTAACTTGAAGATTTGAGGACCAAATGCAAAATATGTAACAGGGCCCCCAACTATAATGCTGTATTCATGGTACTAGGTTCCCTATATGGAAAGGAGAGGCTTTATGGGCCCCTAAGGGTTCTGGGTCCGGGTGCAACCACACCCTCTGCATCCCCTATAGTTACACCCCTGACTGTATACGTCTTCTGTTACAGCCCCCAATTGTCTGCGTGAAAGTTACAGTGAAACAAGCTAAAGGGATTCTTGGAAAGGATGTCAGTGGTAAGAATATATTTATTACTTTCATAGTTTCTCACTTGGTCTTATAATATACTAGTAGAAAACCAATCCCAGGATTGGCAACTGCAATATATATATGTATAGATGCTATGGTGATGATGAGTGAGTGTGAGGCATAGCGTGTAGTTACATAATACATACACATGAGGGCAGAGTTGGTTTGCTAACATTTATATGTATATTTTTCTTTCTTTTAATTTCAGTTAATGTGATGCTTTATTTTGAATGTTTTTTCTGCTATCTCAAGGTTTTAGTGATCCCTACTGCATGCTGGGAATTGAGAGCCGAGCTGACCCTCACTCCAGGGAAAGTAGTCCGAATCATGACAAGAAGCAGAAGCAGAAAGCAGTGGTCAGGAATACTCTACCTGAAGATCAGACACACAAGACGCAGGTCAAAGCCCAGACCTTAAACCCTGTATGGAATGAAACCTTTATAATGTATGTACCCATTTTTTTTACTATAATTAATGTGGTGCCCTGATTGGCTGCAATCTGAACGGTTTCCCATGGAACAACACATTTTATATATACACTTATAATGTCTTTCTACCGTTCTGTTTTCCTAAATCGCCTTTTTGTATTGTCCTGAATAGAAATGATTTTATTTCCTTGGAACCCCCTCCCTTATTAAAGCGACCCACTTCTGCAAGACAGGTCAAGATGGCTGCAGCACTCCTTTGACTTCCTGTTTAATACTATGCATTGGCAGTCTAAGGCCCTTTTACATGCAATGATTATTGCTCAAAATTTGTCCAACCAAATTTGTAGTTACAAATAAACGCGGGAATCGTGCATTTCCGTTTGAACTATGGATTTTGGTTCTCTTAAAATCCATCGTTCAGCCGCTGAAAGACTGAGCAAGTACATTTCATTTGAATGCATTTCGCTAATTTTTCAATAGGCTGCACAATGTTCTCCCTGAGGCATGTTTACATTAGCCATGAGGAGAACAATGCAATCTGCCTACAGCCTCAAGGAGAACAATGCAATCTGCCAGCAGATGTTTGCACAGCTGGGAGTGTGTTTAAACACACTCTGGGCTCTGCAAACCTTTCCTGGAGGTCCTTTTACATGCAAATGAAGATCATAAAAATTGTGAATTGCCATTAACACTTTATGCAAATAGATTGCTCAATCTTTGAAAGATTATCTTTGTAGGCAAAAGGGTCTTAAGTCACTTCATGTTGCTCTGATTGGCTAGCACTGGTCATGTGAGAGAGGGCAGTTTCAGACCTTTTATATAGCTGCACATCCAATTGATAGAATGTCTCAAGTGGGGTACCACAAGGCTCTGTCCTAGGCCCAGTGTTGTGCAACATTTTTATAAATAATCTAGATGAGGGAATTGAGGGGAAACTGATCAAATGTGTCAACAACACAAAGCTAGGAGAGATAGAAAATACTAGAGAAGAGAGAGAGAAGATTCAAAAGGATCTAGACAAGCTTGAACAGTGGGCAGCAACTAACAGAATGGTATTTAACAGAGAGAAATGCAAAGTCCTACATTTGGGTCTAAGATTTGGGTATACTAATAGATCACAGTCAGAACATGAGTCAATAGTGTGATGCAGCAGCAAAAAAGGCAAATACAATTCTGGTATGTATCAAGAGAAGCATAGAGTCTAGATCACGTGAGGTCATTATCCCCCTCTACTCTTCCTTAGTCAGACCTCATCTGGAATACTGTGTCCAGTTCTGGGCACCCCACTTTAAAAAAGACATAGACAAACTGGAGCAAGTTCAGAGAAGAGTTACCAAGATGGTGAGTGGTCTGCAAATCATGTCCTATGAGGAACGGTTAAAGGGGTTGTCCCGCGGCAGCAAGTGGGTCTATACACTTCTGTATGGCCATATTAATGCACTTTGTAATGTACATTGTGCATTAATTATGAGCCATACAGAAGTTATAAGAAGTTTTTCACTTACCTGCTCCGTTGCTAGCGTCCTCGTTTCCATGGAGCCCGTCTAATTTTCGGCGTCTAATGGCCAAATTAGCCGCGCTTGCGCAGTCCGGGTCTTCTTCTTTTCTCAATGGGGCCGCTCGTGCAGGATGCCGATGTTATGGAATTCAATGTTCCGTCAATATGCTGTGAGGCTCCAAATCAGAGGTGGTTATGGCGGCCGCCGTGAGAAAGCAATGAAACACAGAGATCAGGCCTGTGTCTAGAAGCAATCTGTGTTTATTCTGTACATTGTCATTTCTTATACAAAAAATAGAAGGAGTATCAGTAGGCGTATCAGTAGGCGTATCAGTAGGCGTATCAGTGCAAAGGCTAGTGTTACAAAGTTCAATCTGTTATACTGAGGTCAAAGTACTAAGGTGGTGAATAATTGCGTTTTCTCAATAAACATGGCTTCTTTTGTTGGAATGTAGACTGACTGTCTAGTACCTTGATTCTTTATCACAATCTACATTTTAATCACATGCCCTAGACAGCAGTTAATGATCGAAGCATTCCATTATCCTTTGATCATTGTAACGAGATTAACAAGATCTTGGAGACATGATGGACATTTAAGATTACACCTCTACTTAATGTAATTAAGTACTAACCTAAATGTACAAGCATTTATCAGAGCTTTTCATAGGACACAGAATAGAGTGTACAATTTAGGCCTAAAGCCTCCGGAAACGTATATCAAAGATACATACATATATAAATTAATATGTTCATAACCCTCACAATCCCCCATTTGAAACAGTCCATCTTGAAAAGAGCCTTTGTTGTGGTACTATCAAGGGTGCTAAGCCACCCCTGCCGGTCTTTCTATCCTCTTCGCCGGATCCCCACTGTTGGTGCTCTTTTACTCTTTTGACTGTTTTAACGATATCGTAGAGGGAGCGATTCCAGATAATTTGCTTGTCTCCGTATCCCACAGAATGTCCATAAGTTGCAAACACTCAAAAGAATGAACAAAAGAAACAGTATTAGTAATGGGTGAAACATAAAATCCATCATCTTTCCTGCTGTAGGTGACCATCCAGTAAAAATATCATACCAGTTATATTCTGTGTCTATCTGGATCTTATTACCTATGCTGACCAACTTATCTCCTACCCATATAGTTTGTTTTTCTAATTCCATAAGGGAGAGGTTAGTAACATCCAAATGCTTTTGAAGATGTTCAGTGTCTTTCATTAGTCTTACAATTCTACCCAAGGATATAGTCAGATTTGACATAGGGATAGCATCTGGGTGCCAGTAATACTTTATTGCAGCTTCAGCATCTGGCAAAAAGGTGTAAGTTTCTGTAAACCAATGTATCACCGATATGTTCTGTAAACATCCAGAAAATGGAGTGGTGAGATTATACATACTGGTGGTTTTAGTTTGGTTGGTAACAAAGCATATATATTGGGGGCCAACTTCTATCAGCATATGGAAAGACGCAGGTAGCACCGTCCAATCACATATGCTGACTGAAGGCTGCAGGAAACATGGCTCATATGCGGCTGTACTCCGTCCGCATACTAGGCCATCCAGTGTTTCTTCACAGTTCTCTATGCCATGGGTTTTATTTTCACTATCAATCATAGTACCTGTGAACTTGGGCAACCAATATTGGAAAGCATATAGTGGCGGTCCGAACACCACAGGTAGTACTACAGACTTACACATCAGGCTTGTGTCTTTTACATCATAAAAAGTCATTTCTCCAGTGCAATATTCATCAGAGCATTCTACACCATCAGCCCCGGGCCGTATCCAGGATGCTACTGGAATTACATTCTTGAAAATATTTCTCCACAATTTTTCATTCTTTGTCATCAAATCTGACTGTGCTTTATCCTTCTAGTGAATCATATATACATATTGCAGGCTACATTGTGTATAGTTTATGAATTTACTCATATTTACAAACAAATCATTTTGAACCCCAAAACTCAGATTAAAAAGCGTTAATACATCCTTATTATATCCTAATGCAAGATGTTGGGGGAGGAATATGGAGGGCATCCATTGTGCCTGAATATTGACCAGATTAGACACATCTCTTCCTTCCCCTGCCATCTTATTTTTCATTACTTCTAAATCTATTGAATTTAAAACCCCTGTGTCTGCTCCTATTCCTCCAAGAAGAGTATCGTACCATTCTCTCTTCATTCTAGAGCATGATTTCATTACAGGGAAAGATATATTAAACTGCACTACGGTCCTCTGTTGTTTGGTTGAGACATTTTTACATGTATGGGGGAGCCTAACTAAATTGTCAGTGTGTACCACAGTGGTTGTTTCCAGGACGGTCAAAAGGTTTAACCACATTAGAGAGTTGGCTATAGGAGTACCATTAATGCACAGGAGAGTATATGTATCTTTTAAAGATATTGTCTGGTTTGTGCCTCCTCTTCCAACTTGGTCACCCTTACACATTAACGTTTTTGAAAGATGCTCATATGTGAACTGCTTATCTATATGAGCCACACATCCTTGGGTTAGTTTATAGCATGAGATATTTACTCTACTGATAATGTTTATCCAAGGATCCTCTCCTTCCTGTATGACATATGAACGACCTTTAAATTTATTGGAGGGGACATATAAGCCACTGGTCTCTCCTAGTGTAAAATTGGCTATTATGCACCTATGATTGCCTTCACATATGAACTCGTCTTGCTGTCTGGCTTTAGTTTTATTTGCCCAACCCCAGTAGCTTCTAACAACACCTCCTTCCTTAGTTTGTGCCAATTTCAACTTTCGCGCTGGCGTCAGGGTCCAGGCCCTGGCGATAAGCAGGAGAATTCCAAGCACCAGGAATAGTCTCATTTCTCTCATATTGTGGTTTCTTAACCTTTTTGCAATGTGAGGCATGTACCCAATTGGTTTTACCCTCTAGTTTGACGGTAGTACTGGTTGTGAGCAGCACTTGATACGGGCCGTCAAACCTTGGTTCCAATGTCCTCCTCACGTGTCTCTTTGTCACTACCCAATCTCCGGGCTGCAGATCATGCGTTCCTTCAAGAGAATTTGGATCTGGAATTGAAGAAAACACTTGATTGTGTGTTGCCTTTAGGCGTGCATTTAAGGACATAACATAGTCAGTTAGAGTACCATACTGGGCCTGCAGTACCTGTGGAAAGTACAGACCCAACCTGGGTGCACACCCAAACAAGATTTCATATGGTGATAATCCTGTTTTTCTGTTAGGCACATATCTGACTGAGAAAAGGGCCAATGGGAGGCACTCAGTCCATGGTTTGCCTGTTTCTTTCATTGCTTTCTGTATTTTTAGTTTTAGGGTACCATTCATCCGTTCTACCTTCCCACTACTTTGTGGATGATAAGGGGTGTGAAATGCTTGGGAAATACCCAGGGCAGGCATGATGTGTTGCATTATTTCACCTGTGAAATGTGTACCCCTGTCTGACTCGATTACCTCTGGTACCCCATACCTGCAGACTACCTCATTCATGAGCTTCTTTGCTGTTGCCTGAGCAGTTGCCTTGGTGATGGTGTAGGCCTCAACCCAACCTGAGAAGATATCAACAACAACAAGCACATATTCATATTTCCCCACACGTGGGAGCTGAATATAGTCAATTTGCAATCTCTGAAATGGGTAGAGTGGCCTAGGCAAGTGTTTTTGCGGGACCTTTACTTTCTGTCCTGGGTTGCTCACGGCACAGATCATACAAGATTGGACAAATGATGCAGCAGTTACAGAGAACCCAGGGGCCACCCATTCTCTCTCAAGCGTCAGTAGCATAGCTGCCTTCGATAGGTGAGTCTTTCCATGGATCAGCTGGGCCATCATGGGGTACAGGGATCGTGGTAGGCAAGTTCTACTGACTGTTTGCCATACGCCACCCTGTTCTACTGCTCCCATATTAGTCCATTTATCTTTTTCTTCTTTGCTGGCTTGTGACTGTAATGTCTTTAGTACATCAATGTCCATATTTTTATCAAAGTCCAAATCATAGTCTCTGACTTGTGCGGTCAGTATCTTCTTTTCTTCTTTCTTCCATGGTTTGAGGGCCGCTGCCTTTGCTGTGAAGTCTGCGAGGGCGTTGCCTTTTGCTTCTGCAGTGTCGGCTTTAGTATGAGCTTTCACCTTTAGGATTGCTACTTTATCCGGTAGGAGTAGGGCTTTCATAAGGTTCTGTACTGCTGCACCATTCTTAATGGGTTGTCCTACAGAAGTTAAAAATTGTCTGGCCTTCCATATTGGGCCGTAATCATAAGCTATGCCAAATGCATACCTGGAATCAGTGTAAACGTTTGCTGTTTTACCTTCTGCCACTCTACACGCCTCAGTGAGGGCCTTCAATTCCGCTTCTTGTGCTGAGACATGCGGAGGCAGAGCTTCTGCTTTTAGGACATCATGTTGTGTGACTACTGCATACCCGGTATGGAATCGGCCATCCTCACCTTGGTACCGTGAACCATCTACAAAAAGCTCAAAATGTGCATTGTCAATAGGCGTTTCAGTAACTGATTCAAAACCTGCAGTTTCTTGCTGCATCAATTCTAGACAATCATGCTGGTGTTTTGAATCAAATAAATCAGAATCATGCTGTACAGAATTTAAAAATAACTGATCTGCAGTACCCAAATCCCCCACCCCCCCATTTGAATCGGGATACTCGATTGGAAGAAGAGTAGCCGGGTTCAAGGTAGTGCACCGTTGGAAGGAGATGTTAGGAGGCATGAGCAAGGCACATTGTAACCTTATTTGACGAGCTAGAGACAGGTGTTTAGGTTGTACTTGAGTGAGTATACTCTGGATGTCATGGGGGGTGAGAACCACTAGGGGGTAGTCCAGGACCAACTCAGAAGATTTGTCAACCATTGCTTGTACTGCTGCTACCGCACGGACACAGGAGGGGGCTCCTCGGGCCACCGGATCCAATCTCATGGACTAATACCCAAGTGGCCGTGGACGTCCTCCATGTTTTTGTGTCAACACTGCCGTCGCATGACCAGAAAGTTCAGTGCAGAAGAGAGTGAAAGGTAGAGTGTAATTAGGAATTCCCAGTGCTGGAGAACTGAGAATAGAGAGTTTTAGTGTATGGAAATTGTCAGTTGCTTCAGGAGTGAGAGAGAAAGGAACACTTGGAAGACAATCATAGAGTGGTTGCATCAGGGATGAGGCAGAACGGATCCAAGGACGGCAGTATGAGACAAGCCCCAAAAAGGTGCGGAGTTTGGCAGCAGAAGAAGGTACAGAAATGGCTTGAACTGCAGCTTTTCGTTCTTCTGTGAGATGTTTGGTTCCTTGAGCTAGGCAATGGCCTAGAAACACAACCTTTTGTTTACAAAGCTGTAATTTTTCCTTTGAAGCCTTGCAGCCATTTTCTGCTAAAAATTTTAGAAGAGAAATGGATGCAGATTGACATGTTTTCAGATCCTCAGCACAAAGCAGAAGGTCATCAACATATTGCAACAGCACAGTTCCATCAGGCGGAGTCCAGGCCTGCAAAACAGACTGGAGTGCCTGGGTGTACATGTTTGGAGAATTCTGCACACCTTGTGGCAGGACGGTCCAAGCGTATTGTTTACCCTTGAAGGTAAAAGCAAAAAGGTACTGGCAATCCGGATGGATCGGTACACTGAAAAACGCATTTGCAAGATCTATCACTGTAAAAAATGTCGCAGTGGGCGGGACTTGTGCTAAAAGCGTATGTGGATTTGGCACTACTGGGGTGTCGAGTACAGTTACTTTATTAATTTCCCGAAGATCATGTACCATGCGATAAACATCTGGTTGTCCCTTTTGTGTTTTCTTTTTAACTGGGAAAAGGGGAGTATTGGCTGGTGATGTTATTTCCCGTAGTGCCCCCATTTGAATTAAGTCTGTAATTTGTGGGCCTATAGAATCCTCTTGGGCCCTACCCAATGGATATTGTTTTACTTGGGGGGCTACGCATCCTGGTTTTAGTGGCACTACCATGGGTGTCACATTCATATGACCAATATCTGTTTTGGACTTGGCCCAGAGTTCCTGTGGAACTTCCTGTAATATTATTTCCTCTTCTGTAGTTAAGAGGAAAATTGGCTGTGGATCATCTAGAGAAGCCACCATCTGGCAAAATTGTTCTGCGTTTGTTTTTGCAAAATCAATCTGCACTGTTCCTTCTTCAGTAAACTGAATGGAAGCTGACAGGGCAGAGAGTATGTCTGTGCCCATAACTGACAGTGGAATATCATCACTCACCAATAGTTTTGTTAACACTGTCTGGTCTCTGAATTTTATGGGGAGAGGGTCTGTTTCCTGAAGTTTCTTAGGAACTCCTTCAAGACCTACAACTGTTTGAGCTGTATTTTGCCGGTATGCTGGAGGAATTAGGTGGCTTTGGATGACTGAGGTTGCTGCCCCTGTATCAACAAGGAAAGGAATTTCCTTATTGAGTACTTCCCCTTTAAGAAAAATGGCCACACCCTCTTTTACATTGCTCATGGGGAAGAAGGGCAGAGGGTCGCCGACTATTCAATCTTGGTTTTCTATTTCTCCCTTGGCGACTCGTGCTTTTGTGGGTTGTTCACTACCCCTCTGCTGGAGGATTTTTCTACACTCCCGTTTAAAGTGCCCAGGCTTACCACAGAAATGGCACTTAAGGTTATGTTTGGGATGGGTGCCCTGTTTTATTTTGTTCTCTCCTGTGCTGTATTGTGCTATCATAACAGAGCTATGTCCTTTTTTGATTTTTAAATTTAGTTCAATGCCCTTGGCTGCTTGCACCAGGCCTGTTGCTTCATATTGTCTCCACTCAGGCTTGTTATCCATGAGTTTAGACCTCAAGGGTTCTCGCAACCCCTCTACAAAGGCCATGCTAAGTACATGGTCACCCAATTCTTGTATGCCCCTATACCCCAGATCTGACCAACGTTGTTGAAGGTGGGCATAAAATTGCTCTACACTTTCATCCTTCTCTTGTGTGACATTAGAAAGAGACAGGGAGGATTCTTTTAATTTTTCTTTTGCCCAACGTTCTAGACCAATTAAAAATATCTTACCACTTTTTAATTCTCTATGTTTAATTTTATCCCAATCTGTGCCACAATAGTCTTTCACATAATTTAAAATTATAGTTCCCACTGCCTCCCCTGTTTTTAACATAATCAAAGGACCCAGATCAGCTGATGTTGCAGAGTATGTGTCTTGTATTTGTGCTATCTGTCTAAAGAAAGGCATAGGTCTGGTCATGGGGTCTGGTAATTGCTGTATAAGTGACATATGCTCTTGAGGTGTCCATGGTCTATATTTAACTTTTTGTGAGGTCATATCATATTGGCTCCTTCTGCCTTCCCCCTGTGTTACATCAGCTCCTATACCACTCTCCGCTCCCTGCATCTCCTCCTTGTCCTCTTCTCCATGCTTCCACTCACTAGCCTTGGATCTAGTGAGTATAGGCATAACCGGTTTGTGCCGAGGAGCTCCGCAAGCAGGGCAGCTCTCTCTCCAATCCGGGTTTTGTTGTCCACAATGCCAGCAGGTCCATCCCTCCTGTCCAGTGTTTGACCTTGGAGTGGATGGCTTGGCATAGGGTGGGGGAGACTGTTGGAATTGAGATGAAGGAGGGGGTGGAGGTGGAAGAGGGAACTGACCTGGCAATGGGGGAGCATAATATATCTGTCCTTTGAATTCTTTTCTCTGATATCCTGCATCTTCTATATCTCTACTTGCCTTTTTCCAACTATTCAACATTTCCTGTAATCCATTATCTTTTGCCCACCCAGCATGACTGTCTGAAAACCTTTCCCACTGCTGGAGATCTAATACTCCTGTCCCTTTATATGTGCTTAAACAATTTATCACATCCTCTACCAACTGCAGCTCTGCCTTCTCTTTCTTGTACAATTTCTTTAGCTGTCTTCCATACCTTATCCTCTTTACCAGCAGTATTGCCCATGGCTGGCGGTTTATGTACACCAAGAGGCTTATTATTTTATCCTTTCACACACATAAAACAATCCCCTGACCGTTGAAATATACAAACGGAACTGCAGGGGGCCCTGTCCAGAATCGTGGCCTTGTTAGGGACTCCTTTCAGCGTCACTGATCAGGTTCCTGTTAACACGGGACACAGAGATTTATATTTGCACCCCGGAGGTCAGGTTCCGTCGATCAGGTCAACTCATCAATCACTCACTCGTGCATAAACAGGCACACATAAAGACAAAAACATTTGAATGTCAGTTACTACTTTTTTAAGTGTCAGTACTTCCTCACTTGTCTGTAAGTGTCGGTACCTCCCAACCCTGCTTATTTTTCCCCCGTCTCAACTACTTCTCTTATACCTATAAGAGGCTCCCATCAGGGATTTTATCCCCTGAAAATTTTAGGCTTCCCTGGTACAATTTATACCATGCCTTCCAGAGATCGGCAAGAGGGTTTCATATTCTGTACACTGACCATGCAAAGTAACAAATAAAGACAATAACAGTTAAAGAACACCTGCACAGCATATTCAGCCCACCATATGAATTCTTAAAAAAAAAACTTGAAGATTTATAAGAGGCATGCACTTCTTACCCCTCGGACAGGAAAGGAGCAGCCAAGAAGCACGGATAGATTGTGGCAAGATAAAGCCTTACCTTACTGCGCAGTTTTTGTAAATCCGTGGTTCCGAGTGGCTCCTTATCCCATCTGGGTCCGGGGGGGTTTGAGGTGCAGGTGGTCCTCTTGTTCCTTCAAGCCCCACGTTGAGCGCCAATTACTGTTATGGAATTCAATGTTCCGTCAATATGCTGTGAGGCTCCAAATCAGAGGTGGTTATGGCGGCCGCCGTGAGAAAGCAATGAAACACAGAGATCAGGCCTGTGTCTAGAAGCAATCTGTGTTTATTCTGTACATTGTCATTTCTTATACAAAAAATAGAAGGAGTATCAGTAGGCGTATCAGTAGGCGTATCAGTGCAAAGGCTAGTGTTACAAAGTTCAATCTGTTATACTGAGGTCAAAGTACTAAGGTGGTGAATAATTGCGTTTTCTCAATAAACATGGCTTCTTTTGTTGGAATGTAGACTGACTGTCTAGTACCTTGATTCTTTATCACAATCTACATTTTAATCACATGCCCTAGACAGCAGTTAATGATCGAAGCATTCCATTATCCTTTGATCATTGTAACGAGATTAACAAGATCTTGGAGACATGATGGACATTTAAGATTACACCTCTACTTAATGTAATTAAGTACTAACCTAAATGTACAAGCATTTATCAGAGCTTTTCATAGGACACAGAATAGAGTGTACAATTTAGGCCTAAAGCCTCCGAAAACGTATATCAAAGATACATACATATATAAATTTATATGTTCATAACCCTCACACCGGCTCTGTGTAGCTCCGCCCCGTCACGTGCCGATTCCAGCCAATCAGGAGGCTGGAATCGGCAATGGACCGCACAGAAGCCCTGCGGTCCACCGAGGGAGAAGATCCCGGCGGCCATCTTCAGCAGGTAAGTAAGAAGTCACCGGAGCGCGGGGATTCAGGTAAGCGCTGTGCGGTGTTCTTTTTTAACCCCTGCATCGGGGTTGTCTCGCGCCGAACGGGGGGGGGGGGTTTGAAAAAAAAAAAAAACCCGTTTCGGCGCTGGACAACCCCTTTAAAGGATCTGGGAATGTTTAGCTTGCAAAAAGCAGGCTGAGAGGAGACTTAATAGCGGTCTACAAATATCTGAAGGGCTATCGCAGTACAGAGGGATCAGCCCTATTCTCATCTGTACAAGGAAAGACTAGAAGCAATGGGATGAAACTGAAAGGGAGGAGACATAGATTAGATATTAGAAAAAACTTTCTGACACTGAGGGTGTTCACTGAGTGGAACAGGTTACCACTGGAGGTGGCGAGTTCTCCTTCAATGGAAGTGTTCAAACAAAGGCTGGACAGACATCTGTCTGGGATGATTTAGTAAATCCTGCACTGAGCAGGGGGTTGGACCCGATGACCCTGGAGGTCCCTTCCAACTCTACCATTCTATGATTCTATATAGAGGTTATTTAATGCTTTTTATTAACTTTGTTTCAGGGAAGTGGATGACATAGAACATGCGCGTTTTCATATGGACATGTGGTAAGTACTCAATCGTGTTGAAAATTACTTGCAGACACCACAAAGAATTCACTATCTCCTTGCAAAAAAATCACAAACCTGTTCAGACTTGAATTGTTAACCCTTTCCAGTCCAATGTCGGGCCTGCCCCGACATCATCATTTTCCTCCACAGCTCCGATGTCGGGGCAGGCCCGACACTGCAGTGCAGGAGTGGATCTGCACCCGATCGTCAGGCACATCGGGTGCAGATGCACTCCTTTACTGGTCGTCATCGAGGACCCCCGAGGAGAAGGCAGAAAGGGTTTTTAACCCTTTCTGCCCACTTCTTTATACATTACATAGCGCTCAATTAGCGCTATGCAATGCATAGATTCCGGCCGGCGATCATGTGACCGCCGGTGTTACCTGACCCCCGGCGGTCACATGAACGCCGAGCCGGGAGCCTGCACCGTGCAAGGACCTGCTTACCTGACCAGCGTCTTGTGCATTCTCCTTCTGTCTCCCGACCCGGCGATCATGTGACCGCCAGGTGTCACCTGACCCCAGCGGTCACATGATCGCCGAGCCGGGAGGCAGAAGGAGAATGCGGAAGACGCCGGTCAGGTAAGCAGGTCCCTCCCTGCACCCTCCTGAACTCTGTCAGATCAGGAGGGTGCAGGGAAAATGTATTTTTTCTCACCCATTCTCCCAGCTCCAATTTATTTGGAGCTGGGGAGAATGGGTGAGAAAAAATAAATGGATTGGAAAGGGTTAATAATAATAAGATAAAATAGTGATAGCAACTGTCAGGTGTCATATGCAGCCGACCTATTAGTAAATAAGTAACAATAAAATAGGGCACCCTGCCCATAGGAACATACAATCTAAAGTGGAAAATATGATATTTCTAGAGGGGAAATATGGCTGCATCTGTTAAACTTTTAAAGGCCCTTTTAACAGGCTGATGATTGGGCTCAAATATTTATAAGAATGTTCATTTGTCCAATCATTGGGGGTTCTCGGTTCATGTTCACTCTGCAGCCAAGTTTAATAGCGCCAGCAGCGTCCATCTATACCCAGCTAGCTAAACTAAATTCATGCATCTGAGCAGTTTATCTTTCACCTTAAAATGGCTTGTCACTATCACTAGCTAAATCCTAGGATTAATAACACTTTATTCTTCAACATAATAATAATTAACACAATTCTTAAACCGGGCTTGAGCACCCGGAACTTGCATACAATTCACTGGCCTTCCTATTAGCTCTATCTGCTACAGCAGGCCCACTAATTACTTAACTGAGTTCCTTTCTGGTGTGTTCACCTACTTGTTCGAGGCTGGCCCCACTTACGGTTGTGTTGTGTGGGAATCGCTAACTCTACAAACCCCAGCTGCCTGAGGTCAGAAATGCAATTCCACTGCGATGTTCCCATTGCTCCTGGCCACAGTCCAGATGTTTCCAGCAAGTTGTGGCTGTAACATGGCTACCTTTTACTTTTTGGTAGCAGGACATCTCTGGGTTCTTTGTTCAGAGTTGGCTGTGCTCTCATAACAGCCCCTCTCACCATCCAAGAGTCCAGGCTCACGCTGCCTTTTCCAGTCTTTCTCCAGCAGTAGCTTCTCTGCAGACTGCTGCACCCCTCTAGCAGCACCTCAGCTCTGTCACAGTCCCTGCTGTTCTCCCCTAGCCGCTCACAGCAGCATCTCAGTTTTACACAATCCCTGCACTCTTTCATGTTCCTTAGTTCAAATTGCCCCCTTTTGCATCAGCATCATTCCACTAGAAAGTCCTCAATGAGTGTACTCGGTCCTTACTCATACCTTCTGGGTTTTAGGACCTTCCAACATGTGACCTCCTGAAAGCCATAGGAGATAATATCTTGGTGCAGTTTATCAAACTCTCCACTAGAGGTCACTACAACCCCAGGCTTTCCATCTTCATAGAAATTTAAAGCAACCCTCCAAGCCTGGTAAAACACATCCCGAATCGCTTCTCTTGCCTACTTGATGCACACGCACTGCGTATCAGTATGCATTGGTAGTCTCAGACACTACATGCTGCTCTGACTGGTCAGCACTGCTCGTGTGGACAGCACTGGTCAAACCAGGTGTAGTATATTAGACTAATGATGTGTACTAATACACAGTGTGCATCAGGTAGTCAGAGAAGATGGCATTGCCATTATTGTTTCTCCAGGCCTGGAGGGTCACTGTGACTCTTTAGGGAAGACCCTTACATTTTCATGCAGAGTAGTGCCTTTACGTTCTCTACCTAACCCATATTAACAATGTTTTATATCTTGTCATCTCACAAAGGGACTCGGATGATGTGGAATCAGTCAGGACCAAACTTGGAGAGCTGACAGACTTGCATGGATTAAAGAGGTGAGAGACTAGTTTACTCTTATCACAGCATCTAAGGCTGCCTTCACGTCTGTGTTGGAGCCTCCGGTTGGAGCTTCTGTTGCCGATCCGGTTGGAGTTTCTGTTGCAGATCCGGCAGAAAATACTGGAAGTAATAGCGCTGCATACAGCACTTTTTCTTCCGGTAAAACGCTGGGCAGATGAGCAGAAACTGAACGGACCCCATTGACAATGGGATCCATTTGGCGCTGTTCAGTTCAATCATAAGACGGATCCTTTCGGCTAGAGGATTCCCCTTTCCTGCTCCCCAAACATAGCAGGGAAGCAGAATCCCCTCGGCAGATGTGAAGGCAGCCTAACTGCCTTAGCCTCTTTCAACCTTAATTATTCACCTCAGTAAAGAAACCTTTTTATTATCCTCTAATTCACCACATTGGCAGCCTCATTAACTAGAATGTCGAAGATTAAACAGCTAGGTAGTTGATGTTGACTCCTAGTGACCGTATGTTTGTTTCCTCAGCACATACATTCTTCTGCTTCGGTCTTTTCAGTTGCACCAATAAAGAAAAGTAAAAAGTACTGTAACTTTCTAAATACTGTATATTTTGTACTTTGTTTTTTCGTTTCATTGTAGCAAACCGTGAACAGGATTAGGTCTTAACGAGGTTTCAGTTTCTGAATGTGAGCAAGAATGTTTCCATTCATTGAAAGAAAATCGTGATCTTGAAATGGTGACTAATTGAAGCACAAAGTATATGAGGAAGTTGCAGACAATTTAATTGGACATTGTTTTAGCTTTATCTGCATAGAACTGGAAAGCCATTCTAACCTACTTTCAGTCTTAAGCCCCATTTACACGCAATGATTATCACTCAAAATTCGTTCAAACGATGGCATATGAGTGATAATCGTTGCGTGTAAACACTGCCATCAATCACTCTTCAGCTGAATGATGATTTTAAGTAAAGCTTAAAATCCATCGTTCAGCCCGAGAGTAGATAACACAGACCGCATGCTGTGTTCTGCATTGGAGTCGGAGATAACATTGTATTCAGCTGACAGCCCATGTGAGAACAATGGAGCTGTGTGCAAAGCTCAGACTGCCTGCTGAGCTCTGCAAACAGTTACAAGCAAATGAAATTATAAAGTGCTAATGGACACCAGTGTCTATTGGCACTTTATGCAAAACGATCGCTAAAACTGTCAATCTTAATCACTTTAAAGATTGTTTTTGCATGTAAATGAGCCTTTACTCCCTCTATACCAAAAGACGATGGTCCATAAAGGTCTTTGCAGACGTTCTTAGTGTGCTTCTGCTTCTATATCTGACATATGCATAGTTTTCTGTTCTTTTTAGGATATTTAAAGACGCTCGTAAGGACAAAGGTCAAGATGACTTTCTAGGCAATGTTGTTCTACGAATACGGGTATGATTCTCTGGGGTTAGGAGATTACTAAATATACTAAATACTTTTTTTATTGCAATGGAGTACACATGAATTGTACCTAAGAAAGATTTCACTATCTATGTTTAGGATCTGAAGTGTAGGGATGATCGCTGGTACCACTTGGAACCTCGTACAGAGACCTATCCAGAGAGAGGGCAGTGCCACCTACAGTTCCTTCTTACACACAAAAAGGTAGGAACACTTCATCTCCATATGGAAGTGTATCGTGCTAAAAATCAGCTTATGGGGATGAACGATTGATAATTATGATCCTTTTCCACAGACTGATAATCTGCCCGTGCTAAGAACTACTGACCGACAATGATCATATTGGTCAGCGATCGTTCCCTCTGTATACATGATCTGATTATGTGCTCTATGGGGACAACCAATCATTAACACGATCGTCCATCCCCACACATCTTGTCATTCATTGGAGGCACATGTACAGCCAACCAGTGAGCATTTTTATGCTCACCTAAACACTACAATCAGCCAATGAACAAGTGTTTCTTTGTCAGCTGATCATTCATCTTTTTACACAGTCCAATTGTCAGGCGAACAAGTGTTCATGGGAATGCTTGGGCCCTATAATCATCCCATATAAAAGGACCTTAAGTCTGTGATGTCCCAACACTGTTCACCCTAAGACATCACATGATAGTCTGGAAAGCCTTCTATCTCCTTTGACCTTGGATAGACATTCAGTTAGCCATCCTTCCCAGTTTGCTTGATCTGGTTTTTATGTTTAATGTATCCTGTTTTTTGAGGCAAAAACAAATGCCCATCAAGCTCGGCTTTTATCACATACAGGTATTGGATTCAGTGGCAGCCAAAGCCATGTTCCAAGGTGGATGTTGCCAGTTTCGCACCTTTGGTGCGGAATAATATTCCTTTCTTCCCATAAAGAGTAGTAAGATACATTTGTAGGATCTCATTATCCCATAGAGTCCACAGTACTTGGCATTCCTTCCTTTACCCGATTTAAAACGAAGGGTCCATGTGATTGGTGAGAATGCTGACAGACGGGATCTCCGCAGGAGCCACAGTGTTAGCAAACAAGGAAGGAATGTACTTGAGTCATGGAGGCCTCTTGATCGTCTGTCACAGGTGCTTAAGGGGAATGTATCACTTAAAGTAGTTTTACTAATTAAAACCAGATACCTACCCATAATTATTTTTCTAATCTATATTTATTTTATTTTTCGTACATGAGGGTCGGCCATCTTGGCCGAGCTGCTGATCACAGTGCTTAGAAATGTGCTTTTACAGCATCCACAGGGACATAGTAACCCGTAGTGTGGAGTTCACTTATTGATTTCTATGGGAGAGTGTTGTGGGCATGCTCTGTGACCTGTGTGGAGGTCATTGTGCAGGGAGGGGAGGAGGGGAGCTGTGACTACCATCTATTGTAAATAGTGGATTCTGTAATCAATATATAGCTGTTACCTTTCATTGTAATTCTGCATGGGATGATAATGAGATGACTGCTGAAAAGTGATTTCTACAGTGTCACTTTATGATGAGGCTGCAAAGGCTCAGAATGAAAACTGCAGGATTTCAGAATTCTTTTATAAGATTGATAGTAGCATGGAAAATTTTTAAAAAATTGTTTAACATAAAATTAGATTTTCTGATGGGAATCATCAGTCATGTGAGGCTCCGAGTATAGTTACAAGATATTACATGCTGCCTTTTGTGTATTGAGGACAATATAGTATCACATTTTCAGCAGTACTCATTTTCCTTTTACGTCAGCTTTCCTATATTGTGCTCCCAGCTTGTAGCAGGCCTCGGCTTGGTGAATGTTGATCTTCAGTACACTGACATGTTACCTTTGTTCCACAAATATGTGCAATTCTAGAGAGCAACAATGCTGAGCAGAAACCCCAACTACATCGTCCACCGGCAGCTGCTTCAGCAGTTTGTTCGACATGAAATCACCTGTCTCCAGGTATATACCGCATATTATTCAGATCAGAACCAAGGCGCTTATTTTATCCGCTTTCAGTTTAAATTAAATAATTGCTAATAATGAAAAATAATGAAATAATGAAAAAATGAGAAATTAAAGAGATTGGCTCACATTTATCACTGTATTTGTGCCTGTTTTTTGGTGCAATTGACTCCCCAATAGTGTATTTTCAGTTGTGCAATATACATTCACTATAAAAGAAAATACCTCCCCTAGAAGGAGTTGTCAAAATCGAATGAGTCATTTAACGTTGATATAAGTAAGCAATTACAATATCAGAGCAAAAGGAGAATTTATTGTGGAAATCTAATTCCTTGTAGGGAAGCTCCAGTACCCTGTTGTACCGCCTCTAGCTTGGATACAAGATGGGATACAGGGGGCATGGAGGCTCTAGTACCCAATTGTACTGCCTCTAGCTTGGATACAAGATGTGATACAGGCAGGCATGGAGGCTCTAGTACCCTGTTGTACTGCCTCTAGCTTGGATACAAGATGTGATACAGGCGGGCATGGAGGCTCTAGTACCCTGTTGTACCGCCTCTAGCTTGGATACAAGATGGGATACAGGGGGCATGGAGGCTCTAGTACCCAATTGTACTGCCTCTAGCTTGGATACAAGATGTGATACAGGCAGGCATGGAGGCTCTAGTACCCTGTTGTACTGCCTCTAGCTTGGATACAAGATGTGATACAGGCGGGCATGGAGGCTCTAGTACCCTGTTGTACCACCTCTAGCTTGGATACAAGATGGGATACAGGGGGCATGGAGGCTCTAGTACCCAATTGTACTGCCTCTAGCTTGGATACAAGATGTGATACAGGCGGGCATGGAGGCTCTAGTACCCTGTTCTACTGCCTCTAGCTTGGATACAAGATGTGATACAGGCGGGCATGGAGGCTCTAGTACCCTGTTGTACTGCCTCTAGCTTTTATACGAGATGTGATACGGGCGGGCATGGAGGCTCTAGTACCCTGTTGTACTGCCTCTAGCTTTTATACGAGATGTGATACGGGCAGGCATGGAGGCTCTAGTAGCCTGTTGTACTGCCTCTAGCTTTTATACGAGATGTGATACAGGCGGGCATGGAGGCTCTAGTACCCTGTTGTACTGCCTCTAGCTTTTATACGAGATGTGATACGGGCGGGCATGGAGGCATGGAGGCCATAGAAGTGAGACATTCCTGTGACCCCCTTGCTGTGTGCGGCAGAGCATTATCCTGCTGGGAAATACCTCTTGGAAGCCGCCATGAGAGGAACACATGTGGCTGCAGGATGTCCTGAACAGTCCCTCGTACCACTACTAGGGGTCACCGACTGTCATATGTGATGGCCCTCCAGACCATCACAACAGCAGGGGGCAGTGTGCCGCTCCACAGCAATTGTGCGCTCACCCATAGGTCTCCAGACACGAACATGGCCGTCGTCAGTATCCAAACTAAAGCTGGACTCACTTCGTACAAGGCCAGTTTAGTCGTTCACTACACACAAGTGGCCTCTGAGAGTCTTTATATAGGCCAAGGGTGGAACCACTTTTAGAGCCTCCGGTGACAAGACCGTTCATCTAATCACCACAGCTTTAACATTTGTATATCTGCCTGAGATGCAACTGCATGCCGAGTTTTGCAGCAAAACGACAACTCCTTCTAGGGGCTGGAATTCTTTTGACAACGAATGTATTTATTAACCATTTGCGCTATGCTTCTCAGTTTATGAAAGTTGAGTGAAAAGTGCTTGTATTTTGTGGTTTTAAATGCATATAATAAATGCAACTTTTCCATAAAGTTGCAAATCTGAAAAAAAGTTGGATCTTCCCCACATAGATGCCACTGTAGGGAAAATGATGTCGTTTTAGCGAGTGTGAAAGTTACTGCCAGTGATGTACGTTGTGATAGATTTATCCAATGCGCATGCAGTCATAGATTTGTAGCAACATATATCAATACATTAGCCTAGTTTTAACTCGGACATTAGATAAAATTACACCACAGGAAGACAACAGTAAATAAAATGTTAGCGCACACTATGGCGCCCGTATTTGTACTTTTATTCAGAGCAAGTTCCTTTTTTGTTTTTTTTTGCTCACTTTTCTACATCTCGTCCTGCAAGACTTCGTATTATAGTGGAGATCTATGCTGTAATAGCAGACTTTCTGGATCATCAGATACCAGGTTAAAAAATAAATCTTGGTATTTGTATAGCGCCAACTTATTCCGCAGCGCTTTCAGGTAATTATTACTTATTACCCCCCACCAAGCTGGGTTCTCAATTTACCGACCTCGGAAGGATGGAAGGCTGAGTCAACCTTGAGCCGGCTACCTGAATCATGCCGGGATTGAACTTGCAACCTTCAGGTCGTAGGCGAAAGCTTACACTCTGCACCACACGAGGCTTATTGTTAGACTATTTTTTTAATGGGGGATCCACACAATAAAAAGTCAGGTCAACATTCATTATTACATATTACAGTAGATGTCATACTTCCACTAGATGCGTCTGGGATTTTCAGTCCTAGGAAGCCATAGTTGCAGAGTAAGGTGGTTCCGCACCTGTGTTAGGGATTCTGCTTTCCTGCTCCGCTCGGGGAGCAGGAAAGGTGAATCCCCACAATTGGCGTTGGACAGACCACATTGACTATAATGGGGTCTGTCCGCTTTCCGCTCAACTGCCTGGCTTTTCGTCTGAAGAAGAAGCGCTGCAAGCATGACTTTTTCTTCCAGTACTTTGAGCCGGATCTGCAATGGAACCTCCAGACGAAGGTTCCAACGCAGATGTGAGACCGGCCTAAATCCACTACAGTCTAATGACATCACATCAAAATATTTTATCATTACAAATGTATTGTTGGGTTTACAGTCTTGTCTGATACTTGTGTAACATTCTTATTCTTACCCCAGGCTACTGGAACCACATGGGACGGGGAGATCAGTCCACATGGTACAACCATTCTGCACCTACATGCTTCTCAGAAAGACTTGTCTGAATTTCATCAGGGTCTTGCGTAAGTTCTAAACGGCCTCATCTTTGGTCCAGTAACATAATTATCTGTGTGCAATAATGTATAAATATTTAAATGAACACTAGGTAGTTCCAATTTATAAGGCAATAATACTCTCAACACACATCATGGTCATTGAGGCAGCAGCCAACTATCAATCATGGCAGAATAAAGGTAAAGAAATATGTTACTAAATATACGTATGTGTAGCAGCATTCCATTAACAAACTTCCAACTATTCAAATGCACCTGATAGGATAGTCCCTTGTCACCGGCCCCGATTGATATTGCCTTCGAAGCCTTAGCAATTCACCTATGGAATCCTTTCTGCATAACTGATATCTCCTTAGCTCATAGATGAAGAGTTATCAGATTACATGCAGATGATATTCTCACTACAAGATCCAGATAAGTCCCAGCATTGCGATGACTGTTATAAATGACTTCATTGAAGTATCTGACCTGGACTTTGAGTTAACTGGCAACATAGTCTTGAGGGTGCTTCCGCTACACTATTTCATGGACCGCCAGTAGTCCCCCAGCTTACATATTTTGATATCCAAATAATTAGAAAGTGCTGTTTGTTCATACAAGAAAATGTTACCCCTTTTGGAAGTGATTAAAACTTAGTTTAGAAACCAAGCCAAACTACTACTCTTAATAGCTGGTTGCATTAATCTAATTAAAATGGGTAGTGCAACTTAACATGTCCGTCCAGTCACAGGGACATCAAGATTGGGGGGAGTAATATTACCTGATGAAGTACTTTTGTGGCCTTCTACTTCCCCCAGGCCCCTCTTTGGTCTTCCAACATGGCTGCTGCTTTATTCTCACTATTTGGTGCACACTGTGCATCACTAGGCTGACCCACTTCACTCCACTCTTGGATTGGCTAGCTTGGTTCATGTGAGCAGCAATGGTCAATGAAAGAGCAGGTGCCGTGCTACAGTACCATTGCAAATTGTATGTATTTGGTTGTCAGAGAAAAGCTGCAACCATCTTGAGAGACCCAAGAGCGTGATTACTTTCTGAGCAGTTGGGTCCAACAGCCTTAGGGATGGTTATGCATGCGTACTGCAATTTCAATGAGAGTGCCAGAGCTTGAACTCTGCCCTGCTCCATGTGCCCCTCTTATTATCATTTTTTGCACCATCATATTCTCATCCAGTGATATATTGACTATTATAATTCAATTTATGTAATTTCAGGCAGTGGCTGGCATATAGTAAATTATATCAGACTCTGGAGTTCAGCAGTAGCTGCTTGCTGCATCATATAACAAGTATTGAATACCTGTGGGTTCAAGGACGGCTGCAGGATGAGCAGGTACTCTTGGGAGCTTTGGGGACCATAAGAGTTTGGTTTGTACATTTTTTACTATTTGATTGGCTATGGGAAGCTTTCAAACTGCGTGGAATTATTTCCTGTAAGTGGGCAAGAAGGGGTGATTATTTAAAGCTAGCCACGCATTAGTGACTTCAGCAATTTCTTATCCACTTGTCATTAACACTTGGAGTGACTTTACATGAGACACCTATGGTTCAAATAATCACTTGTTCTGAGTACTCCTTTAAATTTAGAATTGGCATTAAGGCTACTGGGATCTGTGTCCTCTCATGTGTCCAAATTAATTAGCGATGATCAGTAGAGAATGTACAAGATACATCAACTGTGTGAAGTCACTACTGTCCTCCTTTGAGGGACCAATTTAGTGTTAACTTTATTTATAGTGCAAAGTAGAACAAAGAAAAGTATAGTGTCCAATCACGGGAGACCACATCTTAAAAGTAGCAAATCATTACGAAAGTTTTAGTGCTGATCAATGAATATATAATGTGACATGTGCATACATTGTCTACATTTGATAAGGGCCCATTTTCACAGGACGATTATTGTTCAGAGTTGTTCAAATTCATGTGCTCCTGCCGGAAGTTTCAACGATAGTTGTCCCATGTAAATGCATGCAGAGACTGGAGCGGTGTGGTGGAGCGGAGGGGTAGCAGTGGGGAACAGGGGGGAGCTCTCTCTCTCCCCCCCCCCCCACTCCCCTCTGCAACCCCCCGCTCACCCCCGGCGCCCCCCGAATCTTTTCGTCCGAGTAGTCAGTTACTCGGAAAAAGCGGTGCTCGAGTGCAAAAACACCCGAACCGAGTACGCTCGCTCATCTCTAATCACAATCCATGATTTACCAGCATTGCTTACTGAAGTTTGAACTTGAACTTTTAATGCGTGGTTGCTTTTCTTGCAGGAGTTATCATGCATTCCCTTATTAATTCAGTCTCAACTTTCTTTTGTTCCAAATCTGCAGAAAAACGAGTTGGCAGAGTCATTTGACAATCTATTACAATATGGAGTGTCCCTTCTACAAAGATATCGCATAGTCTTCCCACTGACAGAATCTCGGTCCACAGAACGTCTGCAGGGTCTTCTCAGGTCAGTGATTAAACCTATAGTATAAGCTTACTCTTTACACAATGTTAGCTATCTGTACAGATTAGGTGGAAATGTCTGTGATATGCTGTATTTTGTCTATTAATTGCTACTTGCTTTTGCGCTCTAAAAAGCCTAGGCTGGGTCTTTTCCCATTTACTCCACATGCCTTTGGACTCTTTGCATTCGTCTCAAGGTTGTGCCTCTACTGTCTTTTTTTCCCTTACCTCTCAACGTCTAGTGGCCTTGGAGAGTTGTATTGTCAGTCCTGTAAAGTGTTCAGTCGCCTACAAACACTTGGATGTCACTTTGACTATTAAATCTTGAATCTTAAGGGGATTGTCACTTTATTGGACAACCCCCATTTAATAGGGTCAAGTACTGCTGCCCCACTATTGTGCTGGGGATTTTTGTGATCGATAACATCACAGGAATGTAGGTGACCGCTGCAGCCAATGAGAGGATGCAGCGTCACGTTGTCTGAACTCCTAGTATCATAGCACTCAGGATGTGAGCGCCGATGCCAGGAGAATGACCGTGACGCTGCAGCCTCTCATCGGCTGCACCACACCATGGGCTGCAGCATTGGATTCCGGCAGCTGCAAAGAGGTAAGCATAGTTCACTTTATTATTTTAAAACAGGGTCCTATTGAGGTAACCGGACAACCCCTTTAAGTCAAATCAAGCAGCCCTCAAATGTTACCTGATTTAATTGGATTTGAACTACACCTGGATTTGCATTCTATACAGTGGGTCAGTCGAAAAAAATGTAGATCACGCAATATACTTTCCTTTCTAGTATTGACGCTAATGGCTGACATATTCCACTGTATGGCTATGCAGTCGTAATTGTTGGAGTTATTTATTAAGGAATGCTTCCAACTTATGGCTCTGACTTATTCTCATAATGAGATGTGAACAGAGCCTAAGAGGGCGCATTAAATTGTATGGAAAAAGGTTTTGACTATACTGGCTATCAAAAAGCTAAGCAGCAGTCCTCAATGCCAACCAGAAGCTGCAAAAGCCAATATTTTTACTTATTTATTTTTTAATATAATTTTAAGGCGCATAAAAGGAAAAACCTAGTATTCAAATATAGTTAAACCGCTTCCAACATTCCTTGGTGTGAAGATCCTAGAGCGGTTTATATCTATGATGTAAATGCCCAAAGCCTAACATTACGACACATCTTGTACAGTTCTTACTTGTGCGTTTGCCTCTCAGGATGATATAAGAGGTATATAAGAATACATTGCATGATGCTTGTTCATATCAGGTTGATTTATACTGTGACATACAATATTGTATACTATTACTCACCATAGCGTCAATTCTTCCAAATACAGAGTTCTGATACAAATGTGTAAGACCAAGGCATTCAGAGAGCTCTGCTCCTCTACTCCCAGCTTACAAGACCGAGTGATCGAGGCCATCAAGGTAAGGTCGTTTTGTAACAAGGAACCAGATTTGTGTAAAGGACAAGGATTGGGGTTCTTGTTGGGAAATTAATACAAGGAGCTGTACACATTGTATAAACAATTACCGTTCTTTAATCTTTTATTCGTGCCTTCTTGCTTTTGGTCAGACCTGTTCTTCAGTTTGACTGGCCAAAGTCTTGGGACTGTTGATTAAACATGCGCCCGAATATTTGCAGATGCATACCCCCTTTGTTTAGACATCTATGGCATTTCCTATCCTATTGATTATTACCCTACACAACCATGCATGACATGGACAGTCATTAATTTTTCCTGTAGGGGAAATTAGCAGCTGATGGCTCTCGAATTAAAGGGGTTGTGTGTGATGATGCTGGGAAAACCCTGTTAATAATGTGCTCAACTCTTTTTTTCATGTTTTCCATTACAGACTGGGACCCGAGAGTGGTTTGATCTGAAGAGACAACATCTACAACCAATGATAAAGGTACCAAAGATGTATATTAAAGCTGGAAACAAATGGGAAATATTTGTAGGTGGATCCTGTTGGTATTTTTTTTTGTTTCTCAGTTTTTTGGGGGGGGGACTGTTTGCTGTAATGATCCTACAGCTGACAATTTTCCATGTGTGTGGCCGGCTGAAAGGGTTTCAATGCTTTGGGCAATTCCTACTTGTTATAATAGTACCTTGACCATACTCTGATTATAAAATGTCCTCCTGCTAGGACTCCCAAGCAAACATTGTGAAAATAGCTAACTTTGCATATTTCACCTAACAAACACAGAATACAACACAATCATAGAAGCATATGGGTCACCAAATATGTCAACAGAAAAATTAAAAAGTTATGGCACTAGGAATGCGACAACAAAAAAGCTGAAAAATTGGTTGGTCATTAGGGTCTAAAATGGGTTGGCCATTAAGGTGTTAAACTAGGAAATTTAGTAATAACCCAAAATATATTCTCATAGGGCCTTATGCTTCTCATCTTGTTCTTCGCTTGCATTTTTTCCAGTCTGCTCTACCCTCTTCCTTTTACCAGTCTGAGTATATTTATAACTTTATTAGGGCTACGAAGAAAACTTCAAATCCTTGATAACTCTGGTGGCCGATGTCACTGCTGATCTGAAGAGTTGTTACAAGACCATGAACAAGTGTTTTATCAAGTAAGGAAAGGAAAGTAAGAAAGTACAAATTGTACTCCACATTTCATAAGGGTGGATGGATTCCTGATCCTATATTGGAATAACAGTAGAGACCTAAAAAATTATATTTAGGCCACTTCCCCTATGGTGTTGGTTACCTGACGTTCAGAACAAATGGCTTCTGCCAGTGGTCTTAAAGAATGACTTTTGAAAAACTTTTCACAATTAATACATGAAATTAAAGAGATTATCCAGCCTCAAAAATTTTTTTGAAACTTGCCCAAAGTGGTGTAAAACCATAAAAGGGGACTCATCCTTCCCGTTCTGCCAGGGCCCGGTCCTATGCTGTTCTCCACTTCTTGCTATAGCAGCAATGATGTCCTGATGACAGCACATGTGACCATGGTAGCTAATCACCAGTGAAAGTGAGACGTTGATTGGCTTTAGTAGTCGCACATCCTTGGTGCCAGGGATGTCTTCATTGCCGCAGGAAGTAGAGAGCAGCGGGGAAACCAGGAACTTGCGGAACAGGAGAGACGGGATTAGAGGAGGTGAGTATGACTTATTTCCGTTCAAAAAATATTTTATTCCCCCTGTCTGTCTGTAATGTCCTTGTTGCAGTAGAAGTGTTAATAAGTTTGGACAGAAGTTAACGGTCCAAGTAAGAAAAATGGAAGCATAGCCGAATTCCTGTTGTGTGAAGACTTTATTTACATTTATCTATACCAATCCACGTTACTTTAAATTTTCACGCAAATAACAGTAAGTTTGTATTTTGAAAATATGCGAATAAAATATTTTTGAACAGAAAATATATTTTATTCGCATATTTTCAAAATACAAACATACATTTGTTATTTGCGTGAAAATTTAAAGTGACGACGATTGGTGTAGATAAATGTAAATAAAGT
Organism: Eleutherodactylus coqui; assembly: GCF_035609145.1. Classification (NCBI taxonomy): domain Eukaryota; kingdom Metazoa; phylum Chordata; class Amphibia; order Anura; family Eleutherodactylidae; genus Eleutherodactylus; species Eleutherodactylus coqui. The sequence goes on from NC_089849.1 coordinate 68,483,342, forward strand.
CTTCACACATCAAGAATTCGGCTATGCGTCCATTTTTCCTACTTGGACAGTTGAATTCTGTCCAAACTTATTAACACTTATACTACAACAAAAACATTACGGACAGACAGGGGGATAAGGGATAGGGGGGGGGGGGGGGGAGAGTAGGGTTATACGGGGGTATTGGGGGCGGCGAGGCTTTGGAGCGCGGTTTGAGATGGCTGGACCCATCTTCCAGGGAGGGCCACACCCAGGTCCCAGGATCCTCCTGGGAAGTTTTAAATGACTTCTACAGGCGACCCGTGTCCACCCAGTCTTTGAATCGTTCGGAGGACCTGAAAGTAGTCCACGTCTGCCAGGTGTGGTAGAATCTTTCCTGGGTGTCACTCTCCTCCGCCCCCAGCTCGTCAAAGCGCATGAGATCGTTTATCTCTTCCACCCACATTCCTCTTGAAGGGGGAGTCATGGATTTCCAGAGTCTGGGGATGACTCTTCTAGTCGCGAGTATAAAGAATCTCAGGACACTTTTCTTAACGCTTTTGATTGAACCTGGGAGGACCGGGAGCAGAGCCATCTCCTGTGTAAGTCTTAGTTGTGACTTACAGATATGGTTATATAATTCTATAATTTCCTTCCATAAATCAGACACTCCAGGGCAGTTCCACCAAATGTGGGACATGCTCCCTATGTCAGCGTTACATCGCCAGCAGGTTGGTGGTGTCTGTGGGAAGATTTTGTGTAGATGCTTGGGGGTTCTGTACCATCTAGATAAACTTTTGAAATTTAGATCCTGTGCCCTGCCGGCAGGGGACATTTTGTGACATAGGATCCAGGCTCTCTCTCTCCCAGTCCTCTTTTGGTAGACTGTTGCCCAGTTCTTTTTCCCAGGCCTCTATGTATGCAGGGTTTTGGTCCTCTGCCTCTCGATTCAGCATCAGCTTGTATATGGATGATATCGTGTGTCTCTGCATATTTGAGGACATGGCCATTTGTTCAAAGGGCATAAGAGCACCCGTGAAGTTCACCCAGGGGGCCAGGGACCCCACAAACCCCCTCAGCTGGAAATATTGCAGCCAATAGCCGGGACGAGATTCTCCCTCTCCTATGATCTCTGTCAGTGGTTTTAAATTCAAATTGGACGTTACGTCTCTTATTCTTGGTAATGTATGTAGGCCTAGTGTGGTCGTTCCACCTAGAGTTGTCATGAATTGTGGGTTGGTTATAAGGGGAGTTAGGGGGCCTGGGACTGAGACCATACCATTTTTTTGCCCGAATTCTGTCCAGGTTCTAAATAGCTGACCTACAAACGGGGCGATGTTGGGTATTGCTTTTATGAATTTGGATGGGATCCACGCTGCCCCTCGCAGGGTTCCGGGGACCAGTAAATGTTCCGCAGTAACCCAGAGCTTATGACTGTCTCCTTTGAGTAGGTCTAGTACACAGTTCGAGAGGCAAGCCTTGTAGTAGATAGTAAAATTAGGTAGACCCAGGTCCCCTTTTTCCTTTTGTCTGGTGAAGAGTGAGAAGCGCACACGTGGCTTCCTTCCTCTCCAGACGAACACTGTGATGAGGGTTCGGAGACGTTTTAGGTAGTAGTTTGAAAGTTTCACCAGAACCGTCTGACATAAGTAAAGGAATTTCGGTAGGGAGTCCATTTTGATTACATTGGCTCTGCCACTCCGGGACAGAAACAATGAATTCCATTTGTTAAGGTCCTTTTCCAGTTCTGCCAAGAATGGGAGAAAATTGAGTTTGAAGGCCTGTGTAGTATCTGTCGGGAGCTGAATGCCCAAGTATTTTATCGAGGGCCGTCTCCATCTGAATGGGAATTGCGCCTCTAACTGAGATGCCTCGGTCTGCGGCAACGTCACATTCAGGATCTCTGATTTTTGAGTGTTTACTTTGTAATTACTAATTCTGCCGAATTGTTTGACCTCTTGTGGAACTACGGGAAGTCCCACGCGTGGGTTGGACAGATATAGTAGCAGGTCGTGCGTATGACTTATTTTATGTCTTTACACCACCCTGGGCAAGTTTCAAAAAAATTGGGGGCTGGATAATATCCTTAAGGCTCAAAAAGAGATAAATAATGTAATATATTTATACATTTTACTGTACATATGTTTCATCATTATTCTAACTATAATACTATCAAATTAATGTGCTTTATAGAAACCATTAACAGATAAGATAAGAAGAGCCATAGATGGTCATATAATTCTATTCTGTATAAGTATTTTCTCATATTGTAGAAAAAGGATGTAGAGGACATTATATAAACCTATGCATGGTCTGACCCCTCCATTTATATCATTTTGGTCTATATTTCTCCTATGTCTCAGCACTATTAAGGTGAACATTTTCAGCCTGGCCTTCCAGGAACTGGAGGAGTTGGTATGTATCTTAGAATAGTCCTTCACTCTTCACTTTCTAATATCTTATATTCTTTCATTATATGTCTTTCTCTTGTGTCACTAGAGTATATATTGTCTCTCTATTAGGTCTCTGAGCAGTTGGTCTGTCAGCTTCCACCTCCTAACCACAAGTCTCGTCATCAGCTCTCTGAACTCTTGTACCAACTCTATCTCATTCTACGTGACCTTCACAAACTACAGGACTACCTTCCAACAAGGTAACCATCCAGTATTGGTGACTACTGTCGTGTTAAGTGCAAAAATATCTACATGCATGAGAGGTGTTACTTGAAGTTCTACTACACAGCCCTCCAACTACAGTATCATACATCAATTATAGTACTGGTCTCCTCATATACCAAACTATTACACCCTTTTATGTAGCCTAAGCATCTTTGGGCCCCCTCTGGACCTATAGTTGGTCAAGGTTTAGCGGTAACCCCAAGGCCATTTTAGACTGCCCTGGGTGTTGGCTTAATGTAACGAATGCCAATTGAAACCAATGGCCGATCATCTCATTTCATTGTTTTTCACACAAGCTGAGAATCGGCTAATGGGATGAACAATTGTATTTACAAACATTCATCCCCATTGGTTGGCTAAACATCTCCCTGTGCACTTGTTCGTCAACTGATCATTGGCCCATTTGACAACGATAATCAGTCCTTGTAAAAGGACCATTAGCAATCCCTACAACCACACAGCTGCCCAATGATATGTCAAGTTATTGTCTTCGGGGATAACAGCCATGCTCAACAGCTCCTTTATAAAATGACAAAGCCTGCATTTAGTAATGTTTCAAACAAGTTTGGATTTCCACATCTTCTATTAAATATGTTCTTCTTTTCTTAGGGACGGCACTCTCCCACTGGCTGATTTTCACCGCATGTTTGCTGACTGTTTACCTAGTTGGCTGCAAAAGGCATATTCTACTGCTCTTGAAAGAGTCAAAAGAGCTGTGCAAATAGATCTGGTGAGATGTTTCAGGAAAGGACGGAGCTAATTGGATAAAAAAAATCATCCCCCCATTAGCAAACATCATTACATATTTTTAGAAATTCCTCCTGAAATATCAGACTGAACCTTGTTAGTTCTTATAACTCAGTAATAGTTGAACAGAATTTTTATATCTGTTTTTGGGAAAAGATGATGACAGACATCCAAGAAAACTCCTATAGGAGTTATCTGAAGTTTTTTTTTTTTTTGGTAGCCCTGGATGGCCAGACTGTCTAGTGTAATGGAAACGACGTTGTATCCCTGTGTACATGATAGACTTGCCACTTTCTGAGCTAAAGGTTTCTTTATCACTGTACTAATAAGGCTGAGGGCTTGTTCCATCGAGCGTGGACACAATTACTTGTTCAGCAGTACGGAGCGTAGGTGCACCTGAACGAAGGGAATCCCTTCCCCTTCGCCACAGCGCAGGAGTTGGAAAATAACTGCAGGAAGATAGGTGCCGCCCTATTTTCCCCGCATGTAGTTTAACTATGTGCAGGAAAGATAGGACAAGTCCTATCTTTTCTCAGCCATACAATTAACAGCCACGAAAAGAGGTAATGAAAACTAAACCTTTGAAATCCCATAGAGATCAGTAGTTTTGTTTTGTCCTGTTATATGGCTATGAGTATCACAACCATATAAGAAGAGAAAATCACGCTCATCTGAACCCGCCCTTAGGTTATATTCACAGGATGGATTAAAATCCAACATGCAGGAGACAGCTGAAGTTGACTTTTGGGATTCTGCAGTGGATATGCTGCCAGGAATCCCCTTGTATTGGAAACCTCATTCACATGCATGGGATGTGGATTTCATGAGGATTTCAGAATGGAATCCATACTGAAATTCCTGTAGAAAAAATGTCATGTGACCATACCCTTAAGCTGACTACATACATTAGCTAAAAGTCCACCCAGAGATTTCTTTGGGATGGGCCTATGACCTAATGTGTATGGATTTCTTTCGATGGTAGATGTCAAGAAAAGGAACCATCATGTATGTTGGATTTTAACATGACCAATCTTTTGTTCCTATGGGAAATAATCTACTGTCAGAGGTGTCTGGCTGTGACTAATTCCCATCTTACCATTGAAATACACATGAATCCTCAATCAACCAGGCAAAAATATTTATGGCCGATTTAGAAAAAATAGCTTATTCGACCAATGCCTATCTCATTACAGAGGCGTAACTTGAAGCTGCTGGTTCCCAGTGCAAAATCTGGAACTGGGCCCCCAACTATAAAGCTTCATTGATAGTATTGGTTTGCAATATGGGGAAGAGAGACTTTATAGGCCCCCTAAGGCTCCTGGAACCAGGTGTGACCGCACCCACCACACCCCCTATACTTACGCCCTAGCACGTGTATGATCAGATATGTACAAGGATGGAACTATTGAGATGTCAAAAAGTTTTTCAAGAATATACTGAACTAGTTTGTTTAAGGTGTATATTCTAAAAGTAATATTTAGGGGCCATAGGCTGCACAGGAATGAATCCCAGCAGGCTATTCAGGCCAGGGGCAATCGGATAAGGCAGGGCTGGCATCAGCACTTGGGCAGATGCTAGGACCCACTACACTGCAATGGTCTCACGGTGGCTGAATTAAGTTTGATGAAGGATAGAGCATCTTGTTCAGATCCCGATCTTCTATTAGCTCAGGGGAAGAGTACACAGGTAGTAGCTGCAGGTTTCCAACAGCACCGGCATTGTCAGCATCTGGTGGAATCTTCATATACCATCATATCTTCTCCTCCTCCGCCTCCCCACTAAGGAGGGGGAACTCAGCATAATTTAAAGGACCAGTATAACTAGCTTAAACTCTTCCTTAACTTACTTGCTAGACTCCACCTACCACCAGTGTGGCTACATCTCATGTTTTTCTGATACTGCCTACTTATGTTGGCCCCACCTGCTAATTTGGACCCACAATGAGGCCATTTTTTTTTTTGCTTTTTTCAAAGAAATTTTAAGTTTCCAATCTGCCCCTGTGGGTATATATGTAACCAGTAGTTAATATGCCATTATTGACCTACATGTGACCTTTGGCAGTATATGGGTCAATACATACTGTGCAAAGAATTGATAGATATGACATTTACTAGCGAAAACCAATCTCTCTGCCATGCACATAGAAATCAAAGTATCTGATCAGTATAGTAATTGTGGTTGTTCCTTCAGCTAGTTCCATTGTCAGAGTTGCAGAAACACAGTGCTTCAACGGTGGACTTGTCAACGTGCTACACCCAGATCGGACGCACATGGCAGCAGCTGGCCTGGCCTGACCCTGAGGAGGCATTTATGATTATGGTGAAGTTTACTGAGGTGAGGAGTGTGGATGCAATGAAACAATAAGAGATCTGGGGAGGAGAAAAGAAAGACCCAATAACCAGATAAAGTTTGAGATTATTACCGTTTCCCCAAAAATAAGACCCTGTCTTATATTAATTTTTGCTCCAATAGAGGCACTAGGTCTTATTTTCAGGGGAGGCCTTTTATACTTACCTAGCAGGCTCGGTTCAGGTCCCTCCCACTGCTCTCCACAGCGGCAATGCATTTCTTGCATTCCTCGACCGCTCATACAACATCACTTCGTGGTTAAGGGATTCATAAATCCCGCCTCAAGAAAGCGATAGCTATGATTGGTTCTTTGATCACTGCTCAGCCAATCAATGCAGCGCTGGATGAACCAATGTGATGGCTGCAATTGGTTTATCCAGCCCTGCATTGATTGGCTGAGTAGTGGTGGAAGAACCAATCAACAGCCATCATGTTGTAGAGGCAGGACCTATGAATTAGCTGTCACGGCCAAATCCCAGCCATCACATTGGTTCATCCAATGCTGCATTGATTGGCTGAGCAGTGGTCAAAGTACCAATCACAGCCATCGGTTTCTGAAGGTGGGATTTATGAATCCTGTAACCAGTAAGTGATGTTGTACGAGCGGCTGAGGACTGCAGGAACCGCGCCGGACCTCTAGAGAGCAGAGGGAGGGACCTGGACTGAGCCTACTAGGTAATGTATTTTTTATGTAATGCAACTAGAGCTTATTTTAGGGGTAGGGCTTATATTTTAAGCCACCACAAAAATTAGGTTAGGGCTTATTTTGGGATAGGTCTTATTTTCAGGGAAATGGGGTAGTATTATAAAATGACAACATGTTACAATTAGAGAAATCAGCTGATAGTTGTGGTCCAAGAATCTGCATTGATCCCACTGCTTCCACAATGGTTGGTATACTGCAGCTAGATGGGTGTAAAATAAACATACGGTAGACATTGGTGTGTTTCATTGCATATGTACAGTATATAGGAAAGATCTCGCATGGTATATTAGTCAACTCCAAATGTAAAATTGGTTGGTTAGACGCTTTCATACTATATGGATGAGAACATCCATGAGAAAGTGCAAAGAGGACTAAGGTCTATAGTCCATTGGAAAAGCTAAAGATTATACCCCCAAATGCTCTATCTTAAAAATATAGTTCCGAGGTCCTGACTGTTGCATACACTTATTATGTATTCTCCTAAGTACTACATCCTCATTACCTCCGCAGGATATGTGCCGTATCGCAGTCATGTACTGCACATTGATTAAGCAAAGAGCAGAGGCGTTATCAGATACCAGAGATGCTGGGCAGGCCGCTAATAAGGTAAACTAGTAAAACATCAGTTAGGCTCCTTTTAGACTGTACTCACCTTTACTCAGTATAGAAATATAGTTTGATGTCCACCATAATGTATCATCATGTGTTTGTGCATTTATGTCCATAAGGAATATTCAGCTGTCATGACAAGAACTTTTTCCCCAACTTTTCCCAAGTTCCATTGCATTTCATTTCGAGTACGATGACCAAAACACCATAGTTGTGAAAAGCTGGTATATGTACAATTTTCTATACAAAGGAACAAAAATTATTCTAAGACCTATAATTATTGATCCAAGTCGATTTAAAGATTCCCTCCCCATGCACATGCAATGGAAGAGCTGCACTGCTATGGCACTTCCTGCTCCTCTGCTGGTTGGGACATCACATCCAGTCCTGACCAGGAGAGGACCAGGAAGTTCCGGTTCAGTGCAGCTCTCCCATTGATTTCAGTGGGAGTGAAGCCAGCACAAGCACTTCCTACCCTGTCCGCTTATGACAACATCCCGCCCACTGCAGTAGATAGTGGGCTGGATGATCAGCTGATGGACGGGGGTCCCGAGTGGCGGGCACCCTGCCATCAACTACTAAAGGGAGGATAAGACTAAAAGAACTGGTGGTCACTGCGCAACACTCTATATGTGAAAGAAATATTGAAGACAATGCAGTGCGAAACCTCTGCTTGGTTAAATATTGTGTGTGGCCAGCATGGTTTCCCATGCGTTTCGGGGTAAAACTCCTTCATCAGTTCAACTATTAAAAATATACAGATGATTGGAGACCTAGGGTTGTTGGGGTCCCAAAAGTCAAGAGGAGGCCTGACAACCTGTCTGATGTGGGGCGACTAGGACCAGAGGTCCCACAGGTTGTCAGGACTCCTATTGACTTTTTGGTACCCCAACACGCCTAGGTCTCCAATTTTGACCCGAAATGCGTTTTCCCATGCTAGCAGTTTTGCACTGCATTGTCTTCAATATTTCAAAATACAAGATGGCACTCCCTCCATCTGGTGAAAAAAAGGTTCGATCTCAGTCTTTAGAGATGACAAAGCTTCTACTTGTCTTTCTGAACTGCACTAATTGTGTAAGTATCTATGTGGATGGATACTTTCTTCCAAAATGTCTTGAACTTGCACAGACCAGTGCATAATGATACTTTCACGACGTTCTTGCTGACCCTCACTACCTGTGTCATCTACCACTTTCTCTCAGTTGTGTTTAGTGGTGAATAACATTGAGCAGTTGCGGCTGGTGGTTCGCTCTCTACCTGAGAAACTGAGCTGGGCATCACTGGAGGCACAAACGCATGAGATCATAAGCCAGGAGCAATTTCAGCACACGCTCTATGACCAGCTGAAAAGCGCTGTGGCGTGCCTGGATCGAGAGATTCGAGGCGTGGTGCAGGCTCTTGCTCAAAAAGTAAGTTCCAGTTTAGAACAACCCAATTTTTTCTTCTTCTTCTATGATCTGCCTCTAATTTTCTGTCTCACTTTATCACAGTTAGATTCTGGCATTGCCAGGCACCTGCACTCCATAGCTAATGCTAGCGATTCCCGAAATCCCAACGATGTAAGTCACACTTATTCCTAGCTATTCGTATTCCAATGGAGTATAACGTTTTACTTTTACTTACTGTTACATGGTATGTGTTTTCCGTCATATAGAGCATTGTTCCAATGATGAAGTTCTTGGAATCGGAATTACAATACATGAACCAGAATTTGGTGCAAGAAAATTTTAACTGGTGAGTGATCCAAATTCTATTACTTAAATTAAATTACTCTCCCGTTCTGCTGGAGGCCGGTACCCCACTGCTCTCTGCTTCCTGCTACAGTGATGACATCACCAACACTAAGACATGTAACCACTGCAGCCAGAAGTGTAACTTGAAGCTTCTGGGCCCCCATGCAAAACCTGTAACAGGGCCCCAACTATAATGCTTTAGGCTCCCTATATGGAGAAGAGAGGCCTTAAGGGTCCCCTAAGGTTCCTGGGCCCGGGTGCAACCGCATCCCCTGCATCCCCTACAGTTACGCTACTGACTGCAGCCAATCATCAGCTCATTTTGGTCGATGATTAGCTCTGCTCGCCACAGATTCCTATGTTGGGCCATTAACAGTGCTGCAGCAGGAATTGAAGAGTGGTGGGAGATCAGAAGTGGCAAGAGATCGGGAGAAAGTATAAAATTTTTGTTTTCGCATCACCGTACGCAGCTTTCCAAAAATTTGGGGTCTGAAAAATACCTTAAAAATACAATTACCAATACCCTTTTAGACCATTTTGAGCTAATACAGGGGAGTCCCTCATTTCGGACGTTCATCAATTATCCAGAGTGGAGAGTAGTTACAAAGATTGTTTTGCTGAAAGACCGAACTCTCCTTGTATTACAGTTCATGGATTTCACTGTGAACCATGTAATGCTTCATTTCACCTCTAGTAATGCTGCAGGGAAATTAAACACTTGCCGTCCTGTTCTCCTGCAGATTACGGTTGATTGCTGCAGTCCCAGAAGCAGGAGACTCTGTGGTCAGCTTATTTTCGAGGGACCCTTCTAATAATAAGAGCTGACCTCCTTAGGACAATCTGTCAGTGTTTTCCCCATGAATAAGCATAGGAGAGTGTAGAGGTACTCTAGACAGTGCTGGGGTGGCCTCATGTCATTTAGCTAAATTGCCCTAATTTTAGGGTAATTCCTGCAGTCACTTACACAGAGCAATTTATTATAATAAGAGTTAACCCTATCATGTTTCAGATGACCCCCCCCCCCTTCCTATTTATTCCATAGTGATGAGAGGTGGTGAGAGCTCCTTTTTACCCTTTTACAGGCTGATTTTTATTTTTACGAAAAGTGACCACATTTTTTTAATGAAAATAGTAAAATTTAGGCCACTAAAAAAAATCATGATCCCCTTTGGGAACATTGGCATATAAAAGGTTCAGTGTATGTACAGTGCCATATCTCTCCATGACATCTTTTGTCACTTCTTATTTCATTCCTTTTACAGCCTCTTGTCCCTGCTTTGGTCTCACATCCTCACAGTTATCTCCAACCTGTCCGTTAACATCACCCCTTCTGTCCGATACTACCAGAGGCTGCATGCGGCACTCAAGGTAATACTTCACTTTTGGAAAACGAGTGATACTATGTATACTGTTTGTGATCATTCAGGATATTGGTTACACTGCTCGGATAAAGTCATTAGATACAATAATGAATAATATACTGTGAAAAGCCATCCTATGTTGATTGCAAATGCAACCACGTCAATAAATGTTACAGAAGTGCCCATATACATGTATTAGTGCTGTTAACAGTGCCCTCCTTAACAGTGCCAACCACAGTGCCCTCTTAAACAGAACAGCTACCTGTCCCTTAAAAGCGTCACCGACATGCTCCTGCTCTTACCTGATGGTACTCCTGCTAATGCGGTCGGGACTTTGCAGGCAGTGGAGGCAATCACCTGCTGCCTCTTCACTGAACCGCCAATGATAGCAGTCAATGGACTCATTTCATCACTGATCACTGTCATGTTTTAGAAGATGCACATCTTGCTATCCAGGGCACAAACCCAGCACCCAAGGATGGTGAGGCGAGGGGTTTACCCCCTTGTATACATCCATGCCAATGGGGCAATATATACTTTATTACTTACATATTTGATTGAGAGACTTTTCTGTCCACCTAGAACTTGGAGTCCTGTTTCCATGCGGAGGGTTGTGGACTGTCGTTAGAAAGTCTCCACACTGCGACATTCATTGTAAGTACAAGTATTTGTTCCCGTTCTGACTTGATGCGGTTATAACATGGTGTACCAATAAAAAGAAATACAACCACACTGAAGCACATGGGATATATGGGGCTGAAATGTGCGCAGAGGTACAACAACAGGGATACATCTAGCACTGGTTTACAGGAGGGGGCATTAGATTGGCATCTATCTCTATAGGTTCTGAATTCTGTGCTGATTAATTTCTTAATATATCTTTATAGTGATTCAAGCTCTATTTGTTTCTGTGATATGGAGCCACAAATCCCCTTCATAAACACAGACTTAAAGGGGTTGTCCCGCGCCGAAACGGTTTTTTTTTTTATTCAATAGGCCCCCCGTTTGGCGCGAGACAAACCCAATGCATGTGTTAAAAAAAACAAAAACGTTTAGTACTTACCCGAATCCCCGCGCTGCGGCGACTTCTTCCTTACCTTACTAAGATGGCCGCCGGGATCTTCACCCACGATGCACCGTGGGCTCTGCGCGGTCCATTGCCGATTCCAGCCTCCTGATTGGCTGGAATCGGCACATGTGACGGGGCGGAGCTACGAGAACCAGCTCTCCGGCACGAGCGGCCCCATTAACCAGGGAGAAGACCGGACTGCGCAAGCGCGTCTAATCGGGCGATTAGACGCTGAAATTAGACGGCACCATGGAGACGGGGACGCTAGCAACGGAACAGGTAAGTAAATAACTTCTGTATGGCTCATAATTAATGCACGATGTACATTACAAAGTGCATTAATATGGCCATACAGAAGTGTATAACCCCACTTGCTTTCGCAGGACAACCCCTTTAAAAGTTAACATAATGGCCACTAATAGAGGAAGCATGGGAGCTGACTGCATATTGTGTTATGACAGTACACAGTGAGCTCCCTCTAGTGGACGTAAATAACTTAAAGAGACTCTGTCACTATCTTTTTGCATCCCTATCTGAGGGCAGCATAAGATAGTGCTTGTCACGGTCATTACAATGATATGTCTGCTGTGTGGATCTGTGCAGTAGTTTTGGAGAAACATGCCTTTTATCAGTGGCAGCACATGCATGGAGGGCTACTTTTGTAGTCCTAGATATTCATGAGCTGCAGGCTAGCTACACCCACCAGCCCTCCAGCCAATGATTGACTGCTGTCTGCCTACTACTATGCATAGAGAGAGAGCTGCCAATCATTGGCTGGAGAGCAGGGTGGGTGTGGCCAGCTTGCAGCTCATTAATATGCAGGACTAGTTCTGTGTCTGTCTGCTGCTAATAAAATGCAGGTTTCTCCAAAACTCCTGCACAGATACAGCAGACATAACACTGCAATCAGTGTGACCGGCATTACCTTGTGGAGCTCTCAGTGAGGGCTGCAAAAAGATGGTGACTGAGTCTCTTTACTAAGTATGGCTGTGTGAGTTCAGCATAAGACAATTGCAGAGGATCTTCAATCCACTTGCACAAAACGTTTGTGGTTACAATATTGCTATTTTTCCTCTTCTTACAGACCCTAGAACAGGATCTTGAACTCTGTTCCTCCAGTTCTCGGAAACTAGTAGAGCGGTATTATCAGCAGAAGATCCAGCAGCAGGTATCAAACAGGATGCCCAAAATGTCAGCGTTACAGTTGTATACAGAATAACTAACCCTAAAGTCTACATAGACCGTGGTCTGCGGTACAAGATCTGTAGATATATAGTAACAGCATAGGCATCAATTCAAATCTATATCTCAAACTTGTATATCTTAACCATTTACAGCAAGGTTCCAGTGCAGAAAAGTATGGAGCCGTTACAGTAAAAGTTAGCTACCGGCAATCAGAACAGAAACTGCGTGTTGAGATCCTCAATGCAATGAATCTTCTTCCACTTGATTCCAATGGTAAGCATGGTACACAGAAGCAGAGCATGTATACATGGTAGTATAGAGATCTACTGTCTATTGGACTATATCAGGCACTTAAGTTTAGACAACAGAAAGTAATCTAAAAAAACAATATGATTAATTTCATACTTCCCTGGTGGTCTGGAGCAGTGGATGGATTAATGCCTGCTTCCCTGGTGGTCTAGGGTAGTGATACAGAGAAGACTTGTAAAGCTGTGATACAGTCACATAGTTCTCCATAATTGCTATACCTAATTATGAAATGTTCAGCAGGGTCTAGAATTCCCCGAACAGTAGATGGGTGTACCTGGGTCGTATTTGTTTCTGCTGTTCTAAACTGATAGCACTACTGGACAACTTGTGATTTTAAAGGGAAGTAAGCATAGTCTGTCCTTCATCTGCTGCATGAAATTTCTTTGACCGACCATTACGTCTTCTGTCCTCAATGTTGCCTCTTACTTTGTGCTTCTTTAAAAGCTAGATCAGGACATCTTGAAACCCCAGACTGCTTTAAACCATTTGCTTGGGAGAAATGTTGCTGATGCAGTATAACTGCCGTGTGTCTTGTTGCTGTGCTCAGTTTTACCATGATGTATGACCTGTGACATGAAACTGTCTTCCATAACTTCACCTTTGTAGCAGGGTTTGGCTGTTCCTCCCTGGCCTTCAATTTTAATGACTGTGTTTCAATGTATGTATGAAAAAGACTATTATTATCACCTGTTGGTTATAATTGGTTAATCATACACCTTACTATAATCCTACAAAATTTCTGACTTTTTGCAAGTGTTTCTAGAAGAATTGATGCTGTTTTGAAGGCAAAGGGTGGTTAGATTTCTCATTTGTTCAGTCACTTAGCATTTTGTTAATTGACAAAAATAAACTATTAACACTTTGATTTTTGAAAGCATTCTTACTTTGAAGCATTTTTCCACACCTGCCTAAACTTTTGCACAGTACTGTATATGACCAGGGCTCAGTTATATCTTAGTAATAATTTAATAATTATATTGAATATCACTTTCCCTGTTTCTCTGCTCAGGTAGCAGCGACCCATTTGTTCAATTGACGTTGGAACCTAAACACATATTTCCAGCAGTGGAGCCACGGTCTACAGAAGTCAAGAAGGCTGAATTGAACCCTCTTTTTGATGAGACCTTTGACTTGTGAGTGTACATGATCCTTACTCACTGATGCCTTCACGTAAAGGAAACAAAGCTAAATGTTTTATTACCTATAGGTGTTGTGCATTCTAGGGATGCAATTTTTAATATTTGATGCTGCTACTGATGAGGGCACTAGAGATGACTTCAAATTCAAGATTTGTAACAGATCACAGATCAACTATCCACGGCCTCTTCACCACCAAACATCTCAATCTACTCACCCTCACCGAAATGTGAATTCAGAAGTCAGATTCTACCTCCCCGGCTGCATTGTCCTATGATGGCCTGCAGTTCTCCCACACCCCGGACAACAGGCGCGGCGGAGGAGTAGGCGTTTTTTTCTTGCCAAACTGCACCTTCCAGGTCATTTCACCGGTTCCCTAACTCACCTTCCCATCATTTGAGGTCCACACGCTACAACTCTTCTGTCCACTATCCCTGCGTGTTGCAGTTTTCTACCAGCCTCCGGGTCCCACCCGTCTGTTCATGGATCACTTTGCCGCTAGTCTCTCCCACTTCTTATCCTGTGAAATCCCAACCCTCATCCTCGGTGACTTCAACATCCCTACTAATAACCCCATCTCCCAATCTGCCTCCCAGCTTTTAACGCTCGCCTCCTCACTCAGCCTATCACAACTCTGACTCTCCCAATCACAGAGACAGCAACACTCTCAACCTAATTTTCCTCCGCCTGTGCGCTGCCTCACACTTCACAAACTCCCCCCTCCCACTCTCAGATCACAACCTCCTCTCCTTCTCTATTAAGCACCCTAGCATCTCCCCAGACCCTCCAACCTATCACACCTCCAGGAAACTCCAGACCATCCACACCCAACAGTTTGCAGAGACCTTACAGTTGTCCTCCCTGTTCCTATCTCTCTCCTCTCATGCTCCAATCTGGCTGCCAAACATGACTCCACCACCCTCAGATGCGCCCTGGATGAAGTGGCACCCCCCGTGATCCGAGCCGTCAACCGCAGATTACGGCATCCTTGGCTCAAACCCCAAACGCGCTTCATCTGGCGGTGCTCTAGGTGGGATGAATGGCTAAGGAAAAAACAGCCCGCAGACTTCCTCCACTTCAAATTTATGCTCAAAACCTATAACCTCGTCCTCCACCACGCCAAACAAGTTTATTTTACCTCCCTCGTCTCCTCACTATCCCACAACCCCAAACGACTTTTGACATCTTCCACTCCCTCCTGAACACCAAAGAACAGGCCCGCATGACGGATCTCAGTGCTAAAGAGCTAGCCTCACATTTCAAAGAAAAAAATCAAAAACATTGTAAAAGAAATCACTGAACACTGCATGGCTAGCCCCAATCACGGTCTCTTCAGCACTGCAGCATTCACTCACTATCTATACTAGAACCAACAAGAGAGGAAGAAGTCTCCAGACTGCATTCCGCTGCCCGCCCCATCACCTGCTCTAGTGACCCTCTTCCCTCTCACCTCCTCCTGTCCCTTTCCCTGGACGTCATTACCCACCTCACCACCATCTTCAACCTCTCCCTGACCTCAGACATTTTCCCCTCCTCATTCAAACACTCCATCATATTCCCTCTGCTAAAGAAACCAACCCTTGCCCCAACCGACTCTGCTAACTACTGACCCATCTCAAACCTCCCCTTCATCTTCAAATTACAAGAACGCCTGGTCTACTCCCGCCTCTTACGCTTTCTCTCTAATAACTCTCTCCTCGACCACCGACAGTCCGGCTTCCGCCCCCTACATTCGACCCCCCTCACAAAAGTATCAAATGACCTGATGACAGCAAAGTCAAAAGGCGACTACTTCCTACTAATCCTCCTTGACCTCTCCTCTGCGTTTGACACGGTCGACCATGACCTCCTCCTCAGTATGCTTCGCTCTATCGGCCTAAAGGACACTGCCCTCTCCTGGTTCTCCTCCTACCTCTCTGACCACTCATTCAGCGTCTCCTTAGCTGGCTCTATCTCCTCTCCACATCCCAGATTTGGCCTCCAATATCATCTCTACACTGACGTCACCCAACTATACACCTCCTCCCATGACATCTCTGCACCATTCCTCCAAAATATCACTGACTATCTGTCCGCTATCTCTAGTACATCTCTGTACATCTCCTGCCCCTGCACCTCCTTATCTCCCCGACCTCATTTGTTTGCTAGTAATTGAATACTACATGTAATTATCGTATTGCTTGTGTTCCCCCGTGCTTTGAAAGCGCTGCAGAATAAGTTGGCTCTATACAAATAAAAATTATCATCTTGTACAGTAGTCTTATTTGGATATTGTATAGCACTAGTACTTGATTATAGTGACCAGATAACAACTCCATAAAGTATTCTTGTATTATCTGAGCTCTGTATGGTGATGTTTACATAGTCATTGTGCAGCACTGTAGGGTATATTATCTCCACTACGTGGAGGCACTTAATAGCGTTGTTATTTAGGCAATTATATGGAATAAGTTTATAATTGGTGGTGGTCTGACTGCTGGGACCACCTCCAATCCTGAGAATGGGGTTTCCATTGGCCCCGTATAAATAGACCAAAGGTCATACATGCGCAATTCTACTCTATTCGTTTCAATGACAGTGGCTGAAATCGCAGAGCACTTGTACTTGGCAATTTCCGGTGCTGTTGCTGAAATGAATAGAGTAGCTGTATGCATGTACAACCTCCACTCCACTGGCGTAACTATAGGGGATGCTATTGCACCCAGGCCAAGGAGCCTTAGGGGGCCCATAAGGCCTCTCTTCCCCATATAGGGAGCCCAGTACTATGAATAAACCATTATAGGTGGGGGCCCTGTTACAGGTTTTGCATTGGGGCCCAGAAGCTTCAAGTTACGCCTCTTCTCCACTCTATTCATCTGGGGCCGTCGGCACCCCCATTCTCAAGATCTATGGGAGTCCTAAAAGTCAGACCCCCATCGATCATAAATGCATTCCCTCTCCTGAGGATTGGGGATAACTTTAGATCTTGGTATAATTCCTTTACGTATTCTTCTGATTACAATTTTCTCTCTTCTCTTCCCTCAGCCTGGTGACCCCGGAGCAGTGTGAAGTTCCAGGAGCCTGTCTCTTGCTGACTGTGTTTGACTATGATGCTATTCTTTCTAATGAGCTGGAGGGAGAAGCGTTTTTATCTCTTGCAGACATTCCTGGGTTAAAAGAGAACACAAATGATCTTGCGGCTAATATCCCTCAAACACGAGTAGCCCTCACCCATCCAAAAACTAATGGTCAGTGGGTTTCTAAAAATGTTGAGGTATCACACATAGTTCTACAGTCTACGGGTAGTATGACTTCCCGCAAAACGACTTAGAAGGTGTAAGGAGATTTGTAAGGTCATGCATGCTCCTCTGGGTAATTTATGCAAATGGGCAGATGGAACAATCCTTCTACAATTCCATCCATTTGCATAAATTTCCTAGAGAAGCATGTCATGGCTTTATAAGTTTTCTCACACCTACTAGGCTGTTTTCTGTGCACTATATTCTGACTGTTAGGCCCCCTGTCCACGGCCGTGGCGGAATATCGCCAGCGATATTCTGCCGCAGGATACGAGGGGGGCCACTGTCAGTTCTCTGCGATGAGCCTATCTGACAGATAGGCTCACCACGGAGAATCTCGGCATGCCGCGATTTGAATCCCACGAGCGGAGAATCGCTATGATTCTCCACTCGTGGATGCAGCAGCTGCGCTTTCCAGAGCAACGCTGTGGAAAGCATTCACTGCGTTACCCGCTGCCAGATTATCGCCGCGGGTAACGCAATGAACATTCGCCCGTGGACAGGCAGCCTTAGGTGTTGTCCGAGTTGTAGCTCCTCTGTAAAATCCGTTCCCCATGCACTAACATAACAAAAAAGCATATACTCCCCTCTCCTGCTCCTGACGTGTCCCACACTGCTGCCCTGCGTCTCACCTCCGATGTCACGTTTAAAGGCTGCCCCAGCTTGTTTATGGGACGTCACAGGAGCTGCAGCTTTGTCATTGGCTGCAGCGCCTGTGACATCTCGCAAACCGGACGGGACATTTCAGAAACAAACAAGAAGCGGAGGACCAAGCGGCGCTGTGGGACACAGCGGGAGCAGGAGAGGTGAGAATATGCTTATTTGTTATGTTAGTGCATGGGTAACGGATTTTACAGAGGAGCTACAATTCGGACAACCATTGAGTAAATGAAAAGTGGCTTCGGTATTCAAAGGCGGGCAACTAAAGTAATAAATGGAATGGGCGGACAACAATACCCAGAGAGGTTATCAAAATTGAGGTTATTTAGTTTAGAAAAAAGATGGCTGAGTCGCGACCTATTGACTATGTATAATATATCAGGGGACAATACAGAGACGTCTCCCATCATCTATTTATACCCAGGACTGTGACTGTAACAAGGGGGCGCCCTCTATGTCTAGAGGAAAGAAGGTTTCTACACCAACATAGAAGGGGGTTCTTTACTGTAAGAGTAGTGAGACTGTGGAACTCTCTACCTGAGGACGCGGTGATGGCAAAATCGATAAGAGTTTAAGAGGGGACTAGATGCCTTTCTTTGGTGTTACAATATTATATGTTATCACTAATTAATTCAGAAGGGTTGTTGATCCAGGGATTATTCTGATTGCCAGATTGGAGTCGGGAAGGACTTTTTTTTCCCCTTAAATGTGGAAAATTGGCTTCTATCTCATTGGGGTTTTTTTACCTTCCTGTGGATCAACATTGGAGGGGAAATAGGCCAAACTGGATGGACATACGAGTATGTCTTTTTTCATGTTACTATGTTTTTAGTCTCAGCACAACAACATATTTTTAGAACTAGACTAGGAACATTGGTTGTAGACACAGTGCTGACAGTGAGCCAAGCAAAACTAAAAAGGTCTTCCCTAGTGTTCAGGAAAGATCATCAGAAAGCCAACATCATTATGACGTCACAGATTTCTTCCTGTTTTCTGGCCGATGTTGATAATTACTAAAACAATGTGTTGTCTTCTCCTTAGGGGATCGCATCTTGCAACTCCTCGACTGTCGCCGTTCTGAAAAGGAAGCGGCCATGTTTGTCAAGCTCCGTAAGCAGAGGGCTCGCCAGTCTAAGGAGAGTGAGCAGTGACACCATATACATTCTAT
This sequence comes from Eleutherodactylus coqui, assembly GCF_035609145.1. Taxonomy (NCBI): domain Eukaryota; kingdom Metazoa; phylum Chordata; class Amphibia; order Anura; family Eleutherodactylidae; genus Eleutherodactylus; species Eleutherodactylus coqui. The sequence goes on from NC_089849.1 coordinate 68,502,289, forward strand.
AACAACCAGCACTTTAGGACTGGTCACCAGGGAAGACTTTTATTGATGCACAGTCTATAAATGGAGACATCATCTCTGTGCAAAGGCTCGTTGACTGCATTGTTAACATGAATGTGACTTTAAAATAAATATTGTAACTATAGCATATATGGATTGTAACATCGGTATCTTTAGCCAGTTCTGGAATGGTATAAAGCGATACAAATATTACTAGGGTAAAGCTTCAAAACATCGAAAATGGTGGAAGTTAGTGAAGTAATGAAATAGCCGAAAGTACAGAGCCGAAGTGCAAAATCTGTCCCCAACCAACGACTAACAGATCCTTTCGACGGCTCAGGCACCAGATACAACTACAGTCTCTGCCCCACTTTATGGATACCAATACGCTGAATTAAGACTATTCTAAATGCAAATAGATGTAGACTGATAGATCAAATGGCCTCCATTAGAAGTCCGCTGAAAACTGCCTCTGGAAGCGCTTGTTGTGACTGAGCCGTACCGCTGCTCCTTCTCCAATGGACACTATAGAATTCCAGCTGATGAAAAAGATGGGGTACAGAGGCTGGGTGAAGGAGGCGTGAAAGCGGTAAAGAAGTGGCATATCATCTGATGTCTCATGGAAGGACAGAGTTCCTTCATCCCAGTCCAAAAAGATACCTAGTTTCTCCTGCTGTCCTGTGGCTACCAAAAGTTTCTCGCTATCATGCCAGGCATAGCAACGGGTACTACTCCACTCCAAGCACCAAGACTCTGAGTTCCTCCCCACTAGACAGAAGCTTTGATGCCCCTTACGAGAGATCCCATGATAAGTGACACCCAAGCTTATACGATTTCCAGAGAGATGAACTTCCCAATAGTGGCGCCCTTGGGCCATCGGCTCCCTACCCAACACTTGAGTGTAATGATCGAAACGTTCAGTATTTTCTGGATAAGCCTGAGGCTGCAGTTTGCACAGGACTCTATGGTTCCCTTGCATAAGACACAAATTATTATGGGCAGTGTCTGGATCCAGGCTGATATCCCGAGAATCTGCAAATGAGAGAGTGAGCCTTGATTAGTCTTGGGGTATTCATGCACAGAAATAAGATGGGACAAGGCAGAAGAAGAAGTAGATGTCTTACACTGGAGGAACTCTGTTCGTACCCGTGGCATCAGTGGCAGTAATGGACTTCCCCACAGCTTAGGTGGTAATATTGGATAACTGGTGCGGGTGGTCCACACTGTTGTACAAAGTGAAACCATAGGTGAAGAAGGGCAAATGACAAAAAACATTCAACTGCTATTCCAACCATCATAAGTTCCATATAGTCCTTCAACTCAATTTACCATAGAATTGGCCTTAGCCGAGGCCTAAATTGAAGCTTCTTGTCTCCATCTACCATATGAAATGTATAATACTGGTGTCTTGAGATATATATCTCACAATGGTCTTTGGGTCCCATCAGGCACCAGGGTCCACTTAGAAATGCCACCTCTGCACTTTATATAGTCATGTTACTGGCCCTTACTCTGATTAATTTTGATCATTTTCTTAAGACTGCTGCACCCCCTATAGCTGTACAACTGGCCCTTACTACTACTTCCTTTGGTTATTCTCTTAAGGACTCACGCATACTGCCACATTACATATCTGTGTAATATGGTTCAGTAGTAGAGATGAGCGAACCTACTCGGCCACGCCCCTTTTTCGCCCGAGTACCGCGATTTTCGAGTACTTCCGTACTCGGGCGAAAAGATTCGGGGAGCGCCGTGGGTGAGTGGGGGGTTGCAGCGGTGAGTGGGGGGGAGAGAGAGAGAGAAGGCTCCCCCCTGTTCCCCGCAGCTACCCCCGTGCCACCATGCCTCCCCCCGCCCCCCGAATCTTTTCACCCGAGTACTGAAGTACTCGAAAATCGCGGTGCTCGATCGAGTAATTACTCGAAACGAGTAGGTTCGCTCCTCTCTATTCAGTAGTAATGAGCCATTAGCCTGCTTTGGGTCCATATTGTACCTCTGTGTACTATTTTTTTCAATGGATTCATATGCAATCTGTGAAAGAAAAGAAAAGTAGTGCCAGTAAATCCTGCACTGAGCAGGGGGTTGAATTACGCTGCCTGTTCCCGTCCTCCTCTCTGCTTTGCTTCAGGGGATGCCAGGCTTTGGGCAGTATGTTCCACACTTGGTGGTCATGCCCATGTTGGCTAAGGTTGTTGGGGACTGATGCTATGTAAGATGTTGCCCTCAAGATTTTAGAGAAGCTTTGTATACCATTCTATGAGTCTATGTCCCTTCTCATGCTGCAGTATGAAGGTTATTCTCTATTAGAAGATGGTCTTCTAGGAAAGAATATGGTCGCTCATGGAGGTTGCATGTCCCAATATATAAGAGCAGCATGCAGGGGTACTGATAATAGCGTAGTAATACTCACACCCTTTAAACAAAGATAAACTTTATACAGCAGAAGCTAGTAGACAATGTTTGCCTTAGCTTTGCATTAACTCTTATTTTATCTGTTGTTGACCACCTACTATAACTCATTCATATGAATGCTGATATCTCCCACTCACCTTGTTGCACAAGTCTCCCCATGTGGTCTGCGCATAATTCTTGTAAAGACTGTTTAAACTTGGAGACAGCAGCGTACAGTCCCGTCCATTGTAGTTCCTGAAATGTGGATCCTTCCTCCTGCTACAGAGATGAATGATGGAATGTATTAGTCTCCATGCATTTCAGGTGTGTGTCCATCAAACATCCATATAATAAATGTTATTGCTGTACTATGATACCGTGTCTATAACAGAAGAATCTATGCAATTACACATATGGCGGATATGTACCACGGTCACAAGCTGATCTGGAACGACCTGGAGAGACTGCGTGATGAGGCCCTCTTCTCGGTCTTGGCTGTTTGTATCCTTCAGCATCTGATCCTCAGCTTGTTCCATCATTTGCAGTAGACGAAACCCTGAGGCCTGCAGGATCCTTACCATGTCCGAGAAGGCTTGGCTGACTACTCTGTGATGTCTAGTAGATGAAACCTGGTGAAAAGGGACACTGATATAAACAAGGCAACACTGAACAACTTCTTGTATCAGAAGATGTCTCCAATTATCACAGCAAGAAATTAGAAGATTATGTTACGGGCGCCAAACATATTTTTATTTTTGCCTTTTAATTAAAGTCCAAATATTCCTCAGTCATAATAAATTTCTGTTAAAGCGACTCGCCAATTCCAAGACACAATTCTGTCCAGGGACCAGGAGGGGGTATATTACCTTATAGTTGGTCTTCTGTGAAGTTGTCCATGTGATCCACCAGTTCTGGGCCCCATTTTTGGTTGCCCAAGATGGTCACTGCAGTCTTCCAACTACCAAACGCACATGGCACATTGGTAGTGTTAGACTGTCAATATTCTGGGGTTGTAACAATCTATAAGTACATGTTCTGTTACTTAGGTTTTGTCATAAAACAAAACCCTGTTCCCCAGCTGGGCCCTGCCTAAAATAACAAACAAGGGTATACTCACCTCTCCTGGGGCCCCAGAATGCAGTAATAAAAGTTCTAAGCATTCGAGATTAGTCACAAGTCTCCATACACTGCACAAGCCGCAGCTCCAACACCATCGGACCCCCTGTTGGCAAGGGACATACTCCAACCACCACCTCAGTCATCCCCTTCAGATGCACTACACCTGCTCTCTTATTGGCCAGTGCTGCTCACATGATCAGCACTGGCCAATCAGAGAGCAATACACTGGCATTAGGTAATTAGAAGGCTACGATGACCGTCTTGGAAGCAACAACATTTTGTCCCAGGACCAGAGGGTTGCTTTAACAGTGTGCCCCCCTCAGATGCCCAACAAAGTCCAGCCCCAAATATTCCCCAGAGTACCTACTACAGATACCCCTATGGTGACTAACTTAGATGACTTCCTCAGGGTGCCTGGCAAAGAGATACCCCAATTCTAGCCATAGACACCAGTACTAGTGCTTACTGAGGATAGATTTATACAGCTCTCATAGAATTCAATGATGAATCTGTCTTCTGTAAGCGCCTAAGTGATGGCTACAGACAGACGTTATTTTAATCAGGAGATCTGGAGATTACATACGCCTTTCAAATGAATGGCTGGCCATGTCCATGGACATTCTTTCAGTGTCGGCTCCGTAGCATGAGATGCCCACCCATACAACAGCTGATTACTGAGCCACCTGCTGCTCCCCTGCCTCCACCAATCAGCTGTTGGGAGGGCCGTTCTGCTCTCCTGCTTTGTATGAGAATGGCTGGCAGCTCCGTGAGAAGGATTTACGACCCTTTTTAGCTGCCGGCCAGGTCAGATTTCAGCATGTTCGCTCTATGAGACGCACTAACTCCCCCCCCCCCCCCGCCCCCCATCCCTACTTTGGAGGGAAAGAAAGTGCATCTAATAGAGCAAAAAATACGGTATTTTTTATATCATTAATCAATAAAACTTGATTGATTTTAAATTATTTTGGGCCACTTATTGCTTGGCTTTTTTGTTTGGCTTTGCTGCACCACACCATTATGCTTTGAGTGAACACAATAATGAAGTTCCATGCAGCGGAAATACAGTATTTAGTTTACGTTTGATCTTTTTTTGCCCTACTGTAATCACTTTGTCTCTATATATCGTCATAGTCAAATTCTTACAGGAAACCAAAACCATAAACCAACCCTTAGTGCTAGAAAAAGGTGATATATTCAAGTGCCTGAAAATAACTACATCCTCCACAGCCCGGATGTGAACTAAATCTGCACTTCCACCTAATACTGTAAGAAGATCTTGTAGGTCAAAGTGGAATTGCCTTTTTTTGAACACTAATATTTCTCTCTCCTATTTATGTTCATCCTCAGGAAATGGTTTACAGACCTCAGACCTATTTATGTAACCCTGACAGATGTATTACGCATTGGATTATACAACCTACTTTTGTTATTAGGCTGTTAAAGTTATCACTTAATTTAGGTGATACTCAAAATGTATCATAGCCTTATCCATCAGGTATGCCTAATTAGTTTTCGATGCATTGGAGAAGAGTACATAGAGAAACACTCAAGTGATGTTTCCAAGCTCTTCTATTTTATTGTTGCAATGTAATAGAATGTATAGTGTGACATCCCCCACAAAGTCAACAATTCAAAGTCTATAGCATGTGTGATACTTCTATCTTAGTAAAATATTACAAAGGTTAATTATGACAAAGCTGCATGCTCATCCTCTGAGACTGTTAGTAAAGCTACAATACGTGTCTTTTGTACGGCACAAATATTATGCACACGACACTGCTGCATAAAATATAATTCAATACTTTCACAAAGCATAAATAATTAAATACACAGACCCAGAGCTGGAGGATAACTAAATGGCCACAGGCTTCTTTATTAAGCTTGAAAACCAATTTGAATATTAACTACTTTATGACCATGAAACTTGATAACAATAGTTAAGAGTCCAACCATACGCTCAGACTCCTATAAACTTACAGAATAGTCCATCCCATCACAAGAATGACACTACTCCAGCTTCAACCAAAAAAGGCTGTGACAATTTAAAAAACAGCAAAAATAAAAAGGGATGGGGAGAGGAAATACAATCAAGGCTGAAGAGCAATGCCTGCCACTAGTCTTTACTCCAAGTTGTATAACCCCACCACGGCACATGGGCTTACTGCGAGACATCTGACCACAGCAGCAGCATCCAATAGATCAGGGGTCCCCAACTCCAGTCCTCAGGGACCACCAACAGGTCATGTTTTCAGGATATCCTATGGTAAGAACACCTGTGGCAATGTCTGAGGCACTGACAATAATTACATCACCTGTGTAACACTGAGGAAATCCTGAAAACATGACCTGTTGGCGGTCCCTGAGGACTGGAGTTGGGGAACACTGCAATAGATCAAAGGTCTGGCCTATCACATCATCCATCTCCTGGGAAAATTATCTGGTGGAGATTAGCAAAAAAAGTGAATAAAACCCCCGCCGAAGCCCTGAGAAGAGTCCGCAAAGAATTTTCCTAATCCTGTGTGTAACCCTCCCCAATGCTCGGGTTCGCGTCACGTTACTTGCACCAAACGATTATGAGTTGAACAAATGAACAATGTCCCCGCTGGCTCGTTCGCTCTCGTGCAGCAGATACAGTGTTGGCTCGTTCAAATGAAGAATCGTTCAGTCTTTCACATTTGCTGTCTAAGTGACTGAGAGGGGCTGGGCGATTTCTGTTTAAACCGAATGATAAGTGAATAAGCCAATGATTTTTGGTCATTGGCGCACGTTTAGGGCTCCGTCAGACCACCGTTTTTGTGCATATAAAATTCATGCACTCAATGCGCAGCGAATGGAACCCATTGATGTCAATGGGTTTGTTCTGATTAACGTGTTTTGGGGAGGCATTTCTTGTGCATGCAAAAAAAATAGGACCTGCTTTATTTTCCTGCGTATTTGCATACCAAACCCTCTATAGAAGTCTATGGGAGGTGCACAAATGTGCACTCAATATCTGTGCAAATACCCAATACGCTGCGCAATTCTGTAGGAAAAAGAACACATCTGGATCTCATTTGGTTAAGTAGCCTTTTAAATCGCGGAGGGGGTGTGTCAATACACGAGAAAATCTACCTGATCAAACCTTTTTTACTGCGGAAATATGTTGCGCTGAAGCATGCGAAGCCACCCTTGAAATCCAACTGCCTGATCATTATCATTGATCAATAGCTGCTATTAGGGGGGAGTCAGGAGGCCACCAAAAATATTAGATGAGTAGCCGGTCCCAACAAAATTGGTGGGTTCAGCTGATATACTGTGTATGCAATGTGAACAATCAGCCTTAGTCAGAATCCATGTGTTCGGCGATATTCTTCCCTACAAGCAGGGGGCAGAATACCTGCATGGAGAATGACATGCTATGATTTTATTATCAGACTAAATCGGTCCATGACTCTGTATGAAATCAAAGACATACGAATATATGGTAGAGGGCTCATGCACTACTATGGAAGTCCTATTATAGCTGTGTACAATACAAAGCCATCATAGGGCCATATGCATGAAGCCTAACACCGAGGCAAACCATGAAATAACATACCTGAGCAATGGAGGCTTCATGACCTTCATCGATTACGGGCAAGTCAAAGTTGTTCCTGTTTTCAGTTTCAAGAGTTCTATCCGGCATTTCTTGGCACTGATTTTTCAACGGCATGCCAAGGCTCCTGGCATGACTACTGAAGGCATTGAAATCATTAGGACCTTGAAGACTGGAGAAATCATCCACCATTTGGGCAAGAATACTGTTCTTGCAGAGTCTTGGTGAGGAGTCTAGCCGAAATGAGGACCTACACTGCGGGCATGAGCTAGGCATTCCCTGAAGAGACCAACACTGAGTAATGCATGCCAGGCAGAAGGTGTGCCCACAGGGTATGGTGACAGGTTCTCGAAACAGATCCAGGCAAACAGGGCAATACAAATATTCAGAGCAGAGAAAAGCAACAGAGGCCATGTTACAAGATGCAAGGACACAGCACTGAAAGGGGTCGGAAGTTCCAGGACAATGGCAGGATATAGTGTTTTACTCCCTCCCCTTCACAACAGAGATATACCGGCAGTTAGGTAATTCTATTACTATGTATAATCCATCCAAATGATCCCTTAGCTAGTGACACATTCAGATTATACTGCATTGGTAAACTTATCTCAATATGTACAGAGTTTCCATTCATTTGTAGTAGCAGAGTAAAAATTAGTTATCAAACCATTGCGATAGTCCCACATCCTCATCGCTGGGCTGTTTATCAGTTTAATTATGTCCCCCTCCCAATTCTTACATCACACTACTTCATCGGCACTTCCTAAAAAGGAACCAGATACTGAGGGCGGGTGAATCCTTCCTGGGAACCTCTTATAATTCATGGGAAGGCTTTCCCAGAAAAATGCAGATATGTTCTCCGTACTTTGTTGCAGAGTCTGGATACGTGTACAGAGGTACTACAACACTACAGAAAGTGATCAAAGAAGTGCTAGAGTGATGCTACATATACATTTATATAACAAAAGAAAGATTTAGAAGACTAGTGTTCCTTGGATCTAAATCAGGAATCCCGTGCCAGTACTTTAACCCCTTAACGACAAATGACGTACCGGTACGTCCTGTGGCCGCGGGGTATGTATGAAAAGAGGTTGCGTGGCAACCTCTCTTCATACAGTGCGGGCATCAGCTGTTTATAACAGCTGACACCCGCGGGCAATAGCCGCGAGCGGCCGCGCGGCCATTAACCATTTAAATGCCGCTGTCAATTCTGACAGCGGCATTTAAATCCCCCAAACGATGTTCGGGGGTCCCGTACGGCCCCCCCGCGGTGAGATCGGGGGAGCCGTGCAGGTATCATGGCAGCCGGGGGCCTAGGCCCCAGGGCTGCCTTAGCAGACTGCCTATCAAGCCGTCCCCGTGGGGTGGCTTCATAGGCTGCCTGTCAAAAAGCAGTATGACGTAATGCTATAGCATTACGTCATACTGCAGGAGCGATCAAAGCATCGCATCTTAAAGTCCCCCAGGGGGACTTCAAAGTAATGTAAAAAAATGAATTTTTTTTTTTTCAATTAAAAAAAACTTTAAAGTTGTAAAAGTTTAAATCACCCCCCTTTTGCCATATCTATTATTAAAAAATCTAAATAATAAATTAAAAATCTGTATTTGGTATCACCGCGTCCGTAAAAGTCCTAACTACCAAAGTAGCGCATTATTTTTCCCGCACGGTGAACGTCGTCCGAAAAAAAAATTAAGAACGCCAGAAATGCACTTTTTTAGTTACCCTGTCTCCCAGAAAAAAAGCAATAAAAAGCGATCAAAAGTCGTATGTATTCCAAAATGGTACTATCAGAAACCACAGGACGTGCCGCAAAAAATGAGACCTTGCTCAACTACGTCGACGCAAAAATAAAAAAGTTATCGCGCGCACAAAATGACCGCAGAAAATAATTGAAAAAAATTTTATGTCTTTGAAAAAAAAAAAATCTATACAAGTTTGGTATCGTAGTAATCGTACCGACCCATAGAATAAAGTTATCATGTCGTTTTTGTTGCCGTTTGTGCGCCGAAGAAGCAAGATGCACTAAAAGATGGCGAAATGTGGGTTTTTTTTTCATTTTACTGCACTTAGAATTTTTTAAAAGTTTTTCAGTACATTATATGGTACTTTGAATAGCACCATTGAAAAATACAACTCGTCCCGCAAAAAACAAGCCCTCAAACAGCGACGTCGATGGATAAATAAAGGAGTTACGATTTTTTTAAAGGGGGGAGGAAAAAACGAAAATGGAAAAAGAAAAATGGCCGCGTCATTAATTTAAAGGGGGTTATGGTATTAAAGGACCAGACAATTTTTAGGGATTTTACACATGTGGTGGTTTCACTGTCCTATTTTTTTTCAGCTACCAAAATTATTTTTGCTGCTTTCTTTTCCCCCGTGACACATAGAGCTATTTTTTTATATCTTTTTTCACAGACCTTTTTTTTCTGTTTTATGGGGGGTGGGGTGGGGGGGAGGTGGGGGGTAAAAAACTAAAAAATTGTGTATTTGAAATTTATACTTGGTTTTAAAATTAGTATATTTATGCTAAAATAATGTACAGGAATGGGTTCCTTATTTTGTTTCAGACGTTTTGATATATAATCTGTATATTAAAAAAAAATCTATTCTGTAATTTTTTTAAACTTATTTTTGTAACTATATTTCTTATATCTATGTCCCCCATGACATCATATAAGACCTCCGAAGTACTGTTCTGCTACATGCACTGGCGTAAATGCATGCGGTTGCACCCGGGCCCAGGACCCTTAGGGGGCCCATAAGGCCTCTCTTCTCCATATAGGGAGTCCAGTACTATGAATAAAGCATTATAGTTGGGGGCCCTGTCACAGGTTTTGCATTTGGGTCCAGGAGCTTCACGTTACGCCTCTGTGTTAAGGGATTAAGAGAAGTTGGGGGGCCCCCAAGATAAACTTTTGCACCTGGGCCCATGAGCCTTTAGCTACGCCCCTGGCTAAAGGAGATTTTAACCTCTTCCCCTCCTTCTGCAGGAAAAGAACATTACAGTTTTGCATGCGCTCATTCAACTTCAAACAGGTGGTGGCTCCGGTTCTATCATAGTTGACATGCTTTTGGTGTCAGTAGCACTGATAGAACCGGAGCTACAGCCATTTAAAGTGGGGTCAAGAATACTGAATTTACAGTTGTCACCATCTGTGTGCAAAGTTGGTGGAGCAAGGGGGAAGAAGGAGACAGCAGAGAATGATCTGTGATTCTCCTATCTGTTCCCCAATCCCAGGGAAGTGTAACATGTTATCAACCGCCTTATCAATCAGAGAAGATATTTACTCTCTGATTGTTATATATGGAGTTCTTCTTTTTCCCCAGAAAGGGAGTGAAATGATAAGTACTTACTCATCTAATCAATGCTCTATGCTGCTTAGCCCTGCAGTGCTTGACCATTCATAGAATTCTATAAGTGGCCAGGTGCTGCCTCTGATTGGCTGAGTGCTGTGACCAATCACAGGCAGCACTCAGCTGTCATTCAATGAATGGCTGAGAGCTGCCTGTAATTGGCTGAGCGCTCAGCCAATCAGATACAGCCCTTTCAGCAGGCGGGGATTCAAAATCCCCACCTACTGAAAGAGCTTCAGAGCAGTGCAGGGAGAAGACAGGCTGGATGCGCCTGAGCCCCAGCAGCTGAGGAGAGGTGAGTAAATTTTTAAATATTTTTAACACATTCTAGGGATGATTTTTCAGGGAAGGGCTTATATTTAAAGCTCTTCCCCGAAAATCCCTGCAGGGCTTGCCAGCATCCCATTGCTTTCAATGGGACTATAGAAGTGCCGGTCCCATTGAAAGCAATGGTAGAACATCGCGATCCTCTGCCACAGTTGTGACAGCTGTGACAGGGGTTTCTTTACTCCCTGCAGGGAGTCCTCTTCGCACTGATCACTGGGACAGTGCTGTCGCAGTGTTCAGTGACAAGGGGACTCCCCGCTGATGAATATTGACGTGCACCATGGATCTATGGTGTACGCATGTCCTATGTTCTGCAGGTACGGGAGTTTGCACGCCTGTAAAACATGGAAATGTGAACACACCAAAGGGAACGAATGGTTCTAATAGAAGCGTGTTTTTGTGCGCACAACTGTACGCACACATATACGCTCGTGTGAATCCACTCTATTCCTGCAAAAAATAAGCCCTCATACAGCTCTGTTGGCAGAAAAATATAAATGCTCCAGTCTTGGAATGTGGTGACACACAAAAAGTGTTTATATTGTGCAAATGTAGTAAAAAATAATAAAACCTCTAAAATGTGGTGTCATAATGGGCAGGATAACGCAGGTAACATAATAGTTATACCACATAGTGAACACCGTAAAATTTAATCCCCAAAGCCAATAATGAGAAGAAGTCACAGTGGTATGAGAATCTATATGTAATTTTTGAAACCCTTCACAGATATAGATAAAAATTAATAACGTTTATTAAATTATTTAAAAGACATTGGTTTACACTGACAAAAAACAACACACAAATCAAGACGGAACAGGGAAGAAAACCAAAAGAGAGTACCCTGGTTCGGAGTTAGATGGGGAATTCGACACCTCAATAGTACATAGAGGTAAGTATATTCATCCCTTATAGTCTATATAGGAATAGTCCATAGGTATTAGCACAGACAAGTTTTGTCCAAGGGTAGATGGTGCAGAGCACGTCAAGTCTAGATATATGAATCGTGCTGGGATGTATTCAGACAAAGTGTGTATAAACCCTTAGATGACAGGACACCTATATAATCATATAATGAATCCCCAGTGATACCACAATAATTGTTCGTAAATAGAGTTATTGTTTTCTGGGTCTGGTTATAGTGTTATTTAGATATTAACCAAGACCCGCGGAAACAAGCTCTTTGTACCTTGGTAGTATTAAATCTACCAGTATGAGGCCAAAATTGGCCCGGCATGCGGCAAGTAGGAGTCTACAAGCTCACAGCTTACTGTTATGCCATGTAATACTGTTAAGAGAATATGTTCATGCTCAAAGGTAGGCTCAAGAATTGGCCCGGCATGCGGCAAGTCGGAGTCTACAAGCTCACAGCTTGCTGTTATGCCATGTAATACTGTTAAGAGAATATGTTCATGCTCAAAAGTAGGCTCGACGCGTTTCCCTATCCGATTTTTTGGATAGTTCCTCAGGAGCAAAAGGTACGTATACCGTCAATTCATATATAGTCCTTTTTTGCTGTGGACCAATCAGCACCAAGGTAGGTGAAGAACTGTAGACCAATCAACACCAGGGTAGGTGAAGAAACCAGTATCTAAGTAGAAAGTTTTTTGGTGGATTTATAGTTTAACCACCCGTTCCTTAATTAAGGAACGGGTGGTTAAACTATAAATCCACCAAAAAACTTTCTACTTAGATACTGGTTTCTTCACCTACCCTGGTGTTGATTGGTCTACAGTTCTTCACCTACCTTGGTGCTGATTGGTCCACAGCAAAAAAGGACTATATATGAATTGACGGTATACGTACCTTTTGCTCCTGAGGAACTATCCAAAAAATCGGATAGGGAAACGCGTCGAGCCTACTTTTGAGCATGAACATATTCTCTTAACAGTATTACATGGCATAACAGCAAGCTGTGAGCTTGTAGACTCCTACTTGCCGCATGCCGGGCCAATTTTGGCCTCATACTGGTAGATTTAATACTACCAAGGTACAAAGAGCTTGTTTCCGCGGGTCTTGGTTAATATCTAAATAACACTATAACCAGACCCAGAAAACAATAACTCTATTTACGAACAATTATTGTGGTATCACTGGGGATTCATTATATGATTATATAGGTGTCCTGTCATCTAAGGGTTTATACACACTTTGTCTGAATACATCCCAGCACGATTCATATATCTAGACTTGACGTGCTCTGCACCATCTACCCTTGGACAAAACTTGTCTGTGCTAATACCTATGGACTATTCCTATATAGACTATAAGGGATGAATATACTTACCTCTATGTACTATTGAGGTGTCGAATTCCCCATCTAACTCCGAACCAGGGTACTCTCTTTTGGTTTTCTTCCCTGTTCCGTCTTGATTTGTGTGTTGTTTTTTGTCAGTGTAAACCAATGTCTTTTAAATAATTTAATAAACGTTATTAATTTTTATCTATATCTGTGAAGGGTTCCAAAGCCAATAATGAAATTGCATTTTTTTCATTACCCCAAAAGAGGAAACGATTTAGTGGTTCTTAAGGCTACAATTAGTTATGTGACTAGAGGGTTAAAAAAAAACACAAAGAATTTTTCCGGGACTTTTTTTGTTTTTCTATGGATGACTGACAAAACATCAATAGATGATTAGTAGGGACCCGCCGTTCGGATCCCTGCCAATCCGCTTGTTCCTGGGACTGCTGTCAATGTGGTCAGCACCGAAAGACCTTTATGGTTTAATATGCACCTTAGTTAATGGAAACCTTAGTGCCTGCTGCCACCAAATCATGCTGCAGGTGTTTTGCAGGCACTTGAGGGTTTTTGACCACCTGCCTCCTTAGGAATCGTGTGGTAGGCGGTGATAGCTTCCTCTTTCTGCCACATCCAGGTCGTGTAGCCAGTGTTCCTTTAACTTTACATTGGTGAACTATGCTTCCAACTGTATCTCTAGGAACATTCAGCGACTTTACTATTTTTTTTGTATCCATTTCCTTGTTTGTACAAGGCAATAATCTGTTCTCTTACCTTTTTGCATCACTTTCTTACCTTAGTCATATTTGTAACATGCAGTCAAACGTCACAGTCAATAAGACCTAGTCAGTCCACTTATTTGATGTGTTTTATATCAAGCACACCTGATGCAACTAATGAAGCTCTTGATTAGTTGTGTCAGGTGTGCTTGACCTACTTTGCAATGTGGGGGTGTGTGAATAATTTTGATTGCAACTGTATTATGAGTTTGCACCACTTTTGGCACAAGATGTTACTTATGTGTCCATGAGATGGGGTAAGGAGGAGAATGCAACTCATCATGTGTTTGGACAAATCCCTATATCAGTGATCTCAAACCTGTGGCTCTTTTATTGTTACTTACTACTTGCACATCGCTCTTTGAGCCACAATGACTGCTGGCTGCGGACCAAGTTAAAGCTGAGGAATTTATCAGACTTTGCAGGAAATGATTGTAGTATTGTTCCTCCGCTCACTGCATTATGCTAAGATTGTTTTCACCTTCTGCCGGAAAGTCCGATGCAGCTGAGAAAACATCGTACCTTGGGGACATAAACAACTTCCTTATCAGCACACACAGGCGGTTATATGGGAGAATATATCTGGACTAGGTGTTCCATAACTCGGGATTCCAGGATCAGCAGGAACATTGCTTCATAATGATATTTACATTCCCTATGCTTAGGACCAAGGCTAATTTCACACGGGCGAATGTGATATTGGGTCGTAAAACTTGGCCCGATATCACGCTCGCTAACGCTCGATGCCCCCGCCACAGCTTTTAGCCATGGACAACCATATTCCAAAAAATATGTTTTCTGCTATTTTAACCAATCGGCCTCATTAGTATACTGCATTAAATGCAGTAACAAATACGTTTTCCACTAGCTCCCCCTAATGGCAGGTGCAGGTAGACAGTATTGTAACATTTAAAGGGGTTGTCCAGTCTTGTGGCATTTTTTACAAACAGCTGATAGTGGTTTAAAATGAAAAAAGGAATAATGACTTAGTGATCCCTTGCCACTTCTGTGCCAGCGCTTTCTTGCCAGCTGTCCTAGGCTCTAGCAATGATGTGACATGTTGACACCAGTGAGGATGACAAACCATCACTGCAGCTAGATAAAGGGCTTGGTGGGGGTGCCGGGAGACATCAGCGCAGGGACAGGGGAGTGGTAAGGGATTTACTCGTTTTATTTTCTGCCATTGTAAGCGGTTTGTCAAAAATTTCATAGGGTTGGAAATACTCTTTATAGGGAACCTGATATGACCTTTGAGCCCTTATAAACTACCTTATGGGGCTCAAAGGTGAGGGCGCTGGGAGTGCTATTTGATGCTCAGCTGGTCCAGGGCTAACTCCCTACGAATTTAGCAGAGCGGATTGAAAAGAATGGCTTGGTGCATGCACTCTCTGATTCAGCTCTATGGCAGAGCTCGCGCACAGAGCTCTGTGTGGGGACTTTGTGGGGACAAAGCGCTAGAACAGAGCGCCTGGTATCACACACTGCTCCCCGGAGTCCCGTTCCCTCATCTTCGAGACCCATAACATACAGTCTTTGTTAAAAATAAATCAAGCACCTAGAAGAAGTTGGCGTTTTGCTGCAAAACTCGGCATGCAGTTACACCTAAGGCAGTTATGCATACGACAGTCGGTCACCCCTAGTACGAGGCACAGTGACAGCTCGGACATCCTGCAGCCACATGTGTTCATCTCATGGTGGCTTCCAAGAGGCATTTCCCAGCAGGATAATGCTCAGCTGCACACAAGGGTGTCACAGGCATGTCCCCACAACATTGCCACATGTCCATGGCAGCTCAGATTTATCCCTAATAAAACGTGTATGGGACCATCTGGGATGCCAACTTTGACAGCCTACGAGTTTGCACTAATCGGAAGCTCAGTTACAGCAAATGTGGGCCGCTGTGCCTCAGGATACCGCCTGTATCACATACTGCATTTACATTAGAGGTGGTACAACAGGGTACTAGAGCCTGCATGCCCGCCTGTATCACATTCTGCATTCACAGTAGAGGCGGTCCAGCAGGGTACTAGAGCCTCCATGCCTGCACGTATCACATCTTCTATCCAAGCTAGAGGCGGCCCAACAGGGTACTGGAGCCTCTCTTCTAGGGCTCCGTTTTCCGCAATAAATTATTCTTTTGCTCTGATATTGTAATCACTTAAGGCCCTTTTACACGCAATGATTATTGCTCAAAATTCATTCAGACGGCCAAAAATAAGCGATGGTTTTGCTTTTAAGGGCTCGGTCAGGTGAACATATTACAGTGCTGTTATCAGCGAGAAAAGCTTGCTTCTAACAGCACTGTGAAGATCATGTGAACGGGCTACTTCCAGGCTCCCACTGGAACTTCTAGAAAGCACGCAGCAGAGATAGCACAGGTCCTAGCTTTGCGCACGCCTCAGAGCTGACATGCGAGTTGGCACTCGCAAGTCCTATCTTTGTTCGGTGCATTGTGAAAGCAGTAGTAGGAGGGCGGTTTGAGTAAATAGAAAACAAGTTTTGTGAATTGACATTTGAAGCATTTACTATCACGAATCTTTATTGGGCGAAGTAGCGAAACCAGCTGCCGCCCAAAGATAAACCCTCGCTGCAGATGCCGTGACCTTAGCATGTGAAGTAAAAGATGGCCAATGTGTTTTCGGTACTCTTTGTAGCTTCTGCGGTAGGTCAGAACGGCCGATGATTTACCAACCAATGGTGGAGCACTAGGAGGGCGTGTAAAAATAGTTGCCGTTGTCCCGACAGCAATCGCTGTGCCTTTTTGGACACAAGCAAGTACGCCGCGCCAAACGATAAACCCTCCCCACGAATCACTGAGCAATTGTCATTTTAACCAAGCGAAAAGGCAAACAAAGGTTCTTACGTAGACTAAAAGTCAGCGATGAACGAATAATGAACGAAAAATGCACGACTGCCAATGTTTACATGTAACGATTATCGGTCACTTTCAGATGTTTGAACGAATTTTGAGCAATAATCACTGCGTGTAAAAGGGCCTTAACTTATATCAACGTTACAATCACAAAGAGAAAGTTTAATTCGATTCCGACAACGCCTTCTAGGTGCTTGGTGATTTTTGACAAGGAGTACATATCAGCCAGGAAACGCTGGAGGGAACTGGAGGCTCCTGAGTAATTGTCCCTTCTGCCCCTCCCTATAATCCAGCTCTGATTGCCCACCTTTGTACCCACTCAAGCTCTGATATGTCCTTCTTGAGTACAGGTGCCCAAAACTGTACACGATATTCTATGTGTGGTCTGACCAGTGACTTGTAAAGAAGAACAATTTTCTCATCATGCACCCCTCGACCTCTTGATGCACCCCCAAGATCCTGTTTAACCTTAACTGGAGCAACCCGTGTCAGGCAGCTGCTGCCAAGGCACAGTTAACTAAAACCCCCAAGTCTTTTTCCATGTCAGTGTTACCCAGTGGTTTCCCATTTAGCATATAATAGTGACATGTATTTCCCTGCCCATGTGCATAGCCTTACATTTATCAGTGTTAAGCCTTATTTACCAGTTTTCTGCCCAACGTATCCAGAGCATTTGCAACCACATTCTGACCTCTCGTGTTAATTTCTTTACAGTTTTGAACCATCTGCAAATATTGTTATTTTACTATACAATCCTACCAGGTCACTAATAAATATATTTAAAGAATAGGGCCCAATACTGACCCCATGGTACCACACTATTAATGCTGACCCAATCAGAGTATGTACCATTAATAACCACCTTCTGCTTTCTATCACTGACCAGTTACTTACCCGCCTACACACATTCTCACCCAGACCAAACATTCCCATTTTATATACCAACCTTTTATGCGGCACAGTATAAAACGTTTAGGAAAAGTCCAGATACACAAGATCCAACAACTCTGCCTGGTCCAG
This sequence comes from Eleutherodactylus coqui, assembly GCF_035609145.1. Taxonomy (NCBI): domain Eukaryota; kingdom Metazoa; phylum Chordata; class Amphibia; order Anura; family Eleutherodactylidae; genus Eleutherodactylus; species Eleutherodactylus coqui. The sequence goes on from NC_089849.1 coordinate 68,519,959, forward strand.
TCTAGAACTTACCTCCTGGTAGAAGCTGATCAGATTGGTTTGACAGGAGCGATCTCTCAAACCCATGCTGATACGGAGTTATACAGCTACTGTATTTTTCTTGAGGTCCTCCAGGATAGCATCTCTTAGAAAACCTTCCCACATTTTACCCACAATAGAAGTAAGACTTACCGGCCTGTAGTTTCCAGGTTCACTTTTCAGCACCTTTTTGAATATTGGCACCACATTGGCTATGCGCCGATCCAGTGGAACAGACCCTGTCAGTCTAGAGTCCTTTCATATAAGAAACAACCGGCTGTCTATCACATTACTTAATTCCTTTAATACCCGGGCTTGTATGGTATTGGGACCCAGTGATTTGTCTATTTTAATCTTTTTAAGATGGCTCTGCCCTTCTTCCTGGATTAAACTGGTGACATTTAGTGGAGAGTTTACTTTATCACTCTGCATCTCATCTAATATTTCTTTCTTCTGTGAATACTCTGCAAACGTTCAAAACGAACTCAAGTAAACGATCATCATTCAGTTTAAATGCGAGCCAACAACCGATCGACCAATGAGAATCATTCGCTTTCCGTTCGTCGTTCAGTTTCAGCCGGCATAAAAATCATCATTCGCTTGTTCACTTCTTATTGCGCTATACGAATGTGAAACGCTGAACGAGAAGTGAATGATTTTCAACGATGATCTACCTGTGTAAACAGGCTGCACGACCACAAATGAGCTGGTGAGGATGTCACCAACTTGTTCGCTCAGGTAGGCGAGAGTCGTGCATTTCCTGTTACGTGTTCATAAACCATGTACATTAAAATGTGTGACTTTTCCCTGAATGGAATTTATCGATGCCTTTATATACACAAGCCTTTAAATGTGAACCGTAAAAAGGCAGAATCCAATTCAGAAGAAATGTTTTATTTTTTACTAATCAAGAAAAAGTTGTTTTTTCACATAGATTTATTTCATATATAAAAAAAGGAAAATTCACATGTCTAGATTTTGATACAAACCTTTTCTGATCATGCTGGACAAGCAATCTCAGCGTACAAAAGAAAAAAAAAATCTAGGAGAAAAGGGAGGCTTTAAATCCACCGTTGTTGGCCAAAACAACTGGGCACATTGCTAGAAAGGGTCATTGGGACCAATGGAATGTACTGTAGTATCAAAGAACAATACAAATAAAAACAAGACATTAGAACTTCTCAACAGTATCATAATTGGCAACTTACAAGAACTTCTGACAAACCAACCTTAGAGTGATGAGATATTCTATAGTAATTTTCACAGAAAGTCCACTGCTCAGTAATCTCGTATACGTATTATTATCCTGACCTACGTCCAACATGGACGTCATAATGAACAGAAAACCGTTATCAGTCCTGGGTACAACGGTTTTGAAAGACAATCCCCTAAACTAAAAAGAAGAGGAGTGAAGAATTCATTTTGCCTCAGACATCTATAAATACACAAGCAAATGTCTTCCATGCACTCTTTTACTGCTTCCAGTCATGCATACTGTCCCCAATATACTACCATCATCTTTGTGTGGTCGATTCCCTCTCGGGTAAAATCGAGCATGAAATGCAAAGTTTTAAAAAAAAATTAGAAAAAAAAACAACAAAAAAACATCAATTAAATTTGTTGAGAGGTTCGGATAGAATGGATTTCAAATGTCGACATAATGTTTTTGGTAAAAAGATATTTCCTATGACTGCCGGGACTACAATGTTATTTTCGGTATACTCACATGTACAATGCCCCCAGTATAAATAGCTACAAATATACATCCATTGTTACCTGGAGTCCTTTGTTAATACACAAGCCTCGCTCAGGAGGCCACAATACTTTAGTTGAAGTTATTTTATTTTTTTTAACACCAATCATATGTCTCGCATTTTTAGGCTGGTTAAAGGGGTTGTCTGGCTTCTATAAAACCCAGAATATTGTGACTTAAAGGGGTTGTCCAAGTGTAGGGAATGTTATCTCCTATGTATGCTCACCCCCTGCCAGACTCTGAAAGCTACATGGCTGCAGCGACGATGTGTCTGTATACTGCTGCAGCCAATCATTGTTCTCAGCAGCCTTTTGCTGTATATGGTTTATGCCAGTGATTGGCTGCAATGGTCATGTGAGTAATAAGGCACATCACCGCTGCAGCCATGCAGACAAAACCCAGCGCCGAGGATCTGTATGGCAAGTCTGGAGCCGGCAAAGGATGAGTATGCATTCTCTTGCAATTTTTTAACATTTCCTGCATTTAAAGTTTTTTGACAACTTGAAAAAGGACGACCCCTTTAAGATCCTCATTTATGAGCTGGAGCCTCTTTCGCTCTGGAGGCACATCCATGCAATCAGCCCACTGATTTAAGCAGGAACTGTGTTGTTTTTTTGCTTCCCGCTGCAGGGAGATTAATAAATGTGGTGCCCAATTCCTTGCTGGATGAAGGCAGCAGGTCACACACTGCTCAGCTGACAAATGGACGCCTCTCTAAATGTGAGGAGAGCATACAAAATCATGGCTGCTTATGCTTCTTACTGTATGAGAAAAGAAACTCCACTTGGGACACAAAATACTGAAACAATTACGGAAAAGGATCTACTTGGTTCCACAGACAGGAAAAAAAAACTTTGTCTATCTGGGGAAAAAAAAATAAAAAATGACACGGATCCTAAACCCAACATTTGTATGTTGCCTCTACTCCTAAAAAATACTAGTGAGGGAGGAGCAAAAGTAGAAATGACTGCCAATACAAGATGTCTAAATACATGACCCATCTTGTCTCTTGCCACAGGGAAGCCCTTGTTCACCATCTTCCATAGAAGTTCTGTGTTCCCATCTGCAGAAAAGCCAACCAGCTCTGCTGAAGGCCTCTTTTAAAGATTTTTTTTTGGAGAGCTCCTCAATGTGGATTGTAGGCGGAAAAAATATAAACCAATTGGTCCCATTAGGATAGATCAACGTAGGACAATTTTCTTGCATACAAATAAGCCAATATGCGCCTGGACAATCACCCCCAACATGGAGAACTCTGAAATGATTTAACGCAGAATGTCTCAGAGGAAAAAACTCAGAGGCTTTGTGGCAAATTCCAAAGGAATGAAAAACTTTTGTTTAAAAGTGCTCAGCTTTTGCTAGATTCCATTGTATGAATATATTTATATATATTTATAGAAGTATATAAAAAAAAAACAGGTCAGTTCTTAGAAGCCTGGGTCCAGGCTTGCAAAGGTCATGGCTGCAGAACCGGTTCTATAGTAAGCTGACAGCTAGGGCACTCTCCTTCCTCGGTCGCACACATTTCACATAGCACGCCGTGTTGGCACTGTAACATTGCTCTGTTCTGGTCCTGACACTTGCGACATTTCATCGTCTGGAGCTGGAAAACTGCCTGCAATACAATAGATTATTGTAAAATAAATAAATAATAGATTTTATTCAATAAATTGAATAAAAAAAACCAAATAATCTTGTTGTTTGTATAGCGCCAACTTATTCCACAGCGCTTTCAAGTAATTTATTTATTAACCCCCACCTGGGTAAGCTGGGTACTCATTTTACCAATCTCAGAAGGCTGAGTCAACCTTGAGTCGACTACCTGAACCCTGTGGGGATTGAACCTGCAACCTTCAGGTCGTGAGTGAGAGCTTAGGACTGCATACTGCTTCCATACAAGGCACACAAACACACAATAGCATGCAGTAAATAGCAATGTTTTTTTGCACTCTCTGCCAACACATGGGAGCCCTCTAAGTGTATCTTACTAGTGAAGAGGTCTCATCTGAGGGCTTCTTGCTCAGAGTTTAAAGACAACCCTTCTTCTACGGAACGCTACCCCCAGTTATCAGCTGGTCAGACTTTGAGTGGAGGGACGTTTTGGGTGATCTATATATTTCTCTGCTATGATTAAAAAGGGGAAGTTCGCAATGGGAGACCCTCTCTATAATGATAGGGCTGTTCAGTTGGGAAAGGTCATTAGTAGGTATAGTGATGCGACTCAAGACCCATGGACACGGAGCAATGAACGCTCAAAAAAATTTAAAAAATGCTAAAAAGCGATCGTTTGAGCGATCATTGTTGCGTCTGAACGTGCGGCCATTGTGCACTTTTCATTCACTGCTAGCTGATCGTTAAGTTCAGGCCAACCTAAAAATCGTTGTGCAGTCTTATCAGGAGTTCTCTACGGGAGAGTGGTGATAGCATTGTTTCCCATTGGAGAACAAAGGAACTGAAAGCAGATAAGAGCCCTTGGGCTATTAACTGCTTTCAGCTAAGGCTTCATTTGCACACTGAATAGATATTAAGTAGCTGAATAGCACTTAATACTTTATGCAAAAATGATGGCTCAAAGCTGTCAAACTGTCGTTTGAGTGATCATCGCTCCGTGTAAATGGGCCTTAAGCCAAATAGCTAACTAGATGTAGTATTACAATGTGAATAGTTTTTTTCCCCCGCGTCTTTTTTTTTTTTTAAATGTCCAGATATCTTAAGCACAATTAGTTTCTGATGTTGGTTCCAAAATATTATTGCCAGACTGTGTACTTTCATATTCTGCTAGGTCTCTTATTGAAAACAAATGCAAAACTGAAGCAGAATTGAAGCTTAAAATGTAAAAACGTAAAGAGAAAGAAAATAAAATTAAAGGGGTTTTCTTAAAGTAAACTATTGATTCATCTTCAGGATAGGTCAACAATATCAGATCAGCCGGAAATAGCACAGCTCCATGCACTATGCAGCGGCTTGAAATGTGAGAGAGCCTGCAGTAACATTCATAGAATGGTGGAGTTGGTGGAAGGGACCCCCAGGGTCATCCGGTCCAACGCTCTGCTCAGTGCAGGATTTAAGGACTGCCAAACAGTATATGAAGTGGTGTGATTTCCAGCAATCCCGGTGAACAATCCATTAGAGTTCCTAGAGCGTCAGGTCTTTGTTGATATGACATTGATGACTTCTTCTGAAGGATCGCTCAAAAGTTTACTTCTGGAAAAGCCCTTCAAGTCAAGCATACCATAATTTCACAATAGACATATGTAATTAAAAAGAGTACCTCTCATTACACCAGACTAACCTTATCAACCCTTTCAAGGCTGGCATGCAGCTGCTTCTGTAAGCTAAACAACGTGGAGAGAGGGAGACCTTCCAGTTCATTAATGGAGCCGTGCAGCTTGGAATCTTGTGCTCCTGGAATTCTCTCCAGCTCTTCCTGTAGTTTCTTCAGCTGTTGCTCTAGGGCGTCTCTCTGCTCCCGGGCTAATTCACATTCCATGCTGGCTGCTGTGGCTCGCTCGTTGGCCTCCTCAGCTTCTTTTTTCCAGGCATCACATGCCTGTTAATGTAGAAAAAAGTATAGATATTTTTTTTTTTCTTATGCATGATCTAATGTGCCAGTCCAAATATGTCAGGAAACGTGGCACCGAGTGCCCAATCAGCTGATCATCAAGGATCCGGAGCGGTGGACCGCAGCTGATCAACTATTGCTGACCTATCACATCCTGAAGATAGGTCAGCAATAGCATTTGTATGAAAAAAATCACTTTAACAGCCCAGACGTTTCTAATCTGCAGGAATGATAAATTCTGACTACGTTTTGTGAAAAATAATCTATAGCAGACGAACTCTGATATACTCCATAGTGTACCTGCTTAGCTTGCTTCCATGAGTCCTCCCATTGCTTGATGGTGTTACTGGCCTCCTCCAGTTCCTGCCGAAGCCTTATCAATTCGGCTCCTCCTGGGCCTGATGGAAATGCTGGGGATGTTCCTGGGGAATAGCTGCCAGATACAAAGTGTTCCCATATGCTATTATTCATCCCATTCAGACCTGCATAGATAGGAGGACCAACAAGCCAGGGTGTGATTAACAAATAGCAAAAGATCTTCAATCAAGCAAATCAGTAAGATGATAAAAAAGCCAGAAAACGCTCAACCACCTCCTCCCCTCTAACTAGGTTTGTGCACCAAAAGGCCAAGACCTCTGACAATGGATACAAAATGCATTCCACTCCGATAACGGACTGATGGGTCTGTTTTAATAGATACTTGTATTCCCCATTCAATAATAATGCAGGAACATCTCTTCTTGGTTGTGCCGTTCCTCTGTTATTCTTCCTAGAAATTAATTAATAAATTGACAACTGGGTGTTAATCACACTTTTACAATTGGGCGTTTTCCTACACGGTCTGACACTGTCCATCAGACCATATTGACCAAAGGAATATGAATGTCCAGCTGTCAATTCATTCATGCTGTATATTTGTAGGAGGCATAACAGAGGAACACCACAAACAGATCTAAAAAAGATGCTCCAGAATGGTTACTTAAAAGGGGTTTTCCTGAGATCCCACTTCTTTAGAAATCCCAGTCGCCCATGTGCAGAACATAAATAGCTCCTACCTCTCCCCGCTTGTCCCTCGCCAGCATTTCCAAGTCTTCCTGCTGACATATTGTTTACAGGCTGCAGTCAGCTAGAGCCGTCATGAGAACAGGCTGCTGCAGCCAATGACAGAGCTCAGAGATAGTCGCTTAGATCTGTCATTGGCTGCAGCAGCAGGTTTACGGGACGTCACAGGCCAACTGCAACCTGACAACAAAACAGCACAGCTGAGACCCGGAGTCGATGGCAGGAAATGAGCGAGAAGAGGAGGGAAACTCAAACTGTTATTTAAGAAGGAAGCCTTGCAGCTATAGCATTACTGTGCTCGTTCACTTTTGACCTGAAGGTTGCGAGTTCAATACCCGCGTGGTTAAGGTAGCCGGCTCAAGGTTGACTCAGCCTTCCATCCTTCCAATGCGGTAAAATGAGTACCCAGCTTGCTGAGGGGTAATAAAATTAGTTACCTGAAAGCGCTGCGGAATAAGTTGGCGGTATACAAATAACAAATCTCTTCCCCTATTCAGCCTAGAATGATGTACATGTCATGGTCCTATTACACAGGTCGATTATAATGCCCGAACGATGCTCTGAATGCTCGTTCACCTGACAATCGTGCCATAATACATGCCAAATGATTAGCTGACGAATGAGCAAACGATGATTCATTGGTTTAATGGCTCATTTACACAAACATAACTGCTTGGATCCACATATCCCCATGTAAACGGGGAGACATGCAGTTGATGACTGACAGCTGCATGGGGATGAACAACTGTACTCGGTCAGAGGTCAATAACACGGGCACATAATCTGCTTGTGTAAAAGGACCACTGGAGGGGAAATCAAATTTAAAATTGATGGGCTAAAGAGCTTACAGCTTAAGTTATTTGTCTATGTTCAGTTGTAAGTCATCAAACCTGCAGGATAAGTGTTAACTTGCTGATCGGTGAGGATCTCACTGCTGAGACCTCCGCCAATTTTGTGATGGGGGGGGTCCCATGTCCCAGTCCTCCTCACTGCAGGGTTACTGCACCCCCTACAGTGAGGAGACGACTGAATGGGGTGCTGTATGCGCAAGCACTCTATTCACTTTTAATAGGCCCGAGAAAGCAGGGCGGCAAGTGCTCAGGTATTTCCATCAGCCCCATTAAAATGAATAGAACACCGACTGCACATGCTCAGCCATCCGATCCCTGCAGTGACAGGCAGAGGGGAGATCAGCGGGGGTCCCACCAATTGGCAAATTATGCAATAACCTGTGAAATATTGCTACAATCCTTTCAAGTCCCTGTGATAGTCAATTAACTCACTGTACTGCATGCACTCACCCAATGTACTATGCGTGGCTGATGTACCAAGAAAGGTGTTTTCCGACTGACTGTGAGGCCCAGGTGTCTGATGAAGGAAATGTGAAGAGATGCTGACGGGGGGCGATGGCGAGGTGGAGTGAAAAGATGCCGAGCTAGCTAAGGAGCCAGGGATATTTACAGGAGCCGAGCTTTGCATTAGACTTCCACCTGTATGAAGAAAAGGAGGAGAATAATGTTCATGCTTTTCTACATGGCAACACAAGACATTGGGGCATAACAAGCTGCTGTAAAGTAATTACCTATCATGATGCCTCCGGGAGCTGCAACGGTGCTGTTGTCAAATGATTTCTCTAAAGCAGCAACTCCAAAGTCGTTTAGGTCGAGGTCATCTAGCGCAGATTCTGATTAACACAAAATGAGAATATAAAATGTTATACAAGGACATGTAATGTTACCCCATATTGAACAGAGTTTGTTACAGTCAGACCAGAAATGCATTCACAATTCTGCCGGTCGTCATTAAAAACTCAACTAACTGTCAGCTTAAGTTGACTAATTTTCCCTCTACATTAGCTTCTCTTACACCATATTACTGCAGTGTGTCCAGATTTCCCAGAATGCAAATCATCAGAGCAAACCGTATGGAAGAATTGAGCTAGGAAAGGAATGCTGCAAGATTCCAGCTTTGAAACCAGCAAAATTGTAAATGCATCTCTGGAGTATAAAACAAGCTGCAAAATGTGATTAGTACAAGTAATGCAGTGCGTTTACAAGTAATGCAGTGCGTTTACAAGTAATGCAGTGCGTTTACAAGTAATGCAGTGCGTTTACAAGTAATGCAGTGCGTTTACAAGTAATGCAGTGCGTTTACAAGTAATGCAGTGCGTTTACAAGTAATGCAGTATGTTTACAAGTAATGCAGTATATTGACAAAGCTACTCAACTTATTCGACTACAGCTATATATATCAACTGTAAAATGGTAAAAAAGTTTGACATGCTTTAAAGTCCAATCAGATGGCATTAAGGGTTTGAAGATACACAAATGTTTACAGTAAGTCTATACGGCTGGGTTCACACAGGGCGGAATTTCCGTGCACGAAAATTCCGCTGGCAAAAATCTCGTCCACACGCTGTGGAGAAGCTGCAGCGGCCAAGCCGCGATGAAACGGACATGCCGCGCGGAATTTAAAGCTGTGACATATCAATTTTATCGCCGTTTCTGCTGCGGCCATCTCTCCTCTCTATGGGGAAGTGCTGGCTGCAGTGGAATAAGCAGCTTGAAATCCTGTGGGACTTCAAACTGCGGAAGTCTCGTGGAATTTCCGTGAGGTCCCGGTGTGGACATTCTGCGCGATTTCCGTCTCGTGTGACCGCAGCTTTATGGGCTGAATTTGATGGATTATTACACAATTGCCTGTGCTTCTGCATTTCAGATTAGGCAACTAAAGGACACAGTAGTATACCTACCATAGAGGTGGACCATGTTACTGCTATGGGGCTTGTGGTGAGAGGGGGCGCTGAACTGCTTTTTCCTTCCACCAAAAGATTCAGTTTACCTGTAGCTCACCTAAAAACCAAGTGATTGGTGGCCCGTTTAAACAGGAGTTGCTCGATCTTTGAGCGATTGCCTGTTTACTGTGAATGGAGGCGGGTGGCCGAAAGAACGACTATTGCTCTTGTCTAAAAGCAAGGAGCAATACAGCTGTTGGGCGCCAAGAGTCGTTCCGTGTAAAGGTACCTTTTACACAGTTCACAAAAAGCGCAACGGGATCTGTATTAATCCAGGTGCAGTGAGCTCCATCTAGTGGTGTAGCAGGCAGATAGAATTTATTGATAAGTCTTTCATGGTATACATGGGAGTAAAGGAGTTGGAGATTTGTAAGGGAGCTCCGATCCCTGTGAAGGTAAACAGCCCAGATTTACTAACACTGTATCAGTTATGGCCTTTTTACACGGAACAATATAATTCAGATTATCACTGAATTGTGCAAATCTAATCGTTCAGTGTAAACACTGCCAGCAGCTGAACGGCAAACAGTCATTTGTACCCTTATCGTCCGTCTTTCAGTTTATGAGGGCATAAAAATCAAAATGACGATCATCCTGTGTAAACAGGTAGTTGTTCATCTATGAATTGCCTGTTTACAGTGAATGGAGGCAGGTAGGTGGATCTCTAGTCCGCTCCACCTCCATTCTCTCAGCGATCATAGCTCCTGTGTGAAAGCACAGGAGCGATTATCGCTAGGCGGACTATTGTCCTGTGTAAAAGGACCCTTTGATGGTGCAAACAGACTAGAATATGCACCAGATTTAACACAGTGTCTCAGCTGAATGATAAATCTGGTAACTCTTTAAACTGTGTAGACAAACTTTATACTACCCATTAGTTAGCTTTGTTTATGCAAAACACTGCGCCACATTTTGTGGTGCACAATACTGCATTTAGGCCACCCCTCTTTATTGGACGAGTTGTAAAAAGTGTCCAAAAGTTTCTGAAAACACATGATAAATATGGTGCACAGCCTTTAAAGACTGTTTTCTGGTACGATTTGAGACAGAAAACTGTCGTATTTCCAAGAGTAAATCTGCCCCACAGTGTGAAATAAAAAAAAGAATTGTTAACTTTTGAAAACCTGGAAAACCTTAATTTTTGCTTATAAGATGCATGTTCTGTGAAACAGATTGCTACTTTCACGTTTTAATAAGTCACTGCCTACAAAACATGAATGCAGATTTCTTTACTGTAAACGTGGATGGAGTAAATTTATCAATGCAACTGTGTAATTATAATGAAAACAAAGATCTGGTACCGTATTAGCCAGTAGAGCAAAATGTGATGGTTCCCAGCAAGAGAAACCAAGTAATCCTGTAGATATGATACCTTTTAATGGCTAACAAAAATACATGATGTAATAATAACGAGCTTCCGAACCAACGCAGGGTTCTTCTTCAGGCTTATGGATTGGATCTGAAGAGGCATGGATAGTTATACACACTTATAACATACATACTTATGACAAGGCACAGATATGGTTGTGATTGGTTCGCACTTAAAAGGAATTCTGCAACAGCAAACAAACTTTTTTTGTCTAGGCAATGACATAGGAGATATGAGAGTTTTGATATTGAAGGGCGGTTTCAAGTCACAAAACCACAGAAGAATTTGAGAATATAAATTGATAACAACCTTTGACACACTGAATACTGGGTTAAATTGTTCCCCAGGATTTATGCGTGAATGGGAAGTGTGAGACTTGATTGCACAGATAAGACCCCCATCAGCAGTAATTCAGGGACCATAAACTTTCACTCCCTTATCAGTGTTTAGCTAAAAATGTCAGTGTACCTCTTGTAGCATTTCTAGCCTGACGACCTCCCCCCCCCACAACAGTAATTTAGGGACCAAAAAACTTTCACTCCGCTATCAGTGCCTAGACAAAAAAAGTTAGTTTGCTGTTGCAGAATTCCTTTTAAGTCCGAACCAATCACATCCATATCTGCCTTGTCATAAGTATGTATGTTATAAGTGTGTATAAATATTCATGCCTCTTCAGATCCAATCCATAAACCTGAAGAAGAACCCTGCGTTGGTTCGCAAGCTCGTTATTATTACATCATGTATTTTTGTTAGCCATTAAAAGGTATCATATCTACAAGATTACGTGGTTTCTCTTGCTGGGAACAATTGTGTAATTGTACTGAAGAGAATGGCTTCACTGACACAAGTGCCTATTTCATATTCATTTGTGTCAATAAAAGCGCAGCATAGCGGTGAACAGCAGCAGATACAACCTCATGTTTCCCTGCAAGGGTACACAACATTACAATGTATTTTCAGAGCGGCACGCAGCTTTTTTTTTTTTTAGTGGTCCTGATAAATCTCTCTATATTCATTAAGAAATGCAAAATGTGCAACGTCATTTACACAAGAACCTGCAAAGGGAATTCTCACCTATGACTGATTCTACAGTGTCGCTGGTTGGGTAGAAGGGGAGAGCATTGGCGTTCATACCGGGCGTACCACTTATAGCTGCTGGGCTGGGAGGTGTAGCAGCCAGACTAGAAGTGATGCTAGAGGAAATGCTTGAGGTTAATGGGCTTCCCATCGGCAGGATTCCTAGGGCATCCTAAAAACATAACAGAAAGAAAAGCAAAAAGTAAGAAGATGAGCAACTGAAACCCCATGGAAGAACATCATGAATAGACACACATTTACACTGCGATAGCAGCAGATCTCATCATTTGATATTACACTGCTCACTCAGTTCAATAGTGACATGGAAAATAGCACCCGGTGACCATGAGAGGAGATTCGTACAGGAGAGCTGTGTACATGGCCAATGAGAAAAAAAAAAAAGTTAAAAAGTTACTTTTGCCTTCTTCTGAAGAGATGTCCAGCTGATATTAAAGGAGTTGTACGAGAATACTTACAAGTCATCCTCTATCCATAGGATAGGGCAGGGGTCCCCAACTCCAGTCCTCAGGGACCACCAACAGGTCATGTTTTCAGGATCTCCTATGGTAAGAACACCTGTGGCAATGTCTGAGGCACTGACAATAATTACATCACCTGTGCAACACCTGAGGAGATCCTGAAAACATGACCTGTTGGCGGTCCCTGAGGACTGGAGTTGGGGAACACTGGGATAGGGGATAACGTGCCGATTTGTGGGGTCTCACCACTGAAACCCCACTGATCTCGAAAATGGGGGTCCAGTGTTCCCCGCCCTCCTCATTGCAAGATTACAGTACCCCCTATAGTGAGGAAGTGATTAAATGGTGCGCTGATGGCACTCCATCAACTTTCAATGGAACTGCCAAGATACTCAAGTGCTTGCAGTCAGTTCCACTGAAATGAAAGGAGCGCTGACCAAGCATGCTCAGCTGGCACTCTATTTGTTCTGACGCGAGAAGCATCCCCACAGTGACAGGCAGAGGGAGACCCGAGACCCCCATTTTTAAGATCGGTGGGGATCTCCATGGGGAAACCCCCTGTGATTAGCAAGTTATCCACTATCCAATGTATAGGGAATAACTTGTAATTTTGGTACAACACCTTTAAATAGACATTTATGCAGAATTAAAATCCAGAAACCCCTGATGTGCGCAGTCTGTCCTTGGGGTGTTTAGTTTCCATAGCACGTGGAAAGCGTTGTGTATGCTCTGAAACCACAATCCATATCCTTCAAAGACTGCTCTTTCTCCTCCTATGTGCAATTAAGCAGCACATAAGGTATACATACAAGCAAAGTGAGGACCTGGACAACACAGAGGCACGCAACTGATAAGGAAATCTAGCATATGGCTATTTGCAAAGCTACACCATTTCCATAATCCTTCTGGCTGATGCTTTTAGACGGGTATTCTCAATTAATCAATAACCATTTTAAAGGACTTGTCCAATGAAATGTATACACAGAAAAGGAGATAACTATCTGACTTGGTGGGGGGTATCAGTAGGAACGGGATCCCCAACAAGTCCCCGAATGAATAGAACGGTACTTACTGCAATGGGACTGCCGAAGAGATAGCCAAATGCTTAAACTCCGCTATCGCCGGCAGCTCCATTAAAATAAATCAAATGATCCCATGTCCCCCTGTATGAATGGAGGGGCAGCCAATCACTGCTGTCGCTCCATTTACACGGAGGGACGTGAGACCGCTGTTTGTGATCGGTCGGGGTCCCAACAGTTGGACCCCCATCAATTAGATAGTTATCCCCCCTCCTGTGGATAATAAAGAACTTCATTTTTGTGGAACACCCCCCCCCCCCCCCCCTTAAAGCTGGTATCAGACAGTAATGCTGTGTTTTTGCCATTTTCGCTATGGGTGTTTTTTTGCAAATTTTTGTGGTTAAAAAAAAAAAAAAAGGCCCATTTATATTTTAGATGTAGGTCAACAGGAAGTTATGATATGCTGCACCGCAAATGCTGCATTTTTCTGTTGCAAAATTTTTTCCTCTCACTTTTGGTGCATTTTCCGTCCGCTGTGTTTTTTCTCGCTTTCAATATGTCAGAATTTTGTGGGTCTGGCTTTTTTTTTTAAGTATTTTCCCACTGGCTTCTCCACAGTAAAAACAAAAAAGGCCAAACAAAAAAAAAATGTGTGTGACCAAAATGCAACGCCAAGAAAAAAAAAAAAAAAACGAACAAATGAATGAATATAAAATACGAAAAACACCACATGCGATTTTTTTTTTAACAAAAAGAACCACCAGATAAAAAGACTACATCTGAAAGAAGCCTAACACTTCCAGAATATAATGGATATAATTTTTTTTTTGTTTTTGGAAGTCCACTGTATGTTTACAATGGCTAGTCGTTAAGGGGTTAGTATGGGTCTGGCTAAGGAGACCCCCAGCAAACAGCTAATGGTGTTGGGAAAAGCTGTGACCAGCCAGACGTTCTATTTCCCATATAATACATGGACAGCCAGAACGAAAGCCATTGCTTTTTAGTGTGCCCTACCTAATAAGGCATATGGGCAGCGGTTGTCCTGATGCAACAATCCTTGCTAGAGGAACCCAAGTGCAGCGCAGAACCTTCAGTAGCAATAACAACTGATCAGATCAAAAGCCACATACATACAAATGCAATACTTGGTGTAGCAATGTCTATCTCACCTGTTTTGACTGTAAAAGAGCTTGTTCTTGGCTTCTGTGCTCCATTGAGTGAGGTTTTAACTTTGCCTTGATAAAACAACAGATAAAAAGATAGTGAAAGCTGTGATTCATAGCGACTGATCCGCAGCGTTCTGGAAACAGCCGGGGACATAAAACACCGCTGTGTCCAGTCAGTGTACGCAACCAAACAGCCGGCATATAAAGAGACAATAACAAGGCTAAAATAAATGACGAACTACTGACCTGGTTTTTAAAGCTTTTGAGATAATCTGTTCCTACTGAGTCTTCTCTCTCACACCCGGGAGCTTTTTTGTAGCTGCCTGGCAGGTCACCATGAAAGCCAAGGTTATCTAAACTGTGGGGTTTTCCAAGAGATCCAGGAGGAGATCCACATGGATTTGTAGGACTTCCTAAACTGGCACATAGCATCTGAGGGTGAAATCGTCAAAGCTTGCATTAGCCATCACAGAACACTGCAGCACAAGGCAACTGTTTCTTTGCAACTCATGTGATACAAGTAACAGCAGACTTAAGTTATATCCTCATATTAGCCATTTTTATTGCTTTAATGCATTGAAAAATGGAAAAGAAAAACGACTTTGCAAACAGTTTTTACGCAAATTGTCCTATGGTTATGTGCCCACAGCTCCTATGCAGAACAATTTGTTTCCATAGTGACAAAACTACAAACAAACTTTTTGTAGTCTAATGTGGTTACCACTGTATAGGAACGTACAGCTAATATGTTATTTGCTGCAGTATTTAAGGGGTTTTACCAAAATTACAGGTTATCCACTATCCACAACATGAGGGATAGATTGATGATCAGCAGGGGTCTCACCACTATGGCATTCACTTATCTCAAAAGCAGAAGTCTTGTGTCCCCTATCCTCCTCACTGTGGGGTTACTGCATCCCTGCAGTGAGGAACAGGCTGAATGGAGAGCTGATCCCGTGAGTACACCAGAGCTCCATTTAATGTCAATGAGACTGCCGAGATACTCAAGTAGCAAGCACTCTGGTATTGAAATGAATGGAGCACCTACCATGTATGCTTGGCCAGCTCTCCATTCATTCTGACGGCACTGCGGAAGAGATGCATCCTAACACTGACAGGCAGAGGGGGACACAGGATACCCATTCTTGATGTCAGTGGGTGGATAGGGTATAACTTGAAATTTTGGTACAACCCCTTTAAGGGCTGACTGTGTACAGAACACCTTCAAGAAACTTACATTGTGGGACTTAGTCTGTGGGACCAGACTAAAAAGAATTAATGAGCCAAGTATGCTCAATGGCCATAGCAGCTCCGTTTTACAAATCATGTACATTTACTTGAGATTTCACTTTATATTTAGCAAGTCATCAACTCAATGTAAAAAAATGAAAAACAAAAAAAACCTGAACAACTAGTACTTACAGTTGCTGACGTAGGACTAGTGGGGAGATGGCTCATTTTGCCCCATACCTATACAAAAAAGTGGGAACAAAGATGACTGAGGATGTGTAGCCTAAGTCATGCAATGAAAGCACATAGCATGCATTTTTCTGACCGGAAACAAAGGAAATCCCCATTATACCCCGGTGTGTGAGAGGGGTGTAATGTCTAAAACCATACGTTCCAACATTAAAGCAAAACTATGCTGCATAATGTGAACAAAGTCCCCGTGCCATGCTACAAAAAACAGCATGTAAAGTGAAGAAGACAGACATACACTGCTAAAGTCTGGTGCATGTGGACTAGAGGGGCTCACAGGAACGGAGTCTCCTGCCGCAGATGGCATATACATGATAGGTCCGGCTTGTGTAGGGCTTGACACCGATGACGTAGACTGAAGATCGTCACAAAGAAGAGATTCTGAAACAAGATTGGCACACATTGTCAGATCACTATGGAGGAATTTCTAGAAGATAATGAATTTGTAAATGATCACAGTCCTTATTTCTGTAAGGTACCTTTGCATAGAACGACTGTCAGGCGCATAAGTGCCCCACCGCCATCCCACTGACTATTGCGCCTCTGCTTTCGTAAACAGCTATAGCCGTTCAGAGCATGGAGGCAGGGCGGGTTAGAGATCTCTTCCAGCCACTGGCTTCCATTCATTGCAAAACAAGCAGTCATTCCATAGATTAATGCCTCGCTCAGTGCCCGTCAGCGGTCACGGAACAACTAATAGCCCAAATTCTGTTTCCAGTGATTTGGGCAATAATTGCACTGTGTAAAGGTACCATACGTAGCACCCTGGTGTATATAGAGACGATTAATAGAGCAACATACGTTCAACATGTGCAAAGGCACAGAAGGGCCCCCGTGGACAGCTCCCAGACTGCTGCATGTCATTGCATTTGGTTGACTTGTAAATCTGTAAAGGATGGCAGGAGATTACCAGATACACTAATCCAGAATCAGGGATACAAAAGAAACACCACATGAAAGGCCATTACCTCCGGATGAAATTGCTGCTCTGTTCTTGTGTGGCAATATTGACACGAGTCCCCACTTTCGCACTTACTGGGGTCTCCCCATTCATCTCCATGTTTCACACTTGGACAAGGGGAAGACCTACAAAAACCAAAAACAAACAAAAAAAAAGTTACTTTAAAAAGAAAAAACTGAACACATTTGAAAACTTGTGCACCAAATCCTCATTACAGCTGAAGAAAGAATGGCCAGGACGTGAGCAAACATTAAGCCATTGTGAATGGAATCTGGACTGCAATATAGGCTGTAAATCATAATCAGGACTGGATACATAATGTAATTAAAGTTATGCAACCTGTTCTGCACATTAAAGAGTGTCTGGTTACTATTAAACAGATTACAGTACTGGTTTGGGGTGTAAAACACATTAACAAAAATCCTTTCATCGTTGTTGAGTTCTAATTAGAGAGAACAACTTTTATCTAATATGCAAATGAATCTCAAGTGTTCAGTAGGTAATGCCAATCATGACCAATGCTCATGCTCTCCTCTATAACCTTGGTCCCTTTGTCTTTATTGACAGCCCCTTTGCTGTCCAATGTCATTCTCTGCAGAAATCACTTGCTGAAATCTTAGACATGCTCCATCAGCAGCTATCAAGACAAAGGCGGATGCACAGGGAGCATGGAGGACATACCACAATAAAGGAGAATTTACACACACAGAGGATCGCTCAAAATTCATCAGAAACTGACAGTTTTGAGCGATCATTTTGCATTAGGTACTAATAGGCTAATCAGCCCGTTAGTAGCTAAATAGCTTCATTTGTCTGTATTAAGAGAACAGCGGGTGGTCTGTTCCCTAAATACATCACTTTTGTTTTCCAGCGAGACAGCAGCGGTTAAAGAATGTTATCAGCGCTGCACACTGAGAACTCAGCGTGCGGTCCCCTCTTATGAGGGATGACGGATTTCATGCTGACCTGAAGTCAGCGATGGACGTAAGTGCATGACGGGCGCACGTGTACATGCAAGGATTGTCGCTCAAAGGCCAACGATTCGTTGTGTGCAAAAAGGCCTTAAATGTAGGCTCGCTAATTTATTTCACATCCCTACTCAGCACTGTAACTAGTTTAATAGTGACAATGGCTCTGACAGATTCCCTTTAATCCTAAGTATGAATTGCAGAATGGTGCTCAAAAGGTGGACACACACTTTTAAATAGGACAGCAGGGCTCAAATGCTGCAATAGTATCTTTCCGCACACTTGGGTTATGTTCACACGGGGTGGATCTGCAGTGGATTTTCCCCATGCAACCCATTTCCACAGAAAATTTGCGGCATTTACAGTAGCAGCAAAGTGGATGAGATTTTCAAAATCACGTCCACACGCTGCCAAAGAAATCCCTTGCAGAATTTGACCTGCGTTGAAGATTTGGGATCCGCATTATGTCAATGATAGCAACAGATTTTCCGTATGGACTTCACCCCTTCAAATGAAGGGGTGAACTCCGTACCAAATTCCGCACCAAAAACTGTATCAAAGTCCACACTAAATGGTGTGGATTTTGCACTGTGGATCGGTTGCGAACAATCGGCAGCAAATTCGACCCTGTGTGAACATAGCCTCGATGTCTTACAAGAATACGGCTTTTTTCAATGATTCACACATGTTCAAAGAAAATCAAAATCAGACATTATTTGTCCTTAAACCTACCTATATTTATTTTGGCGTGGACTCCTCCTACGGTCCTTACTATTGTGATAATAGGGACATGCATATCCTTGACGGCAGAGTCGGGGAGGCTTTTTGCACTGTTCTGTCTTGTAGTGCCCAAGCACATAGGTAGTGTCTGCAGACAAGTGAACAGGAGAATCACTTCACATATCTGTACTTGGTTACTTGCAAGAACGCCAGGACGGCACCAACCTGGCATCTAACTTATCACATAAGGTTACTAACGTCTACAAGCACTATTGGGAAAGTCTGGCACAGCTGAGACACAACTATTAAAAGATCCAGAGGATAAGGATTAGCGAATTTACGTGATGGGGAAATGGGTTACATGCATTGTGGTACCCGATTTATTGGTCTTTCACCATCCGTCCACACTGAATGTCTGAATATGAGAATGCCAACCACTTAATGACCGGCCCAATTTAGTCCCTAATGATCAACCAATTTTACAGTTTTTTCCATTGACCTGGTTATGACGGGCTTACTTACGTCACAAGTTGTATTGTTTAAACAGCATCATTTTTGGGTACATATAATTTATTGCAAGACTTTTTTACTTTTTTTTTGGGGGGGGGGGGGGGGGTGGAGACTGAAATACTGCCGTTGCTTTTGGGGTTTTGTTTTTACAGCACTCAATTTGTGGTATAAAATAACATAATATTATTACTTGGATTGATGCAATTACATAGATACCGAATTTATATAGTTTTTTCATGTTTTACTATTTTTGCACAATAAACACTTCTAATCACACCAGGCTTCCCTGTGAACAACCATTTAGGGGGTGTTATGAGCGGATGACAAAGATTTTACAGTAAGTGAAAAAAAATCTTGTTTTCTCGTCTGTCTCATTGGGGAACAAGATCTTGGGACGTTCAAAACTAGTCCCCAGGGGTGGGCCAGGAAATACCTGTAATGTGTTCAGGACACTGCTGCCTGCAAAATTCTGCGACCCATAGCAGCATCACAAAATGCAAAGGTGTGAATTCTGAAAAATTTAAGAAACGTATCAAGTGAAGACCACGTCGCAGCCTTGCAAACTTGCAGAGCAGAGGCTTTGTGGAAAACTGCTCAAGAGGCAACCGCCGCTCGCTTGGAGTGGGCCATGACCCGAAAACGTAGAGTTCTACCCTTGGAGCGGTATGCTCTCCAATCACGGACCTAATCGAGCAAGCAACGGCAGATCTGAAGGCCGCTAGACTGAGTCAGAACGCCGGAAGGAATCTGTCCGAGAGCGGTAAACCCGCACACTGAACTACATCAAGCTTGTGAAGATGATGTTCCAGATAGTGGGAGGGATCTGGGAAGAACGACGGCAACACAATGTCCTCATTGAGATGGGAAGACGAGACCACTTTTGGAAGGAACTGGAAAGAATACTGCTTTTTCTTAGTGTAGTACTAGAAAAGGAGATTTTGATGACAAGAACGCCAGTTCCGAGACATGGTGGAACAAAGATACTGCAATCAGAAAGGCAGCCTTCCAGGATAAAAAAAAAATTGAAGTGAGATGTTGTGCATAGGTTCAAAGGGGGCAGACTGTAAGGCATTCAAAATCAGGTTCAAGTCCCAGGGGATGGATGGTTGGCGGTAAGAAGAAAAGGTATGGCCACCCTCTTTGGAGGAAGGTACTTGGAAGCCAGGGGGCATTGAAAGAGGATGGAAAGCGCAGAGAACGGACCCTTCAAAGAGCTGAGGCTCAGGCCCATATGCACTCCTCATTGGAGAAAGGAAAGATTGGGTGGTAAGGAGTAAAGTGTGACTTATGCTTATAGTTATGCTATTCGCACAAGGCAAATTTAGATTTCCAGACTCTATGGTAGATCCGTGAAGAGGTGGGCTTCCGAGCTAAAACTCACAGTACAAGTGACCCGTTCTGTGAAGCCTTGAGCGCTTAGGACTCAACAGCCACGTTGTCAAACACAGCATGTGTAAATGCGGGTGATGGACCGCGTCTTACAGAAGATAGTCTCAGCAGCAGAGGGCATGAGAATTAGCGGAAAAACCTCCAATCTGGCTGCCTTAAGAAATTGTGGAATTGACGGGAAGACGTATGGAAGTGAGAACAGTTACCACGGAATTTCCTATGCGTTTGACTGATATGGCTTGAGGATCAAGGGTGCGGGCTCTGAATAGGGAGAGATGGGTGTTAAACCTGGATGCCATCAGATTCATGTCTGCTTTGCCCAATTTGTTGTAGAGTTCTTTGAAGACCTTGCTATTGAGGTACTACTCTCCTAGGTCTATCTGCTCCCTACTGAGGAAGTCTGCTACCCAGTTGTCCACTCCCGAGATGTGCATGGCTGGGATATGGGCTTCCGCTCATAACAGGATCACAAAAACTTCCCTCTTCGCTGCTGTGCTGCAGTCCAGCTCCTTTTACGAGTGGTTCCAAGAGGAGAGATTGACTCATTGTAAGGGAGGACTGTAAAACTGAGCCTATGGAACTGCCTCAAATAAGTAGACCATCAGAAACATGCCCCGGCAAATGAAAAGGTGTGTACGGGATTGTAGTAGACAGATATTGTGCTGTAGGACCTTGAGCTTGTCTTTTGGAAGACGGACTCTCATCTGGATGGTGTTGAAGGATAGACCGAGAAAGGTGATTTGATGGGATGGATGTAAGGAGCTCTTGTGGAACCAAAAGTGGGGGTGGAGGGGCAAAAAAAAACAGACAGACATTGTTTGAAGGAGAGTCTCTTTCTTTGCTCCTACAAAGATTGCCTTGAATCTGAATGCAGATTGTACGAGTAGCTGCGAAAGGAACAAAAGATTGTTCTCTTTTCTTTGTGACGTACTGATGTTTAGAATGATCTTGAGGAACATGAGAACTCTTCCTGCCCATGGCCTCTGCAATGATGTAGTGTAGGTGACCTCTCAAAAAGAACTAAAAAAGGGGAGGCTGGTTAAGGAACTTCTGGAAGTAACATCCACTGACCAACACTTAAGCCATAGATGAGCTGACTAGAAGTCTTGCCATGTCCAAGGAGGCCTCGCAGGTGAATTTTCCAGCTTGTGTCATCTTCTGAGCAATGTCAGCTAATTCTTTGGCGTAAGCTCACTACCACAATGCAGCTGTTTCACCCATTTTGAGACTTCCCTGCTGGCCCATGAAGAAGCAAAGATGGGACGGAGGGATACTCCCACTCCCACGAATGAAGACTTGGCAAAGGATTCGATTTTCCTGTCATGCTGATCCCATCCACATCGGCCATGGTAAGGGGGGTGCACTTGTTGAGCCGAAAAACTGGAGGATTGACTGGGGGGGTGCTTAACCAATTTTTAATGGATTTCTCAGGAAAGGGATACATGATGGATAGGTTTAGCTAAATCTTTGTCTGGGACACTCCATTCCTTGGCAAGGAGCTGCTCGAATTCACCATGGTTGGGAAAGTTTTGTGTCAGCGTTTGAGTCATTTAAAGATAAATGACTCCCTGACATGTAAAATCCTGAATTTGGAGCCTCTCTTTACCAGGATAAGGGCGTCAACTATAGCACAAATCTTAGAGGACTGCTTATCGCCCAAAGAGGAATTTGAGTCGGAAATTTCGTCTTTATACTGCGTATGGTCCCTAGAAGGGGACTGCGAGAACGCCTCCTTATGCAACAATGCGGAAAAGGATAGAACTGAGTGCGATAGTCTACGCAGAGAAAGGGACTGCTACTGCATGGAGTAGTAGCCACATGAGAAATAGACTGACAAGCTGCGCAATAACAATTGCCCTATAGCAACCTAGGTTCAGTCCTTGGCCACGGCAAAACAGAAGTACTGCTCCCTCCGATGATAACAGAAGTGGATGCCTGCGGAGAAGGAGGAATCTAGCATGGTGCATGGGTACTGGAAGTGGCAGCATACAAGTGTGCCCACCTCCTACACACACCCTGTTTGTGGATCGAGGAAGCAAGGGGGAGAGTGCCATGGCGACAGGAGGGGAAACATGCCTACAAAAGCACTGCCAACAGTGCGGCTTCAAAGCCAATGGGTGGGAGAGAGTGGGATGGCAGAGGTAAAACTGGGATGCCGAGATACTGTTGCAAGGAAGGCTCTTCCTCTGAGATTTGTGGGAAATCAGGTGCAGAAAAGGATGTGGCTTGGGCATGGTAATGAGTTCCAAATATTCACCTGTTTGAGAGCGTTGTGGAACAACGAGGTATCCAGCAGTGAACCCCTGTAATGTCTCACCTCCCTTTGGTGGAGCAGGAAGCCCTGGGCCAAGAAATGGGTAAGCTGGCAGGCCAAGGAGGAGTTATGGCTTCTCTGTGCCACTTTTTCTTCCGGAGGTAGGGAGAATAGCAGGAAGGTTAGGTTGATGTCACTACTTAGAAACTTAATAGGGTAACTGTGTTGCCCTGTGTGTTCAAGGCAAGCAGTCAAGGTCAAAAATCCAGGAAGACCTGTAGGAACTGGTGGTCTACCTTCTAAAAAACACTAAGCTACAACTGATTTAGCTTGGTGCCTACAGGAGGGGTATAGCTGGTAAGAGGAGCCAACACTTCTTCACTTGGTGTCCGCCTCCTAGTGGCAGGAGCTATACCCAAGGTCTTTCCTGCATTCCCCAATAACAGCTGAAAAAAAAAATGAAAAAAAAAAAATGAAAAAAATTTTTTTTCTAGTCGGCAAAAATGGTAAAAAGAAACTATATAAATTTGGCATTGCTGGAATCGCACTGACTAATAGAATTAAACTAACTTTTAATTTATACTGCACGGTGAACATCATAAACAATTCCAATTTTATTAATCTTGTCTCCAAAAATGTAATAAAAATCATCAAAAATGTCAGATGTTCCCAAAAATGACATCAATGAAAACTACAATCCATCTTGCAAAGGACTAACCCTCAGACAGCTTCGTCGATGCAGAAATCAAAATGTTAAGACTCTTAGAATGGCTTCTTTTTGCGGGACGAGCTGTAGTGTTTAATGGTATCTTATTCTGGTTCACAAGACTATTGGGTGTTTTTTTGTTCAATCTTTTTATAAAGTGGAATCCGTAAAATTAGCACTTTTTTATGCTGTTCACCTTGTGCTAACTTCTTCTATTGCGGTCGATACAAACACTGTGCTAACAATTTTGCGGGGTTATATTGATTTAATATTAGTGGTTTGACATATAGTTTTTTGTAGAAGATAATTGTAATATATTCCAAAGAGGGATCTACTTTGTTCCTTGTCCTGAGGTCGGACATCACTCATACTTCGCATATTGCACTCAGCCTCTCACCCTGCCAGCGTGGTTCCTCCCCCAAAATCTTTTCTATCATAGCATGGCTTGCGGCCACTGCAGTCTGCCCTTCCAGGCTTCCATCCAGGGTCGGCTGTCCATTCTGCAGGGCCTCCATAGCCTGAAGCTCTCTACATTAGAAAAAAAGAATAAAATATTTCCTAATTTTAAATGTGTCCAACAACAACACAATTTAAAGTCTATGGACACCTTTCTGCTGATTTTTGTAATGTTCATTTGCTTCCTAAATGCAAAATTAAGCAACTTGCTGAATAGTCTTCATTAAAAATTTCCTATCACTTTGCTACCATGGAGTCTGTGTAACGTCTTCACATTGCTAGTTGCTTCTGACACAGATCCCACAGTACACCGCATTTGGCTGTATCAGCTATTCTGCTCTACCCACCCCTCTCAGTGTTGCAGAGATAGCATCAAAGAGAGAGAATAGGTTTTAAATGGCAGATCACAGTGTGGAGAGGGCCAAAACATCCAAGTCATCAGGGAGAGCAGATCACACAGGCTGTACTGTGTCTGAGTGTAGAGAAAGGAGAGAAATCATGGCAGACTCTACAGGGGGAGGAAATCACATACTCTGCAACAACAGTGTCTGCCAGAACAAAGGAGAAAAGTTCTATCATGGGCTGTATGAGGAGAAATCAGTCCAGGAATGAAGCTGCACTGATACATGAGAGCTAGTGAAGACAGCAGCATCCTGGACACACAGACCTCACATCCAGCATGTATTAATTAGGAGGGATTCGGCCACATGATACTAGGCAATATGATACTAGGAGCAGGTTGCAAATTGCATATCAGCGTCTGAAAGAGAATGAAGATTACATCCTGAAGCGTAGGGCATTTTTTAACTCAAAGTTTTCCCATGTCAAAAGTGTCCATAGCCTTTAAGACAGTTCTGGCATAGAGGAGTTATCAAATCTTCTTACTATATGGAGCAAGACATGCATCAGTACAACACACTGCCTTAGGCTGGCTGCACATGAATTTGCTGCGGAATCTGCAGTCGGCATTCCGCAGGGAGGATCCGCAGCAAATACCTTCAGAACATGCTAGGGAAAAAATAGCTTTTTTCTTCACTCTCGTGGAAACTAATTGCGATTTCCACGAGTGGAGGAAATAAAAAAAAAAAAAAAGAAAATCGCAGCATATTCTATTTTTGTGGGGACTCCGCACAGACAGCTTCCACTGAAGTCAATGGAAGCCATCCAAATCACGGCCCATCCGCAATTAACACTGTGGTTAGGTGGGCGAAGACGTGGGAAAAACAAATATTTGGGAAAAAAAATTCTGTACTGCGTATGACCGACAGCGCGCCACCACAGTCATCTGCAATACAGAAAAGACCAGGTATGCAAGGTCACCGGCCAGGGAGAGAGCCGGATTCCGAAGTGGCTCCCGCATGCGGAATCCGACCCGTCCGTCTGCAGCCAGCCTAATACATTTAATCATACCATGTCGCATACAGGTGAATTACTCAAGGCAGTAAGTGACTTGTTTGCAAGTGACTACCTGATGTCATATACTGGTGAGCGGAGATCATGGGGACCATGGGCAAAGGCGCAGTGCTGGCCATTCTTGGTGCAATGACCCTTCGAATCAGTTTCATGGATGCAGATGCCCGTTTTATAATAGCGCAGGTGGTATCTTCTTTCTGTGTCACCTGTCGTTCTATGCAGGAAAGGGCAACTGGGTAAAACACAAAAGGATGAAGTGAAATGAGATTAGAAATCTGAAATCCAGAGGTTCCTAGAAATGTGGTAAGAAACTAAAGTTTAATTTTGAACGTTTACTTTGGATTTAAGCAAGGAGGAACCTGTACATTAATCTATCTTTATGCAGATGCCATTCATACTGCATGATCTCAACCAGTATCTCTACACCCTGGGATGGCTGCAGAATTTCATATGTAAACTAATAGACAGTCTGATTTCTTTGACTGACCCCATACAGCCTGATGTATGAGGATGGAAATATGTACACGCAGCGGTTAGGGCACATAACACGCAGCCCTAAAGACCTTTGTCTAGTCTTTCTGTCTACCTGTGGTAATGCTGCCAAGGCCGACAATGACCAGCGCAGCTTGCTGGAATCAGCTTTTCTCCACTTACATGTATTGCTGCCACAACTGCTGGGTCTATTACAGCTGTATTGTCGCCAGGGATATCGTAAATGGATGGCCATTCATTTGGCCAGCATGTAAGACAGAGATTCCCAACTTGCCACAAGAACCCTCCCCAGGCTGGGAATCCCTCAGATGACATTAAGTGGGTTTTCCAGGCAATGCTCCAACCCGTGTAGTGGCCGGCACTCATAATTGCAGGTGCAACGCTCATTGAAATAAATGAAGTTGTGCTTGAAATTCCAGGCACAGCTTAGTTTGATTTCAATGAGAGCTGTGCCTGCAATTAGGAGCACCAGCCACTACATAGGGGTTGGATCAGCGCTTCAAGCTCCGACCCCGTGTGTAACCCGGCTGGCGCTGCCTGGAAAACCCCTTTAGGCTGGGTCCACACAGGGTGGATTTGCAGAGGAATTTCTGAGCGTACCCTCCACTCGGAAATTCTGCGACGTCTGCAATAGCTGCAAAGTGGAGGAGATCTTAAAAATTTTACCCACAAACTGCGGGAAAAAAAATCCACATAAAACCGGCATGGAAATAGATGTGTGGTGCGGAATTTAATTCTGCAGCATGTCAATTTTATTGCCGCTTCCGCTGCGGAATTCATCTCTTCTCAATAAGAGGGTAAGTTCTGCACAAAAATACAATAAAACTTTCGATGCAGACTTTCCACTGCTGTTCTGTTGCAGTATGTCAGCCCTGTGTGGACTCAGCCTTAGGGTAGGTTTACACGTATCGCAAATGCTGCGGCTCTTCTGCAGTGGAAAATTCCATGGCAAAATCCAAAGCATTTCTGCAACAGAGTCAAAATATGCACCATCGTTGTGTGGATCTTGACTCAAAATCAGCTGCGCCAGCAGCCTCCAGTGAGAGTAGCGCCACTGATCAGGTGCTGCAGAAGGGGTCAGCGGCACTGTGTTCAGTAGAGGCCGCTAGGTTCCCGAAGTATTGGAGGAAAGTCATATGTCGTGATAAGCCATGACGCTGACCGAACCTCTGGTTTGGTAGCGGTGACTCGCGGTAAGCATTTTTTTTCCTATCGGTGCCCCAAGGCTGAAGAGGTTGTGAAATGCTGATGTGATAGGAGATGAATCTTCTCCTAATGATAACTCGGCATTGTAACACTGTAAAACACCTCCAATGATTTCAATGGGGTTTCACAGACAAGTGTGATTTTTGAACGGTCCGCTCTAATTTAGTGCATTTTAGCACTTCATCACTCATTGTAATGATGGGGTGCATTTAAAAAACGCTGTCAAATGCTTTTAAATGCGTTAGAAAATGCTGTGTTGTAACAGACACTTGTGTGAGAGCAGCCTAAGGCCCTTAACCCTTTCCAATCCATTTTTGGATTCAGGGTTTCCTAAAAGTCTTTCTCTGTTTGCTGCTGTACAACGGTGTCATCTGCTGGCTAAAGCCAGTGTGTGTGCGCGGGAGAGGCTCCGACAGAGGAGTGGCTGGCAATAGACGGTAAGAATACCCTGTCGGACGTCTTCTGACATTGGAGCTGTACAAGCTTCAATCGGAATGTAGGAAGACGTCAGACAGTGGATTGGAAAGGGTTAAAGTACTACATTACATTCTGTAGGCACAGCTCAGCTGACCAACGCCACTCGCTGTTAAGGATCCTGTGCCTATTCACTGCAGAAAAACTTACTCGTCTCCTTCAGGACATAAACCCGACGTTTCATCATACTTTGTGCAGTAAATATCTGGACTGTAGTTAAACGTGCCATCCCTACGTCTCACAGATCTCCGCCTTCGCTGGTTGACAAAGTGCCAATGGAAACAGGTATAAGGTCGATGCTGGGTGCATTTGTGTTGCACAAACAGTGGGCACTGCTCAGTCCGGAACTCTTTCAGGTACCTACGGGAACAAGTAAAGAAAGAATTAGGAGAATCACTAGGCAATGCATTGAAGGTTAGCCTTTTGGCACTCCATGAAGGTGCAAAACCCAATAGTGACAAATAGCCTTAATAGATTGATGGAATGTACCACGTATCAACTACATGTAAGGGAACCATGAGCTGCAATCAGCTATAATATTACTCCATCTACAGAACATGTCCAACCCTTCCATACCCACCCTTGGACATACTTCGTCAGAGGAGAGTCAGGACACCACCATATGCATCAGATGGTCCCCCGATTCAGTTGAAATCGGCAAGTTTGGAAGACGTTCATCTCTTGTGTATATGGCCCACCTTTACAGTAAAGAATCCCCATCTATGCCCACGGTGAAACCTGGTTTTGTCTGGATGTTCGTCACGGACTCAGGTAAAGAAAAGATCTCTGTATGTTGACTCATATGCCTGTAATGGACAATTAAATCGCCCCCTAAACCGTCCACTTACCAAAATGGCGCTTGTGTTCTCACATGGGTGAAGCGGATGTTTCATACCTTTGTTCCTTAGTAATTACCACATTAATTAAAACGTTCACATGATTGCCAATTTTTCCCTTATCTAATATAACCTCTTGTAAAACCTACATGGACTGAGCAAACCCCATGCTTGTAGCGCAGTCCAAGGCGTTACACCTCTGTGCTGGTAAATGGACAAGTTTCAGGATGCTGCATGTGAGCGGAGAGTCATCCAAACTGCTGCAAAGGAGGAGCGGAGCCATTGCCCAAAGCAACTACATTTCAGCTCTCATTCTCATTTAAGCCCTTTTAAATTAAGTCTGTCCCGTCTTCAGTAAGCTTCACTTCTGGGGCTTATTCCCACGAGCGCATGTTGGCCTGCGTTTTCACGGCTGGCTGATATATGCTTCCATCTAAGCAGTCCCCCCCCCCCCTTCACCCTCTCTCCTCCCCTCAGAGAAGTTTGCAATGGGAGTGGGCGAGACAGAGCAGGGCATAGCTCCGCCCCCTCTCGTTGCAAACGCCGGAGTGGAGGAAAGGGGGTTGGGCACAACACTGCTTAGATGGATGCGTATATCAGCCAGCTGATATACGCTCATGTAAATAAGCCCTTAATCTGCACCAGCATGCTAGATGCTTAAAAAAAAAATCTGTGAAATATAGAAGAATCCACTTTCGGGTGCGTTTACACGTTGTGGATTTTAATACAGATCCGCGCCAAAATCTGCCCCATTGTGTGCGGATTTTGCAGCGGATCCATAGATTTCACCCTTCCAAATGAAAAAGTGAAGTCTGCTGCGGATCAGTGTCAAAATCCGCACAAATGGTGATTTTGATGCGGAATGTGATGCAGATTTTCGCTGTATGAAATCTGCACAAATGCGTGAAAGCCCCCTTAAAGCGTAACAGTCACTTCCAAAATGTCATAGGGGCATGTCAGCAGTTTTGATCGATGGGATCTGGGTGCTGCGAAGCCCACCAATTGCTAAAATGAAGGCGCAGAAGAGGTCATGTGAGTGCTGAGCCCCTTTGGCTGTGATCCTCGGAGAGGAGGGTTTAGCAGTGTGTCCAGACTCCGACATCCTAAGAGCCGATCCCTGGTGAAGGGGTACGGCACTCAACTGAGCACTTTAGCCTCTTTGTTTTAGCAATCAATTGGGGGTCTCCGCTCCGGGACCCTCACTGGTCTTACTTGTAATTATGACTGATCAGAACTTTTTTTTTCTTAAATAAAGGGTTAACGTTATAAAAATCCCTTGTGCAGCACAACGGTGCGGACTTTAGCATGTGGTGAGATTGTGATTATATTTAGTCTGTGCGGTCAGGCCGCT
Organism: Eleutherodactylus coqui; assembly: GCF_035609145.1. Classification (NCBI taxonomy): domain Eukaryota; kingdom Metazoa; phylum Chordata; class Amphibia; order Anura; family Eleutherodactylidae; genus Eleutherodactylus; species Eleutherodactylus coqui. The sequence goes on from NC_089849.1 coordinate 68,549,473, forward strand.
CTCACTGTATTTTTAATCCACATTTGGTCTGTGGTTATCTATATATATAAAGCTGAAAGCCCTCACTGACTGACTCACTGACTGACTCACTCACTCACTCACTCACTCACTCACTCACTCACTGACTCACTGACTCACTCACTGACTCACTCACTGACTCACTCACTGACTCACTCACTGACTCACTCACTGACTCACTCACTGACTCGCCAAAAGTTCTCCAACTTCCCGATATCGTAGAAACATGAATTTTGGCGCAAGCATAGATTATCTCCAAAATAGGAAAAGAAATTGGTTCCCAACTCGATTATTCAATTCTAGCGCAAAAGAATTGGCGTTGAAATTTAACGTACATAATCTAAATCTGTCACTTCCGAATGTCATAGAAACTTCAAATTTGGCACGAGCATTGAATATGTCATAAATAGGAAAACCTAATGGGTCCCAACTCCATTATTCAATTCTATGCGCAAAAAATTAGCGTCCAAATTTTACGTACCGAATCTAATTTTCTCACTTTCCGGTGTCATAGAAACGGGAAATTTGGCACGAGCATTGATTATGTCATAAATAGGAAAAGCTAATGGGTCCCAACTCGATTATTCAATTCTATGCGCAAAAGAATTAGCGTCCAAATTTAACGTACATAATCTAAATCTCTCACTTCCCAATGTCATAGAAACATGAAATTTGGCACAAGCATTGATTGTGTCATAAATATGAAACGCTAATGGGTCCCAACTCGATTATTCAATTCTAAGCGCAAAAGAATTAGTGTCCAAATTTTATGTACGTAATCTAATTCTCTCACTTCCTGATGTCATTTTATATGAAGGAAACGTCGCATGGTTACCTCCACGTGGTGTTTCCTGGGTAACGCAGAGAACTATGCAAAATGGTGAACATATTTTTTTCCTCAGTATCTCTAAAGTAAGCACGACTTCATAAGATTTTCCGTGTGAACACCAGATAAACACCAGTACCAAATTAACTCGGGCGAAGCCGGGTATATCAGCTAGTCTATATATATATAAAGCTGAAAGCCCTGACTGACTGACTCACTGACTGACTCACTCACTCACTCACTCACTCACTCACTCACTCGCCAAAAGTTCTCCAACTTCCCGATATCGTAGAAACATGAATTTTGGCACGAGCATAGATTATCTCCAAAATAGGAAAAGTAATTGGGTCCCAACTCGATTATTCAATTCTAGCGCAAAAGAATTGGCATCGAAATTTTATGTACATAATCTAAATCTGTCACTTCCCAATGCCTTAGAAACTTAAAATTTGGCACGGGCATTGATTATGTCATAAATAGGAAAAGTTAATGGGTCCCAACTCGATTATTCAATTCTATGCGCAAAAGAATTAGCGTCCAAATTTTACGTACGGAATGTAATTTTTTCACTTTCCGGTGTCATAGAAACGGGAAATTTGGCACGAGCATTGATTATGTCATAAATAGGAAAAGCTAATGGGTCCCAACTCGATTATTTAATTCTAGCGCAAAAGAATTAGCGTCCAAATTTTACGTGCGGAATGTAATTTTCTCACTTTCCGGTGTCATAGAAACGGGACATTTGGCACGAGCATTGATTATGTCATAAATAGGAAAAGCTAATGGGTCCCAATTCGATTATTCAATTCTATGCGCAAAAGAATTACCGTCCAAATTTTACGTGCGGAATGTAATTTCTTCACTTTCCGGTGTCATAGAAACGGGAAATTTGCCACGAGCATTGATTATGTCATAAATAGGAAAAGCTAATGGGTCCCAACTCGATTATTCAATTCTATGCGCAAAAGAATTAGCGTCCAAATTTTACGTACATAATCTAAATCTCTCACTTCCCAATGTCATAGAAACATGAAATTTGGCACAAGCATTGATTGTGTCATAAATATGAAATGTTTATGGGTCCCAACTCGATTATTCAATTCTAAGCGCAAAAGAATTAGTGTCCAAATTTTATGTATGTAATCTAATTCTCTCACTTCCTGATGTCATTTTATAGAAAGGAAGCGTTGCATGGTTACCTCCCGTGGTGTTTCCTGGGTAATGCAGAGAACTATGCAAAATGGTGAACATATCTTTTTCCTCAGTATCTCTAAAGTAACCACGACTTCATAAGATTTTCCATGTGAACACCAGATAAACACCAGTACCAAATTAACTCGGGCGAAGCCGGGTATATCAGCTAGTATATATATATATATGAAACTATTTACATGGCTGTGTTTTATAAACACAGCATGCGCCACTTCTGTCCATTTTTGAGTCGATAGGCTCATAAGAAACTGGCCTTGTGGTCCTTTTAGACGAGCCGATTCTTGTTTGAACCAGCGAGTGACGTCACCGCTAACCCGATCGCACTCGACCGGCCCGTTTATACACGAAAATACATTGTTGGCTCGCTCAACCTAGAATCGTGCTGCCATTTTTTCCCATGCCGCAATACGGGGGGGGAAAAAAAAAAGATTCACAATCATTGTTTTAGACTTGTTAAAAAGTCGTACATTGATTTGAAGGAATATTGCCATCCAATAGGTGGCGCTGCAGAGGTATTGTTCCATCCTCCTTATTTGCATAAATTACCCAGAGGAGCTTGCATGGCCTTATAAGTCTCCTTACACTTTTGGGCGCTCTCCTTAAGGAGAGACGACACCCCTCTTGCCCTTTACTATCTATACGGTATGATGTTGTTTAAACTTCCAAATTACTTTTACGTTGGCTGTAAAGGCAAAGTATACAATTAATTCATTGGATTTTTGGCGCTCGTTGCTTCATGGATACCTGCATTCTGCGCAGGCCGTGCTCACGTTGGAGTCTGTCGCGAATTCTGGGAGAATGACAAAATGACGGACACAACAACAGAACCCAACTCCATTATAAAACAACGGAGCCCACTGAGTGCAGGTCTTACCCCCCTTACACGGGACGACTGGCGGGTGCCCAAGCGCCTGACATCTGTCTCAGCGATGAACGCTCTTGTGAATGGCGGCGGCACGGATCGGGATCATCCTGGCGGTCCGCCTCCATTCACAGTAAACAGGTAGTCCTTCATAATGAAGGACTGCCTGTTTAAATTGGACGATGGATTCGGCATCAGACCAACGATGATTTTACGGTTGGCATCAAGGATCGGATTGCTGATGGGTCTTTTCCTGCGTGCGTTCACACGGCACAATGATTGTGCAAACAAATCAATCTAGCGAGTGTTTTTATGTTACACAACGGATCCGGCTCTACGTTATAGGTGGCTTCAGCAACGCAGACGTGAGCGGCGCCCAACACGTACTACACACAAGGCCAAACGTGAGACTAGCGTGAATAGGGGAGAACTTGAAATCCCGGTACAACCCCCTTAAGAGTTAAGAGTGTAATAGCCATACCGTTGGTCGCGCCTAAGCGTGTGCACGCGGTACGTACGGATTTTGGTGCTGATCTGGTGCAGATTTCTCTCTGCAGAGAATCTGTGATAAAACACATTTCTGCAACCGATCACGCAGCCTGCGAATTTGCGGTGCGCAGCGTGCTCAGAATCCGCTGCCCGTTTCTTATGCTGTGAGCGAATGGATTTTTTTTTAACCCTTTGCTGTACTTGGTTGCAGAGGTTTGGTGAAACCAAAATGCCACAACAAATACGGATCATGCCATGGCGAAATTCAATGGTTCGATCAAAGGGGAAAGCAAGGGACACCCGGGTGCGGCTTACTCCACGGTTCTATACGGTAAGGCATCGGCGTGCGGTCAATTATGCACAACTTGCGAGTCCAAAAAGTCTAGTAAAATATACCGCAAATACGCAACACCCATTCCACAAAAATCTGCGCAAATACATGTGAATCCGGCGTTACACACGGAGTATACTGCAGGGTTTATAGTACAAGCCATGTGGACGGGACGATAATAAATCTCTATTGGCGGCGGAGCGCAACCTTTTTATGAACGGGACGAATTTTTCGACAAAATTACGCGAATAGTGTTGCAGAATTGTAGCAAAATCCATGCCGGAATGTCGCCCCGCCGCCTGAAGGAGGACATCGTGGTCTAGGAGTGTAGCGGCGGATGGAAAGGTACTTTGCTTCCCCACATCACTGTCAATGGAGACAGCGACAAGAACATATTGCGCAACGCACTGCGAGCCCCGCGGTCACGAGGCGCCGACGCTAAAGGGGATTTCCTGTAAGGAGACATTGTCACAGGTTTCAATTCCTCAGGACTTTTACAAGTTCTGCTTGCACTGAATAGAAGCATTCATCCATCCATGGCCAGGGGCGGACAACACGCTCCCATTGTGTGCTGCTCACACGGCTCCTGTTTGTTACAGTGTATCAGTGAGGACAGTTTGTTACGGATTATGGCACAGATTTTCGCAGTGGCTTTACTCAATGGATTGCAATGATTGAAATTCGAAGAGAAAATGCGCCATTTTTCTACAACAGAGTACGCTGCGGATTTCAAAATCCGCGTATAACTAGAATCTGCTCTAAAATAAGATACAGCATTTGTTTTAGCGTACGTTACAAACACACTGCTAAAACGGTCGCTTGAGAAGCCTTTTTACAGCTGTGGAGCCGGCCATGACCCTGTCTGCGGTCGAGTAGGGTTGCGCAATTTTGCTGAGCGTGACAGCGTATCTCGCGCATCCGGTCATGTGCACAATATGTGTTTTTAAAAATATTTATTTGTAATTGCGTATAGGCGCGCGTACATGCGCGCCCATAAAGAACAAAGCCTCTATCTTGCATATATACGCAGCAAAACAGAACATACTGCAGTTTTATTTTTTTTGCACTCGCATGTTACGCAATTCCACACGCAAATGTGATAGGAACTGCGTAGCGCACTTGATTGCCTGCGAGTTACCGCGTATCACACGGGCGTACATAGTTAAGGTAATACGCTGTAAAGCCCAGCCTTAAGGCCCTTTTACACGCAACGATTTTAACTCAAAATTCGTTCAAACGGCTAAAAGCGAGTGGTGATCGTTACATGTAGACGCAGGCAATCGTGCTCTATTGTTTACTTGTCGTTAGTCGGCATAAAAATAGTCATCAAGCGGCTCAAAAGACATTCCATTTGAATGGAAATCCTTCAGTCTTTTGCGCGGCTTGCCACATTGATGGGAGTAAACAATGTACTCACTGCGTTTGCTTTACATACCTAATGAGTACATTGTTTATTCTGCCAGGATAAAACCATGGAATTCTGCTGGCCAGATAATCCCTCGCATAAACACACACACACGAACAAACAACTTTAGCTAATGAGGAAAATGGAAAGGATTTATGCCGCATTCACACGCGCGATTTGATATTGGTGGGAGAAAAATCATAGCGCTATCACACAGACCACCGCTGTCCGGTAATACCGCAATTTTGTGTTACTACAAAGTCACATGTGATGCTACAAAGTTGTGCGACTTTATAGCACCACCTCCGAGGATTATTATTTTTTTGGGAAGGAAGGAGGGGGGGGGGGGGACCCCCGGGGCTCGTGATCCAATCACAGTCAGCCCTTCCTGGAGGCGGGGATTTTGATCCTACAATTCAGGAAGGGCTGGCAGAGGACAGAAGACGAGTGTCAGAGCTGATGAAGAGACCCGCGACACAGCTGGCAGCGCTTCTTAGGTGATTTTTTTTTTTAATGCAGCCAGGGCTTATTTCAGGGTTTTTACGGTAGGATTTTCTGCTATAAAAGTTGCGTCACACAAACACAGCGTTTTCATGCGATGCATAGAAAAGTCTATATGGAAACTTAGGAAAAATAAATTTAAAAAACACGCAAATCGTGGCTGTATAGAGCAGGCCACGATTTTGTATTCTCGCAATGCAACAGCCTACAAAACATAGTGTGGAAGAACCCATAGGAGAGCATGGGCTCCACATACATGCGATTTGTAGCGCTGTCGCATCGTGAGAGGATCGCCCGTGTGTATGCGGCCTAAAAGCCATTTCTGTGCCTGTAGTTTTATGCTAAAATGTCATCATTTCGTTCAGTTGTGCGGCCATTTTAGCGATAATCGTTGCATGTAAAAGGGCCTTTACAGGGATCTCCTCAGTATGTACAACTTGACTGCTCGAATTAGCAAGATGGTGGAATTATGTTGCAGCGCTACTTTTACAATGTGACTGGGGGGATAGTTGGTGAAGAAAAACACAGCTAAATTCTAATGCAACTTATGCATAAAAACCAGAAGAATTCGGTAGTCCCAAAAATCAGCAGGACGACTGGAGAGCCGCAGGGAGTTCAATGTTCACATGCAGTTGTGTACGGTACCACAAGACTGCTGAAAGCGGAAACGCCGTTATTTTATGATCGCACCCCATCGAATTTACTCCACGCACAACAAATAGCCATGTCTGGCATTTTATAAGCTGCGGCGGGGCCACCCATCGCTGCGCATTTTATAAGCTGCGGCGGGGCCACCCATCGCTGCGCATTTTATAAGCTGCGGCGGGGCCACCCATCGCTGCGCATTTTATAAGCTGCGGCGGGGCCACCCATCGCTGCGCTTTTTATAAGCTGCGGCGGGGCCACCCATCGCTGCGCTTTTTATAAGCTGCGACGGGGCCACCCATCGCTGCGGTTTTTATAAGCTGCGACGGGGCCACCCATCGCTGCGGTTTTTATAAGCTGCGACGGGGCCACCCATCGCTGCGGTTTTTATAAGCTGCGACGGGGCCACCCATCGCTGCGGTTTTTATAAGCTGCGACGGGGCCACCCATCGCTGCGGTTTTTATAAGCTGCGACGGGGCCACCCATCGCTGCGGTTTTTATAAGCTGCGACGGGGCCACCCATCGCTGCGGTTTTTATAAGCTGCGACGGGGCCACCCATCGCTGCGGTTTTTATAAGCTGCGACGGGGCCACCCATCGCTGCGGTTTTTATAAGCTGCGACGGGGCCACCCATCGCTGCGGTTTTTATAAGCTGCGACGGGGCCACCCATCGCTGCGGTTTTTATAAGCTGCGACGGGGCCACCCATCGCTGCGGTTTTTATAAGCTGCGGCGGGGCCACCCATCGCTGTAGATTTTATAAGCTGCGGCGGGGCCATCTATCGCTGTAGATTTTATAAGCTGCGGCGGGGCCATCTATCGCTGTAGATTTTATAAGCTGCGGCGGGGCCACCCATCGCTGTAGATTTTATAAGCTGCGGCGGGGCCACCTGTCGCTGTAGATTTTATAAGCTGCGGCGGGGCCATCTATCGCTGTAGATTTTATAAGCTGCGGCGGGGCCACCCATCGCTGTGGATTTTATAAGCTGCGGCGGGGCCATCTATCGCTGTGGATTTTTCTGCTGTAAGTGAATGGGGTTCGATGAAATCCACTAACAATGTACTGCAGAGTGCTGTGAACTTTGTGGGCTTAGCAGTTTAGCGCTTGTTTTTGCGGTGTGAGTTGTAGTTTTCAATGGCACTTTTTAATGTACCATATAATGTGCTGAAAAACTTTTAAAAATTTCTAAGTGCAGTAAAATTGGAGAAAAAAAATACAATTTCACCATCTTGGGTGGATTGGGGGGGTTTTACGATAAAACACTGCGGCAAAAATGACATGAAAACTTTATTCCAAGAGTCAGTACGATTACTAGGATACAGCATTCATGTAGTTTTTTTTTTTGCACTACATTGAAAAAAATTAAATATATATTTTTAAATAAAATTATTTTCTGCCGCCATCTTCTGAAAAGGTTTTTTTTTTTTTTAGATCTTTCAATATCCTTTATTTTTCACAATTACGAAAAACTTTTTTTTTTTAGTCCCCATGGAGGACTTGAACATGTGAGTTAATGATCAATCATACCCCATACTGCAATGCTTCAGTATTTCGGTATATAGTATGGCTGTTGGCATTCGATTAGAACAGGCTAATAGGCAGAAATACCCAGCAACCCTGAGGGCCTTCAAAAGGCCTGTAGCTACCACAACGACCAAATGACACCCCGTGTTCTAGTCACCAGAAGACCGGTCAGGACCGCTAAGCGCTACTCGGGACGGTCACGATCGATGCTGCGGACAGTCGTTAGCTGTCACAGAGTCGGCCCCGCTTGTATACAAACCCCGATGCTGGAGGACATACATGTATATCCCTCAGGGTCATAGCATTAGTCATTAAGTGGAATACGGCCGGTTCCACATCTGCACCTCCGGTTGGAGGTTCCATCGCAGATCCGGCTGAGAACACCGGGAAAAAAAAGCGCCAAAAGCAGCGTTTTCTTCCGTCCAAAATTTGGCCTGAAAGCGGGCAGCCCCCATTATAATCAACGGGGTCCGTCCGCTGCTGTTCAGTCCAATCTAGAGACGGAACCGTTGGGCCGCGGAGCAGGAGCCCTAAATCCCTAAAGCCACCCTACGGAAACCACCCAGCGCGCCAAATACATTATTTTAAAGCGATTATCCCACAAAAAACACGTCTCACCCCAACAAAAAACAATAACTTCATGATCACGGAGTGTCCAACCGCTTGGGGCCACAAGAACGGCGCACCCCAAGGCTCTGTAGCGAACGGCAATGTATAACCAGCACTCTCGGGAAAATAGCCGTGAGCGGCGCCATCTCTAGAGCCAGTGGAGTCACGCACGTACCCCGCCGGCCGCTGTCACCATCTACAGGGATCCCAGCGGTCCGATCAGTAATGGAAAAAAAAAAAAATTAAATCACTGTCATCAGACAACACATGGGTGTATTTGTAGTCTGTAACCATGGCGACACATAGAGCTGTGTACACAAGACGGAAGGCTATTTTTATTCAGGTCTATTTATGGGGGTGATGGGCGTACATGTACATAGCGGCTGCGACGGATGGCCGGTAACAGCTGTGCGCCTTTTTATTTTTTTTCATGCATCTAGATGAAGCCCAGCAGTGTGTGATAATGTGGAGGAGAGGGGCTGGTGGCCATGGCTGCTGTAACACGTGCAGGCTGCACTCCTATCCCCTCAGCCTGGCACTGCCCGGGAGACTCGGCTCAGGCATCGCCCCAGCGGCCCCGGCTCCGCCCCCTCCTCTCCAGCTCTGACCGGTTCCCGCCGGCCTGGGCGCGGGGCACTGCGCGTGACTCACGCCTCCCGCTGACGTCAGCCGTCTGGAGCTGTTTTTTTTTACGTACGTGTAGTGCTGCGGCTTCTCGGGCTGCGCCTGGAGCGCTCCGCCTGTCGCTGCTGCCGGGGAGGTGGACGAGGCGGACGGGGAGCTCGGGACGGGGCCCTTAGACATCCTGTGGCCTCCCTCCTCCGTTCCTTTTATCGCTGGGTCTACGCGGAACGCCGCGGTGGAGGCCAAGTGCGCCTGCGCGGACGCCATGAAAGGAAATGAGAAGTGCTTCCGAGGCACTGAGGGAATACTGCGCGTTGCGCGCTTGGCTGGTCGCTAGAGGGCGCAGACCTTTAGCATGGCGAATAAAAACAACTGGGACGAGGGCGGGCGCGGTGCCGCATTGCATCATGGGAGTTGTAGTTTTTATTGAGCGCGGGAAAGCTGGCTGTGTGGAGAGAGTTGGGGGAAAAGGCGGGTTTTGCTGTGAGGGGATGACATGAGGGGAGGGTTAAATTGTTATTCCTTACAAAACATGTCAGCCTGCTGGAGTTCTTACAGCTCTATGTACAAGGGCTAGCGAAAAGGCAAAAATAATAGCCAAAGGTTCCCTGTGAGGTACCTGTAGGGTCCTGTATACTATACGGCCGCGTTACACGAGTATTTGCGACGTGTTTTTGCGTTTTTATAGTACTTTTTTCCTGCGCAGAAAATAATCGCTGTCAGCCATTGAAGTGGCCAATTAATGTAATGAGTTCACGATGTGTTTTTTACCTTTGCGAACGCGCAGGAAAATAGAACATGCCGCCTTTTTTGTGTGTGCGTGACCGAAATGTGCACCAAAATACGTGCACGTCAATGACATCAATGGGCTCCTATTTTCTGAGAATTGCATGAATGACCTTTTCATGCGCAAATCCGCTCGGCTGACGCAGTCCTAGGGCCCGCTTCACGCGGGGGAGAAAATCGCGCACAAATATGAACCCCTTTCTTTTGAATGGGGTCTTACACACGAGTCATTTTTTACCTGTATGGCACCGCGATGTGGGAAACAAATCGCGTGTTCTCTCCAGTGCGTGATCTCGCATCACAGCGGCCATTGGTTTCAATGGGGCTGGCAGCGGTATCGTACCACATGCTAGGTGATGCAATGCGAGGTCTCCCGTTGAAAACAATGGGAGGAACTCCATGATCCGCGGCGGCGGCAAAGGATCACTACTTCAGCCAGGTGATGCGAGGCGGTTTGCTTACAAAAACGCCTCACATCCGCAGTAAAAGCGCATATTGGCGGGCGTAATATTGGGGCGGGGTTCACGACCTGATATCGCACTTCCCTGTGTGAAGTTAGCCTAAGGCTAGTATCACAGGGGCGAAGCAAGTTATCGGGCCGTGAATAATGACCCCATATCACACTGTGGATGCGAGACATTTACACGTGAAAACAGCGTCGCATGACTTCAGAGGTGAAGGGATCCTCCGGCGCAGCCTTCAGTGGGGCCGGCGCTTCAGATCAATGGGGCTGCGATGTGAGCTCTCGCAGGTAGATACAACACGCTGCCATTTGTTTCCCACATCACAGCGCCATGCAGGAGAATATTGCTGAGGTGTATGACCCTGATTCAAAAGAATAGGGTTCATATTTGTGCGCCTTACAACACACAAATCTTGCGCAATTTTGTTGGCTGTGTGAAGCCGGCCTTAGTGTGTCATTCTGTATGGCACATACTGCAGATATGGCGCTTGTCGATGTGCGTTAACCCGCGGATGCGAGACGTAGTGCATGCAGAAACGCTTTGCATCACTCCTCTGAAATTCTGACCGTGCGGTGCTTGTTTCACGTGCGTCAGAAGTGTTTCCCATTGATTTCAATTGGAAGCATCGCATTGCACTTGCGTGCCCATCGCACAGCATGGCATGTGTTTGGCTGTCCCATTAAAAACGATGGGCGAAAAGTGACGAGTAAACCATAACCGTGGGTACACATGGGTCGGAATCCTGTCGGAAATCTCGTGCTTTTGCCGCAGCGAAATTACCGGGAAAGCGCAGCTTCAAAACCCGCGGCACTTAGCCGCAGGTTTTGGAGCAGCTTGGCCTCCATAGAGAGGAGCACGGCCGCAACGAAAAAAAAAAACAAAACATGCACCGGTTTTTCAGCGACAAAATCTCGTCCACATGGCTGGCTTATCCTGGGATTAGCGGCCGCAGGTGAATTTGCTGCAGCAAAATTCCGCACGGAATTTCTGCGGCAAATCCGCCCTGTGTGAAGCCAGCCTAATAAGGAAATACTTCAAGAGATCAATATGTTTAATATAATATTTTATTTCCTAAAGTGACAATACAAGTTATATCTACAAATGCAAAGTTTTTGAAGAATATCCTTGTATTGTTCCAAGATGTATTTTTTTTCTTTTATTATTCTTTTTTGAATAGTAATGAAAAATATTCACAAAAGTTTAAAATACAAAAGATGTTTGGAATAAAAAAAACGATGGGCGATGCGTTTCCAGGGTCCGAAAAAATTGGATATGCGATTTTTTTATTTTATCCCGCCCCATCCCGCCTCCTTTCCTTGCAAATAGTGCAGAGGGGCGGAGAGGGGGCGGGAGCTCAGTGCCTGCTCCTGGCTCTTCCCCCCCCCCCCCCCCCCCCGCAGATGAGGACGACGTATATCGGCTCGGCGTGAAAACCGAGCCGATATACGTTCGTGTGAATCCAGCCTTAAGCCCAGCCGTATGTAAAATTACGGCGGGGATTAAAGCCTCCTGCTTCTGTAATCAATCAGAAGCAGGACGGGTTGTCAGCGGTTAGTCACAGCTGATAACCCGGAGGAGGAGGGAGAAGTGGGTTTTAACCCTTTCTGCCTCCTCTTTTCTTCAGTACAGATCATTAAATGACCGACATGTAGTGAAAGTGGAAGTATTTCTTCCACTACGAGAGTCGGCAGTCACATGATCGCCGGGATTCCCTGCTACAGCAGAGCTACAGGGTCGTACTAGACCCTGACCAGCTCTGCCAGTGACTAATGTCACTACAGAGGATGTTTCCCCCCTGTAACTGGGGCTCCTATGAATGCCTCAGCTACAGTGGAAAAGTGTCAAATAAAAAAAACCAAAAAACTTGAATGTCCCCCAGAGGTCTTATATGACATCATGGGGGACATAGATAGTAAAAAACATAATTACATACATAAGTAAAACAAAATTACAGAATAAAACAACAATATATACATAAGAAAGAAAATAACCCAAAACCGACGCCAACCAAAACCGTCACTATATGCGCCCTGTATTCCAAAACTATACATACTATATATCAAAACGTCCAAAACAAAGTGAGGAACCTGTTCCTGTACTTTATTTTAGCGTAAATATGCTAATTTAAAAAAATAACTAGAAATGTTTTTTTAAAAATCATTTTTTTTAGCTTTTTACCCCCAATAAAGCTAGAAAACGTAAAAAAAAAAGAACTGAAAAAGATATTCCCCTATATGTCACGGGGAAAAACCGCAGCAAAAATAATTTTTGCAACTTTTTAGGTTGGCAAATCACCTTTGCAGCTTTTCCTAGAAGTGGGTATGGTTCAGCGGGAAGGGCATGGCCTCTCAGACCCTGGCATACCAATGTAGAAACACTCACATCCTGCGTTAGCACGCTACTAAGTTCATTACTCATTGCCTGGCACAGCTATGATGTTTGTGTAGCGGCGACGCCAGTCAAACTGAATGGCAGAAGCAGCGCTACGCAAATAGCTTATTGGCGCCTGACGGTCTGCAGTATAAATGTAGCGTGCCAGATGTATATACCATAATTTCCGCTGTAAGGGCTTATTCCGACGAGTGTGGGAGCAACTACGCTCGGCGGCACGGCTTCCTGCGCTTTCTGTTCTAACTCTTGCGCTCTGGCGTGGAGTAGAGTTTGAAAATCCCTTCCCTGGCTTTTCAAACTCCACGCCAGAGCGCAAGAGTTAGAAAAAAACGCAGGAAGACAGATCTTCCCTAATATGAATAGGTATAAGAGGCAAGTTGGACAGCACTGACATAACAATTATGAGCTGCTGGCAGGCGTGGGTACGTGTTGAAACATTTTTAATCTTCAATGAACCAGCCAGCAAGACATTGCGTTTCATGCCGAAGACCCGCACTGCCTCTGCACTAATAGAGCCACAGCAATGTCTGCAGTGAATTTATAGAAGAGCCTTAACGCAAATATTTGCTAACTTACAGTTGGCGTAATTTAATTTCTGGTCCATGCATTGATGTAAAATGAATCAAATGTATTAACCCCTTAAGGACGCGGCCCTTTTTTTTTTTCTTCCATTTTTGTTTTTTCCTCCCCTTTTTTTAAAAAATCCTAACTTTTATTCATCCATCGACGTCGCTGCATGAGGGCTTGTTTTTTGCGGGACGAGTTGTATTTTTTAAAGGTACTATTTAATGTGCCATATAATGTACTGAAAAACTGGAGTGTAATGGAAAAAAATGAAATTACACCATCTTTGAGTGGGTCTTGGATTCAACGGCGCACAAACTGCAATGCAAATTACATGATAACTTTATTCTATGGGTCAGTACGATTGCTACGATTTTGCTGTACTTTGATTTTTTTTCAAAGATATTTAAAGGGGTTGTCTCGCGAAATCAAGTGGGGTTCAGCACTTCTGTATGGCCATATTAATGCACTTTGTAATATACATCGTGCATTAATTATGAGCCATACAGAAGTTATTCACTTACCTGCTCCGTTGCTAGCGTCCCCGTCGCCATGGATCCGTCTAAATTCGCTGTCTTCTGGCGTTTTTAGACGCGCTTGCGCAGTCCGGTCTTCTCCCTGGTGAATGGGGCCACTAGTGCTGGAGAGCTGGTCCTCGTAGCTCCGCCCCGTCACGTGTGCCGATTCCAGCCAATCAGGAGGCTGGAATCGGCAATGGACCGCACAGAGCCCACGGTGCACCATGGGAGAAGACCCGCGGTGCATCGTGGGTGAAGATCCCAGCGGCCATCTTGGTGAAGGAAGAAGAAGGAAGAAGTTAGACGTCGCAGAGCGGGGATTCGGGTAAGTAATGACATTTTTTTTTTTTTAACACATCCTTTGGGGTTGTCCTGCGCCGAACGGGGGGCCTATGGGAAAAAAAACAAAACGTTTCGGCGCGAGACAACCCCTTTAATTTTTTAAAATTATTTTCAGTCGCCATCTTCTGACCACAATAACTTTTTTACTTTTTCGTCGACATAGTTGTGCGAGTGATCGTTTTGTGCGGCACATCCTGTAGTTTCCATTTTTGAATACATACGAATTTTTGATTGCTTTTTATTACATTTTTTCATAGAGACAGGGTGACCCAAAAAGCACAATTCTGGCGTTCTTTATTACTTTTTCCTGATGAAATTCACTGTGCGGGGTAAATTATGCATTACTTTGTTTAATTTTTTTTTAATAATGAGTAAAACTTTTTAAAAGTTTTTACTTTGTTTTTTAGTCCCCTGAGGGAACAAGAACATGCGATGCTTTGATCGCTCCTGCAGTATAATGTAATGCCATAGCATTAGATCATGTTGCGATCGGACAGGCATTCAGAAGGCCCCCGGCTGCCATGACACCCGCAATCTCGGTTGGGGCATTTAAATGCTGATGTGAGAATTGATGGTGGCATTTGAAGGGTTAACAGGTCCGATGAGCTGCGCGGCTTATCGGAGCTGTTGCGGGCAAGGGTCGGCTGTAAGCAACAGCTGGTAGACGTGATGTATGGAACGAGATAGCCCAGCGATCTCCCTCCATACATATCCCGAATGTGCAGTTCATAACTGTACGTCCTGCAGCGCTAAGGAGGTTAACAGGCAAATACTATTGTTGACTTATCTTCAGGATAGTTCATCAATAGTTGATTGGTTGGAGTCTGCCGCTCAGGACCCCGGCCAATCAGCTGATTGAGATCCTGCTGTCAGCGCCATAACACACCAAACGGAGCAGCACCAGATTGCTTTGACTCCTGTATAGTCGCTGGCGCCGGTCATTGCAGGCACAGCTGTCATTGATTTTAATAAGAGCCACGCCTGCAGTTACCAGCGCCGGTCACTACACAGGGGTCGGAGTTAACTGCTTCTTTTCCGTACCCCTGTATGTTGTGACAGTGGGCGCTGATTGACTGAAGTCCTGAGCGGTTCACAACAGCTAATCAAATATTGATGATCTATCCAGATGATAGGTCATCAACAGTATTTACACAGAAAACCCCTTTAGGAGGCATGCACATCTTTAAGAATTAGGCGCGTTGTACTCCAATGCAGTGTACATCAAGAAAAGCGTAGGAAACATCTAACACACTTAAACAAAATGGGGTATAGTTATCTATATATATAAAGGCGAAAGCCCTCACTGACTGACTGACTCACGGACTGATTGACTGACTGACTCACTTGACTGCCTGACACACTCGACTGCTTGACACACTCATTAACTGACTGACTGCCTCGCCACTAATTCTCTAGCTTCCCGATGTCATACAAACTTGAAATTTGTCAGGACCATTCTTTAGGTCGTAAATAGGAAAAGTAAAGGGGTCCCAACTTTATTATTCAATTCTAAGTGCAAAAGTAAGTGCACCCCTATGTTATGTAACTAATAACACACATCTGTACCTCTGTACCGCACAAACGTGAAATTTGCAACGACCATTCGTTACGTCCTAAATAGAAAAAATAAAAAGGTCACAACTTCAATATTCAATTCTGAGTGTGAAAAACTGTCCGAAAATCTGTGACACATGAGAGAGTTCTTTTCTCAGAAACCATAAAGCCTAGGGAAATTTTTATACTGAGAATCTACCTCACCTCTTTGTGTATATACTGAGGAGAATCTACCTCATCTCTATGTGCATATACTGAGGAGAATCTACCTCATCTCTATGTGTATATACTGAGGAGAATCTACCTCACCTCTATGTGTATATACTGAGGAGAATCTACCTCACCTCTCTGTGTATATACTGAGGAGAATCTACCTCACCTCTATGTGTATATACTGAGAATAATCAACCTCACCTCTATGTGTATATACTGAGGAGAATCTACCTCACCTCTCTGTGTATATACTGAGGAGAATCTACCTCACCTCTATGTGTATATACTGAGAATAATCAACCTCACCTCTATGTGTATATACTGAGGAGAATCTACCTCACCTCTATGTGTATATACTGAGGACAATTTACCTCACCTCTTTGTGTATATACTGAGGAGAATCTACCTCATCTCTATGTGCATATACTGAGAAGAATCTACCTCACCTCTACGTGCATATACTGAGGAGAATCTACCTCACCTCTATGTGTATATATTGAGGACAATCTACCTCACCTCTATGTGTATATACTGAGAATAATCAACCTCACCTCTATGTGTATATACTGAGGACAATCTACCTCACCTCTTTGTGTATATACTGAGGAGAATCTACCTAATCTCTATGTGCATATACTGAGGAGAATCTACCTCACCTCTATGTGCATATACTGAGGAGCATCTACCTCATCTCTATGTGTATATACTGAGGAGAATCTACCTCACCTCTATGTGTATATACTGAGGACAATCTACCTCACCTCTATGTGTATATACTGAGAATAATCAACCTCACCTCTATGTGTATATACTGAGGACAATCTACCTCACCTCTTTGTGTATATACTGAGGAGAATCTACCTCATCTCTATGTGCATATACTGAGGAGAATCTACCTCACCTCTATGTGTATATACTGAGGAGAATCTACCTCACCTCTATGTGTATATACTGAGAATAATCAACCTCACCTCTATGTGTATATACTGAGGACAATCTACCTCACTTCTTTGTGTATATACTGAGGAGAATCTACCTAATCTCTATGTGCATATACTGAGGAGCATCTACCTCACCTCTATGTGCATATACTGAGGAGCATCTACCTCACCTCTCTGTGTATATACTGAGGAGAATCTACCTCACCTCTATGTGTATATACTGAGAATAATCAACCTCACCTCTATGTGTATATACTGAGGACAATCTACCTCACCTCTTTGTGTATATACTGAGGAGAATCTACCTAATCTCTATGTGTATATACTGAGGAGCATCTACCTCACCTCTATGTGTATATACTGAGGAGAATCTACCTCACCTCTATGTGTATATACTGAGAAGAATCTACCTCACCTCTATGTGCATATACTGAGGAGAATCTACCTCACCTCTATGTGTATATACTGAGGACAATCTACCTCACCTCTATTTGTATATACTGAGGAGCATCTACCTCACCTCTATGTGTATATACTGAGGACAATCTACCTCACCTCTATTTGTATATACTGAGGAGCATCTACCTCACCTCTATGTGTATATACTGAGAAGAATCTACCTCACCTCTATGTGCATATACTGAGGAGCATCTACCTCACCTCTATGTGTATATACTGAGAATCTACCTCGTCTCTATGTGTATATACTGAGAAGAATCTACCTCACCTCTATGTGCATATACTGAGGAGAATCTACCTCGGCTCTATGTGTATATACTGAGAATCTACCTCACCTCTATGTGTATATACTGAGAACAATCTACCTTACCTCTATGTGTATATACTGAGAAGAATCTACCTCACCTCTATGTGCATATACTGAGGAGAATCTACCTCATCTCTATGTGTATATACTGAGGAGAATCTACCTCACCTCTATGTGCATATACTGAGGAGATTCTACCTCATCTCTATGTGCATATACTGAGGAGAATCTACCTCACCTCTCTGTGTATATACTGAGGAGAATCTACCTCACCTCTATGTGTATATACTGAGAAGCATCTACCTCATCTCTATGTGCATATACTGAGGAGATTCTACCTCATCTCTATGTGTATATACTGAGAAGCATCTACCTCATCTCTATGTGTATATACTGAGGAGCATCTACCTCATCTCTATGTGTATATACTGAGGAACATCTACCTCACCTCTATGTGTATATACTGAGGAGACTCTACTTCACCTCTATGTGTATATACTGAGGAGAATCTACCTCACCTCTACGTGTATATGTATACTGAGGAGAATCTACCTCACGTCTATGTGCATATACTGAAAGACTGTAACGTACATAAGGAAGTGGCCATGGACTGCAGAGATGGAGCATGCCCCTAACCCCTTAGTGACGGAGCTTTTTTGCTTTTTTCCATTTTTGTTTTTTCCTCCACCCTTTTAAAAAATCGTAACTCCTTTATTTACCCATCGACATAGCTGTATGAGGGCTTGTTTTTTGCCGGACGAGTTGTATTTTTTTCAATTGTGCTATTTAATGTACCATATAATGTACTGAAAAACTTTTTAAAAATTCTAAGTGAAGAGAAATGGAAAGAAAACGGCACTCCGGCATCTTCTGGTGCGTCTTGTTTCTACAGCACACAAACTGCAACAAAAATGACATGATAACTTTATTCTATGTGTCAATACGATTACTATGATACCAAACATTTTTTTTTTGCTGTACTACTTATATATTTTTTTAAAGGTATTTAATTTTTTAAAATTATTTTCTGTCTCCATATTCTTTGCACAATAACTTTTTTTTCTGCCAACATAGTTGTGCGACGGCTCATTTTGTGTGGTACGTCCTGTCGTTTCCGCTGGTACCATTTTTAAATAGATAAAACTTTTTGATCGCTTTTTGTTAGATTTTTTCATGGAAACAGGGTGACCAAAGTAGCGCATTTCTGGCGTTATTTTTTTTTCCAGACGTCGTTCACCATGCATTACTTTGATAGATCGGAATTTTACGGATGCAGTGATATCAAATATGTATTTTTGTTTAATTGTTTACATTTTTTATTGTATATATGGCAAAACGGGGGATCGAACTTTTATAACCTTTTTTTTTCTTTAAATAATTAATAAAACTTTATTGTTCTTATTTGTACATTTTATTTTAGCCTCTAGGGGGGCCACCACATGCAATGCTCTGATCGCTCCTGCAGTATGATGTAATTCTGCATTCTGACAGGCAGTCTATCAAGCCACCCCATGGTGATGGCTTGATAAGCATTCTGACATGACAGCCCTGGGGCCTTTCAGAAGACCCCTGGCTGACATGACACCTGCACGGCTCTCCCGCTCTTATCACGGGGGGCCGTACAGGACCCCCGAACATCGTTTGGGGAATTTAAATGCCGCTGTTAGATTTGACAGCGGCATTTAAAGGGTTAACAGTCCCTGTAATAAACAGCTGACACCCATGATGTATGGAGGGTGATAGCAGCGCTATCTCCCTCCATGCATGTCCTGCAAAGGCAGGACATAAAAGCGCGATAGCGTAGTCACTAAGGGGTTAAGGCTAAGAAGGGGCTGCAACCTCAAGTCTGGATTTAAATTTGAATAAAAGGGGTATTACCTTTAAAGGTAAGACATGAGTAAAGTGGGAGGGGTGGCATATTCTGCAGAGGGACATCAGTACATGCAGCCTGAGGTGAATCTAATGCTCCTCTATGTGGAGCGTTATGTCTATATATCTTATTCCTCTATTCCTCTGAAGTAGAGATGAGCGAACCTACTCGTTTCGAGTAATTACTCGATCGAGCACCGAGATTTTTGAGTACTTCCGTACTCGGGTGAAAAGATTCAGGGGGCGGGGGGAGGCGTGGCGGAGCGGGGGCGTAGCAGCGGGGAACAGGGGGGAGCCCTCTCTCTCTCCCTCTGTTTTGTATGCCAGGCAAACTAGGTGCTGGTGTAAGTGCAACAAATGTAGGAAGAGGCACAGACCCCTTTTTACATTAGCCACATGTGTGCCAGCCTGAAACCTACATCAGCTGGAAACACATGGAGGTTTGTGCTATAATTTAAGGCGGTTTCTGGAGTAAATTATAGTAAATCTGATGGGCTATGCATGACCAAACCCTGCCTTTTTTTAGAGGTGGAGGCGGTGCAAAAAGGCGAGGCATTGCAAAGTATTGTGACTTTTGTATACAGTGTTTACATTGTTTTACCCCATAAACAATGGGGTAATAGGTGAATGAAAAACCCCACCTTAGCAGTGATATTCAATGACCCTGAAGGGAGGATCATGTAAGATCAATGAGTACTGGATATATCTGGTGAGAACTGGTATAAGACCGGTGAGTACTGGTGTATGACACATGAGTACTGGTATAAGACCGGTGAGTACTGGTATAGAACTGGTGAGTACTAGTGTATGACACATGAGTACTGGTACAGACCGGTGAGAACTGGTAAGGGTGGGTCTTGCATGTCTGTTTTATGTGACCTTTTTTTCAGGACATATGTGAACAAAGCTGTTTAAAGGGTAGAAATAAGGGAATCCCACATAATCTCCCATTTCCTCCCTTCTCCGGATTAGCTGTATTTACACGGGCGAGTGCGATGTCGGTCCGAGAACATCTGACCTATATTGCACTTGACACCCTGCAGTCTTGAGGCTTCTGTGATGCGTTTCCATGTAAAAAAACCCGAACAATCCGCATCGCTGTACTTTTTGCATTTTTCAAGGACGTGAAAAAGAATCACATGTTGCTCCAATAGCTAAAATGGGAAACAACGCAGTGCAGACATACAAGTGTGACCTGATGCTTTTCACACTCCAACAGGAAAGAATGGGCGATTCTAGCAGTGGAAATGCCCAAAAATAGGACAATTTTTTGATTTCCCGTTATCAGTGCGAGCAAAAAAATCACCCTATTAAAAAAAACAATGCGTCCTTTTCACGCGCGCGTTCTATTCGTCTCGCAATCACACAGAACTCATGCATGAAACTTGCCTGCGTGAATACAGCCTTGGGGTACTTACACACAGGCGGGATTCTCGGGCGCAACTAGCATCAGACAGCGCATCTGCTATTTTTCTCGAAAATCGGACATAATTAGGACGTCATACTGCGGTTTTTGTTACTCAGACCATTGGTGTGAGTACAGAACAGCCTATGTGCATAACGCCGGTCACATGACCAGGCCCTGTTGATGTACGGTTTTCCCGGACATTAATATCGTGTGTGATAAAGTATCCTTAGACTATATTCATACGGGCGTTTGCAAATTTGGTGCGATTTTGCTTGGGATTTTCCTGCACATTTGTGATTTTTGCGTGTAATTTCTTTTATTGGTGAATGCGTTTTTTTTTCACGTGTATTTTAAAAATCGCGATTCCCCTGATTACGTGTTTAAAACGGATCACACCCATTGACTTAAATGGGTGATTTTTTTGACAAAAAGCGTACCAAAACAGATCGTGCCTCGATTTCTTTTTTTCGAACTTGTAGATTAACGTAAGACCACGTGATCCACTCGCAGGTTCTATTTTCGTACTAGGTCAGATAGATTCTTTCAGTCCGTGGGACTAAATAATGGCCTGTGTGAACAGACCCCTGGGGCTCGCCCATGTGCGCGGTCTGCGGTGTGCTGGGGACTTCTGCTCATTTATTAGCTTTGTAAAGTTCAATAAAACAATAAATAGTAAAAAAAAATATATATATACATATTTATATATATATAACACATCATCAAGCCGGTTGTGCCGTTGCCAGGATCGCGCTCAGTATTCCGCATCTCCAGGCCGGCATCCCGCATGTCTGAGCTCTCCCGGCAAGCCTGCGCCGTCCCCGGTCACACAGCAGCCGCCCTGAGTCCTTCCATCCTGCCACCTCTACGCTGGAGCTTCGACACAAGACTAGGATAGAAACAATCTCGTTTCAGCCAATCAAATCGCCAGAAGAAGTGTCACTCCTTATTGGTTCGTTCCTCTTTTAGCTAGCCAATAAAAGCCTTACGTTAAGAACCAATCACAAGCTGATATTCTAACCAATCAGCACGCTAACGGTTTAGGGCGGAGCTGGTGAGGGTGACGTGACGTTCCAGCTATAATTGCAGCCAATCATAATCTCCTGCTGTATTCAAGCTGTCGTCACGATACGCCAAGAAGTCGTGACGTAAGACGCACGAGTTCGGCCTGCTATATAAAGCGTTGACGCCGCCGTCTTACGCATAGACGACTTCTGGTGATAGGAGAGAAGAGACTGTGAGGAAGCAGCGCGACGCTCGATCAGGTAAGTGCTCGAATAGCGCGGTCATTGTTTTTTTTGGCAGAGCTTTGTTAGTCGCTGCTGAGGTGGTTATCCCCTCTCCGGCTGTCTGTGAGCGCGGCGCCGCTTGTGTTGCTGCGGCCGCGCTCCTGAATTTGCCCTTCGGACCGCTGTGTAAAAGCTTCCACTGGCCGACGGTTGTCTGTGGTGTGGAAACAGCCGTGTGCCGCTGGTGTGAGGCGGGTTGGTGGTCGGGGCTTTCAGTTGGGATGTGATTTGGCTTACGGGCCGTTGCGAGGCGGCTGAGTGGCCGTTACTGAGCACGTGACTGAGTTCGAACAGTTTTACCGCCCTTTCTGTAGTGACGTCAGTCAGAGCGATTGCTGGGAGTTGGCGGGTACCATCCGGCAGCGGGGAGGAAGTACAGCAGGTCTGCCGGCTATTACTCCCTGTCAGCTCTGAGTGGTACACTCCTTGGATTAACGATGCATTTCGGGCAGTATTACCCTAATAGCTGCCTCTCGCCTACCACCACTTAATGAAGTGTCTAACTACTTCCCAGACTGATTATTGTACCTGTCCCTCTGCTGATGGATGGGTCTGTAGTGGCTTGATGACTTGTATACCATCAGGAGGAACTGTTCAACCCCAGGGAAACCCCTTCCCATAAACAGGCTGTGATGCCCAACGGAAGTGTTTGTGGAGTCTACATCCTGTTGCTTTCTGGCTGTACTCGCAGGGTTTTGTTATGGTGTAAGGTGAAAAAACACAGCACATCCTATTTTTGGGTGACTTTGCTGTGGCAGTATGAGAGCTATCACTACACCTGTGCCAGGTGATCAGTATGAGTGCAACGTCTCCATGTTGGCTATTGGAGCCACTTTTAATGCTTGACATGGCAGGTAATGAGTGCAGTTTAGGTCTGGCCTCTCAGGCCTGTAGTGCCCTTTCCTGTGTACATGCAGCCTCAGCCAGATACATCAGGACTTCTCCTTGCAGATTTGCCTCTTAAATGGCTAAATGCACCTCCAGCTCCACAGATCTGTCTGTACTGCAGTACTTAGAAGTGGAATCATGGGGTTAAATGGTGGCTTCTGCTGAGTACATAACCTAACAATGGTGTTCGCTGCAGCAGATGTGTCCTGGTAAGTTGGCATCCACTTACTAGAGCTGCCATAGTGGGCTCTTAGATATAGTAGCCTTTCTTACAGGACTCCATGGGAGTTGGCTACTCTGTACAACTTCTGGACTCCGCCTGGCATAAAGATGGTTACTTGGCATCTGCTATTGTGGTCCTGCTGTTGTGCACATGTCTAATGCTGATACAGAGACTTGTACATACAATGTAATGAGGTTTCTCCTCTCCTTAGGGTAAGACATGGCACGTACAAAGCAGACCGCTCGTAAGTCAACTGGTGGAAAGGCTCCCCGTAAACAACTTGCCACAAAAGCGGCCAGGAAGAGTGCGCCCTCTACAGGTGGTGTGAAGAAGCCCCATCGTTACAGGTACTTGTGTTCAGTGAAGAAATGTAAACATGCATAGCCTTACTGTAGGAAGTGTTGTATATTACAAGATCTATGGCTCCGTTTAGACCTGACAATCTTGCTGTATAAGTGAAAACTGAACAAGCCAATGGGTTTTTATATTTTAGTCCTCTGTAAAGTGAACTATTCGGTGTAAACGCAGCTAACTGCACGATTGTTCAAATCATTTAACTGAGCAAAAGACAATCCTTTCATGTAAAAGGGCCTCTAGACCCTTAAAGGGGTTCTGTCATTGAGAAAAAAAAGACTTCTAGCCTATTCCTCCCCAGGCAGTCTTAGTCCCCTGGGGCATGCCACTGCAAGTAGGCCAGATCCTTTTCCTGTTATATAGCGTACATTGCCAGCGTTCTGCTTCCTGCAGGGTAACATGTGCTACGCCACTAGTGATGTAGCATTCACTGCCTAGCAGAGAATGCCAAATCCTCAGCAGCCTGCTTTAGTGCGCAGGGTCTCAATATTCGTACTTACTACATGAAGTGATTACTGGAGCCTATTACTGGTTTCATGGCAGCAGCTCTTAGGATGGAGCCCTTAAGGGGATTTTGTAGGCAAAAATTTATGACCTAGCCTCCATTAATAGTTAGTTGCCAGGGACAGACACTTGGTATCCCTGGCAATGAGCTGATTGTCCAGCATAGATCAGAATGTCCATGGGTCAAATAAAAGCCTGGGGTTGTCCTAAAACTAACATTAACCTTTTAGATTTATAATTTACACCAAAAGATGATTCCCAGAAGTACAGGGGAAGGGTAATGCAGAGGAGTACCCAAATGTCCATAAATTCTTTCATAGAAGTCACTGACCAATTTGCTCCCGTGCCTACAAAACTCAATATAGTAAAGGTCCCCCACTGCTACCATACAGATCTTCAATAATCTACTTACATCTTGCACTAAAACTTCATACAGGCCCCCCTGATATGTTGCCATCCTGGCATCGGGTCATATGGAATGGGAGCAGACTAGTACACTGACTGGAGGACAGGAGTTCTGGAACTTTGTGTGGCATTAGTTGTGCTGTAATTGCACTAAAATTCAGCACTGTAGGTGGATTGTGTCCTTGCTGACTCGCTAATTAGGATTGGAAATTCCCAGTCTTTACTAGGATAACAGGGCAGATGAGTCAAGAGATGTTAGACTTGTTTATCACTGCATGTAAATTGGATAATGGTTGCACAGGAAGAACGTATACATGGGGAAAACACTCCTGACTGTCTTGGAGACCTGCTTATGACCTGGACATGCTAGAGATGCTTATGATGTAACAGTAACTACATCTGACACTAAACATTCAGGAAGTCTTAATTCTTCTCTTCTTACTCTAGGCCTGGCACAGTTGCCCTGCGTGAGATCCGCCGTTACCAGAAGTCAACTGAGCTTCTGATTCGTAAACTCCCTTTCCAGAGGCTGGTGAGAGAAATTGCCCAGGACTTCAAGACTGATCTCCGGTTCCAGAGTGCTGCTATTGGTGCACTTCAGGTACGGAATGTCTGAAATGGGTAATGCTGATATGAACAAATAGCATAGGTAGCAGCACCACGGTTATGGTGTGGCATGGGGATCTGATTTGTGCATTACTCAAAGGTAATCTGTCGCCATGTCTTTGCAGCCCTCGCTGAGCATATCATACGGTAGCACCTGTCACTGATCAATGTCTGCTGTATGGATGTAGTAGTTTTGGAGAAGCTTGCATTTTATTGCTAGCAGACAGGCAAAAGTATAAAATGGCTTGCAATAACCCTTTAAGGGTGCATTCACTTCCCACAGCATGGGAAATTGCTATAGAAGTTGGAGCAAATCCTGTTAACTTGTGGGGGTGGGCTCTGCAGATTCTGCTGAGAATCTTGGCCACTACTAATAGGTGACAGACAGCCATGTAATGGTCAAACTGCACAGGTGTTTCACAAGCAAGTAGGATAAGGACTTTTGATAAGACAAATGGCTAATCGATGCACTTGCTGTGATAATGACTCCGTTCTTTTCATTCTTGTGTTGCAGGAGGCCAGTGAAGCATATCTTGTTGGCCTGTTTGAAGACACTAACCTGTGTGCCATCCATGCAAAAAGAGTGACCATCATGCCCAAGGACATTCAGCTTGCTCGCAGGATACGAGGAGAGCGGGCATAGTGGCACTTGTGGGGTTTTTATAGTGATTGTGTATAATACTTTGGTTTTAACTTGTGTTTTTATTTTGTATGACTTGTCTCCTTTTTGTAATTTACAAACCATTCCATCTGCCACTCAGGGTGAATGCTTCTGATTTCTAGCTGTCCCTCAGTGTCCCAGTCCTGCATACAGACTGACACTGGGCAGCAGGTGCTTTATGCTTTTGCATGACCTTGGCCCTGTTCCACTATGCTCTATAGCTAATGCAATAACCTGTCAGTAAGGGAAGCTCCAGCGTGTGTGCTCTGATGCGAAGAGGTCTTCATGAAGACTCACCTTGTAGCTTATGTATGAGACTAGTAAACAGGGTCAGTTCTGTAAGTGTTCCTGCCTAGAGTAACAGAGGGTGTTAGTTGGAGTCATTTGTTTCTTTCCCTCCACTCATTGTCACTCAGAATCGGGTGTTCAGTGCGGCTTTCCCAACACGAGGTGACTTGGTGCTTTTTACAGTGCAGACTGATGTTAACAAGGCAGCTACAGACACAATGTGCATTTATGAGAGCTATTTTATATATTGTTGTGTCAGTATTTTAAATTAAATGTTTTATCATTCACCCTGACTCGTTGCTTTATTTACTCCACTCAGTAGAAAACAAAATAAATTCTTTAATAGATTTTTTTTTTTTTGTACAAAACAAGATTGTCTGAACATAAGCCATTGTAGAGATCTGCCGCTTGTAGGTCACACAAACCATTCTGTATGCTTGAAGCCCGTTGCTGCAAAAGAGACATGGCATGTTGGTATCACATGGGACATAATGCACCAAAATTATTGCAAGAATTGACATTATGGATAGTTAAAACTCAGACTATAGAGACAATGCTGTCATCTGCTTCTATGAGCAACAAGGACTGTAGCCACTGACTTTGTACTGCAGTCTGCCCACAGGGTAATATATACATATGACTAGTATAAAAAAATGTGTGGCAGGAAACACCATGTCTTTATGCATCAACTTTATGTTTGGGAGTGAAGGTAAAAGTAGATGAGACCCACTCACCAATGCGCTTTATGATCTCTTCAGAGTCTTTGTTGCTGGCAGCTTCAAACACAAAGCAGTTGAATGAAGGCAAATCTTGGCTACTTTCTTTCTCTCTAATGGGAACAGTAGAGTGTCAGTCATACAGATGGGTACAAGTGTTGTTTTGAGCTGCATCTAGAACACACTACAGCGTGCTAGGGTCCAGATGTATGTTAGGTGACGTCTATCCTAGACACTAAAGAAGAAAATTGTCCTAATTTTTCAAAATAAAATGGGCATGCTGCAGACTTCCATATTAAATTTCTGGTCCATGTGGATGAGGTTAAAAAAACCCCACTAACTATGCTCCCATGAGCACAAAACTCATGCAAATTATGAACTAGTTTTGAATGCAGTTGTACCTAGTCGAGTTCTGTTCCTGTCCCGTTCCCTCTAACCCCTGTGATTCTGAGAGGTTAAAATCACTGCCTGATCTAACCTTTTTCCCCTCTTACGTTCATTTGAAGCACATTACCTGCTTTCAACCGGACATTCGAACATCACATGCTGTGCAATCAAACACTTGCCAATCCTCCAGCATATATGAAATGAGCAGCAGAGAACTGGACTGTCAGAGGTGAAGCAAGGGGTTTGTGTAGGAACACCTCACATATGCAGGAATAACTTGTAGACTAGTATATCCGGCTGGGTTTCCCAGCTTGCCTTTATGAATATAGTTTTAGTGAGAGCATGTTCCTATAGCTGTGTTTGTCAGGACCCACTGAGCCACTACTGGCACCCTACCACTGTTATCTCCCTGCCCCCACAGTAATGTTCTTGGCCATCCCCTTCCATAAGCTGACTTTAAGGGGTGGTCCAGAGTTAGGAAAACATTGCTGCCCCTTCCATAGGATTGTCTGATGGAAGTCTGCAATACCAGACACAGCCCCTGCACAAGAGTGGTGCTGTGTGGAAGAAGCTCAAGGTTGGAAAAAGCATGGCTGCCAACACCTTTAACCCCTTACAGACAGCCAATTTTGGCCACAATGACTTTTGGGGGCATTTTCATCTTGACTTTTCAAAGGCCATATGCTTATTTGTCTGGCTTTTTTTTTACTAGTACAATTTCTGGGTTCTTGTTTTCCTTCCTCTTTTCCCTGCCCCAATGGACTGAGCTCTATCAGGGCTTGCTGTAGGTTTTATTTTTATTTGTACCATTTTGTAGTGTACAAAACCACAACGGAACAGCAATATTCTGTGGGGAGGGGGACACATGCACCTCTATTACTGATAGGCTCACGGTGGAGAATCATGGCATGCCGCTTTGGTTTTCTGCTCATGTGCAGTAGGCTGTGCTTACCATAGTTATCTTATAGAAAGCGTGTCACAAGCTCCACGATTTATCGCTGCAGATCTTGCAATGACCCCTCACCTGTGGAAGCCAGCCTTAGCCTGGGTTCACACAGGGCGGTTTTGCTGTTGCATATCCACAGGATGGAAAAAAACCAGCTGTGTTTGCAGTGCCATTCATGGTTTTTGGCAAAAAGCTGTTCTCACAGGACAGAATTTTTCCGTAGTGCGGATTTGTTGTGGCGCAGTTTTTGAAGACACAGCATGTCAATTCTTTGAAAGTTTTCCCGCAGTTTTTTTTTTTGGTCCATAGGCCTCCATGTACGCAGCAAAAAATGCAACTCAAAACGCTGGAAATACTTAATCAGCGCTGCAGATTTAACCACTCGTCATACCGTGCAGAAAAACCGCACAAAATACACAAACGCAAGACAAAATTGAGCTTTGAAGCGGCTTTGCCACATAAGCGGTCCTACAGCAAATCCTCCCTGTGTGAATCCAGCCTTACTGGTTTTTGGGAGGCAAAACTAACAAGTATTTCACCTTTTTTTTTTTTTTTTTTAACAGCTTTTGCTGTGCAGGATAAATGGGTGTTCTAGACACGATACAAAAAAAAATGTGGGTGATAATTTTATTTGTATATAAATCAGCTGAGCCTGTGCCATCCTGCAGCAGGAATACATAAGGACAGTGATTGTTATAGATCGCAGCATGTAAAGGCTTCACAGGCTCAGCTGATATATCACACAAATAGAGGAAAATGTGAAAAAAAAAGGGTTTTGTTCTTTACACTTTATGGCACCGTAGGGGACTTGAACCATAACAGCTATGCCAAGGCCGTGCAGTACCTTGTAGTGCATTATCGCTTACAATACCAAGCCAGGGTGCCTGTAGCTGGCATCCTTGTGCCATGGCAATCCATTAGCCCTCTGGTTACATTGTAGGGGGTCTGATATCAAAGAACTCTGAACCCTTTACATGCAGTGATCTATAACAATCACTGTCGTTATGTACTCCTGCTGCAGGATGGCACAGGCTCAGCTGATCATCCATATGACATAAGTTTATGTCCTGTTGCGTTACATACATGACAGCCAGGCTGTAAACATATGTCCTGTGGCAATAAAGCTGTGTTTAGTCCTCATCGGTGAAGCCAAAGGGATTCTGTAACCAGATTCATACTGCCCATCGTTCAGGACAGGCATGCACACCGACATGGTTTCTTGTTTCAGAAAATCCCCCAAACCACTGAGGTTTGACTGAATGGTGGCACAGGACTGGCGCCATTGGCCTTTCTGCCTGAAGACTAATCCCTCTCCCTATACACAATGGCAGGGAGAGGCCAGCACAGACCACCTTATATCAGAGCTCTTTTCCCAAGTTGTCTTGTTTGTTTCAGACTAAAATGTCCTAGTCAGTAGTGTGATGCAGCAGCAAAGGAGGCAAACACAGTTCTGGGATGTATTTGACAACTCGCCCATGGACAGGCAGCCTTTGTGAGATCCGCAGTGATAAATCGCCTGCAGACCTCACATGACACGCTTTCCATAGGCAAACTATGGAAAGTGCAGCCGCACATCCATGAGTGGAGAATCATAGCGATTCTCCGCACTGAGTCTATCTATTAGATAGGCTCACCGTGGAGACCTGTCAGTGCTTCCACCTCTTCCCCGCGCGGCAGAATATCGCTAGCGATATTCCATCACGGCCGTGGACGGGAAGCATCGAGTCTAGATCCCGTGAGGTTATTATCCCCTCTACTCTTCCTTGTTGAACTCAGGAGCATCGCTAAAGGCTCAGCCGGGGCCCTCCATGTGTACCCTGCCCTATACCACGCTGGATACAGCTACAAGACAAATTTACATACATAATCTATTCCCTTGGCATAAGCTTTCCAACCATGAAGTTTCCTGGTTGTAGCCCCTTAGGCTGTGTTCTTGCTTTTGCTGCATTTCTGAACCAGTAATGCAAGCACTATTCAAAAAAACACATATGGCTTTAACAGGTTGTTGTTGTGTTTTTTTTCTTTAATTGTGTGTGAAATGCAATCATATACAAGAAAGACCCAGGTTATACCATCATGGCCGATATCGCTATATACAGGATGTATAACTTATACCAGCTCAACATATATAATTACATACAGGAGATACACAGGTTACACCAACATCCTCCATATCACTATATACAGCAGATGTTCATCCCCTGTATATAACGGTATGGACCACGCTCGTATAATCTGCCTATCTTCTGTATAGAATTATGCATGTACAGCTGGTATAACTCAGCTATACATATATGATTATATACAGTGCATACTGTCAGCCTGGTCCACTGACTCTGCTCACCAGAGTTTGAATTCCACTGCAGAAATCTGCAGCATAAAGAGACCTACTGCAAATTAGTGGTGGAAAATTTACACATCATGTGAAGACTTTAGAAATCTCCAAACGGTTTGTACTTTAAATGCCCCTTTAATTCCAATCTCTCATTCCCACCTCCAAGACTTCTCCAGAGCAGCACCGGTCCTCTGGAACGCACTACCAAAAGCTATCTGGGTAATCCATTACACATCTCCGAAACCAAACCGTCTTCACTCTGCCTGAGTGACTACAATCCCTGCTAGCCGACATCAACAGCCCCCTGCGGTCACACCGATTCAGCCACCACACGGCTTATGTCTGACCGTTGTCTGTGTGTATAGCATCCCTCACTCTCCCCCTCCCCATACCGCGCACATCTCCAGCCCCTTTACCTTCTGTATCACCCCATTATTTGTAGCATGTAAGCTTGTTGGAGCAGGACCTTCACCCCTACTGTTTCCATCAACTGATTATTGCATGTAACCGCAGTTTTGTTTCTATTGCCCCTGTTCTGTAAGCGCTGCGGAATATGTTGGCGCTATATAAATAAAGATTATTATTATTTTAAATGCGGCAAAATTTCCACAGCAGGTTAAGGTGCCCTAAAGGTGTTGTGTCACATTATGGAAATGGCTGCTTTCTTACAAGAACGGCCCATGTTCATGTACTTTACTACTGCAGTTCACCCCCCCCCCCCCTTAAAATAAATACTCCTGACTTGCATGATCACACACAACCCCATGGATGACAGTGGTACCCTTTCTGAAAGTGGCCACATTTTCCTAATGTGATAGACCTTTAGGCCATCTTCTTATGGGCTGGAATCACTGTGGAAATTTCACAGTATTTACAGTACGGACCACATAGAGGGGTTTAGGTTTGAATTTGGTACATAAAGCCAGTAGCAAATACACCACGTGTGAAGGTGCCTTTACCGGGGCTGGAATATTCCACATGGAGATCATCTGCACCAAAATTCACACGTCACCCTTAACCTACATTTACACAGATTAGGAGCAGTTCTGTACGTGTACTGAAAGGCTATACTGCAAAGGTAGTAGCAGCAAATTGGGAGGAGGACCTATTACTATAACCCCTTAAGGACCAAACTGCTTCAGTCCTAAAGGCCCAGACACCTTTCAAGGATTTTACCCATGAGTTGGTTTTAAAGGTTTTCTTTAGCGGCTGTAATTTGTATAGCCTTGGATATGGCAGCGGTTTAGGTCAGCAGAGGGTCACTGTTTTTATATATTTTCTGTAATTTTTTTTTTTTACTTATTTTTGCAACTTTTTTTTTTTAACATCTATGTCACCCGTGATATCACAGGGAAGAACATCCCCCAATAGTAACAACAGTCACTGGCAGAGCTGATCTGGGTCTTCTAAGAACCTGCAGCTCTGCTTTTGCCAGTGGGAATCCAGTGATCACCAGGTTAAATAGTGGAGGCAGCACTTCCGCTTTCTCTATACATTACATAGCGCTCATTTAAAAACAGCTTCTGCCTTCTCCTCCGGGTCCTCAGCTGTCACTGACATCTGAGGACTCGACTTGCTCCTACGAGATAGCAGGAGCTTTAATCCTGCAATGTATTTTTTACTATGGCGTGGGATTAAAGCACAGGGGTATAGGCCTGTGTTTTAAAACCCCTTATATCCTCCAGATTTCATTTTTTTCTGTTGGACTACAGGGCTTTTCCCTCGCAGGAACATCACTGTGGTGTAACAGTATTTTTCAACTCATTTTTTTACTTGCCAAAAAGTACTACAGACAGATGTTACAAGAAAGACTATAGTGACATATAAGATGCAGTGCACTGGGCATCTGTATTTATGGCTTTTTTTTCTAATAGGCTTCTGTGTAGGACTTGTAGAAAAAGTTTGTGAAGGAGTCTCAGACGTAGCACTTTGTTGTACTTCAGCCAATGCCTCTTGGCTATGGAAAATCTCTCAACCTCAGCAATACGTTTCCAGTGTCTGCAGAGCAGCCATCATACTCACACGGCACATAAAGCGAAGATCCTTCTGTTATCCAGCCTTCGTCCTACGCTGGAAATCTCTGGGTACAAGTAGTGAAACAGGACCTGCAGGAACACACAGTCAGGACTGGCAAACCGCTCATCATTAATGTGCTAGATGACTTCTATCCCCACCGCTTACCTCAGAGGATTCCTTGTCCTTTACTGCAACTTCCGTCTCTTTGATATCGAGCAAAACATCCTGCAGAAGATAAAGTCAGAGGTGAGCGCTGACCGAGGGGTCATAAAGGGCCTTCACAGTCCAATAGTGAGGTGGGGAAATAATGATGGCTTCTGATGACACAAGCGCCGGAGGATCACAATTTCACTGAAGTGATGCAAGGCGTTTTTCATCGCCTCACACCCGCGGGTAAAACGCATGTTGACAAGCGCTATATCGGGTAGTTATCGCATTCGCCCATGTGAATGTAGCCTTACAAAAGGGAAAATGAGACGGAGCCGTTTCCACATCCCCCACTAAAGGTGAGCTCTTATATGTATATGAAGCCAACCACGGATTTATTCTCAAAGGGTTTGGTGTGAAGAGGCAAGAAGCAGATAGAGCAACCCCGTCATGGTGCTTGTGAGGCTTTCCAGAAGCCATGGAGGCAGGAAGAGGTGATGTAACAATATGGAGGTGCTGCCCAACCAGGTGGACACCCTACTGGAAGTAGGCATGTAGAGACGCAGAATGAAGGACGGAAAAAAACTGATGTATGGCACAACCATCCAATAAAGAAAGCAGGAGGTGAGCAGATAAAGCCTACTTCTCCTTTTATTGTAACCAAGATTGGGTAAAAAACGCTCTTGCACTCCAGAAAAGTTATTGATATCCTTAAGGAGACTAGTGTCTAAATCAGTGTGGGTGATGTATTTACTAAAACCCATATTATTTTCTTTAATGGAAAGATGTCTTTGTAATGCGAGCTTAGATCAACAAATAGATTAAACAAATCTGATTTGACGGACAAAACGATAGCCCTTCGGTCAAGAGCTCCGCCTCTATCCTCAGAAGTAAAGGATTTTACTAAACACGGTGTGTCCCGCCACTTCTTACAAACCCATGGTAAGGATCCTGCATTATTAAAGGGGTTGTCCCGCGCCGAAACAGGTTTTTTGTTTGTTTTTTTAACCCCCCCCCCCCCGTTCGGCGCGAGACAACCCCGATGCAGGGGTTAAAAAAACAAACCGGGTAGTACTTACCCGAATCCCGGCGGTCCGGCGTCTTCATACTCACCTGCTGAAGATGGCCGCCGGGATCCTCTCTCTCTGTGGACCGCAGGGCTTCTGTGCGGTCCATTGCCGATTCCAGCCTCCTGATTGGCTGGAATCGGCACGTGACGGGGCGGAGCTACACGGAGCCGGCATTCTGCACGAGCGGCCCCATTGAAGACAGCAGAAGACCCGGACTGCGCATTTGGCCATTAGACGGCAAAAATTAGACGGCAACCATGGAGACGAGGACGCCAGCAACGGAACAGGTAAGTGAATAACTTTTAAAACTTCTGTATGGCTCATAATTAATGCACAATGTACATTACAAAGTGCATTAATATGGCCATACAGAAGTGTATAGACCCACTTGCTGCCGCGGGACAACCCCTTTAAGAGTCACTCCTCTAGAAATAATACCTTATTCAATAAACTTAAAGCGAAAGAAATGTCTTGGATCTTCAGATTAGATGCACTAGCCCCAGGTGGACTAAACGGAACACTCGAGACAATGTAACAATCTTGTACCCTTGTGATAAAACATTCCCAGCATGGTTTTTTCCCTCTTTGAGTACGTTTTAAGAGCAGTCTGGTATCTTTCTAACAATACGGTTTATTAGAACAACGAGGTTCATACAATTGTTTTACATGCAGTAATAAGTATGTTTTATTGTTATTATACATGTAGATTATTTGTCTATTTTAATTCTAATATGCATTTGTATTCACAATTCCAATATGTATTTATATGTATCCGTGATAACATGTATTTAATAATGACTAGTGATGGGGTGTAGTTCAGGAATAGAACACATCATGCGTTCCAGTATACCCATAATGTCTTATTTTCTGGAGGAAAAAAGGTAAATTGCCCTACGGTCCCAATAATCCATCATTGGTCACACTGGACGTAACTTCTATGTCTCATATGTTCCACATTTGCAGTGGAACGCATGCAGCGTTCCACACAACCACCGCAATTATGTAGAAGGGCAGCGTTACATGTCTCGTTGATTCCCTTCTCCATGGTGGAACGCATGATGCGTTCAATATAGCAGCCGCAATGACGCGGAATAGGGTGCTCCGGAAGTGATGTCCAGATTCAGCGACATCCACCACGGCGATGCGTGCCCCACGAGAATACGGCGGGGCAACCACATGATGGAGGTAAAGGACAGTGTAGAGTATATAAACAGGTGTTTTATGTGATCTAACTATGCTTGATAAGGGGGCTTTAGGTGCAGAAACGCGTTGCATGTTAGCCACGGAATATTGTCAGTCTGTTTGTTTTAATCCCCATCTTTGGGGTTATTAAATATTAAGGATATCAATAACTTTTCTGGAGTGCAAGAGAGTTTTTACCCAATAGTGGTTACTTGGATTTAACCCCTTCACTCTGAAGTGTTTGGGATTACTCTCTGCTGCTGCCCTGGACCCCGGGAACAGAGGACCTGGGATAAAAGTTCTGATATCTACGAGCCTACTTGGACTTCAGGTGCCGAGCGGTGAGTCCCTCTGATAAAAAGGGGGGGCCCTGCTTGGTACCAGGTGAGTCATTATTTAAGAACTTTTTTCTTTGTACACAACAACATCAATTTGGCGCCTTCCCATATCCACTGGTTTATTTCGCCTTTTATTGTGTAACCTAGGAATAAAACACGTTTCGAGGCAAGCAGGCCTCTTCTTCAGTAATGCTGGAACACATACTGCTGGGGGTGAGCAGTAGTTTAGCTGTACATGGGGAGGGACAAATAGGAGGAACCAATAAAGATGCCTTTATCTTCTCGCCTCCTATTGGATGGTCAAGCCATGCAACAGTTTCTCAGCTTTTATTCTCAGAGTAATCTTAGAAAACAATAGAAATGGTAATGAATCTGATACAGACCCAAAGGGCAAATTTTTAACAAAAAAAAACAAGTAACACACCTTTGGGGGGCAGTTCTGTTGTTTCACCTTGGTGATGCCGGCATCTAGAATTTCCTTGCCCCCAAACTGGAAACAAAAATGTACAATGGATCTAATTAAGTGTTAGACTATTCTCAGAGAATTTTTATACTACATAGGGCAGATTCACATGAGCGCCTGTTTTTTTTACTGTACTTTTTGTGCGTGCAAACCGCGTGCATTTGGGCCCAAAAACTATGCACCGATGCTCTTAGCCACTGAAATGGCCAATTAGTTTCACGACTTGAACATGTTGCGTATTTTTTTGCACGACCGAAACGTGCACGCAAAATGGGAACACGCAAATACGCCTGTGTGAATCTGGCCTAAAACAGGAATGTGCAATCGTATTCACCCTCAGCAAGGCAATATAAAAGAAGGATTTCAGCATGAAAGAAATAAAACCCTGCACTGACCTCATACGGTTTCCTGCGGCTCCACTCATGTCTTCAGAAAGAAGCAGGCAATTAAATGTTGGCGAGTGCCTAGCTTTGCTGACCCACTATTTATTTACACTGTACTGACATCCAATTACAGATGTCATCCCAGTAGAGAGTTTCTCGGACTACCGCTACCATCTTAATGACAATGGTTACCATGACTACCATAAGGATTCTCTAGTGAGGAAAGGGCGTCAGGGTGGAAGATCGGTTCAACTGGAGAGCCAGTTAATAGTCTTTAATCCGAGAACCTATTGTTCTGCACTACATGAAATCTAATACTAAGTGATATATTAGCGTTTGCCCTTTACCATTCCAACGTCTGCTTGTCCCAGATACTGCGCAGAATACATTAGCCTAAGGAACAAATGGAATACGGACATTAGTTGCAAGAACGAACAGTTTGCCAATACCCCAAGTACTTTAGGACCTCACCTTCCATCCTGTTGCGGACGCTCAGGTCCCATCTCTAGGTTCCTGGGGCTCTGCTGTAGCTGGAAGGTAGGCACTTTCTCTTTAACTTCTTTGAGATATGGTATAAGAGGACGGAACACCTCCCCATCTTTCCATCGCCAACGGATCATTTGGAAGATAAGCGGCAAACCC
The DNA here is from genome assembly GCF_035609145.1 of Eleutherodactylus coqui. Classification (NCBI taxonomy): domain Eukaryota; kingdom Metazoa; phylum Chordata; class Amphibia; order Anura; family Eleutherodactylidae; genus Eleutherodactylus; species Eleutherodactylus coqui. The sequence continues at coordinate 68,586,176 of NC_089849.1, forward strand.
TTCAACTTACTTAGTACAGCGCCTGCCTAAATAGGGTTATCAAAAAGGGTTTTTTTGCTGTAAGTATACATGTAATGCTTTGGCCTCAAACTTGTTTAAAGAGTAGCTGATCCCAGAATTAGCTGCACTTAAAAAAAAAACAAAAAAAAACCTCTGACATGTCAAAAGTTTTGATCAGTGGCGCCTGGGTGCTGAGACCCCTGCTGACCGCTGACCTGAAGGGACGGCAGCACTCACCCGTGTGCTGTGCTTCTTCAGCTGTCCCCATTACCGATTGGCTCCACTTGGAAGTTAGAGATGGGTGCATAGAAGTCTATGCGTCTGTCTTCAGCTGCCGAGAGCAGCGGACAAGCAACAATGCCAATTGAAGGGGCACAGTGCTTGGGTGAACGCTGCAGCTTCTTCATTTCAGCAATCTGCGGGGGTCTTAGGACCTGGATCACCACTGTTCAAAACATTTGACACTTTGCTCTGACACATCAAAAGTGTTTTGTTCTTTTTTGTGCCGTTACTCTTTAAGGGTGGATTTACATGCATCAATTTGTTACAGAAATGTGACTGTCCCATTCATCTAAATGGGGTCTGCAAAAATCCATATGCTTGACACAAACAACAACCCCAGTCAGATGAATGGACCCAATTTTCAGTTGCAGAAATTTCTGCAACAAATCTGCCACATTTGAGTTCACCCTAAAGTCATACCAAGACTTTTTTAAAATGGCGACTAAACTTTAAAATGGACAAAATAACTAAATGTGAGTCATAGAAGATGCACATCGATTGTACTATAGGACTGTACAACATCAAAGCGAAGATCCCCTGGGACAGTGCTATAGTTGTGACCCTTAAGGAAGGCATTTAACTTTAATGGGGATGTCCCAAGATGTAAATTTATCCTTAATCCACAGAATAGGGAATAAGTGTCTGATCAGTATGGGCAGAACTGCTGGGACCCCCACTGATCAAAACAACAGGGGTCCAGTGTCTCGCATATGAATGGAGCAGTGGCAGCATGCATGCTTGACCGCCACTCCACTCATACAGGGGGACGCGGGACTTCCATTCTCACTATCCATGGGGGACCATACTAGTCATTCTGTCATCCATCAGGCACTTATCCTCTAGCCACAGGATAGGGAATAAGCATATATTTTGACATAACCCCTTTAACAGTCAAGTCTAGTAAGCAGAAACCACATAAGTATACTTTTATTCAGAAGTGATTCTATGTTGTTGGATAGCATTGGATATCAGTCCCTTCCGGCTCACCTGTCCATTATATGCATTTCTTAGTGATACACCGTTAATTTCATCAATGATATCTCCTGCCAGAACCACCTCATCTACTTCAGTTTGACTATCCGGTAGCACCTCTACTACAATCACACGGCCCTCCAAATATCTGGAAAAAGGGGGGGGAAAAAAGGTCCATTAAGAGTGTCATTCCGATAAAGAGTTTACACACTTGTGTTATTGCCTCGCACTAAAAAGCTCGATTTTTGAACCCTAACATTCTCAGTCCAACATCTACATAACCAACATGTCCATTATACAGTTATTACAACTTTGCTTTTTCATGCTGCCAGCATTGTGCCCGACTGCTCAAATGTTCTGAAGGGCATTGGACCTTTACATTCCCTGTTCACATGGCTGCAGCGGTCACTCATCATGTCCGCAGCGGTGACCTCAGAGGTGACCGCTGCGGCCAATGATCATGCCATCGCTGTAGCCAGGTGAGCAAAGACCAGTGGAGCACCTGAAGCAGCAACACGGGATCAATAACGTCAGTATTACCCCTTTGGTTATATTCTGGTGTTGTAAGCTTTTGGGTCAAGGGTCTGGACAAGCCCTTTTATATAGGGGGTACAAGGCTTTATTTGGCTTATATAACATCCGCAGGTCAATGATTAAATGCCCTGTACAGTCAGCACTGCAAACATTCACTCATCAGAGAGAAGGAAAAATAGGTGAATGCTTGCCAGGAAACGAAATGGGTTATTGTCCTGATAGAACTAGCTAAACCAGTTAGTAATGCGGTCTATGTCTTAAAGGAGTGGCCGCACTATCTTACAGGGCGTAGATGAGGCTAGGGCAGGGAGACCTGCTGCAAGGATACACTCCCTGGGTGACACCTGGAGTAGTTACCACTGGCAGTACATTTCAATGTGATAACAGGTAAGGGGTGTAGTCGTGTTATGACAGCAAGGACAATGTGCGGCAGTAAAGATAATTGTACTTCGGATCTTCAAAGTCCTTACCTCAGTACCATCCCTAACTCTCGACACGGGACAGTTTGATAAGTGGCACGCTCCTGGGAAGATAAACTATTAGTATCCATTCAAAATCGTTATGCTGTGGATTATCTCTAAAGGCATGGTATATTCACATTTACATGCATACAATCAATATGCATTTTCCTGCAGTAATGCTAAAGGATTGGGCCAGTACTGGAGGTGAACCCTTTCCAATCCATTGTCTGACATCTGAAGACATTATGTTTTAAGGCTGTACAGCTCCGATGTTGGAAGACGTCCGTCGGGGTTCTCTTACTGTATATTGCCAGCCTCTCTGCTGTCGGAGCCTATCCAACGTGTCACCTCATGCAGTACTGGCTTTAGCCAGCAGATAGCGCTGTTGTATAACGGCAGAAAAAGAGTAAGCCCCCTAGGAAAACCAGGATACAAATTGGATTGGAAAGGGTTAAAGCTATTCCCAATCCTGTAGACAGTGGTCAAGATCAGTGGAGGTGCGACCGCTGGTGCCCTCACCAATTCTGAGATTGGGGTCCCGAAGGTCCTCGCATGGATGTAGTGGCGGTCGACTGACGCTCCACCCAAGTCTGGATGCACTAAATCCTTGTTTTCTAGATCAGAGGGGGTCCTAACGGTCACATCCCTAACAATCTGAAAGTTGTCCCCTGCCCTATGGATAGTGGATAACTGACAACCTTGGGTTTAAAGAGAGATCAGACCTAAATGGTCTATAAATAATTGTAATCTGCTGTTTAATTTCATTTCCATTCCTTGAACTACATCGTTCTATCACCAAATTCAGATACGAGTCGTTAAGGGAAGTTACAACTCTTAAAGGGAACTTCTCACCCGCCTAAAGCACCATGAACTACGGTGACAGGGAGTTAGGTGATGTATTATCTTTATACTCCCTGGGCTCCCTGGTTCCTGCGGTGCCCACCACTGAACTCCATGCGGCGCACGAAAGCCTGACTCTCTTCAAGTCCTGTTTGCATGCTCTCCCATAAACTTGTATGAAAGAGCGCACGCACTGGACTCTGAAGAGTCAGATTTTTGTGCACCACATAGACTTCAGCAGCGGGCACCGCAGAAACCAGGGAGCGGGCGAGTAAAAAAAAAAAAAAAAAAAATTACATCACCTGGCTCCCTGACGACAGAGATTGGGGCAAACAGCATTCAAATTAAACCTGACCAGGCAAGGTGGTCTGCATGCAAAGCCACTGGTTAGAGATCTGAGCCCATAATCCACTAAATGTGGATCACCCAGCTCCCTGTCATCTCACCTCACAGCATCATAACTTAGTTTAGGGTGTGTTAGGCAGGTGAAAGTGTAACTTACTGCACTATCCACCTAAAGAGAACGTTTCACATGCTCTGAAGAGAAGCTGTCACCAGGACCAATGGGTGCCCCTGCATCCTCTCCCAAACACCTGCTCAGGGCATCAATATAATTTGTGCCCATTATGTCAATTTGGTGCCAACTCAGCTGACTGGCCAAGCATAGATGCTGCTATGTAGTTCCACAGAGCAAATCAGCTAAATCTCCATTTACATGCAACGATTATCGCTAAAAATTCGTTCAAACGACGGCATATGAGTGGTAATCGTTGCGTGTAAACACTGCCATCGTTTACTCTTCAGCTGAACGATAATTTTAAGGTAAGCTTGAAAATCCATCGTTCAGCCGGAGAGAGATAACAGGGACTGCACGCTGTGTTCTCCATGGGCTGTCGGAGATTACATTGTATTCAGCGGACAGCCAATGCGAGAACAAAGGAGCTGTGTGCAGAGCTCAAACCACATGCTGTGCTCTGCAAGCAGCTCCGGAGGCTCATTTAGACGCAAATGAAGCTGATAAAGTGTTAATGGACATTAGTGTCCATTAGCACTTTATGCAAAATGATTGATAAAACTACCAATCTTTCAATCGTTTGAAAAATTGTCTTTGCGTGTAAATGAGCCTTAAGGTAATGTGTCTGACAGCCCATTTAAAAATGATCTCTATTCATCAAAAGCAAGATCTTATCCTACAGGATGCAAAGTCACCAAATTTCCTGCCATTTTTGGAGAGAATTATAGATTCAGACATTGTTACAAATCTGTAAAATATCTATCCTTACTTACAGGTAGGAGCCAGCTCTCATCCAGGAAACTAGAATTCTGATGAGAAAGAGATTTATAGTAAGACATTAGAATACTTCTACGCAACTGCCGCACTGACATTTAGGGTGCGTTTACACGGGGCAAAAATGCCGCAGAATGTCCGCAGCATTTTCACATCCAAAACAGAGTCAAAATCTGCAGCATGGCGATTTATGAGGAACGTAGTTTCCAACAAGGTCAATAGAAGACGTTTATTTTAATTTCCTATCTCAGGTTTACTCTTCTGATTAGCCATATTACAGGAGTGAGCTAACAGCCGAAGACTTCAGAGGCGAGCACACTATCTTCTGAATCAGATGTGGGTAAGTGGTTGATTTTAAGTCAAAATCTGCACCAATGTTGGGATTTGACTCCGTTTAGGATGTGGAGGTGCTACAGAATTTGCAGCGGAATTTCCGCTGTGGACATTCCGTGGCATCTCTGCCCCGTGTAAACATACTCTTAGACCACATGCACATGGCAGAGCCGTATTCCGCATACAGAATCCAGCCCTGGCAGCAGTGGCATCTGCTCGTAACTTCTTTCTTGAGTCTTCATCTGCAAAGCGGATGGTCCACACAGCTCGCCGTTGGACATGACAGTGCAAATGTTTCTTTTTTGTAAAACTCCTGCTTTTCCTGTAGAATCCGTGGCCCGTCTGCAATTTCAATTGCGGATGGGCCACGGGTCGGACGGTTTCCATTGACTTTATTGGAAGCCGTCCGTGTGGACACCGCAGGAAAGTGGAGCTTGCTGTGACTTTTGGTGCAATTGGTTTCCGCTAGTGTGCATGAAAAAAATCCCTTTACCACGGCATGCTATGGGCGGTATTTGCTCCGGAATCCGGAGGTGGTCACCCGCTCTGGATTCTGCAATTCAAATCCGCCCGCGTGCATTCACCGTTAGAGTGACTTCACATGTAGCAGATTTAGTGCCATATTTTTACACAAATTCATGTTCTGTTGCAGACAGAGTGACAAATGTGTTGCAGATTTCAGTACAGAATTTGACAGCATTGAAGTGTATCCCAGGTGAGGTATTTTTTATACTTCCCCGCTCCCTGGATACAGCAGTGTCCCCCTCTGAAGATCGTGCCAGAACTGCAAATCCAACTGTTTCTTCAGAGCCGTTCACATGCACCCATATACAAATCTATGGAAGAGTGCGAGCACGGCACTGTGAAAAGAGTTAGATTTATGGTGTCGGCGCGATCTTGAGATGGGAAGACCACTGGATCCAGGGAGTATAAAAAATATCCCACCAGCTCCCTTTCACGCCACCTTTAAAGTTAACAAGACATGTATAAACTATACATAAACAGCTAAGGAAGATATTTCGGCAGTATATAACGCACTTGACTTACCTGCAGATCAAGCGCAAAAGTGTTCTGCGAGATCACCAGCAGCAAAGACAGGAAGGGCTCTATAAGAGAAATGTATATATTAGCTGGTTATATGGGGAACATGTATGATGAAACTGTAACAGGACTGTATATATATATTTGGTGCACCCAGAGTCAATCTGGTTTGCCCTTTGAACTTGGCAGGGGGTCTCTCTCTTATCCTTAAGGAACAGGGTACTTTTTGTCACTCCAATATGGCCAGAGATAGCCAAATGCAAATTAGGCCATGCAAATCAAGCAACCCCCCATCACCAGCTGAGGGGGAGGAAATACAAGGTGGTGGACCACTAAATATTCATTGCCCCTTGTTACCTGGCTGCCCATTCCTAAACCAGGGATTTGATTAATGGACACCCAGGGTGAAAAGTATAAGAGGATATGCTGAACAATGGGACAGTGTAAATGTTGAAGAGGGGAGCTCTGCAGCTGGAATGTGCTCCATTTTCCCATCCACCCTCGGGAACAGAAGGCTTTAGAGCGCACTGTAAGTGGCAGGTCTCTGCGTTTCTCTTTTCATAACGGCTTTGCATCTATTTGTATGTCAATTTCATATTTTTAAGTTCTGATTTTCAGGTGGTCTAACCCTTTTTTCTGCTGTTTGCAATCCACTTTCAGACAGGGGGCAGACACAAGCCCAGCATTCTGCCAGTAGTTCACTGTCCTGTACTTCCCTTCTCTCACTTCCCACGCTGCATTGCGCTGTCGCTGATCCAATCTGCATGGAGGCCATATCTGAATGCCTGCCTCTGCTTTTTCCAGGA